>NC_135370.1:68958562-69671062 GCF_049243985.1 Paroedura picta
AAGGAGTCAGGGCCATATTCAGTCTGGAATCGGGCATAGTCAAGAGATCAGGCTGGGCAGGAATCTAGGTGAACAGATGTAGACAAGGCAATGATTCAACTTGTGGCACCCAGGCTGAGCCTTCTGCACCTCAGTCTTACATAGGCATTGGCAGGGGTAAGGAGAGCTCCTGCAAGACTCATACAGGCCTTTCAGTGAATATCTTGCAAAGAATCAGATATGTCCTCTAGCCTCTGTTGATAGTGAACAGCCAGCTAGGCACTCCTCCTTTGACAACTTAGGTCTTGCATCTGCTTTTGTCTTCATTGCTCCAGAGGCTCCCTTCTGCTCAAGGCCTCTTGGCTGGTGCTGGGCTGTGACTCCTCTTCCTCTGAATCATCACCAGCCTCCACAGACTGGCTCCTGACACTTTCCTTGTTATGTTGGCCTCTGGCTCATTCCATAGCTGTCTTGACCAAAGTCCCAGTATCCTCTTGGGGCTGCCAAAAGATTACCTCCTGTGTGTGACCCCCTCCCTAGTCCCCAGGCTCTTGGGCCAGTTGGCACTATCATATTCTGAATATTATGGCTGCCCATTCCTGTCTCCAGCTTTGCATGCCTTTGAAGAGAAGTTGCGCATCAAGTAAGATCACAGGATGTGGGCTCAACCAGCATCAGGGGTGGGAGATGTTTAGCTCTATATCTGTTTCAGACTTTTTTTTGTGTCCTTAGGCACTTCTAGTCTCCTCAATAAACTACTTAGTTTTCACCAAGATTCTTGAGTTTGCCTCTTTGGGAGAATTGCCTGTGGAACATGACATTTCTTATGTACTGAATTCAGAGGAACCAGCATTATTGCTGGAAAAGCAAGTTCATGCAGCTGCAAAAACCCTTTCTACTATCTTTATTTAGCTCAGAAGATGGCCCCCTATTTTGATTGAGCTGACCTGGCCATGTAAATCTATGCCAAGCTAAACTTGAGACTAGACTGTTGCAATGTATTTTACATGGACCTTGCTTTGAAGTCCACTCAGAAGCTTCAGATGGTATATACTCTGCAGCTCTGTTACTATCTGGAACTAGGTACAGAGTATGTATTACTAGCATGCTATTAATTACCAATGATCAATTCAAGGAGCCAACTATTACCTAGACTAATTCTGCACAGAGGTGCAAAACTTGCATTGCCTCCTGCTTACAAACACATGGTTGGAAGCCACGTGTTTGCAATCTTCCTGACAGGAAAACTCTCCCGTGTTTTCCTGATGCCTCATAGCGACTTTTTGCCTCCCAGTGAGGCAGCAAAGGGAAAACAACATTAACTTCTTCCCCCGCTCCTCAGCTTCTCAATCCCTGCAAGCTACCAATCCCTGCACAGCAGTTGTATTGGGGATTGAAACTTCTTTCTCCACCCCCAGCCACAAAATTATTATCATTATTTTTTAAAGTGTGCTTCCATATTGATATGGAGAAATGCCACAGCACACAAACATTTTATACAAAATTAGCACGTATTGTTATGGAAAAATTACACAACAATCAAACATTTCCTCCTCTCTTGGGGATTCTTCATGTAATAGTCTCTATGTTCAGGTAGATTTCTGGTAGACTGGCCATGGTAACTGGACCCCGATGAGTGATTGTGTGTTCACAGTAAGGTTTATAAACAAAGAGCACGAACGCTTAGCTGATCAAAAGAGCCCCCCCCTTCCCTGTTCATACCTCACCGGCAGAAAACACAAACAGGAATGTGTTCTGGCTGCCCAATTCCAAAATGACCATGCACAGTGAGGAGAACATTTTATTTCTACATGGGGAATGTAGCTTTGCAGTCCCACAGCAATGCAGACTGTGTCATTAAAAACAAACACACAATCAGAAAATGGAGAGGGGAGTACGAGTGCTAGAGCGGACAAAACACTACTGAGACTGTTGCACATTTCTTCCTCCACACAGGATTGCTCCTGTTTACTTCCTGAATCGCTGCATGGCAAGAAGTGGCAAATCGAGTTTTGGCAATTCCCCTCATCACGGAGCAAATTTGACCAAAACTCACGACAGTCACTTGAGAGCTCCAGGTTGCTGCCGACGTCATGTGGAAGCAACACTAAAATCCAAGAAGAACAAGAGGCTGCTCTGGGGGCTAATTCCTAATGTGGAATCGGTCCTATAGATCAGTGGTCCCCAACCCCCGGACCAGAGCTGGTACTGGTCCATGGATCAGTCTTTATGGGCCACGGCTCCTCCTCATCCTCCTCCCCGGCTACTGCCTCAGGGGCTGCCCTACCACTCTGCCGCTGGCTCACCTTTGGTGCTCTCCAGCGGCCACCGTGGCTGGGGCTCCCCCTTGGCGTGGCACTGCGCAGATGCTGCTGGCAGTGCCCCCCAGCAGGCAGTGGGAAGTCAGGGGCACTGGCAGGAAAGCAAGTGGAGCAGGGGCTCAGGCGGTGGCGATGTCCCTTGGCAAAAGACTACCCCCTCCGGGCCTCAGTAAAATTGTCAAGCGTTGACTGGTCTCCAGTGATAAAAAGGTTGGGGACCACTGCTATAGATCCTTTCACATCTACCAGAGCACCTCTCCTGATATGCTCCATAATGACAACTTTGCTCATATGGACATAGTCAGCTGAAATTGCCATTCTGCATGTTACATCTTCCTTCACACATGCATTCTATGTTGTGGAAAGACTTTTCTGAGGTCAGAAAGGTTCCCATATTTACAGTGCATATAAAACAGAAAAGTTCAGGAAAGCATTTTTTATAAAGAGCACAGGGCTAAAGTGTAATGGAATGGTTTAGGAAGATGCTTTTATAAGGTAATGGGACTGTAATACTGTATGCACTATCTTCTTAATGTCTCCTGTGAGCTGTTCTCTGCATTGTTCATGGCATGCCATATCCTAAAGAGATATCTAAATATTATCAACAGGAATACATGAAATCTGTTCTAATTCTGTGAAAAACTGAAGCATAATCATCAACACTTCATCATAATTGCTTTTCAAGCACACAGCATCTGCATGAAGATAACATTCAAAGTGGGTGGCAAACCTACAGTCATGTATCCCACTGACCATATCCTGGAGACCAGCAAGATCTATGCATCCCTTTGAACATTAACATGATTGGTGTGCCTTGCAGTTTTATGCTTTATGTTTCTTCTTTGGGCAACATACACAGCTTTTTGATGGATGACATGGGTTGGAGGAACCAAGCTATTTCAAATTCAAGGTATGCTTGGCAATTTGAGACCCATTCCTATGACACTGATGGCAGGCCACTAGACAATACAATTGACAGTTCTCCTAGATGAATACACATTGGAATATGTTTTCTTGACAGCTACCTACTATTGAAAACATGGAGTACAATTCTATAGACCCATTTTTTATTCTTGGAGCTGGTAACAGTTTTTCCCTTATCTAAGCCATTCACGTGACCTGTCGGTGTATCTATAAAGACAAAGTGTTCTCTGAATGAATCCTGCCTATTCACCATGTTGAGGGGACTGGGTGATTCTGCCCTTACTGTGTAATATTTTTTATTGACCCTGCTTTGTTTTATTTGCACTTTCTCTGATAATGTGGCATGATACATTTGGGTATGTCATCTACATAATACATCTAGTCTTCCTTCCCTAGATCTTATCCTTATCTTTTCTTTCTCTTCATGAAAAATTATGAATTGCATAAGGAAAAATGATAAGCAACGGCTAATATGTATTCTTTGCTTAAGCAGAAAAACAGAATGGAGGCATGTTGTATCACTTCTTTCCAGGGCTGACATTGGCTATTTTATTTTAGTTTTAATCTCACCCATTTTTGAAGGGCAATACATATTTTCCCTTTAAGTTAGGTAAGGCTGAAAGATCTGCGTGTCCATGAGGTTCATGACAGGATGGGACTGTGGATCTTCCCAACCATGGTCCATCACTCCAGCCTCTCTACAGATCTGACTGGAGTTTCTCTCATTAACCAAATGTTGGCTTCAGTTCCATAAGTAGAGGCAGTGTTAATTAGGGCCATTCTGCACTTCTAAAAAATTAGTGTTAAGTAATCACAATTGCATAACACTATTAAAAAACGCACCCCCACCATTTCTTACTTCCTTGGTCTCCTCTCATTTTCTCATGCTTCCTGGCACTCTGTACGGCTGATTAAAATGGCTGCAGACAGGGATTTGCAATACCAGCAAATCTCCCCCTCCCTGTCAATCATGGCAGGCAGACAATCAGCTTTCTCCTAGTTTTAAAGGGAAAGCAATCTTTCAGTTTAGTGTAGTGGTTAGGAGTGCGGACTTGTAATCTGGCATGCCAGGTTCAATTCTGCACTTCCCCACATGCAACCAGCTGGGTGACCTTGGGCTCGCCACGGCACTGATAAAACTGTTCTGACCAAGCAGTGATATCAGGGCTCTCTCAGCCTCACCCACCCCACAGGGTATCTGTTGTGGGGGGAGGAATGGGAAGGTGACTGTAAGCCGCTTTGAGCCTCCTTCGGGTAGGGAAAAGCGGCATATAAGAACCAACTCTTCTTCTTCTTCTTCTTTTTTTAAGTAAAACTTCTCCATTGCTAGAACTATGCATATAATCATAGATGTATAGTGCATAGTTTAGCCATCCCATTTTGGAAGCTTGACACTTGCAGATTAACAGAAGTAATTTTTTTCCAGATTTTTTTTGGGGGGTGGGGGGTTGAGAGGCATGTTTTGTGTCCCAACTGGTGGGTGGGATTTTTTTTTTTTTGATCTGCCTCTATGGACGAATGCATATTTGTTGGTCCAGACAGCTTGCTCCAAAATAAATAAATAAATAAATAAAAAACCCAATTTGAAGGGAGAGGGAGGCGGGCTCAAGGGTGGGCGCTGGAGATGGAGATCATGCTACTTTGGTTACGCACATGTCCTTGGCTTGTAGCTTGCTGCTTGCTCTTTTCCTACTAGTGCTAGATGGTTGAGGGAATCCACTTTTGGTGATTCCCAACTATCGCTTTAAAATGGAGGATTTAGCTACCAGTTTGCTGCTGGGACACTGGATGCACACAACATCATGTAAAACATAGGGAAAAAAACATCTGCATAGAGTTAGTATTTCAGATTTTTACTCAGGCGTGGAATGGCCCCTAGAATCACTTGCCTCAGAAAAAGGATTTCCAGTTTAAAGTAAGATGACATCTTTCTGGGGTTCACCTTATCCATAGCAATGGCTAAGGTCAGCCATTCTAGTAAACTACTGCAGAGGATGGTAAACATTACCAGTGAATTGAAGAAAAATAAGCTGGAAGCCACATGATATCATTTTCAATGTGGGGTGGTACTTCATTGCCAACGTGTTTATCTAGGGCTGAGCTAAAACTACTCATTATATTGGGGTTACATTTTTACTTTGGATGGGGAAAAAGCACATCAATTTTTCACTGATTTTTCTAGTATTCCCCTCAAAAACATTTCCCTTCACTTTGCAGTCTTCCATGCTTATTTGAAAAAAGTTTATACTTCTTGAAAATGCAAGTTTTGATGAGAAAATCAAAACCCATATAGAAATCAGGTCAGGCTTATTTTAAATGCACAATATTATTTTTATCCAAATTTTATTCAGGAAAATATATATCACAGTGAGGCAATAAGTTCCCTGGATAATGATCACATACCAATCATTCACAGGAACTGAACAATTAAATGGAAATGTAGTTCAGGAAAACCTATAGGGAAGAATAAATACAAAGGGAACTCCCATACTGTAGGGGAGTTGTCAGCGTTGTGCTCCTTCAGGAACAAATAAATAAACTTTTTCTTACTTTAGACTGGAACTTTGAATTCTTTCTTCAGGGGAATAAAAGATAGATCATATGATGAATAAAAGATCTTATTATGTTTTCTTCTTTCAATAATAGATGGTCAAAATAATTTCTTATGAAATGTAAATTGCATTTGTTCATTAGTAGGGGTTTGCTGACTATGGAGCTCTGTTGGAAAGTCTCATATGGATTATTATTTACAAGAAATATCTCTAGATTCCTCGTTCATCTGAATTTTCTGTGCACCTAAATAAACTTAACTGCATTGCTCTACAGTCTGCATTCAGATGTTTATGCTATAGAGGGATTCTAGGGCTGCAAAGATTTGAGCACTAACAACTGAGAATATTTTTAAGTAGCAGCATTTCACCATTATTATTTTATTTTTCTCTGCTCAGATGGCCATAAAGGGAATTATAGACAACAATGAATAATGCACCAATGATGTATTTTTGGATGGGTAAAAGTTAATAAAATTTGGAGACTGGTAAATGCAGCCTTCTTCTCTCTGGTTAAAAGAAACTTACATCCCAGAAGCAAAGCAAATCAAATCCATTGATTTTATCCATTGATTTTAAAAAGCAAATCAGTCATCTTGCTTGGCTTTGGTTTTGTGCTTCTTAAAAAAAAAAAACTAAACGATAAAGAAAAACTTCACAATGGCCCATTATGCACGGCCTCTGAAACGGTGATTTCAGGTCACATGGAAAACGCGGAGGGGGAAGAAGCGAAGCAAACCGCTTGTGCACGGGACGGGACGCAACGGCGGCAAAACCCAGAGTAACCAATTATGCATGTGGCAACCCCAGCACTGTTTCTGGTTGCGCCCCGGTCACCCAGAAGCTGTGCTTTCTTCTGCGTTTCACTAACGCAGCTTTTTTGGCAGCATGCACTGAATCTGCAGCTGGTTGCCAGCGCTGTGCATTATCGGTGATTTTAGTCGCCGCCATTCCACCCCCAATGCACGCTATCCCCCACATGCATAATGGGCCAATGAGGAAATTGAATTCGTAAAAGAAGAACTGTATTTCACTCTTTCTGGATAGTCTCTGGGGATTCTTGAATACATACTCTCCTTAGAGAGCAGAGAATAGTACCACAGTTGGGCAATTGGCAAAGCCTGAGACACTCTTCAATTTAGATCCATTGAATTTACATCTGATACTTGAAGAAGCTATTCCCAGGCTCCATCTTTAAGAGATCGAATGGCTCATCAGCAGCATCATAATACTATCTATTTCTTTGATCCATTCTGGTAGTCTCAAAATTCTGGGGTGAATTCTGGGGCAGGTACAAAATACCAAATGGTATGTGATGATGTCAACTGCCAAATCTGCCTGTTAATTGTGATAGATCTTCTGTGGTCTGGGGAAATGCTGATTATGAAGAGATAATATAATCAGTCAGTAAACCATATATAACTCAAACTGACTGCATACTTATTACCTGACTGGGTACTCTTCCAGGAATGGCCTACCCAGGTAGTTCACTGCAAGGCCATATCCAGGATCTTTCACTCATGTTCTAGTCCATCCTGCAGGGAGCAATGGAGTAGGTTTGCCAGGTTTCCCACTAGGGACTCACTATGGTGGGCAACTCCTTATCCCTGGCCTCTAGGCTCCTGCTACTGCAGGATGAAGCTGCAGGAGCAAAATGGGAGAGGGGAACCAGCAGTCCGGGGCACAGTAGGAATTTCACATATTTCCAACCCCCAGCTCCTTAGAAATCTGTAAGTCCTTGTTGCAAAATATAGAACTAGAAAATGGGTGAAATGAGTTTATAGCTCTCCATTTGTGAAAATTTCTGGAAAACTTCCAATATTGATGGTAAGGAAATGAGTTGTTCAAGCAACAAGGAAGAAGAGATATATGACTGGGTAACTGTTCAAAAGTCAGAGCTAGTCCTTAGCAGATCTTGTCAAGGGTCCAGCAAAACATGTTTTGGAAACAGATTTAGTTTCTTCTCTGAGATGAAATTTATGTGAATGAGGAATTCCTTAGTGAGAAATGCAAGTGTGAGCTTCTGTTTTTCCTAAAGCTCAAGTGCTAAGATGGCCAGTCAATTTATACAAAAGTGTTCTTGATTAATTAGTATTAGGTGGAGAGACTTGTAAATCTCTGAGGTCATTTCTTGTGAAAGTGATGAAATTTTCAACCCCCCCCCCCATCTATCCCTTCTTTGTTAACTCTCCACCTTTGTACTGTACTTGTTTTCTAAACCTCACCTGTATGGCAGAGAAGATCTGGTCCTGGTAATCAAGGCAGAGGTCAAGAAAGAAACAACAACAGAATGGAGGCTTGGTGGCAATACTGAGAAACATATGAAACTGAGATTGAGCTTGGAAATGTTGAAAACCTTACTATTCCCTTTGAATATTGCATTCTGATCCTAAAACACTGCAAAATAGGTCCACATAATGAAAGCTACATTCTGGTGGGGATAACAGCAGTAGCACACAAGAGAGATCAGTTTGCGGCTATAAACTAATTGCAAAAAGGAAGTTTTTCTTGGGCTACGCTACCGAAATTATGTTTTTATGCAGCTTAGAGAAATATTCTCTCTCTGTGACCCCTTGTTGTTGGTGAAATATTTCAGTCAGGGGACATTGGCCACACCTGCCCCCCAAATGGATGTTCGTTTTAATGAGCTCAGTAAGGAGACCAAGATGTACTAATAATGGAGAAGGTTAGAAAGACAAGACAAGAAGTCACTGTCTTGAAAACTAACAAGCCATGAAGCAAGACAGAACAGGTAATGAAAGAGGGATATAAAGAAAGGGCAAGTCACACTACTCTGTTCTTTTTAATACATAATTTTATCTCTGTCTCTACAAACAATAAAAAACTACGTGTTTCCCCCCTATTCCCTCTCTTTTGTTCCTCAAGATTCTGTAGTATAATATTCAAAACATATCCAATAGTGGTTCCAGTAATACCCACTATACTCCTACCAAGCTTAATTTCATTCCAGGGGATGAAGAAAACTGGAAGAAAATCTCATTTTCTTTAGCAAAAGTTTGTTTCTCATAATGCTTTTCTCTTTTGCTATAGTACTGGATTTACCCCGAGGAGTTACATATGAAAACATGAATGAGTGGGGTAAAGAATCACCCCATTGCTTTCATATAACATCTTCCCACCGGGCCATGAACATTTTAATACAGCCATCACTTCTTAGCTGTCCTCAGTAGATCTTCTCATATTCCTGAATAAACTGCATTTCTGTAGCAAGGCATGCCTTCTGCTTTGCCCAGTAAATCACAGTCTTGTTTTAATTACAGAATATGTGCTCTTCCAGTCTGGTATTATTCAAGCACTTACTCCCAATCAGAAGCAAATTAGAACAATCATGACAAAATTTATCTGTGGAGAATGATGACTTTTTAAATATAATTCCATGGTAGAGAAGAAAGATTTATATTCTTCCAGTTCTATAGAATGTGGCTTCTTCAGTCTCATGCATTCTATGAATAGTGGCATTTCAGCTAATGTGAAAATGACATTTGTACTGCCAGGAGAGCTAGCCATTCCAAGCATCTTCAAATGGTACTTTTCCCTTTCTTGTTCACTTAATTTAGCTCTCTTTAATTCCTTTATGGAAAATGCAGGATATCCATTATGTTTCTGGGAGGAGAATAATGTAAGATTAACACAAAGCTTGCTAAGAGCCTCTTGTGGTGCAGAGTGGTAAGGCAGCTGTCTGAAAGCTTTGCCCATGAGGCTGGGAGTTCAGTCCCAGCAGCCAGCTCAAGGTTGACTCAGCCTTCCATCCTTCCGAGGTCGGTAAAATGAGTACCCAGCTTGCTTGCTGGGGGGTAAACGGTCATGACTGGGGAAGGCACTGGCAAACCACCCTGTATTGAGTCTGCCAAGAAAACGCTAGAGGGCGTCACCCCAAGGGTCAGACATGACTCGGTGCTTGCACAGGGGATACCTTTACCTTTACCTTTAACACAAAGCTTTACCAAGTTGTTTTTTTTTGGGGGGGGGGTATTATTATTAATATGAATGCCACAAACTTCATATATATTTTTATGCTTTGCTTATATGAATGTCAATAGAATGTGTAATTCAGTTCCCCCCTTTTTTTCTTCACATTTAAGGAGTATGAAAACATTAGGACCATATCCTGTGTATTTTGATCTTAGAAGACAAATGGTTGAGTCCACTAGCTTGGATCCAGGCAACTTTTTCACTCATCCTCACGTCCTGTGTTATTAAGCCATGTGGTTTTGACATGCAGGAGGGCATGTTGGGCTAAATATGACGCAAACACATTTGGTTGGCTTAAACAAGGCCACAACTTTTTTAGCATATCAGAGTGTTCGCCCGGCATGGGTGAGGGAGCCTGCATATATAAACAGCTGACCACAGCAGCCCCTGGGAGTCACCCGGTTTCACCCTTGGGAACATAGGCCCTGGTTGAAGCCACTGTTATTTCTTTAGGGCCAGGATCCTGAGTCAATTTTAGTCACTAGACCAAATTACTTTAATGGAACTGAGTTCTGGAATATGTGACATAGTGGTAGAACTGCAATCAGCAAGTAATTTGGTGAAGTCAGCCTTGAAAGGCTGTTGTTCAGCTGTTTCAGCAGCTGAGCTGTAACTAAGTGCTCACTAGTGGTCAATTGGTCATTGGTGAGGTTGCCATGTAAATTCCCCAGCACATGTCTGGGGATTCTTTTGTCTAAGGTGGGTTCCCACCCACTTCCTGCTTCTTCAAGAAGAACAGATCAGTATTTGTGCGTGTTTTGCAGAAGCAAGCAAGCAGCCATTAGGCTTAGCTCTCTCCATTTGCTGATGTATGGCATGTAGTTTGCCTGACACCTAGGTACAAGAGACTTGCAATGTATATCTTTTGTGATGTTAGCCATTCAGTCAAGTCTGACTCTTGGTGATCCTATTGCCATGATTTTTGATTTTGCACTGTTTCTTTTAGTTTTGTTATATTCTGGCTGGTGTCCATTTTGATCATATCTAACAACCACTTTCTTTGTTGGCTGGGTTTCCTTTTAGCTGCTTTTGTAACTGCACTTTAAGCTTTCATACTCTACTGCAGGGGTAGTCAACCTGTGGTCCTCCAGATGTCCATGGACTACATGTCCATGGACTACTTCCTATGAACCCCTGCCAGCAAATGCTGGAAGGGGCTCATGGGAATTGTAGTCCATGGACATCTGGAGGACCACAAGTCGACTACCCCAGCTCTACTGTATCTTAATTAATAATCTTTCCTAGTAAAAATTATCTTTTTTAACCCTCAAAACTCTCTGTGAGTTTGGGACTGTTTCTGTATCATTTGGATTTGCATTTTAACTCTATTGTCTGTTTCTACACTGGAATCTGCTTCTTCAGGTGCAGACTTAAATTGCCCCCTCACTTGGCTTGCAGCAAAGGAATCCCCAGAAAACCTGATTTCATCTTTTCAAGCAAGGTCTAACGGGGTCTAATTCAGGTCTGTTCAGTGTGGAAATGCATGCATTCGGATTTTTTGCCTTGCCCTCCATTTTGAGGCATACTTTCAAAAGTTCTGTTACTTTGCAGCTCCATTTTTCTGGAGGGACTCAGGACCAAGTCTAGTCCAGAAGTCCCAACACATATGTTATGATATAATAATTAGGGGAAAGTATATTTGTATATAAAGTATTACTTTACCACTGGGACCCTACAAGCCACTCCCTTCTCAGCTGGAACCACAGATCAGGCTTTGCAGTCAAAGAACTCTGCATGTCTCCTCTCACAAATTAACCATTGCGGATGGAGGAAGGGTCAGACAGAATCACACCACTCAGAAGAAATAACTTTGCAAATACAACCAAATTAATCTGAGCTGTAGATGTAGGACTGTTTCAATCAACAACAAAATCAAATCCCTTTTTTTATAAGCAACATTTTTTTTCTCCTGGAAGAGAAGTAAAAAGTATACACTGGTAGCATCTACTGTTGCAGTGTTAGCCTGGCTGTTTGACTAGAAAACCATACAGATTCAAAGATAACATTAATCATTTTGACAGAGGCTGGATTTTATAGGAGAGTCAGTTCTTTGTGACAGAGTAGGGTTGTATTCCATTTAGCTTAATCTCATAACTAAAGTTTAGTTTCAGAAGAAGCTCTTGTGTCAGAATAAACATAAATGCCTAAGTCCAATTGGTAGTCATTTACCAAGAATGGGAAAGCTTGAAGATTTATTATTGACTTTCAGGTGGCGACTCACCCAGCGAAGACACGACTCCGTGTTTGGTGAATAAATTGGCCGCATCCATTTATTAACCCCTAACCCCCAACAGAGGGTTGGCCCTCTGCTGGTGAGGGAGCCTGACCCCATCAGCCGTCTGGCTGCCACAAACAGAACCAGGTCTAAGGCTCCTCGCCTCACTCCCAGCTGGGAGGATGAGACGCCTTTCACCCCAGATTCACCTGGGAAGCGGCAGGAAGGGACCCAAAGGGCATCCGCCTCCATTGGTGCCCCCTTGCCGTTTGGCCCCCGGGCCCCTGGCCTCCCAGCCGGGTACTGGCCGGTCTCTTTACTGAGACCCCCACCTCAGGGAGCCCGGCACGCAAACAGGCCTCCCTGCCAACAGGCTCCCCACCAAGCATGATCGCGCTGCGACGAAATTAACAACAACAAAAAACCGGGAGGGTGACTGTTCCTGCGGCGTCTGGCGCGAAGAGGGCCTTGGAGCGTGCACCCGGCCTTTATATAGCCGGGCGCCTCCGCCCCCCTCCGGCCGTGCGACGGCGTGGCCTGATGACGCCCTTGGAGGCGCGTCATCACTGGGCGCCCCCATGGCATCAATGGTGGCCGCGCCGAGTCACGGCCGCATTATATGTTTTGTCATCAACATCTACAGCATCACATCTAAGGCCATTTGGTTACTTATAATGCATAGCATCTAATACATTCCAGCTTGTTCCCATGGTGCCAGTTGATGCAATGAGAGGTAGCTGGCATTGCATGGTACGGAGGCCGGCTCCTGCTTAAACAGATCACTGTGTGACTTAGCAATAAGGCAAGGCATAGGCTTGACCCCTTCCTTGGTTCCTGCAGTGGCTCCAAAACTCTGGGTTCTGTGTGGCTGGCCCAACTTTGGACAGCATCAGCAGTGCTGGGCTTGGGATGGGTCGTTATTGGCAGCATTAACAGGGATGAGCATGGGGCCACTGTTGACTCCAATTTCCTACACTGGCTTCACACAGCCTGTTAAGAATGGCAGGCCCAGGGCCATTGTGGAAAATCTGCAGAGATCTCAAGAACTTCTGCCCTGTCCTTGCAACTCGCAAATGTTCATGCAAGGACAATTTGGGATCCCAGTTCCTGGGGATAAAGGATACGAATTTCACACAGAGCCGTTTGTGGTTGATTTTTCTGTATATTTTTAGAGTTAATTGATTCCTCGTGTTGGTTCTGTGTAAGCCTAAGTCTCTCAGTCTGAGCCTAAGTAGGACTGATCCAAAATGTAGCTAAGTAAGAGGTGCTTTTCAATGCTTTATAAAGCATCCCTTGGTAGTTTAGCAAATTTCAGTTGGAAACGGTTGCAAAATATGGGAGAGGGAGAGAACCAGTCATAAGCTCTCTGATTTGGCTTTGTTCTTTATCAACTAAAGCAGCAGCTGCAAATAAGCATGGGGGGGAAAGTGAGGCAAGAAAAAGTAATCAAGGGAGGATTTCATGGTCATTTTCATGCACATATCCCAAACACCGTCTTTTATCGCTCTAGTGGAATTTGGTTAAGCCCTAAATCCAATCATGGTACCATGCATGATTGGAAGTAAATGCTGAGCAACCCACCTGAGTAATTTTTTTAGGGGTATGTTTTCTTCTGATCTAATCTTGCAGTTGTATGACACATTCCAGCATCTGTAGTGTCTCTGTTCCAGTTTTGAATGATCCTCTGTTCCTCACACAGGCATATAATCAGCCCAAGTGACACAACAGATCCAAGTGTTTGTGCTGTAAAACTGGAAGCGTGCCACATCAAGAGGATGTGACAAGGGATACAAATTAAATTTCACAGGCATGATTGCTTCTTGGAAATCTGAACTTTGTCTGTGAAAAAGCAGAATGATTTGATTGAGGGTATACATTTTTCTTCTTTCTTAAGCTATGTAACATCAACCCCCCGCCCAAAAGAAAAGAGCAGAGATTCTTTATTCCAAATTTGATGTGAAGAAGCACCATGCATATTAATAGCTATAATGAAACCGATCCTAAATAATTCACACATGGCATAAACAGCTTTCTAAGTGGGATGCAGTTAATGTTTCTGGCAAGAATACATTTTTCTGATATGAAGCAATTAGAGGCAAATTACACCTTTGTGCCACATTTTCCTTGATAAGATTAATCTTTCCTTAAAATCCAAATAATGGGATGAATTAAAAGCGAGTTCAACAAAAAAGTTAAAAAGAAAAATCAGTACATTTATTATTGGTTCATTTCCCAGAAAAAATGGTCCACACTCCAAGAAGGCAATATTTCCGTAGTTTATGATCAGCCATGCCCCCTTAGTATTGATAACAACTGTGTTTCTCACAATTGTATGATTGGGCAAAAGTCAATTTTTATTATACTAGAGGCCAAGCCCGTTGCATTCATGAATACAACAGGAGCTAGATTAGGGTGGTGGAGTGGAAGAACTCTGCAGATGGTATCGGGAACAGTTCCATCTTTAAAACTAAGTGATCCTCATCACTAAATGGTGAGAGTGTCATGGATGCCACTCAGACGATTGCCTCATATGTATCTGTTGATTATCTGATGAATGAAACGGTGTGATAATTTGTATGTGAGCAGCTGTTATAGTAGAGATTTTCATGTAATCTCAGATATCATGGATATCAGTGGAAGCAGCCCATACCGTCAACTGAATGTCAGCATGTGTTCAGAAAGGGCTCAACTGATATGTATGTAGATGCTTATGCCAGAGAGCCAATAGCAAAGTTAACAACTTCCAGAGGTTGGGAAGAGGGTTGCTGGAGTTCTTTTGGAATTAGAATTAGTTTTCAGACTACAGAGATCAGTTCCTTTATAGTAAATGGCAGCTTTCTAGGGGTGGACTCTAGTCAGTCAGTCAAAAATTTATTGCCTGTGACCATAGGCCATTACTATTTTCTACCCCAAATGATAGCATCACATTCCTGCTGAGCTCCTTTGCCTCCCCAGGTACCATACCCAAATCCCAAGAAATTTTCTGAGTCAGAGTTGGTAGCCCAAGTCTTGTGAACTGGGATACCTTTTACCAACTTCATCTGTAAAATTACAAGAGGCATTATTATGAATTAATATCAATAAAAAACAACAATAACCCATTGCAAACAAGTAGAAAAGCAAAAGACAGACAGCCCAGTATGTACATAGCCACAAAAATTAGTTGATGTTAATTCAAGCCTGCCATGGCACCAATGGCTGCTGAGGTTTTTGAGTCATTACTATGCTTCATCAATTTTCCAGTACTGTCTGAAGATGGCAATATAAAATTCTAAGCACAGCAACAGCAACGAAAATTCCATCCTAGTATAAAACAACAGTAAATAACCTCAAGAGATCAATAGGTTTTTTGGCAGGATGATGGATGAGCCAATGAAATAATTTGGGAAGAGTCATATTGATGCATGTCTGGGTGCCAATATTTTCATTTAATTCCTGTGTAATTTGAAGGGGCTTTGATTGTGATCGATACTCTCAAGTCTATTATCAAAAGAGATTATTGTAAAAAGAGATTAAACCCTAGTGATGTATGAGAGCTTTTCACGCATACCTGCTGGTACTTCCAAACCAAATGCTGACCTATCATTTTCAATCAACATTTCCAATGGGAATATAGAGACCTGGACATAATAATTGCTCAAAACTACTCAGTCATATTAAAATAAGCTGTCAATGCACTTGTTGAACTGGAGAACTCAGAGCTGAGTTGTACCGCATGTACTTGGCATGGTGAAATTCCTAGATTCAACTGCCAGCATCCTGATTTACATGTATTCAATAGCATAGCTAAAGAAAGGTCTTCATCATGACTCTGGGAGCCTCTGCCAGTCAGAAGTCACAGGATAAATGAGTGCTGCTTAATTTACAACAGAAGCCATATCTAGGGATGGGTGAATGTTTTGTATATGTAAAGTATGTTGTGAACATATGTTATGTATGCATAGTTTGCAATGATGATTTTTGGATGGGAAAATAACATTGAAAATGTGCTATGTTATATAGAGGGGAAAATTTGGTGCAAGAAAATAAGATACAGAAAAGAATTGCTGATTCGATTTGCATGAGAGTGGAGGTCATCTTGAAGTGATGCTTATGCAGCCAAAAAAACATGGCTGCATTACACTTGAATCACAAATATTTTGATCTTTTCCCTTTTTTTCTCCAGTAAAACATTTTTAAATACAACTCTGGATTATTTGATTTGCTGGAGACAATGAAAAGAGATTCTCCTGGGATAATGTGTCATCTTACTTCATAATTTCTCCTACTGTTGTCACTACAGCAACCTATCTTAGGGAACATGTCTACCTTTACTGCTCTAACTTGCTATAAAACGATTTCTAATGTTTCTTTGCCAATCTGATAACATTGATGGCTTTGCGGGCTTGGAAGGGATTCCAGGAGTTAGTCTTCTATCCTTATAACTAGTTTTAGAAAGTACATTTCTTGGATGTCAGGTACACTATTTTGGACACTCAAAAGTCAAAAGCCATATGAGGATTGGCTTAATCCCATGGAAAACTGACAATACAATTCTAAGCAGCACTACTTTTTAAAGGCCAAAGTTACATTTTGCCTCCCATCTCACAGCCACTGTGAGGAAAGGCATTTTTAAATCCTCAGGAGTACAATTGGACTCGGGATAATGCCATGGGGAGATGAGATACTTCTGGCTTTCTTCTAAATCATTTCCCAAGCCATTTTGGCCATTTTGGTGTTGTATGTGAAGTATTCTGTGGACATATAGCTCCAAGGATGGAGAAATTACTTCCCTCTGCTATGTTGGCTTGGAGAAATGGCTTGGGAGGAAGCTATTCGCCTCTCATTCTCCCATGCTGTCAAGGCGAGTCCAGTCGGGCTCCTGGGTACTTTAATAACGCCTGTCCCCAAAGCAGTTGTGTGAGTGTGGGGAAAGTGAGTTGGCTCCATGTTCATCAAAAATATTCATAGCTTGACGACTCAGCTGAGGTCAATTTGCTTCAAAGGGTACAATTCTTCTTACTATAGAGCTATAAAGGAAATATTATAGATTGCTATCATCTACACTTAATCAAGGGGGATGTCTTATGAGAATATTGCTATACTGATCATGGTCACTATTGGAATCCACAGGTTGCTATGGATAACCCAAACCGTGGTCACTCTTAGAATTGTTCTAAGATGACTTTCAGTACTTACAAGCATGTATGGACTAGATAGATATTTCCAACTGACATCAAAGCTAGCTGTCTGCCTAATGCCAAATCCTCATTTATATACACAGAAAGAAAGAGGTAGCTACAGGTGCCACTGAGTACCACAACAGAATGCCCCTTAATTTCAGTGGATCTGATAACGACTATCTTTTCACTATTTATTGCTCCCATGGTGAAAATTTTCTTACTGAATTTAGTGAAAAAATACAAATAAAATATAGCACAACTGAGAGACTTTTGTGACATATGAACAGAAACAGGAAAAAACAGTGTATACAGTTAATAATTCAGACTTTGACTGCTTAGGCTAGAAAACCTGATTGTTTATGTATTGTGCCTTTTAAATATTTGATTTGTGGTTTTTCAACCACTCATCTATCAGCATCCCCTCAAAGCCAAGAGGCTGCTGATATGACTCCATGGTTCCCTTTGGTGAAAGGGTACTGAAAAAGAAGAGAGTGCATAACATTTTCCCACTGCTATGTTTCTTCCTCCCCCATTCACTTCTAATGGCAACAGCAGCAGTAGTGCAATGCTAAAGGCCATTGCAATTACAACAAACAAATAATGGCAGCATCACTGCCTCCCCCACAGGTAACATGCGGGTGCCCTGACTCTAACAAGCAAATCTACCAAGTACATACTGAGGCAAAACATTCACAAATTCTAGAGTTGAATGAATGTCATAAATTCCATTCTGTTCTTCTGCAGTTTTGTTGCATCAAGTGTTTTGATTTGGTATCTTTCCAACCATCTACAGCAAATACGTGTTTAAGAAAATGCACCTCTGATGTGTATATTATACAAATTTATATTTACTCAGTACATGTTGCATTCTAGACTTATATTAATTTATAATGATAATTTGTATCTAATCTGGGACACACAAATCTGGAACACAACAGATGACAATGGGCAAAAAGGAATATACATGTATAGTAGTTACATTCTACAAGTTCATCTTAGATAAGAACAATGTGCACATACCAGGGATAATTCATATCAGAGTGCAATTCTGCAGAAATCCTGCATGACCCTTGATTTAGCAATGTCCGTTCTCCTTCTCACTGGTGGTTGGGGTTTATTTGACTGGGGGGCCATGGTTTCGTAGTTTTAGACCCAGATGTTTTGCCAGTAACTGTAGCCAGCATCTTCAGAGGTAGGACATGACAAGAAGGGAATCTCTCTGTGCCAAAGTGTGGGTTGTGTGAGTTGCTGAGCATTTTACTTTTCAGGCGTGTCTGTGGGAAACATCAGTTAATTGACTCTGGTCATTTAAGCCTTCAACAGTTCATTCTTCGTCTCACCTTTTACAATATAATTTCCTAGACATTTTGGAGATTATTTTGAAACCAATGTGGTGCAATCGCCAAAGTGTTTTTCTGTGACTTGAGAAGCCTAGGTTCCAGGGATGGATATGAACCAAAAAATTACAATTGGGTTCAGGATTATCCCTGAACCAAACCAGAAATTCCTGTTTTACTGTTGTACTGTTTCCCCATAGCAATGTAAGAGTGTATTAAAAAAAAAAAAAGGACTTCGGGGGGGGGGGGGGGAGGAGAAAGTCCCCAAAACTGCTGTGAAGGGATTGATGACTTGTGTTGATTGAGGGGGGAGAACTATGGGTTGTCCATGTTTTAGGCTTTTCCGCCACCTCGCTGGGAAGGGGAAAGCCACAATGAGGCTGTGGGATAACACAGAAGGGGTCTCCCATCAGGTGCAAACACACAGTTTACTATTCCACATTTGCAAGTAGGAGGCAGCACGCATTTTACGCCTCTATGTGGAATCAGTCTCAGATTAACCTACCCTACAGGGTTGTTTTGAAGAGAAAATTGAGAAGGAGAGAATCTTGTGTGCTGCCCTAAATCCTAGGGTGGGCTAAAAAAAATGCAAGCTGTACCTTGCATTTTAAAAGGACACTTCAAGACAGTGAGTCCTATAGCATTGCATCTCAGTCCTGTGCTATCTCAAGCTGTCCATTGAATTGCTTAATCGGGTTCTAATACCTGTAGAGTATTAATCCATATATTAAATTAAACTCTATGTAAGTTAACTTTCAAATACACTGTAAGCATATAAGCTACAGAGGAAACAAGAAAGTGGATCTCATTTTCTGGCAAATGAACAACATACCGACATTGAAAATATGCACTAACACACACACCCTCCCCAATTCACACTGTGATACTCCATTAGCTTGTCAGAGATAAAGTTTGGGGGGTAAATATGTACATCTGCTGATAATGGCTTCAAAAGCAAAAATCTTTTCTCATTCTCTCTCATTGTTATTTTAACACATGAATCTCAGTTTATATAATGCTTTGTAGCAGGAAATGATAACATGCATAAAATTGGATAAGAATCCCTTTGGGAGTTTAAAGGCAACTCAGGTTTTGAAACATAATTTATAGCCGAGCAAAAGAAAAGAGGCATTGAAAGGCATAAACAATATTTTTCTGCATGGTATCTGCTAAGAGATATGTGTTGCATACTTTATCAGGCAGATGTGGACATCTATTTCAACATCAAATTGTACTGTTCAAAAACTTTTTAAAAGTCACTTTCAAACACATTAAACAGTAGAATCTCAAAATACATGTCCTATACAGCAATGAAAACCAATAAATAATATTATGTATTATTACCATTAAAACAATATTACATGCTTCAATAAACTTTCAGTCCATCTATGAAATGTTTACAATATCTTGAAAGCACATCTGTAACTACTATGCCACAATTTCAAAAGGTCAGTCCTCTCACACACTCAATAAACATTCCACCCCACAGGTTCTTGACAGCCATATCTCCACACCCATGGCCTCATTTGCCACCACACCACCACAACCTCCCACACAACACACACATTCAACCCCATGCCCTTACAGACTGGACAGCTCCTCCCCTTCCTCTTCCCAATCCCAATCACTCTCTATCTTAATCACTCTCTTCCTTTCTACCTCCTCTTTTTTGCTATTTTTCCCCTCCCCCCTACTAGCGCCCATTGTATCAGTTAAAATGGGCTTAAAATCTTCAGGATTAACCAGGAAGAGAAAGCCTGAGACTTCCACCCCCCTTCTCTATTTTTACTTTGTTTCTGCTGTGTCTTTTGGGGGATTGTGAGGGCGCGAGCATGTCTGACTGATTATTTGAGTTTCAATTCTGTTTGTCAGTTTCAGGAATCTTTCCCCCTTTGTTCCATTGGCTCTTCTGGAGGTCTGCTGGGCAGCCCAGTTTAGTCCGGACTGCCCAACAGAGCCTGTCAAAGAGCAGGTCCTGCAGGGAAAGTTCTCCCCATAGATCTGCTGCTGGGGAACCTGGTTTCAACAGAGCCACCTGACAGAGCCCATCAAGCAGCTGATCCTCTTGAAAAATATATTTCCATGGGCTTTGTTTGGGTTCTGCTGAGTAGCATAGTTTGAACAGGAAGGTGTAGATGACACCACCAAACAGATAATCCTGTGGAGAGAACTCTCCCCACAGACTCAGCTCCCCACAGACTGCTGCTGTAAGAGGAGCCAGCCCTAGCTGAGCCAAGTTGGTGGAGAGCTGGCAGCTCCCAAGGCCCCAGCTAGTCCTGGGTTTGCACCTGTAACTTGCAGCATGGTAAACCAAGTTGCAAGTTACAACAGGAGCCAGCCCCCACTGAGCCCAAGTGGAGTGGAGCTGGCAGTTGGGCTTCTGCCCCCCTGACCAATTCTCTGACCAATTTCATTTCCTCATGCTTTTAAGCAGGGGGGTTGTGAATGAACTGTTTAAATGGCTGCCAGCCATTTAAGCTTAACAGCTGATGGGTTGAAGCTATTAGGCTAAAATGGCTACAAGCCATTTGGATTCCATTCTCTAGGATCTGCCTGTGGTGTGGCAGTCTCTCTTGCCACCACATATAAACTTGAGGATATCAGCTGGTGCCTCAGCTGATCAGTATAGTTTACTGAAATAAAGGTTGAACCCAAATAAAGGTTGAAAAATTCTACTATTTATTCAGGTCAGCTATACTGGTAGTTGACACAGATTCTCTAATCTGTATTAAAAAACATTTCAAAATGCCAATGAGGTATTTTGTCAGGGTTTGTTTAGTTTTGTTGCTAAACCAAGCAAAATGCATACCCCATTCACCACTTTCAACAAAATGAGGTGATATTTTAGCATTTCACACAGTTGCAAATTGGACTGAAATCACATTATTCGGCATATGTGAGAGCTCCCTGTTGAGGATCACATTTTTTAATCTTCCCTTTTGTAAAAAAGAAAAGAAAATTTCTCAGAAAGTAAAACACTAGTGCAGTGGAGTGGGCTCGGGTGGGTTTATATTTCATATCTTTATATTTGTGTTATGTAAATCTTTTTTTTAATGTTATGTATGTCTTTATATTCTAAATGCTTTTTAATTTAAAAAAAGTTTAAATGGTGAAGAACCCTGAATTGCATGGAAAGACAGCACTAAAATGTTTTAAATAAACAGATCAACTTTTATCCCTGATATGCTACATTACCTCTTGAGTGGAACTATTTTGACTTCTCATTTATTGAAGACAACATAAAAATGGTATCATCACCCTTGATTCGAAGTGGTAAAATCCATTGGATTTTGACAGAAGTAAACTACTGCATTCCACTTTACATTTAGAACAGGCCTTAGAGTCCTTTCATCAAATTTCTCACACACAATCTGTCTGAAAATACATTTTGTCATTAAGCTCCCAGGCAGACATATTACGATAGGCAACATGTTTGGCTCATTTATCTACCCTGGCCCGAGGCACTCAACATTTCTTTTAATCTCTTTTGGTCATTTCTTCAGGCTCTGCCAGGAAAAAAAAATTGCATCAGTCTTCTTAACATCTTTGTGTGTCTGTGCACATGCCCATACTTTTATTCAAATAAACACAGAATATAGAAAGGGAAAATTTGGCAGAAAGGGGACATAATTGCATATGGAAGTTTAAAATGCTTTCATTTTGCTTTCAATTTTTCAATGCATTTCAAAGCTGAGAGATAAAACTCAATTCAAATCACATTTTTATTTGAGTTATTGTAATTGCCATTGAAACACAAGAGATGTTTGTGGGGGGGTGTGCACATACACATGTGTGTGCACATATCGGGGCATGTTAGGGAATGAAAGAAAAATGTCAAAGGAAGGCATGGAGTCTTTGTTACTTGGTATTCAGTTATCTTCCAAACATGCAAAGTGAAGGAAATAATTCATTCTGATAGGAATTCAGGCTTTGGTGTTGTGTATCTATAGCCATCAATTCTTCTGCTTTTTTGAAATGAAAGACAGATTGTAAATAATAATAATTAAACATAAATTCCCCCCAAGGTGGAGCCTGATGCTCAGTCTCAATCTGTTGTCACAAAGCAAAAAGATAGTTTAATGCATGAAGAAATAAACCTTGTTTGGTTATTCATTTGTTATTGTTGTTGTTAGGTGCAAAGTCGTGTCTGACCCATCACGACCCCATGGATCCTCCAGGCCTTCCTGTCCTCTGCAATTGTGCGGAGTCCATTTAAGTTTGCACTGACTGCTTCAGTGACTCCATCCAGCCACCTCATTCTCTGTCATCCTCTTCTTCTTTTGCCCTCAATCGCTCCCAGCATTAGGCTCTTCTCCAGGGAGTCCTTCCTTCTCATGAGGTGGCCAAAGTATTTGAATTTCATCTTCAGGATCTGGCCTTCTAAGGAGCAGTCTGGGCTGATCTCTAGGACTGACCGGTTTGTTTGCCTTGCAGTCCAAGGGACTTGCAAGAGTCTTCTGCAGCACCAGAGTTCAAAAGCCTCAATTCTCTGACGCTCGGCCTTCCTTATGGTCCAACTTTCGCAGCCATACATTGCAACTGGGAATACCATAGCCTTGACTAGACACATTTTCGCTGGCAGGGTGATGTCTCTGCTTTTTAGGATGCTGTCTAGATTTGCCATAGCTTTCCTCCCCAGGAGCAAGCGTCTTTTAATTTCTTTCCTGCAGTCCCCATCTGCAGTGATCTTGGAGCCCAGGAAAATAAAATCTGCCACTACCTCCATTTCTTCCCCATCTATTTGCCAGGAATTGAGAGGGTCGGATGCCATGATCTTTGTTTTCTTGATGTTGAGTTTCAAGCCAACTTTTGCACTCTCCTCCTTCACCTGCATCAAGAGGCTCTTTAGTTCCTCTTTGCTTTCTGCCATTACAGTGGTATCATCTGCATATCTGAGGTTGTTGATATTTCTTCCTGCAGTCTTGATCCCAATTTGTGACTCCTCTAATCCCGCCTTTCTCATGATGTGCTCTGCATACAAGTTAAATAGGCAAGGCGACAGTATACAGCCTTGCCAAACTCCTTTCTCAATTTTGAACCAATCAGTGATTCCATGCCTGGTTCTCACTATTGCTTCTTGACCTGCATATATATGGACTGCATAAACTTGTACATTTTTTGTTTCGTTAGAGTTAATTAATGTTAAAAGAGTCTAAATTCTCTTTGACATTAAAAAAAAACTGCCTTATTTCATTCTTGTTTTATATGGCATTTTTATGCCTGTTATTTTTACCATAATATTAAATGCGTAATATAAATTATAGTAACTGTTGGACAATCAAAAAGGAGACAATTTTGAGGAGGCCAAAGACTCTGATCATGATGCCATCTGTTTGTTGTATGGAGCTTTTAGGGGTAATTTTTCTGTTTTATTGTATATCACCACAAGATGGCACTCCCGAGAGTGGCGGGACATGAGCTGGGCATGTTAGGGAGGATGGGAGGGATTTTTTTAGGTTGTTAATTATTGTTTTATTCTGTTTTATATTTGTTTTGAGTCACCATGGGCCAGCTGGTACTGGGAAAACTCAAATATAGAACTGTAGATTCCTCAATATGAACTCAGAAGAAAAAAAAAGGAATCACAAGGCAAGATAATGTAATAGTCCTCTCTGTATTATTAGTAAAAGTCCAAATAATTATGAAGAGTCAACCAAAATGGGATCCTAGGTAAATAACCCGCATCAGTTGTTGCTCTGCAGAGTACGTAAACACGTTGAAAATATACCCATATACACTTTCCATGAATCAAGGTAAGCTGGACGTGGTCAAACAAGAAATGACAAGACTGAACATCGACATTTTAGGAATCAGTGAACTAAAATGGACAGGAATGGGTGAATTTAATTCAGATGACCATCAGGTATACTACTGTGGACAAGAATCTCGCAGAAGAAATGGAGTAGCCTTCATAATCAATAAGAGAGTAGGAAAAGCAGTCTTGGGATACAATCCCCAAAATGACAGAATGATCTCAGTTCGAATCCAAGGCAAACCATTCAACATCACAGTGATCCAGGTCTACGCCCCAACCACTGCTGCTGAAGAGGATGAAGTTGATCAGTTCTATGAAGCCCTACAACACCTTCTAGAAGCAACGCCCAAAAATGATGTGCTTATCATCATGGGGGATTGGAATGCTAAAGTAGGAAGCCAAAAGATAACCGGGATAACAGGCAAGTTTGGCCTTGGAGTACAAAATGAAGCAGGGCACGGGCTGGTAGAATTTTGTCAAGAGAATACAATGGTTATAGCAAACACTCTTTTCCAACAACCCAAGAGACGACTCTACACATGGACATCACCAGACGGTCAACACAGAAATCAGATTGACTATGTGCTCTGCAGCCAAAGATGGAAAAGTTCTATCCAGTCAATAAAAACAAGACCAGGAGCTGACTGTGGTTCAGATCATGAGCTTCTTGTTGCAAAATTTAGGCTTAAATTGAAGAAAGTAGGGAAAAGCACTAGGCCACTCAGGTATGAACTAAATCATATCCCCGACGAATACACAGTAGAGGTGACAAATAGATTTAAGGAATTAGATCTGATAGATAGAGTGCCTGAAGAACTATGGACTGAGGTTCGCAACATTGTACAAGAGGTAGCAACTAAAACCATCCCAAAGAAAAAGAAATGCAAGAAATCAAAATGGCTGTCTGAGGAAGCTTTACAAATAGCTAAGGAGAGAAGGGAAGTGAAAGGCAAGGGAGAAAGAGAAAGATACACCCAATTGAATGCAGAATTCCAGAGAAAAGCTAGAAGAGATAAGAATGCCTTCTTAAATGAACAGTGCAAACAAATAGAAGAAAACAATAGAATGGGGAGGACCAGAGATCTTTTCAAGAAAATTGGAGATATGAAGAGAACGTTTCATGCAAAGTTGGGTATGATAAGGGACCAAAATGGTAGGGACCTCACAGAAGCAGAAGAGATTAAACAAAGGTGGCAAAATTATACAGAACAACTATACAAGAGCGAGCTTAACATCCCTGATGACCACAGTGGGGTAGTTACTGACCTGGAGCCAGACATCCTGGAATGTGAAGTCAAATGGGCCTTAGGAAGTCTGAGCAACAATAAAGCTAGTGGTGGTGACAGCATTCCAGTTGAACTATTCAAAATCTTAAAGGACGATGCAGTAAAAGTGCTACACTCAATATGCCAGCAAATTTGGAAAACTCAACAATGGCCACAGGATTGGAAAAGGTCAGTTTACATTCCAATCCCAAAGAAGGGCAATGCCAAAGAATGCTCAAACTACCGCACCATTGCACTAATTTCTCATGCTAGCAAAGTTATGCTCAAAATCCTACAAGCTAGGCTCCAGCAATATGTGGACCGAGAACTTCCAGAAGTACAGGCAGGATTTCGAAGAGGCAGAGGAACTAGAGATCAAATTGCCAACATACGCTGGATCATGGAGAAAGCTAGGGAGTACCAGAAGAACGTCTACTTCTGCTTCATTGACTATGCTAAAGCCTTTGATTGTGTGGAGCAAAACAAATTGTGGCAAGTTCTTAAAGAGATGGGAATACCAGAGCATCTCATTTGTCTCTTGAGAAATTTATATGCAGGTCAAGAAGCAACAATGAGAACTGAACATGGAATCACTGACTGGTTCAAAATTGAGAAAGGAGTTCGGCAAGGCTGTATACTGTCGCCTTGCCTATTTAACTTGTATGTAGAGCACATCATGAGAAATGCGGGATTAGAGGAGTCACAAATTGGGATCAAGATTGCAGGGAGAAATATCAACAACCTCAGATATGCAGATGATACCACTCTAATGGCAGAAAGCGAAGAGGAACTAAAGAGCCTGTTGATGCGGGTGA
The DNA here is from genome assembly GCF_049243985.1 of Paroedura picta. Lineage (NCBI taxonomy): Eukaryota > Metazoa > Chordata > Lepidosauria > Squamata > Gekkonidae > Paroedura > Paroedura picta. The sequence goes on from NC_135370.1 coordinate 68,984,878, forward strand.
AGGAGGAGAGTGCAAAAGTTGGCTTGGAACTCAACATCAAGAAAACAAAGATCATGGCATCCGGCCCTCTCAATTCCTGGCAAATAGATGGGGAAGAAATGGAGATAGTGACAGATTTTATTTTCCTGGGCTCCAAGATCACTGCAGATGGGGACTGCAGCAAAGAAATTAAAAGACGCTTGCTCCTGGGGAGGAAAGCTATGGCAAATCTAGACAGCATCCTAAAAAGCAGAGACATCACCCTGCCAACAAAAGTGCGTTTAGTCAAGGCTATGGTATTCCCAGTTGCAATGTATGGCTGCGAAAGTTGGACCATAAGGAAGGCCGAACGTCAAAGAATTGAGGCTTTTGAACTCTGGTGCTGGAGAAGACTCCTGCGAGTCCCTTGGACTGCTAGGCGAACAAACCGGTCAGTCCTAGAGGAGATCAACCCTGACTGCTCTTTAGAAGGCCAGATCCTGAAGATGAAACTCAAATACTTTGGCCACCTCATGAGAAGGAAGGACTCCCTGGAGAAGAGCCTAATGCTGGGAGCGATCGAGGGCAAAAGAAGAAGGGGACGACAGAGAATGAGGTGGCTGGATGGAGTCACTGAAGCAGTAGGTGCAAACTTAAATGGACTCCGGGGAATGGTAGAGGACAGGAAGGCCTGGAGGATCATTGTCCATGGGGTCGCGATGGGTCGGACACGACTTCGCACATAACAACAACAACAACTTTCAAAAAAATAAATAAATAAGATGAAATAGCAAAATAGCAAAGTTTATACATGACAACAATATATTTAGGAGGAACATCAAAACTGACTGCAACTTATTTTTTTGTCAACATTTTCCAGTTATTGAATTCCATTCTTTCTGAGGTCTCGGCCATTTCCCAAAATGACAGAAATCTTACCTCTTAGTGACTATGTCCTAACAGTTGATACCATTTGAGTAAATATCAGTTGATAGTTTGTTCCATTAAAATAACACAGCACAGCTACAGCATTAAATTTAAAACTCATAAACAGTGAACATGTATTAATAACAATGTCAGTTTTATTGTCAAAGTTTGTGTCTAAGTCAAACATGTCAGGCAGCTATGATCTTGTCCCACTGACTCAGTATCCAAGCTGAACCAGTAAGCTCAAAAAAAAAAAATCACCTGTGTCTACATTCAAACACACATGAATTATAATTGGTGAGCAGTGAAGAAAAGTGTGCTTGATATTAATTTGTATTAGCAGCACACCTGCCAACTTTCAAAAATCCTTTGCATATTTACTCAAAAGTCAGAGGAATGGCAGAATAAAAATGTGATTGACAGCATAAAGGGGGGGGGATTCTTAAGACTTACTTTCAAATGAACAAAGGAGAAAGATGAGCAATAATCTTTACACAGTTGGAGAGCTGACATGCTTGTTACAGATGCATGTTGGGAACTGCACAGCCCTACAAAGTAGATGAGAGAAAGTGTCACATATTGACTGTAGTGGAGAGGCTTGGGTACAAGGCTGCATAGCTGGGTGAGTAGTACCAACAGCTAATGCTGTCTTAAACCTTCTAGATATGTTCAAAAGACTCAGGACCCACAACAAGGGAAATGAGGCACAATTAAGTCCCAAGGAAATAAAGATGTAAGAACGTACTGTAAGAACGTACTGTACATTTAAATTGCACTGATTTCAGTGGGAATCAAATGTGCTCAGTTTTATCTAGGGCACATTTACTTATTTATTACTTAGATTTATATACCACCCTTCCTGATAAACAGGCCATCTTCTGAGAAAGCAGATGGTCATTTTCTTACCCAACGGGGTGTCTTTGAAAAATGTTTTGTGCTTAATATTATACTTCTGTTGCTCACTCTTGCACTAATCATAAGGATCCTATCAGCAGATCAATAAATAAAACTTCCCAGTTTAATATAGAAATTTCCATACATATTAGATGTTCTTTTCCTCCTTTCATGTGCTAAGTACAGGAGTCACGATCTGACTTTTTATTACCATATTCTGTCTAAATTTTCTATGTATATTTATATCCTGCAGTCCTAGGAAAGGAAGACAGAGGAACCTGAACTTTTTTTGGTATTTTTTATATTCAGCTGTATAAGCTATAAATTACAAAGCTTCTATGTAGTTTTGATTGTCAAGGGCAGCAACTTTTAGAAGCAAGTTTGAAGCAAACAAACAATCACTTCAGCTTTTAAAGTATAAAATGTGCTTTTTCCTGTTCGCTTCTTTAAAGGAAAACAAGAGCCAAGGTTATCAGATCAGAGGCATAACTGCAAAATGGTTACAGATTACTGAAATCATAGCAAAACCCAGGACTGTACAGTCTTCTTGAGCATGCATAGTTGGGGGTATCTCACTCAACAGATTAGTTTCAAGCATAAACTCAACATCTGAGATTCAGAACCAGGGCTTCCAAATCATAGGGTATTAGTTCCAGACTTATTTGCATCTCATTTACAATGTCTTCTCCTCTTCTGAATTACTCCCTGGATTTTGGAATTCTGAATTACCCAGTCTTGTTTTGATGAAGTACTGTGTGTACATTATGTGCTGTCACATCGCTTCAGACTTATGGAGACTCTACAAATTAATGACCTCCAAAGCATCCTATTATTAACACCTTTGCTCCTGTTTTGAAAACTGAAGGCCAATGTGAGTCGGGTTGTTCTGTTTTTCTACTGCTTTCAACTTTTTGGAACATTGTTTTTTCCAGTGATACTTTTTTTCTGATGATGTAACCAAAATATAATAAGCCTAAATTCAGTCAGTTCGGACCCCTTTTCTCCCTGTTGTTAAGTTTAAATGGCTGAGAATAATTTCACTGATTTTTCACATCCATCCCACTTCTAAGCAAGATGTATGGATTTAATAGCTCACAGCAACTTAAACCTAACAGCTGAACTGGACATTGGTTTGGGGATTCCCAATCAGTTCAAATTTATGAACTGGTTTGTGCCCATCTCTAGTTAAGAATAGTGCTATCTGTACTTGTTTTCTGATTTCCCCAAGTAGTTAATTGAGTACCTTCTGACCTGACTTCCCCCACTATATCTTCTTTGACTTTGAGTTGTCTCATCGTAAGGTTTCAAGTTATGATGGAATCAGAAGGGGTTTCCCATTGCCTTCTCCTGTGCAGTATTAATCAGGGCTAGCTGAAGTGTCACTGCCATTGTCTAAGATCCCCCTCTAGTGTCACCTTCCATTACAGCTGCTACCCAGTACCTGCCCTTCAAGCATTCCTCTGCCCCCATCAGCACTGGAACTGTCCATTCTCTTTTCCTAATATGATGGTTGATTCCTTAACTTGGTAGAGGCATCTTAGTCTGGTGTATCAGCTTTGACCATCCTGCTGCGAATGACTCTGCTAGGAGTTTAGATCCTTGACGGAGTCCAGACTCCTGTTGGTACTGCTCTCAGCTTCACTTCCAAGAGATAGACCCCTGCACCATGTTAAGGTATGCATCCAAGAGAACAGTTGATTAATTCTTATGAATCTTTCCCTTTCTGCCTTGCCAATGTATATGTGAACATTGATAAAACTCTGCAAATAAACTATCTTGAAGTGATTGTATGTGCAGACATGAAAACTGCCAAACAAAAACAGATGCACTTTCAGTTTTTTCCAAGGTTTAGAGGAGATATGTAATATTAAAGCCCCTGCCAATCCAGCAGCCTTAAAACACTTCTCGCATATGGATAGGGAAGCAACCCATTGTATGCTTCTCAGAGGCAATTGTATCAATTTCAATGCTGTTTCATTAGGTAGGACTAAAAATTGCTTCATGCTTGAAGGGATATGCCAGGAAACCATCCTTAGCATGAACCCCTCGACTACCCAGGACACAGCCATCAGGCACACCCAGTCTTTTGTCTCTTAGGATCAGCTTCTGAAACTGCCAACCCAACACTTATAATTTTCCTGACAGGGCCTTTATAATTCAGCTTCCAATACTGGCAATTTGATATTGCCAGTGTATAATTTTCTTGCCAAGCCATTGTATCCAAACTGCCCAGCAAAATTCAAACTCTTACCCCTCTGCCCATTCCTAATCCTTGGGTTGCCTCTTGCTATTTTTATTTGCTATATTTCCCCAATAAAGATTCTATTGTTCTGTCTTCTGCCTATTTATTTCTGGGAGTCACTCTGTTTCCCAAATGAGTTGGGACCCTGATAGGTATCAGGCAGTAGTCCCTTAATAAAAGTTGCTGCAAAATGCATGGATTTGGACTGGGTACACTGGAGGATATGCCAGCCATTGAAGATTTCACATGGATAACATTTGGATAACAACTGTACCAAGAACTTTATTTTATTTAATTTGGAGGGTCCTAAACCTTGACCCAGCATGTGTTCTTTCTGAAAGAAAGAAAGAAAACACTATGAGTTATTTTCAATTAGTAACTCAAAGTAAATCCCCAAGGGCAATTTTATTGTTCTGGTTTTAGACCAGCCCCAATCCCAAAGGACAAGATGCATTGCTAAGTGTGATGTGCCAGTGGGAGCTTAGCAGCTGTGAACACACAAGGGGTTTGGAGCTGGCCACAAGGACATGCTGGGTATTGATTCAGTACAACAGAGCCACAAACAAAATAATACATAAATACATATTTATCTTTATAGCCCACCCTTCCTGCATGGTTCAGGGCAGAAGAACATGGTTACATAACAATCAATAAAATCATAAAATCTCATTTCAGATGCGCCCATCTAATTTAAACAGAGAGATGTTCAGAGTTCTTGGGGCATCATCTGGAAAAGCCTCACCTTTCACCAGTTCCTGGCATTTAGATTATCTTGAAGTGTGTTTAATGACAGCTTAATGACAGTTTAATATTCAGAATACAGCATGGAATGTCTTGAATGTCGTGTCACATAGAAAAGCCCAAGCCTGAATGGTCCATGGAACGGAAGGTGCCTTACAATCTATTTTAGTCTCTATTTCCTGTTTTAAATACCTCCTGACTTTTATCTGGAGAATTGTATAACTTGATTTCACCTATAAGGCCAGATGGTTTATAATCCAATTAACTTAGTTCCTGTTTAAATCTTTTCTGCACCTCAACTTTTATGGAGTTAACATCTGTGTGAGCATGCAGCAGCATCCTCTTGTTAATATATCTTCATTTGCAACAACTATGGCCAAGAACAGACATGTCTAACTCAAAAAACTCTCTACTTTAGCACTTTATTAGTTCACATAATTATATTGCTTCTCCCAGTATTTTTTCTGTAATCGTTATACCTAATTCTGAACATGGCCAAAAACATGGACAGAAAACCAGATAGGTCAATGCTATGTACAAAGAAGTGGGAATTTTCTGTACGCATGGATGAACTACAAAGTTTGCTGAAAAATCTGAAAAGTGAAGGAAAAAACAAAACAAAACAAAACACAAAGCAGACTTTATAAGTTGCCAAGCACCTCCCAAGATGCTTTGGTGAAGGAAGATTTGCTGGGAAGGAAAGCAGGAAGGGGCTACAGGGGGATGGGTTCTGAACTGATACTGGGGCTGGGAGGAGGGTTGTCAGGCATGGTCTGGCAACCCATGGGAGATGGGGAGAGGAGGATAATTACTGCGGGGGGGGGGTTGATGGTCACCCCCACCTGATGAAGTCACTTCCGGTGCAATCCAGAAATATTGGCATTGCACCAGGGCAATGCTCTATCATCCTCCCCAAATTCCATGAAAACCAAAGAAGTTTTTTAGATGAGTGCTAGAGCATCACCCCAAATCAAAGGCAGCACATTTGGGCCACGTCAGTAAACGTGTCGTCTTGGAGGGATGATGATTGCTGTTCCCCTTTTTGGCCAGCCTGCTTCCACTCACCCACCAGCTGAGAGGGAGGCTGCAGTCAGCAGCTACAGCCTGCTTCCTCCAGCCACCAATGTATTTAATCCCTGGCATTAAAAAAAATCAACCTAAAACATGAATGAGTAAAAAATGCTTAAAGCTGTATAAGATAGTACCAAATGAATAGCTATGAACAGGGAGCCCCAAAGTCCTAACACCATCAATGAGAAGGCCCTGTCATTGCTACCAATTCATTGCCTTTCTCAGGATGGCAGCAAAGAGAGCATGTCTTCCACAGACCTTCACAGGAGCTCACATGGGAGCCAGCTATCTTGTCATAATATATCTCCATGATTACTATACCAACAAATATAAAGCCAAAGGTGACTTAACTTTACCACAAACAGGAATTCACTTGTATTTATTTGTTTGCTTGCTTCTTTATTTATCACTATGTATGGGGGGGGGGGAATCTGTTGAACCATGTGATAGTGGTGACTAAAATGAAAGTGAACAGAACATTAAAACAAAATCTTCAGCAATTAACAGAAAGACACCTGGTAGGTTACAAAGCTTAGGAGAAGCTATTTCCACCATCCCGAGAGCACAGCGTTCAAACCAAAAGCTGCAGGGCACTGTATGACTATTAAACCAGAGGCGTCATAATGACAGTTTTTTTTTCCCAATGAGCTTCGTAACTACACTTTGGTGACTATGATTAAGATAAATAGTCCAAGAGCGGCAAGATAAACACAGCACAAAGAATTCTACAAGACAGGAATGATTTGATAAATATATGTCTATGTAGCTTCAGTGGAATCTACAATTTCCATAAACGCTGCCTCCTTCCTTGATCTATAGTTTCTTTGAGACCTAGTGCAATGAAAGCACATTTTCCACATGACAGCCATGTTCTTCTCCTATCTCAGTTCTTCTAGTGGTTTTTAGGAATGCTTTTTATAGATGTGATGAATGCCTTGCTATCTTACCTAATTACAGTGTAAAATATAGAATGGGGAAACAAGCTTTTACCCAGGATTTGCTCTAATTTAATCACATATTTACTCAGATCCACTTAAGACTAATTGAAGTGATGAATGTCAGAGGCTGAAATGCCATTCGTCATGAGTTAAAGCAGCCTCCTTTTGGGGAAAGCAAGTGGATGCAACAACCAGACTGATTAGACAGAATTTGTTAGAATGTAAATAGAGGAAGCTTGAGGAATAAATTGTCCCACAAATATAGGCATGAAATATTCCAAGAGCATTGAGAAAAGAAGATTAGATCAATGGAGAGTGCAGACAGCATCGCCGTTACAACTTGGGGGCTTCACTGTTTGCATACGGGCATCTTTTCAAATAGAGAAAGAGTTTAGATTTTCTGCTATGATGTATCTTCACAGCCCTGCAGCTAGCACAGAATGACAAATAAAGAACTGCACCCATTCTCCCTTGCTTCTCCTTATGCCACCTTCACAGAATAACAGCACAGCTCCACATTACAGATTTCCATGGAAGCCTTTGGCTTAACTTCTCACAAGCCACAGAAACCCAAGTACCTATAATGTTGGTACACTGCTTACTCTTGCTTGCCTCTTAAGTTCCTTGAGCCAGGGGCTGTCTTCTTTTCTTCCTTTGTAAACAGCTGTGCCATGAAAAAAGTCACCAAAGATTCTGCGCATTGTTAAAGGTAAAGGTATCCCCTGTGCAAGCACAGGGTCATGTCCCACCTGATGTCCCACCCTTCAGGTGATACCCTCCAGCGTTTTCATGGCAGACTCAATATGGGGTGGTTTGCCAGTGCCTTTTTCAGTCATTACCATTTGCACCCCAGGAAGCTGGGTACTCATTTTACTGACCTCGGAGGGATGGAAGGCTGAGTCAACCCTGAGCCGGTTGCTGGCATTGAACTCCCAGCCTCATGATCAGAGTTTCAGACTGCATGTCTGCTGCCTTACCACTCTGTGCCACAAGGACAAAGGCCTGCCACCCAACTCTGTCTGTGGTAATTTCTTTAAGTTTTTGTACAGTCAATCCACTTATGCCTTTGATTGAAACTGGCTTTAAATTAGATTAGTTGCTGGGAGGACAATAAATTTAAAGTGGATGGAGGGATGGGTGAATTTGAGTAACTGGTTGTCGTTTAACGTTAGTAGTTGTAACTAGAAATCAAATGGCAAGCAACACTGGATTGATACACTATCTGGTTAGGGAGGGTGATGAAAGAGGAGGGGGGCCAATTGGGTCAGGGATCCCAACAATCAAAGGGTGCAGGAGATATAGCAGTAGGAGAAGACTGGACAAGAGAAGAGGTCGGAGATATGATTGGCTGAAGGGTAACCGATCCCATTATTCCTGAGGCTGAGCAACATGTGTCTATACTCATACCCCTTCTAATCCCAGATATGTGGGGATAGAGGCTAAGGGAGTTAAGCTCATCCCTAACACTGATATTGTGCAATGTCACATTGATTAATAACAAATATTTGATTAAATGGGCACATTTTGCCAAGCACGAGATTGCCCTGGCATGTGTAACCAAATCCTGGATGAGGGAGAGTGAAACAGCCCCAGACATCAGGCCAGGGAGGAAGGATGGCTGTACTGGCCAAAGTGAATAGGTTCCATTGAAATGTTGGAAACTGTCCTGGGAGGGGTGGTGAATAAATTGCGTGAATAAATCAAATAAATAAATTCTATCCATCCATCTTGTTCTTTGTTGACCTCTCCTTCTGCTTCCTTCAGTTTTACCAAGCATAATCATTTTTTTTTCTAATCCATCATTTGCACGCATTATATGACCAAAGCATGAGAATTTTTGTTTACAGATCATTGCCTCAAGAGTGCAGTTGGGTTTAATTTGGTCCAGGACAGATCAATTTGTTCTTCCTGCAGACCTTGGTATTTTTAGTAGTCATCTCCAGGTCCAGGTCTGTGTAGTACTATAGACCAAAACAACACAGTACAAATTTGTTATCTTACCAGTGTCACTTTTTCATCCCACTAAATGGATGCTAAAGTTCTCTTTGACACACCCATTATAGTTACTTGCTCCCTATTATAAATGGACAAATAATGCCTCCTAGGACTATTTCTCTTTAAGAAAATGGTGCATGCACCCCATTTCCATGGATATTGATCCAAATAAGGTCCTATACATGTGGTAATTGAGAACCTATAATTCACATCTAAATGTGGGGGGTGGGGACCCTAGACCCAAACAGCACTGGCAATTAACTCTGTTCATTGAGAGAAGCAAAGCTGCTTTTCTTCTCTCCTGTGCAGTATGAGGTGCAGTCCTAAGAACACTTCCCTTAAATAAAATGGAACTCACTTCTGCCAAAACCTACTTAGGGTTGCTCTTGATGTTTCACTAACATTTAAAGATAGGACTGGTGCAACTGCCATTCTAAAATGGTTTCCTGGGGGTAGTGTTGATCTGAAGCAGCAAAACAAAGTTTGAGTCTAATGGCACCTTTAAGACCAACAAAGTTTTATTCAAGAACCTTAGATGTGTAAGCACGCTTCTTCCGTTTTTGCACACAAAAGCTTATATCTTGAATAAAACTTTGTCAGACTTAAAGATGCCACTGGACTCAAACTTTGGTATTCTAAAACGGTATTTTAGATTTCTTGGGTTTTTATCCCTAGTATAAATCTTTCTTGTTGGTTAACAGTTCTTCATTTGCCCTTTGATGAATTACCATCCATAAAACTTTGGTTGAATGCAAGGAGCACATTATGGTATGATATAATGCAGAGTACAAAGATGACTATGTAAGTAGCAAGGAAGCTTTACATAAACATACACCAGCTGATTTCTAATAGTTTGTCCAAAGAAACTCATTAGTGGTGGAGTAAAGGGCCAGATTAACAACTAATGGTCCCAATCTTGCTTCTGGGTGTTAACACAGTGGCAAGCAATCCCTGGGGTTTGTCAGAGCATAGCTGAAGTGGCATTCTGGGTGACTTGTACAGATGCATCCACTGTGCTATCTTGTGGTTATCAAGCAGGCTGAGCCTCTCTCTGACAGTACTGACCATCCTAATACCAACCAACCAACCAACAACAACAAAAGACCAACAACATGAAGCAAGAAGTGAGAATGGGGTTGCAGTTAAATAGCCGTTCCCTGGATAATGGAAGGTGCCTTGATTGTGACTCATGTGGAATGGAGTCCCCAGACAAGCCTGGAACACGAGTCCTTCTATTCCTCAGTTCTCTACTGAGGAATAGGTTTGTGCAGAATCAACAAGACATATCTGGCAATGATGGCTGTTTGTGACATTGCAGAGCTGATGAACGTTTGCTGGATGGAAACAATGTCCCTTGCCAGCAACACAGGTGGTATCATTATTTTGCCATCATCTCTCAGTTTCTAGCATGAGCTACAGAACACGGTTTTCTGAAGTTCATGTTTTAATTCCTGAAAATCCTAAATGATTGGCCAATTACAATCATTTTATCAAACTCGTACCCTTGGGCCAGAATTTGGGCCCCTGAGAACAACTGGTGGAGTAGCACAAAGTTCTATGTGGTGTCATGCTGGGGAACCTGAGATGGGTGGAAAGGCTGACTAGAAATACTGGAAATAAATAAAGGAACTATAGTCTGACATCCTGTCTCTGATATCAGCCAGTCTCTGGAGACAGGTCAACAAAAGGGGGAAAAAGATTTGATCCTCTATTGTCTGTCTTGTCAACCAATTTGTTGTTCTGGGTGCCCAGGATGGGAAAGGGGAAGAGAAAGGGGTAGCCCTTCTTGGCACGTGATGATTCAAACAAGGCCAGGGCTACAAGGCTATTTCCTTTAACACACTAAGCTGCCTTATACTGAATCACATTCTCAATCCATCAGAGTCAGTATGGCCAACTCAGGCTGGTAGCATGGTCCCCATGGTCTTATGCAGAGGTCTTTCACAACACTTACTAACAGATTCTTTTAACTGAAGATGGCAGGGATTGAACACAGGACCTTCTGCATGCTAAGCGGATGTGCTACCACTAAGCCACATCTTTCCTTGATAAGATAACTTACGTATGGAACAATAGGAAGAGAAATATTTTCCTCAGAGGTTTTGCAGTCAGCATTAGTTTGATCTAGAACATCTCTGCCCCCCCAAAAAAAGTATCAGTTGGGGAAAAAATGGTAGAGTCTGTCAAATGCGGTCATCCATCAAAAGCAAAAAGAGACACTCCCTACCTCCCTTCCTTTACCTCAAGAATATTGAGATAGTGGACTGAATATATATCACATCTGATTTTTTGTTGGCTTATCTATATGTTTACCCACCAGTTCAGTTCACACCTTGTTCATCAGCTGCGGAATGATTTTTTAATTGTCATTTCGATAGTTCGTTGAGTGTTCCTGAAAGTTCAGTTGCTTGTTCCGCTTTATTCCTTTCTGTGCATACAGTGCAGTGCAACTGGCTCTTCATGCACAGCCTTCTCACTCATTCCCATTGAGTTCTCCTATTCTGCCCCGGATATTTGCTGCTGAATGGAGATTCAGCAGGCAACAGTGTAAATAAATCACTCAAAAATGATACAGATCAGTCATCAATGCATGCCGTGTTTCAAAAAAAAAACATGCACTTTGATGTTCATCTATAGTGATGCTCATGACTGCCAATTAATTTGGATCAGCAGAATCTTTGCCCAAGCACAGTTTGAGGGAAAACCCGATGCAAACTGGTTCAGCAGGCATTCACGCTTCTGGGCCCAAATCCAACTGGCCAGATGATTTGCTCAGATCTGAGTACCATCTTCAAACATGGTAAGTTTGACCACTTAATGCATATTGGTTACAAATGTACTAAGAGAAAACAACTTTACTGGAGAAAATAAACCTGAGAAAGGATATAAAATGACTACTTCTGAAAATCCAAGGGAAACAGGGAAGGGGCAAAAAATGAAATCATGGAACAGAATGACGGTACTGCAACACCAAAATGGCTTACTATACGGACCCCTAGAAAGAAGTCGAACTTATATTAGTTCTGTGGATTTGAGTTCTGCCAAATCCAACAGTGTGCACCTCAGATGGACACCTCACAAAATCCACCCTTGTTCCTTTTTCATCCTCCAAGGGAAATTGGTCCAGCATTGTCCTTGTTCGGGGAATTTTGAGGGAATTGAAAAGTTTCCACCTTTCATCTCAATGTGGGGAGGGTTGTTAATTTGACGAGCAGTCGGCAGAATAGCCAATCAATTGTAATTGGTTTAAGAGAAGAAAGGGAGATCGTTCTGCTCCTTCCCGGACAAATATTTTCCTTATCTGCTATTCCCTTAGCTGTTTTAGTGCAAAAGTGGTATCACAGGTCATTTATGGGAGCTTACTCATCAAAGGATAAAGGTAAAGGTATCCCCTGTGCAAGCACCGGGTCATGTCTGACCCTTGGGGTGATGCCCTCTAGCATTTTCTTGGCAGACTCAATATGGGATGGTTTGCCATTCCCTTCCCCAGTCATTACCGTTTACCCCCCAGCAAGCTGGGTACTCATTTTACCAACCTCGGAAGGATGGAAGGCTGAGTCAACCCTGAGCAGGCTGCTGGGATCGAACTCCCAACCTCATGGACAGACAGCTTCAGACAGCATTTCTGCTGCTTACCACTCTGCACCACAAGAGGCTCCATCGAAGGATAAATGTTTACAAAACAATGAAAACAGGAAAGAATGACAAAAATATGCATGTGAGTGTCAGATTTTTTCATGATTTAGAAAAGTGACTAAATGGGAAGATGTATGTGTGTGTCTGTAAGAGAAGGGGCAGTAAAAAGTTTGTACAAACTTCAGAAAAATGATATTTGTGTTCTGCCCCTATACAAGGAAGTTCCAATTAGTTAACATGACTAATAGCTGTTGATGGGGCTGATCGCGATAAACATGGCTAATTCATTGTCAAAGTCAGACAAGCTTAATACCATCACCAGATTTTATGACAATGAAATTAGAGTTGCCAATTGCCAGGTGGTGAAAAATCGGGGGGTAGGGGAACCATTTGAGGCTACATGCAAATCAAAATATTATTTAACTAGAATCAAAGCCCATTTTATATAGAAATAAAATGGGCGCTAGAAGGGCTCTATCTCCTCCCCCGTGACTCGTGAAGAGTTGTGTGTGGGTGTGAAGATGGGCATGGGCAGAGGTGTTGGCGCAGTGGGGCTGGGGTGGCACTGACCTGTGCAAAGAAAGCAGCGAAGAAAGCAGCGAGAAGGAGGCCAGGAGGGAGATCGGGCGGCCATTTTGTGCGGCGCAGCCGGTGAAGGCTGTGTGGGACGCTGGGCGTGGGGGCAGCAGCGGCGGCTTCTCCGTGGGCACGGCGAGGTCCGTGGGCACTCGGTGGCAAGTGGCGCGAAGGCTCGCGTTGGTCTCTGGAGCGGCGGCGGCGATGCGGTAGCAGGCGGCGGGAGAAGGCAGCATGTGACGGCGTGCAGGCTGAGTGAGCGGCAGTTGGCGGGCAGAGCGACAGTCATTTGGTGGGCAGGGAGCCCCCAGCAGCCACACTCTGCGTGACTGCCGGGGGCTCCCTCGGGTGGCGGCCTGACGCGGCAAGAGGCGCTTTGCGCCTCTTGCCGCGTCAGGCCGCCGTGCAGGGAGCCCCCGGCAGCCGCGCAGAGTGCGGCTGCCGGGGGCTCCCTTGCGGCCAGCCTGATGTGTCGGAGGCACAAAGCGCCTCCAACACGTCAGGCCAGCAGCAAAGGGAGCAACTGCGAGCCGTGCTGCGCGCGGCTCGCAGTTGCTGGCACTGGGAATCTCCGATTGTCTGTCCGGAGGAAGGATCCAATCCGGACCCTTCCTCATCACGGACACATCCCGCCCTAGAACCCCTTAGCAATTTATTTAGTCCGTGGCGCCCGCAGCGCCACGGGCGGTTTAAAGAAGATATGACCACTAATGTGATTCTTGATCAAAAGGCTAGGCTCATTGGCAAAACAAACTCCCTTACATTGGGGTAGTATAAAAACTGGCAACAGTCCAATGATAACAGAAATATAACAATTATAATCTTAAAATGTAACATCCAAGTGATCCCTGGCAGTGATTGGTTTTGACTTGTTCTAGTTTTCTGCAGGATTATTCTACAAAGACAAAGTTGAAAATAGTCTCTAACATAGTAATAATAATGAACCAAATACAGTACAAAGAAACAATATAATCCAGCATTTAGTACATTTTGTACCATGTCTGAGCTTCTTCAAAGTAATATTTTTGCTTTCAGTGCTGCTGAAAGAAAACAAACTGCAAAAAACCAAGATCAAATACCCTTGAAAGATGCCACTAATTAGCTACAGCTGGACCTGAATGATCCCAATGTAAACTGAAAACCAGGAGTAGAAAAATTCTTAGGAAAAGAGGTCTACATTTTCAAATAAATTATTACAGAAATCAAGATAGATCCAGTTCATTATTTTAACCATTTGATGTTAAACCCATCTCCTTGTAACCACATTGTAACCTCCTGTTGGTGACTGGAAATCTCCTGCTATTTTCAGGTGACAGAGATCAGTTCACCTGGAGAAAATGGTAGCTTTGGAAAGTGGGCTAGATGGCATTAGACTCCAGTGAAGACCCTCCCCCACTAAAGAACTGCCTCCCCAGGTTTGGGTCCATCGGTCCTGGACTTTGGGTCGGGGGGGATGTGGTGGCAAAACTTGTCCAGAAGGCTTACTCTTTTAGAGCACCGAAGATCCCAGGCATTGAATGTGTATGCCTAGGATGGGACTCAGTTGAGAGCTTGGCCATCTGGTTGGTGTACTACCTGCTGAATACCACACCAGATGCCCTATCAGTCCTCTTTAAGGCAGCAGCTGCCTGGGCCTTGCAGTTCCCTGGACTTCAATTCCGGGTGACTTCAATTTTCATGCAGAACTGCCAGCCTTCGGGTGCGATGTGGACCTGGTGTTGGCCATGGCAACCCATGAGTAAACATTCCCAAGGTAGATGCTTTTCCAGGTATCCAATTTAACCCAATTGACCTTCATTGGCAGAGAGAAAGAGAGAACTAGGAAGACCTTATTAAACACACAATCACCTCTCCATTTAGGAAATCCCAGAGTATCTCCCTCCTTGGATTGCTCTGAGAAGCCTTTGGCCAGAAGGTCCAAACTAAAAGGGAAAGAATCCCATTTCAGTCAATAAGCAAGTCACAAAAGCCTTACACAATCTAGTTATTTATTTAGTTAATTATTTATTTGGAGTTTTATACCGCCCATTCTTTGCAGCTCGGGGCAGTTTACATGGAATACTGTATAAATTTACAAGGAATATTATAACAATCTATAACATACAAATTTCAATAGATCATCTTAACACAATCTATCAAGTAATAATTCACAACACAACATGAATAACAACAACACTGAGGAGATCTAATTGTTCAGTCATGCAAGGGTGTCTGGGGGGGGGGCACAGATTTTCCGAGTCGGTCGACCTCAAATGCCTGGTGGAGGGAGCTCCCTTTTGCAGGCCCTGCGGAGTTGTTGGAGTTCAGGCAGGGCTCTGATCTCTTCAGGGAGCTCATTCTATCAGCTTCTTCTGCCTGTGCTCTAGCTATATCTTTTTCAGACAATGACAATTTGTACAGCTTGGTGCAGTGGTTAAGAGTAGTGGCTTCTAATGTGGTGAGCTGGATTTGATTCTCTGCTCCTCCAGATGTTGGGTGATCTTGGGCTAGTCACAGTCCTGTTAGAAACTGTTCTCACAGAGTAGTTTCTCTCAGAGCTCTTTCAGCCTCATCCACCTCACAGGGTGTCTGTTGTGGGAACAGGAAGGGAAGGTGATTATAAGCCATTCTGAGACTCCTTTGGGCAATCAAAAGCAGGGTATAAAACCCGACTCTTCTTCTTCTATTGAGAAGTTGTTACTGAGAAGATGCTACTGGGAAACTCTCTCCTGAAGAGCTACATGTCCCCATGGCCTCATGGTGTTTCTGTGCCTGCTCTACAGTTTTCCCATCTTCCGTGCCATTTGATTCAGATTTGCTTTGTTGTGATGGTCTTAGAAAGAGTGCATCAAAACCAAGGTGGTATCTATATGGAAAGGGAAAGTCTACATCTTTCCAGACCCACCCACATCAGCATTATTTTCCCTGCTGAAATTGTCTGTGATGGCTACCCCCAAAGCATTCCTCCCTTCTCAGATTGCAAATGCAAACCTCACATGACTTACTCACATGATAGCCATGGCAGAGACTTTTCCTAGGCATCCTGGGTCCCAAACGGCCACCAGGAGGACTGTTTCTGGGCCTCCTGCAGCCCACATCGCCAGAAGGCAAGCAAAGGCTGCCCCAGCTCTCCCCATGTTCTCTGATTGAAAGAGGCCATGGCAACTTACTGTTCTGAGGCCGGAGTTGGAGGTGGAGAGCCCTTCTTGGCTGAGGGCTGTCTCCTGATTGGGGCTAAACTACCAGGGCAGGCCATTCCTGGATGAGGACTATCACTTACTCACGAGTATACATTCCCATGGCAAAGACATCTCCTTGGCACCCTGAATCCCAGGGAGCCATTTCTGGGCCTTCTGCAGCCCCCCCCCCCCACCTCTTGAAGGCTCACAGAGGCTGCCCCAGCTCCCCCCCCCATATCCTCCGATTTGAATGAGGCCAGGGCAACTTAGTGGCAGCAAGGCATGTTCTGAGGCTGGCTCATCTTCCACCCAGCAAACTTCTGAAACTGGCAGGAAGATGGAGGTGGCGAGCTGATTCCTTATTAAGCCCTTCCTGGCTGAGGGCTATTTCATGATTGGGTCTAGACTACCTGGGCAGGCCATTCCTGGAAGAGGGCCAATCATGTAGTGGGTAAGCAGTCAGTTTGAGTTTTATAAGATTTACTGATGTTTTTTATGACTTATCCTGGAAGCCACCTCGGGGTGTGCATACATTGAATAATAAAATTAATAAAATAAACGATGTCCTCAGGCTTCTTCCCCCAAATCTCCAGGAATTGCAGAACATGGAGCTGGCAATTTTACAATGAAATCTATAATGCAGATGCCAACTAGAAACCAGTCTATATCATTGTGTATCTCCGTGTTTTAATTTTATGAGTATGGGGGGAAACATTCCCACACTATGGGCTCCAAACATATTTTTTAAGGGAAACATATTCAAATGTTCACTTTATATAGTGCACCAGGGAAATTCACAACCTACATTACAGCAATCCAGTGATCCTGATATCATTCCTTCTTGGGCACTCTCATTCTCCATTATCATTTAGGAATGAAAATTAACCTCAAATAGGCTGCATACGCACAAGTTCCAGTGTGTCTTTGAAAGGATATCAGATGCAGTCTTCTCTTTCCCCCATCTTCTAAAGGCTGTGAAATAATGGCTCATTTTTGCCACTCTTTCTTTCAGGCAAAGTCTGTGTTTCACTCACAGTAAGTCAGTCCACACAACCTGAAGGCATGCATTCCGGCTCTTCATTTCAAATACCTTTACATCTTGTGTCTGGCAGAGAAATGCTGGGGTGCATCACCTCAGATCTAACCTAAAGGCTCTGACTCCAGGATCAAAACAAAACAAAAAAATCGATGTTTCCTCCCTAAAAGATCTCATAGCTATGGATGATGTGCTTAATTTTTTAAAAAGAAACCATCCATGCAACTTTCATCCTTTAAAGGTTTTCTAAATGGAAGAACATGTTTCTTGTGTTTGTACTGTAAAAGGAAATAAGTTTTGCCAAGTCCAATATAGACTTTTTAAAAAGGGCATCTCGGCAGCTATTATTCGGTTCAGTGGAAACCATGGAAGTGCCGCTTGCCTTGGAATGGTCAGGTGGTGTTTTCTGGCAAAGAACTAAAAATCTGGAGCCACTGAGAACTGTGGGCTGTTTGAGGTGGTGATATTTATTACCCTGTACTGGGTAATGGCTGCAAGGCAACTTGCACCAATTTTAATACGGCTGTCTAGCAGAAAAATTCCCAAAGGCTCTTACCCAGAAGAAACATTGGCAGGGATGTTGAAATTACAAAGAGAAAGAAGGATAAATATTTTTATAATCAGCTACAAGAACCAAGGAGTGAAGCAAACCATCCTCTTGTCTCCCAGCATTGTTCTCTTCTCTGTCACTTGTGTGTTGTGCTTTGTGATAGAAGTCTGAACTTAGACAGATGTAGCAATGTATAATTATTTCACTCAGGGCCAAATAGTAACTTGCCCTTTGACACCGTCCCTTCTATTGTTTGCCAAAAGAAATGTCCCATAAAATTCTATGAGCCCCGGGAGGGTGAAATATAAGTGTTTTCCAGACTGCGTCCACCTTTGGCATTCTCATGGGCATGGTGGCGGTTCCAATGATCAGTGGCCATTGCTTCACACTAACATGTTGTTGTTTTCCCCCTCCCTGAGACTGTTCTGTCTATTCACATTCATGTTGACGATTGATTTCCTTCCTTCCTTCCTTCCTTCCTTCCTTCCTTCCTTCCTTCCTTCCTTCCTTCCTTCCTTCCTTCCTTCCCTTTCATGCACCAAAGCACTGCAGCATGTTGTCCTCTATATATTACATCCTGAGTTCTGTCCAGAAAGAAATAGCCCCTTGAAGATTGGTCTTCACTGAATTATTTAAAAGTCAAATATGTGCAAGATCCATTCTCTTGCCTTTTTTATGGTTTAAACCCTTTTAATTTGCCAGAGCTTTTGCAGTATTTGGAGATCAATCCAAGCCTACTCAGATTCTTACTTGGGTCTATTATATGCACCCCCCATTGTCTCCTGCAGTTTTATTATATGGCTTTATTTTATTGTGTTTTGATAATAATCTTAATTTGCTTTATAAACTGCTACAAATTGCTCTGTGGACTAATTATTTTTAAAATGGCATATTAATTGAAATGACAAAGCAATTACTGATTGCCCAAACTTACAAGCAAAAGGCGCCAATGCCTCCTGTCAAAGATATGGATGCAGAGTGTTTTGCTATTGTCTGTAAAACACGGTTGCAGAAATGTACGTGGCACTCTACCCCGAGCCTGGATGCAGAGAGGGGCGGTTAATATGTCAAACAATTAAATAAAAGTATGGTGGACTGTCAAGTCACAGTCCATTTATGGTGATCCCATAGGGTTTCCGAAGTGAGAGATGTTGTTTGCCATTGCCAACCTCTGTGTAGCAATCCTGGATTTCTTTCGTGGTTTCCCATCTAAATACTAACCAGGGCCAACCTGTGTTGTTACTTGGGGGGGAAGAAACTCTGTGGTTTGTTTGGTTTCTGCATTTGGTCCCACTTTCCCCACAGATGTACCACTATGGTATTTTTAATTCTATATGGCAGGGGTATTCAACCTGTGGTCCTCCAGATCTTCATGGACTACAATTCCCATGAGCTCCTGCCAGAGTTTGCTGGCAGGGGCTCATGAGAATTGTAGCCCATGAACATCTGGAGGACCACAGGTTGAATACCCCTGATATATGGTACTTACCCTCTGGGGGTGAGTACTATTTTCCAAACATTTTTCTTGTGGCATTTGAAATTTGCTTTGCAACAATTTTTCCTTTTGTCGGTTCCACAGGAAACATTTTTTTAGCTGCAAAACGTTCATTTTTTCATTCTCCCTTACCTTCAACCACCAATGGATGGACAGATGAGTCCCTTACTACTTGCAGTCCTTCATCCACCAATGGGAGGGCAGCGAGCCCCTTGCTTTGTTCCACCCCAGACAATGCTTGTTCTTTACCTCCCTCCTGCTGCCCAGCCCCCTCAGTTGTATGCATTACTATTTAATTTTCCAACCGATGTTGTTATTGCTAGCTGTTGCCTTCTCCTGTTCTTTTAATGTCCTGCAGCCTTCACTTCAAAATATGGCTGCACTATTAATTATTGTACCAGTAATGTTCTTCCCTCCCACACAACCCATTTCCTGCAAGTAATGCCCTCCTTCCACTCCTGTGGCTGTGCTCCCTGAAGGGAAGAGCTTGTACTCTATTCACCACAGAGTAGTCCAAAAAAGGTTTTGCAGGGATATTTATTCATATAAAAATTTATACATAATTCTGAAGGCAGCACTAGAACAAGGTTTCTCATTGTATGAAGCCTTCAGTCTAATGGCTTGTCCTGACCACAGCATGCAAATCATCAATGCCAGCCAATGACTGTTGAGTCGGCATGTGCAAAGAGATGAAGATTAAGGCCATTTTTTTTATTTGATCCAAATCAATTCAGACAGAATCAATTTGTCCAAATCACCTATGGTGTAGCTTTGATTGGGCTAAATTAATTTGGATACAGCCCAATAAATATGGCACCATTGAAACCAGTGGCACCTTTCAAGTCTATGGGGATTTTCTCACTCACAAATTAGGTACTTAAACTCACAGACCACTATCTAAGGGGACCTTCCAATGTGGCTCATGCCGAATATGCAAATCAATGTTGGAAATTGATCAATATCACTTTAAGGATGTTAACTTTACCATTAGAATTATGCTTTTCATTAACCGTGACACTCAAAATGTTATATATTGCATGTTATGTAACTGTCAATTTATTTACATTGGGATCTCTACCAGATTTTGAAAGTAAGAATTATGAAGCATCAATCTCAAATTTGAAATTAAGTTAGGAGGCACCTTTAGTGGAATTTTTAAAAAAATGTAGACATAATCACATTGACTTGAGAATCTTTAGTTTGGAGATGGTCTCTCGTAAGCCAAATCAGCAACTTAACATTCCTAAGAATATTCTCCAACAGGAAGCTTACTTTTTTCCCCATTTACAATCATTACAACCAGCATGTCTGAACTCATAATTAGATTTGTTATGTTTTTTTTAACTTTACCATTAAGAGTGACTGAGAACTTTTTACAGAGCTACAGTATTTAAGTAATTATGACCTGAGCTTTTTTGGCGGACATATGAGGAATGTAGACTGTGTCCACATCCACTCAGTCCCCCAGATTCCAGTTTGTTTAAGACTTTCTAATTTAAATCTTCTAAGGTTCACTTACTTGGGGTCTCTAATAGTAAACACTCATATATGTACTTGGGATTTCCTTTATGTAAATTATGTTTGTGTTTCAGAATATTATGCATAACCTGATTGAAACAAATGTTTCTAAAAAAGTTACATATACTGTAAAATCCCTTGGTTTGCAGTTGTAAGTAAAATCTTGAAACATTTTAGAAATTATAAAAAATAAATTTTATTTTTGTATATAATGACTTTATTAGATTTTCATACAATTGCCATTAATTTACTTGTTATGTCACTAACAAAAATAATGCTGAAAATGTGCAATAACTGGTTCACATGTTAGCTTGACTGAAGAATTTGTTCAATAAAGAAGATTTTGATGTCCCTCAGAGCATTGGCTCTCTCCGCCAATCAATCATCATTTATTTGTGATCATAGACCAACAATCATAGTGCAGACATGATACAGATAAGAAGCAGATAAAATGTACTAATAGGAACAATCTAATCATGTCATCATGAAATATAACATTTATATAGTATTGATAAGAGTGACATTTATAAAATAACACATTTCAGTCTTATCTAACATATGCAAAAGACAATGACATTGGTTGAAGGATCCATTTGAAGATGTTACAGATATTTCTTGTTTCAGTGCTTGCAAATTAATAACACATTTCTTCCTGATTACAGTAGCTAGCCAGACAAATCCAGCAATATTTAATGTAAAGTCTTTATTCATGACTGATAGTAAAAGTTGAAGGCATTGTTTCCTCAAGGCACAAGGACACTCAGAATGCATTGTTACTAATAGATCTGTTTGAATTTGGCTGTATAAAAATGAACTCACTGTAACTGGGGATTTCCTTGCTGGAGGGTAAGTAAAAGGGCAATTTGGATCGTAAAAAGGCAAATCCAAATTAAATCCCTAGTGCGGAAACAGTTCCTCTTTACATATACATACATGGTCTGCAGTTGGTAGTCTGTTATATTTCCCTCTCAGATAAGCTGAGGGTAGGGCATTATGCCTATTTTAGGATTTATAGTATTGATTAAATATTGCATTGTAAAGATCCTGATGAGTGGATCTTTCCTAAAAAGAGGGTCCAGTGTTCTGTTAGGATGGTGTTGCCTCACTATCTCTGTCACTCTTGTCTTAAGAAGTTATTTTGCCTTGTTGTATCCCAAGGCCAGAACAAGTTGATAAGAGTGGCCATACTAGCCCAGCTTTTTAGTAAGTGTGGTCTGCCATAGTGTGGCAAAAGACTCTTATCAAGAGCATTGGCTTCAGTGGCAGTTTCCTTTGACTATCCCTGATGGTGTTCTTCTCAGAGAAAAAGATGGGTGCATAATCCACCCAGGTGAGGATTTGGGAGAGGGTATTTATGCCAGCCCACCACTCCAGATAATGCATTCGCTGTGAGCAGGTTCACTTTCCCTTGCATAGTAAGGGAAGCCAGTGTAGTGTCGAGTGGTAGCTTCTAATCTGGCAAACTGGGTTTGAGTCCCTGCTCTTTCACATGCAGCTGTGTTATTAATTATTGTCTGTGGTAATGTTCTTCCCTCCTGTACAATCCTTTCCCTGTAACTAATGCTCCCCTCACCTCCCTGTTGTTGTACTCCTTGCATGGAAGATCTTGCACACTATTCACCATAGAGTAGTTCACACAGCCAGCTGGGTGACCTTGGGCTAGTCCAGTCCTGATTGGGCTGTTCTCACAGACCACCCTTGTCAGAGCTCTCTCAGCTCCACCTGCCTCACAGGGACTGTAGTGGGGAGAGAAAGGGAAGGCAATTGTAAGCTGCTTTGAGACTCTTCTTCTTAGCAGTTATAAGTGCTTTCTTCAGTCAGCTGACATTCATCACCTCAATGATACCCAAACCATTTGTCAAGGACAACCTCGTAAGAGTTACCTACTCTCATAGTGCATATAACACAACTTGTAGAACAAAATCTACTAAACTGGCCAGACTATTGTGAGTTTTATAACTCACTCTCTCTACTGAACAAACTTTTCACATGGTTCCTTCTTTTTGTGTTGCTTCCCCCCCCCCTGCATATTTTTAAAGGTCAGCTGCCCAGGATGCATTTTATCTCCAGCAGGTGGGAGTTATCACTTTTCAGATCAGGAACAGACAAAAAAACAGTGAATTAACAATTAACGTCTCAGGAGAACTATTCAAAAGGCACGTCTCAAAAAGGTCTAGCTTGCATGATGATGAAGAGAGCTAAGAGCTGTAAAGCAAGAGCCACAATAAACCAGAACAGCTTAATATTTTTAAAGCAGTGAATGATTAGAATATTTTGAGGCATAACAAACAGCAGTGCTTTTCCCTCTTCATTTATAGATGTTCCCTATGGGGATGCAGTTCCCCAAAACTAACAGTATGCTATGTTTCTACTCAAACTTATTCCTCCATAGGGAGCCCCCATCAGAACTTTGCTGCTCATAACTTTAGCAAACATTTAAACAACAAATGTTTAATCATTTAAGAGAAAAGTGCTATAAATAAAATGTTTTGTGAATGTGGACAATTGGAGAATAATTAGGATCTTTAATGCCTAAAGGGTAAATAACATCTTCTTATTTGGGAATCGGCTGTAGGCTCTCCTACAGAGCACCAGTACACAGGAAGCAATTAAGCAAAAATAGATGTTGGAGGGAAATGCTTTTGAAGTACCTTGTAATAATTTCTGTAAGCATTGGGACTCCACGACTCCAGTGAGTACTAGACCTTTTACAGTAATTGTTCCAATTTCAGGTAAAAATATTCCCATATTTTTTCCCGCAGAGACTGTAATCTGTTTCAACTTTGTATCATAAAAGTTGTAAAGACTGGAGTAAAAATAAAATGCAAGGAGAAACATTTGATAATGTTAAAATGAAATCATTCTCCATTCAGGGCTAATGAACCACTTCAGTGAATGCCACATACCAATTTTGCCATGACCAAAAAGATCTTCAGACTGGGTTGAAATGCAGCACTGGGAGCTCATCTCCTGGACTCATTTTGGAACATTCACAAGATTGATGGGAACACACTTGAGTTCTACAGAAAATTGCATGTTGGCTTTATAGTGGGTTGTGTGAATGAATACTTTAAAAAATCAAAATTACAAAACATCTGCCTTGAAACAAACTTGACCAAAACTGCAGGTAAGCAGGCTGGTCTTTAGAAAACAGTAATACCTTCTTAATAGGACTAAATAATATATAGAGTGGTAAAGCAGCGATATGCTGTCTGAATCTGTCTGCCCATGAGGTTGGGAGTTCAATCCCAGCAGCCGGCTCAAGGTTGACTCAGCCTTCCATCCTTCCGAGGTCGGTAAAATGAGTACCCAGCTTGCTTGCTGGGGGGTAAACGGTAATGACTGGGGAAGGCACTGGCAAACCACCCCGTATTGAGTCTGCCATGAAAACGCTAGAGGGCGTCACCCCAAGGGTCAGACATGACTCGGTGCTTGCACAGGGGATACCTTTACCTTTACCTTTAATATATTTTGAAATAATGTTTGCAAGCTCTTGAATTTCCCAGAACTTTTGGCTTAATATTAAATACAAAAAAGGGGGAAGGGGGGGTGTTTCACAGTATGATGGGAAAACCCATAATCTGCATGTGTAAGAAGACAAGAGATCAGGAGGTTTTTCAAATTTTGGGCCTCATTGTAATGCTCTGAAATACACATCCCTCTTCACATTTTTTTCAAATAATATTCTAAGATTTACCCTTATATTTCCTCATCTAATTGTTTATTTTCACATGACATACCTAAATATCCCATGGTTTCTTTTCTTCACAATTATTTGTATGACTTATTTTAGTATTTTTCTACTGATAATTCCCAATGATGCTATAGTACAACAACACCTTATTGGGTTGAATCCTTCTAGCTGCTATAAAAGGGAGATTCTTACTGTAACCCCAAGCCCATAGGGCCCTTGGTCTAGGCAAATCCCACAACTATTGGCATAGTATTTGGGGAGGCAGTCAAACTGGGCCCTTCCTCTCATTTGTGTCCAATTCAGTTGGTCCAATTCAACAAGCTGTCTTTTAAACCCATAACACTAATAATATTTTTACTTTAACATCCAGATTCCTTGACCCTTGCAGAAATCTTTTGTGCTAGAATCTTCTGTTCTCAGAATTTTTTCCCCCATAAACCATTCTTCAAAAAATTATGGACAAGGCCTGGCAATGTTTTGAGCTGTATATACACTTTCACCATGTTCTCCCCCGCAAACTTAGGATCCTATCTCAAAATACTATCATGAGTCATGAATCATGATAATTGCCATTTCTTCTTGTTTGTTCCAGAATTAGACAATTGAAGCCCCTGAAGGGGGCCATTTCATTTAATGGCTCAACGAGACATGAACCCTTCCTACTTTAGCCTTGGTGCCCCACATAATTGCTCTCTCATGAGTCAGTGGACCTCTAGGACCAGTGCAAAGGGCAAAATGGTAATCTACAGTGTGTGTATGGGGGGGGGGGCTTTGTTAAAAAATTGTCCTGTTCAACAAATGGAAATGCCACTGAGTTAGAGAAGCAGCTGTTGCATCAATAGAAGATAGGTTGGGACCAAAGCCAATATCCTTACATTTCAATATTTGTCACATACATTCTTATTACAGAATCACTACAGACTTACCTGCCATCAATGTGTTTTGGATTAGGAGTCAGGTCTTCTCTGCTGTTAAGCATGCCTACTACACCAACTTGAGTTTCAGCCTTTTTTCCTAGTTTGCGAAATCAGCACATTGGTGAACTCTGGCGCATATGCAGCATATAGCTGTCAATCTAATCTAGAGGATAAATAGAGAAACAGAAGAAAAGCTTATTTGTAAGGGCATGTAAAACAGCTGAGCTGACAATAAAAACCTTGGCAAACTCAGAGGCTGGCTAACATAATGGCAAAGAAGGACCCGCTCTCCTGATACCGAAAGGAAATTCTGAGTAATGAAACTAGCTTTTGTGGCATTGGCACAAGGAGCCTCTCTTGATTTAAATAAGGAAAAGGGCATTCTTTGAGTTTCCTGGCAACCTTTTCTTGAAAAGAACTCAAAAATAAGATAAGGAAATCTCTTGAGTGGTTGCTTTTCATTCATTCACATCTCTTTTTACTTCACTTTATACCAATCGAATCTGATTACCTCTCTCTCTCTCTCTCTCTCTCTCTCTCTCTCTCTCTCTCTCTCTCTCCCCTTCCTGATTCTTGTGTTTATTTTCCAGTCTGAATTTCCAGACATTTTGTAGCATTCTTGGGTGCTGAGGTGATGCCAAGGAAGGCAACAACACCTGCTAGAATGGAAGTTGCAAGTTGTTACTTTTGCTGTGGCCAACAAACCTGCACTGCACTTCTGTCAAGAAACAGCCAGTGGTAGCAATTCATGAAGAACATCCTTAACTAAATCAACTTAGGAAAAAATACCCAACAGAAATTCCATTGGAGGTCCACTGAAATGTAAACATGGTCAATCAAAGGCAATTCTACCTACCTACCTACCTACCTACCTACCTACCTACCTACCTACCTATCTACCTACCTACCTACCTACCTACCTACCAACCATTGAATTTCTATACCATCTTTCTTGGCATTGCCAGCTCAGTTTCAAATATTTATATTATCATATGTTTTAATCACATTAAAGAATAATAATAGTTAAAACTGTTAAAACAATTAAAATTGCTTGTTACCTGCAACAGCTCCAGACCCCATAGGACTTGCCTTCTGCATCCCTTTTCCACACACAAGAGGTGACAGAAGAAGAAGTAGAAGAAGAAGAGTTGGTTCTTATAAGCTGCTTTTCTCTACCCGGAATCTCAAAGTGGTTTACATTCGCCTTCCCTTTCCTCTGCCCACAACAGACATCCTGGGTGGTAGGTAAGGCTGAGAAAGGCCTGATATTACTGCTCGGTCAGAACAGCTTTATCAGTGCTGTGGCGAGCCTGAGGTCACCCAGCTGGTTGCATGTGGGGGAGTGCAGAATTAAACCCAGCTCACCAAATTTGAAGTCTGCACTCCTAACCACTACAACAAGTTGGCTCTCTTTAGAGGTGAGTTATTTAGGGAGGGCCTATTCTAATGATGTAATTGTTGGTCATTCACTGGCCTGGCAGAAGAGCTCCATCTTGCAGGCCTTTCGGGAGTTCCTGTAGAGTCCACTGTTCTTCTGGGATCTCATTCCATCAGGAAGGGGCCAGGACTGAAAAGGCTCTGGCCCTGACTGAGGCCAAATGTACCTCTCTAGGGCCTGGGATCACCAACTGGTTTGTGTTGGCAGAGCAGAGTGCTCTTTGGGGTCTAAAATCAGCCAGGTGATCCGTCAGGTATACTTAATGGCCTTAAAGTACCAGAACCTTGAACTTGATCCTGAATTCAACTGGGAGCAAATGCAGTTGCATAAGAATAGGTTGAATATGGGCCCTCCAAGGTGTTCTTTTGAGGGCTTGTGCAGCTGCATTCTGGACCAGCTGTGTAAAACATTGTCACCCAGGAGGTTTAACTTGTCTTGCAGCCTCCTATGATAATGTTCAATGGGTATTGCAGTGGAAGAGAAGGTAAAGGACAGGCATTTGAACCAAAGCAGGTTTTACTGCTTTAAAGAGTCACCTGAAGCCATTAAAGAGTCACCTGAAGACATTAAAGAGTCACCTGAAGCCTCAGACATTAAAAAGTTTTCTATGTCTATTCAAATATGGGTTTGCCAGTTTTAATTTGCTACTTTTGATGATACTGCTGTCTGCTGTAAAAAATGTGTTCAGGCTCTTTCCTTTGTTTTCAGGTGAACATTAAAGGTAAAGGTATCCCCTGTGCAAGCACAGAGTCATGTCTGACCCTTGGGGTGATGCCCTCTAGCGTTTTCATGGCAGACTCAATACAGGGTGGTTTGCCAGTGCCTTCCCAGCCTCATGGGCAGAGCTTTCAGACTGCATATCTGCTGCCTTACCACTCTGCGCCACAAGAGGCTCTTCAGGTGAATGTTAATAGCAGACATTTCAGCCCAGTTTTATAGATGTAACGAACCTGCTACACTCATTGATTTATTGGAAATTTATTAGTGGGGTAGCAGAGCGCCCAAGGCTTACAATGCAGCAGGCTCCACCTTGTTTGTGTGTACTGACAGAAAAAGAAGAATTGGAACCTTTTTATCAGTGAAACCTAATATGACTCCTTTATAGTAAGGAACTCCATCTTAGACAGGATTCTAATCTAGTCTAACGAGAATGAATACAGGAAACCATGTCCTGCTCTTCACTCTCCCAGTATGAGCCAACTGGTGATTCCTAGCCCTAGAGAAGTATGTTGTTGTTAGGTGCGAAGTCGTGTCCGACCCATCGCGACCCCATGGGCAATGATCCCCCAGGCCTTCCTGTCCTCTACCATTTCCCGGAGTCCCTTTAAGTTTGCACCTACTGCTTTAGTGACTCCATCCAGCCACCTCATTCTCTGTCATCCCCTTCTTCTTTTGCCCTCAATTGCTCCCAGCATTAGGCTCTTCTCCAGGGAGTCTTTCCTTCTCATGAGGTGTCCAAAGTATTTGATAGAGAAGTATGTCAGGCCTCAAACAGATCCTGACCCTTACCTGGTGGAATAAGATCCAGGAAGAGCTGCAGGAACTTCCTCAGTTCTGAAGGGCCTGCAAAACAAAGCTCTACTGCCAGGTTTTGGTTGGGGCCAGTGAATGACTGAAAATGACATCACTGAATGGGCCCTTTCTAAAATAACCCACCCCCTGAATGGGAAAAGGAGGCAGAAACCATGATGCAAGGTCAATGCAGGTATTGGATAATACAAATTATTATTTTAACTAGGGGAAAATCCCATTGTAGCCAGGAATACAATGGGTGCTAGCACACTTGCCTACCCTGTGGCTTTCCCGGGTGCTGACCCTCTCCCTGCCCTGTTCCCTGCTGGATTTGAGATCCAGCATGTTGGAGGTGATTAAACAGTAGGAGACTCTAATCTCAAGAGCCCAGATTGATCCCCCACTCCTCCTCCATGTGCAGCCAGCTGGGGTTGCCAACCTCTAGGTGGGGGCTTGGTCATCTTCAGGAATAACAACTGATCTCCAGGCACCAGTTCTTCTGGAGAAAACAGCTGGGAGAGAGGGAGCGCGGAGGCCGTGCTGGGTCCCATGCGGCTGGCGGGCAGCCTTTACTCCTCCCTCCACCCACACTCTTGAGGTTCGACCAAACTTCAAGGAACATTCCTAACTGAGGGGTCACCAAAATCCGGATGCGTCCTGGAGACCTCCTGGAATTGGGGTTCATCTGCAGACTACAGAGAATCAGCTTCCCAACAGAAAATGGCTGCTTTCGAGGGATAATTTTGCTATGGCAGCTCATCTACAAACAACAGAGATCAGTCTGCCTGCAAAAAATGGCTTCTTGGGAGAGGGGACAGTGGCCGTGTGTCCCACAAAGATGCAGGGATGCCAGCCTCCAGGGGGACCTGGGGATCCCCCAGAATGTCAGCTCTTTATCAAACTGCAGAGATCAGTTCCCCTGGAGAAAAGAGCTGCTTGGGAAGGGAGACTGCGGCCTTGTGATCCACAGAGGTCCAGGAATTTCAGCCTCCAGGGCTGCTTCGGAGGGTCTTCCCCCTGCCCCATTTCTACACTAGGGAAATACATTGGGGTAGTCTGTGCTTCATTGAACCCCACCCCACTTCTACACCAGGGCAACTGATTGGGACCATCTGTGCTTCACCCCACTCCACCCCACCTCACTTTTACACCAGGCCAACTCATTGGGGCAGTCTGTGCTTCACCCCATCCCACTTCTACACGAGGGCAACTCACTGGGGCAACTCACTGCTGCTTCTCCCTCCCTCCTAGGCCCAGCTACTCATTTGGGCCTCTTCTTCTGCTGCTTCTCCTCCTCTCCCTCCTTCCATGCCAGGGCTATTCACTGTGGCCAGCTCTTCTTGTTCTTCTTCTTCTGCTGCTGCTGCTTCTTCTCCTCTCCCTCCATGCACGAGTGACTCAGTGGGGCCAGCTGCATTTCCACCCAGCATGTTCCAAGGGTGGGAGAAAGTTGGGAGTAGAGATCTGACTCTTTATCAGCCCTTCCTGACTGAGGGCTCCCTCCCAGTAGAGGCTCAGCTACAGGAGCAATCAGGTAGTGAGTGACCCATCATTTCTGAAAATATAAGGTTGACTGATTGCATTTTATTATTTAATACAGTTATGTATGTTTAAATGGTGTGAACCACCCAGAGTCAGCAGTGCCGAAAGGGGTGGTATAGAAATGTTTTTTTTTAAGATGGTACAGTCTGGCAGAGTGTGAGGAGAATGTGTCAAATGAGACAAAAGGAAGTTTCCCTAAGAAGTAGCGGCCGCGATTAATCGTGGCCGCCGTTGACACCGCGGGGGCGTCCCAGGGCGGCGCAGACTCAGCCGTGTCATCGGGCCGCACCGCGGCTCGTGGGGAGAGTGGTGGGGCTGCTGGTCTTAAATAGGCCTGGAGCGAGCAGCCCGCTCTCTCTTCCCAGGACCTTGCCGCCCGAACAGCTACCCTCCCTGCCCCGCCCTATGTTATTCAATTGTTGTTGTTTTTTGCAGTCGTAGGTTATGCCAGGTAGGGAGCCTGTTGGCAGGGAGCCCGTCTGCGTACGGGACTCCCCGGAGTAGGGGGTTTCATTAATGAGACCGGCCGGAACTGGGCGCGGCCTACCCGGCTGGGAGGCCAGGGGCCCAGGGCCAAGCGAACAGTGGGCCTAATGGAGGTGGACACCCTTTGGGCCCTCATATGTGGCTTCCCAGGGATCCCGCGGCGGAAGGCGTCCCATCCTCCTGGCTGGGAGTGAGGTGTGGAGCCGGAGCGCCGCGGGTCATGGTGATCAGCCAGATGGCTGATGAGGAAAGGCTCCCTTACCTGCATTCGGGCCAACCCTCCATAGGGAGGGGTCCAGGTTAATAAACGGCTGCGGCCAATTTGTTGCCAAAACTGGGTTCACGTCGTTACTGGGGCTAATCGCCCCCTGCTAGTTAATGGCAATCTATCCATCAAAGGGATAGTCATTAGAGCAGTAGAAAGGAAGGAAAACCAAGATCCTGGCTTATCTCTCTTGCTGACTCTAAATAGTCCCCTTCTGAAGTCTGAGGCTATGATACAGTGCAAAGTCCTTCACTTCCAACATGATTATGGGTAGGAGAAATGTAGCTGGCTGTATCAGTTCTGCTGACCCTCTGAATGCCTATGCCTGACTGGGGAATACTCTATGGAGGCTTTAGAACCTCAGTCTGGAGAGCAGTGCTGACCATGGAAATTCCATCATGTACTCATCTGGGCTACATCACTTACCCCCTCCCCAAAAACATATATAAACAGTGGCTGCACACAGTCACCTCAAATGCCTTCCAACCTGGGAACAATTGGAACCTCCCTTCACGCTGGTTCGTGTCGCTGATCTTTGACCATCCATAGGAACAGTAATTACAGTATTTGCTGGCGTATAAGACTACTTCCCCCCCCTGAAAAACATGCCTCCAAGTGGGGGGGTCGTCCTATACGCCGGGTGCACTTCAGTTGGGATAGACAGAGTTGCCCATAGTGGCCTCCTGATGCCCGCCCACCTCATTCTACATACCATCCAGTATCGCGCGGTATCCAGTGCGGCCGCGGTGGGTTATCAGAGTGGACGTGGAGAGCATCAGCAGCGAGACAGGGGTGCCAGCCTTTTTGCCATGACCGGCCTGTTCTGTTTGGTGGGAAGCAGCGGCGCTCCGGCCCGCCCCTTGTCTACGCAGAGCTCGCACATGCACACTTGCACACTAGTGCCAGTCACAGGGAGATGCAGGGGCAGGCCGGAGGCACTGCAGTCGCGCTGCGGCCATACAATGGTGACAGTGACAGGTACTGTAATGTAATGTAACAAACTCTATATTTTGAGAGGAAATGTTGGGGAGTCATCTTATACGCCCAGTCGTCTTATACGCCGGCAAATACAGTATATTGAAACTGCTTTTCCCACTCTATTTTCCCCTATCCGTCTGATTACTAGTGTGATATATATTATTTCCTTCTAATAAAGATTGTTACTATTTTTACTATATACGTTGTCTGCCTTGAGTTCCTAAGGGTGTAATCACCACGCAGACATTGAAAAATGATCCATTTTCACTACATTACCAACCTCTTGCAAAGCTATTCCCCCACTGCTGAATATATATGTGTCGCTGGACATGTGTGCATGCGATTTCTGGTAACAAAGCCTATAAAGATGCAGGAAGTACTTGCTTTTGGGTGGTGGGAAGAAAGCAATCAGGAATGTGATGGTTACATTGAAAGTGAGCTGCACATTTGATCCTGCATCTGCAGGTCTCTGTCCTCTTCTCCCACTCAATGGATGATGGCTGCTCTCAGTCCTGACAGTGATCACTTGTTTGAGTTGAGGAGCAGGTACCACCATCATTTCCCCATGCAGATGATCAGTCTTGCTTAAGCATTTCATCTGTCAACGGGACACCCACAATACTGGAACATTATGCACACATCATTGCCTGGTGTGGGCTGTGGCTTAGTCCCCTTTCCTCTCTGCATCTGCTTCCTTCATGGTGAAGGTAAATACGGAAAGTAAAAGATATCCACAGAAACCTTTTTCTGTGTACAAGATAATCTTGTATATTTCTAATATTATGCTCCTTCAATCTGTGTATAGTATCATTTCCTACCTTGTTTCTATTCCACCTTTCCTGTGTTTTTCCCATCTAAGTGATCTTTGCAACTCTTCTGAGATTAGAATTAATGACCACATATTTGTTGCTCTTCTGAACCATTACCAAATGTATCAATCTGTGCAGGGAGCATTTTCTGCTTCCCCAGTATTACAAGCATGGTGTTAATCAAACCAACTGGCATGTTGACTTTCTTTTAAAATTCTGCTCTCATTTCAGTAGTTCAATAGATTGAACTATGATCTAACTTGACAGAAAAATCCTTGGTTAAACAATGGCCCCTACAATCAGTTCCTTTGCTGCGTTCTGAACATGGTGTAAAATGAGATTTGATTTATTCCTAGCTGATATAATTTGTTACAAGATGATGTCATGAATCTAGCACTAACCTTCTAGTTTGTGAGACAGGCGTCCTGCCATACTTAACAACTTCTTCCATTTCAACATTCTGTGCAGGCAGTATACCTTTTTGAAATAAAAAGAGTCTTGTGGCACCTTTAAGACAAACAGAGGTATCATGTCCCACCTATCACTAAGATTGTTAACCTTACTTTCACTTGGGTGTCATTTACTACAGGAATAAGCATATTTTAAAGGGGATATTAGATTCACGGAGGATGTCTATCAATGGCTCTAGCTATGGTGACTGAGGGAATCCTCTACATACAAAGGCACTAAACCTCTGAATCACATAGCCAAGAGGCAATATCAAGGGAAAGTCTCAGCCTCTCTACCCTATTGCTGGCCCTCCAGAAGAACTGGTTGGCCACTGTGTGAGACAGGATGCTGGACCAGATGGACCACTTGTCTGATCCAACATGGCTCTTCTTCCATTCTTTTGACCATTCCCTCCACCAATTTGTGAAAACCCTGGCTTTCTTTTTCTTTCTTTCTTTCTTTCTTTCTTTCTTTCTTTCTTTCTTTCTTTCTTTCTTTCTTTCTTTCTTTCTTTCTTTCTTTCTTTCTTTCTTTCTTTCTTTCTTTCTTTCTTTCTTCCATTTATTTATTTATTTATTTATTTATTTATTTATTTATTTGTTTACCGCCGCTCTCAAAGACTTATGGCAGTTTACAATAAAATAGTAAAAACACAGAACCCTTAAAATC
This sequence comes from Paroedura picta, assembly GCF_049243985.1. NCBI lineage: Eukaryota > Metazoa > Chordata > Lepidosauria > Squamata > Gekkonidae > Paroedura > Paroedura picta. The sequence continues at coordinate 69,018,373 of NC_135370.1, forward strand.
CCCAACACATAAAAACACATTAAAAGATGGCTATTTGTTGGAGTTAACTCCCCCTCTCCTCCCCCACCCCTTAGGAGCAGGGGTCCTGATCTCACCCGCTCTAGGGGATTCCCTGATGGTAATTCTGGGACCTCAACCTGGCCTCAACCATATGCCTGGCAGAAGAGCTCCATCTTACAGGCCCTGCGAAAAGCTGATAACTGTGTTCCCTGAGTCAGTAACTGAATATTATCCTCTGCAGTTTATGCCAAAACATTATGACTCCAGAGTCCATATTGAGGTGACCGGTGTCTCACTGCAAAGCAAATAAAAACCATTCAAATACAAGCCCTTTTTGAACTGCAATCAGAACATCAATGCAAATTGCACCTGGTGTCTTGCTCAAGAATAAACCAGTATTGTCAGCACCAAGTTTCAAACTTGTTCTTCACAAAATGTTTGAATCTTAACATTCCTCGACCAGGGCCACCAGGCTTGAGAAGCTACAGCTGGAGACCCTGGGCAATCTCAGTGAAAGATGTCACAAGCTATTCATCTTGTTGGTGTTACAAAGCCATTGATTTCTAAACCCCTTTTCCTGATCAAAGGGAAACCTTTCTTCTTGTCAGTACTTGGTCCTCTTAGACTGAACAGTAGTTCCTAGGACCTTGACATCTTGGCACACTTTACTTGCTTATATTTTCCATTTGACAGCCTGCTCTTTTTTTCTCCTCCTCAAGATGTGATGACTGAGAAGCTTTGAAGTGCAAGACAGCAAGGCATTGTCATGTGTGTGGGATGGTGATATTGCCAATTCAGCTCTTCTAATTGAGAAGTCTTAAGAAAGTGAGCTAATAATTGTACCCAACCATTAGGCAGCGCAAAACTTTCCTTCGGCTGACTTAATCAATATTGCAATGTTTGTACACATTTCAGAGATCACTAAGAAAAAAAAAATACCTGCTCCCCAGTTTTAAAGAAATAAAGCGGGGAAATATTTCTTTCTTCACTGTCTTATTCATTACGGCTGGTGTTTAAAATGATTTGGAAGCATCAGTTGTCTTCCAGCCCTGCGAACGGAAAAGTAGGTAGATCCAATATATACTCTACAATTTACAGCTATGTTGAGGACAAGAAATAATTATGATATGGGCTGTGTTAGTGTTTATGACCTCAATAGCTATGTGACCTGAGTCTACATTCAACTTGAAGACTCTGAGAGGGTAGGAAGAGAATCATAGCTGAACCAGAATCATCCAAACAAGACTTACTGTCAAATGTCTCTTTGATAGAAAACAAACAAAGCATTCCTTCATATTCCTTTCATGTATTATTACTGGTTGTGATCCAAAGGACAATGCTGCGAAATTCGACATGTGAATAGCTTCCATTCCTGCTGTAACACACTATAACAGACATACAAAAATCACTCTTCCCAAGGACAGACCTATGTAGAACATATTGCAGTAATCTAATCTAGATGTAATCTGACGTTTTCTGCCCAGGAAAAGCCACAGTTGGCTAACCAGTTGAAGCTAATGAAAGGTACTCCTGGTCACTGTTGCCATCTGCTGATCTAGCATTAGACCTGGGTTCAACAGTACTCTGATATTATGGATCTGTTCCTTTCAGAGGAGTGCAATCCCAATCAGACCAGGTGACACCTTCAGCCTTTCTGATCACCAGTAGCACATCTGTATTTCTGGGATTAAGCTTCAGTTTATTAACTTGTGTCCATGCCAAAATTGCATGAACCCTGTTCAGGGTTTCTAAAGGTTCCCTGGGATCAGCTGGAATTACACATATTGGTAAATGTTAAAAATCATTGTGTAAATGTTAAAGAGCATAAGGGATAATGGATCCTTGGGGGAACCCATAGGCCAATAAGCACCAATCCTCCAGCACCTTCTGAAACCTACCCTTCAGGTACAACTGGAACCAGTGCAGAATGGTGCCTCCTAATCCCAGCCTCGAAAAATGGTCCAGAAGGATACCATGCCTGATGGTATTTAAAGACACTGAGAAGCTCAGTCAAATCAACAGAGTAGATCTCCTTCTCCCAGAACAGGTCATCCACCAGGGTGACCAAGGCTGCTACAGTCCCATAAACTGGCCTAACAGCAAACAGGAAAGGATCTAAGCAATTTGTCTCATCCAGGAAACCCTGAAGTTGTCTAGTCATTGCCTGATCAGTCACCTTGCTCAAGAATGATATAGGTTGGTCAATAGTTATTTAGGTTTCCTGGGCATAGGGTAGGCTTCTTTCAAAGTGGATGCATCACAGTCTGTTTCAAGGCTGGAGCAACCACCTTTTCTCTCAATGAAGCATTGACTACTTCTCAGACCCAGTGAGCCACTCCACCATGCAACTGATTTAAGTAGCCAGGAAGGGCAAGGGCCACACAAGCAGGTGGCAAACATCAGATCTCCAAGGATCCTTTCCTCATCCTCAGACTGATATGAACCTGTTTCAGAAAAGTATAATAAACAGCTCTTTGCATGTCAATTTCCATTCAGGAAAATTGTATTAATATCCTTGTCAGTCATTAATTCATTTGTTTGGATGCTCATTAGAGGTAATATGTTAATGGACTGTGACAAATTGTGACAATATTTAAATATTTAGATTTTTAAAAATCTCAGGATGTAATTATTTTTTAACTTGTGAGGAGGTAGAATGTCCCTATGGCAAGCTAGATACACCAAATTGCAGGAGATCTCCAACTGACTCTCCTCTACCTGCCCTCCAAGTTTAGTGAGGCAGTCATTTTCCTCAGAAAGCATTTTCCTGGAGCTCCTTCTTTTTTGGGGATGGTGGTGGTGGTGTAGTTCTGACTTGTAAATCCAATCCTTGCCAAAAGGCCAGGTAGAGGAGAGTCAGTTGGAGATCTTCTGTGAGCTTTGTATATCTAGGTTGCACCAAACTTGTTCTATACATTCCTGGACCTGCTAAAATGGGCATCAGTTACACTTATCTTTATTAAATTGCATCTTGTTCTCATTTGCCCATTTTTCCATTGTGTTCAGCCCGGCAGACTGAAAGTTAGAGGCATTGGATCTATAACCTTTTTCATCTGAGAAAACTGTCTTAAACAGGACTCTTGAGCATTAGCAGAGTGCAAGTTGATCATTTCTCTTCCAAAGCTTAACATTTAATGTGAGTTATATACAGGTGAGATGTCATTTCACTGCACAGCCCATTTACAGCATTGTCTGCATCTTACACCTGTTCTGACTTTGGAATATCCTCCCCCCTTTTAGCTTGAATGTCTTCCCACTTAGCATACTAGCTTTCCAGTTCCTACCTATAGGATTCACCAATCCCAATATAACCTCTTGTGTGACACTTTTGTAGCAGAGCTGATGTTCCCCTTCTTTCCCAGAAAATAAGTTGCTTACCAACATATTCTATTACCTACTTTATACTTCAGCAGTTGGGTTATCCACTTCCCACAGCTACTTTTTAGAGAGGGCCTTGCAGACATACATGCAGGTGCCTTATGGTTTGTAGCCTTTTATTGAGGAGAAGATCACACTTCTATGTCCATGTATAATGCAAATTGCAGTCTCCTGCTGCCTCAATTTTGCTTTGAACTGTGCGGTAAAGGGATGAGGGGTCTAACCTTCAAGTGCCACTCAGTTTTACTAACTGAAACCAGATTCCCAACTTTGTTATTAGTATTTTAAAGGGGGAGACCTCTTTTTAAAGTACTCATCTCCCCCCCCCCTTTTTTTTTTATAAATGCTAATAAAAGATCAGGAGAGTCAGTTCAGATTAGTGATTGATGGGTTAAACCCCGTCATCCTTCCCTCTGTAGCCCAAGGGAAATTGTGGCTGAATGAGCCTCCAACCTCCATTTTATAGATGGATGGGGATGCATGATCTTTCTTTCATCTTGTTCTCAAAATAGTAAACATTTTCAGGCTTCAAGAAGCTTCTCAGGCACAGACACATAACAGCATCAATCTCTGATGTAAGCAGTCATTTAAATGGAAAATAAGATAAATATTCATGCTGTATATTACTAGTGGCAGAGGTGGGGTTGTTTTTAATAGCATAACAATTTAAGGGTAACATTGCTCTTTAACTCAAAGAATGAAAAATAAAATCCTGTCTTATATGGTAGAAATATTCTAGAGGATGAATGCACATTAAAAGCTTCTTGGCTACTAGACATCAAATTGGAATTTCATAGTACTTACAGGTTCCTACAGCCTTGAATCCACCCCCCCCCACCCCCCGTATCATTTATGCTTGTGAGCATTATAGTAATGGAATATTGCTCTGCTGCTAGCTGCCAGCGATTCTAATAGATCCCAGTTATAGTGCCAGCATGTTTGCATAGCAGAAATAAGTCTTATTTACCTCAGAATTGTAAGCTTAGAATTTAGAGATGAAGACAACTACATGCCAGTTTGGGCATAAAAGGGCCTTTGAGTTTTGGTAACAGTTCTTGGACATAATATCTAGAGAGCCACAATCACATTACATTTCATGGGAAATTGATTTTAATGGATTTTAAGCATTCTAATGTTTTGTTTTAAAAACATAATCTGGATTCTTTGTTACGGGACTAGTTATTACGTGTGATGGTGGTTCCAATGACTTCTGTAAAGGAATAAAATTCTGTCTGTAAACCTCAGGAAGGTCATGCAGGTGGAGACGTAGCCTGTTTCTCAGCCCTGAAACAGTCTGCAGATGTCTTGCAAATATCTCATGTCGTCACTGAGCAGAAAAAGGAATAATAAGCAAACAGGTTCTTATAGTATATATAGACCTTCCCAAAATCAATGAGCTGGCAGGGGCTCACAGTAATTGTAGTCCATGGAAATCTGGGTCCATTCTGCATGGCGGTGACTGCACTGAGCTGCCGGTAGTACATTACTGTGGAGCAGCATGCTCTGCAGCAATCTGTGCCCACACGTGGTTAGGAATGTGGACTTCTAATCTGACGAGCCAGGTTTGAATCTGTGCTCCCCCAAATGCAGCCAGCTGGGTGACAGGCTAGCCAGAGCACTGAGAAAACTGCTCTAACTGAGCAGGAATATCAGGGCTCTCTCAGCCTCACCCACCTCACAGAGTGTCTGTTGTGGGGAGAGGAAAGGGAAGGTGATTGTAAGCTGCTTTGAGACTCCTTCGGGTAGAGAAAAGCGGCATATATACTAACCAACTCTTCTTCTTCTTCTTCTTCTTCTTCTTCTTCTTCTTCTTCTTCTTCTTCTTCTTCTTCTTCTTCTTCTTCTTCTTCTTCTTCTTCTTCTTCTTCTTCTTCTTCCTCCTTCCTTCCTTCCTTCCTTCCTTCCTTCCTTCCTTCCTGTCCACATGGGCTTGTCACAGGACAAACCCTGTTGGCTCCCACAGTGGGCCAAGGGAACTCAGAAGAATCCATGTTCCCTTAACTCGGGGCTTCTGGGGACTGATCTACACTAGGCCCAGGAAGGCAGTGGCCTGGCAGCAATTTCATGGAAGCTGGGATTTGTCCTGTTTCCATATGACTTCCCTCTGGGCCTTTTCTGCTCATGCAGAATCAGACCTGGAGAGTCCCAGTTTGGCCACCCCTGGGCTACTACAATCACAGATAGAATGGAAAAAATGTGTCCATAGAAAGTTTGTGGAAATAGTTCTCTTTGGTGGAAAAATCTGGTAATTCTTCTGGCTAGAAGGCCTTGCTGTGGTTAGATTATCTCTCAGCTGCTCTATCTCTTTACTGCTCTTCCTGGTTTCCTTTCCTCCACTCTGAGCAAATCTGAAATGAAGGTAGGCATTGACATGAAAACTTACTAAGCATCCAACAATTTTCTTTTTGGAAATGAACAAAACCTTTTAATGATTAGCAGGGATCTTATTATATTGTAGTGTCTATATCTGTGGTTGCTGTGAGTTATTACCCTTATGAAAAGACATGCCAATGAACTACGGTAACAGTACCATCCTGAGCAGAGTTACACACTTCTAAGACCATAGACTGGGATGAATCTAGCACAGTAAAGCTCTGCTTAGAATTGCACTGTAAATTTCATGAGAATGAAAAGTCATAGTTGATATTGTTTGCCAGTCTGAATGAATCAATATGTCATTTTTCACACATGGCACAGACTTCATCATCATTGACCCCCATGTCACTGAGTGGCAGCACTGCTGAAGAGGGACATTTCCCTTGTACATAGAGAAGTTTAAGTACAAACCTGTATGATTTAAGAGGGAAAGGTGATAAATTCTAGAAAAAAATCCTACATATATTTGTGTCTGCTTTTTACAAAGATTAGCTATGTAAACAGATTCATGAAAAGGAAAGCAAGGCTGTTCTTCTGTGATTGAGATCTAAACAACATCTGCAGGTAGCAGACCTCCCTGTCAAAATCTGTCCCAATTCATACTCCAAATATTGGGTCATATGGCCCTTTTCCTTCTCTCGCTAATAACAGTAATTGGGCAGACTGTTGGAAAAAGCTTGTTTTGCCTTGCTTGGCTTTAATACTTAACTGTGTAATTTTAAAAAATTAAATGTAAATTTTAGCTTCTATTTTATGTGAATGTATTTTAATTATGATGTAATCCATCCTGAGTCAACAGAGATAAAGTAGAAAACAAATACAATTGTAAATAAATAAAATATTCACAGGTCTGGGTAGGGGGTAGGCGGTAGGGAGAGGGAATTTTGCTCACTTTCCCCATTAATATCAGTCTTACCCTCAATTAAATTGCTATTTCCACACAGGTGAAATGCACAAGAATCCGTATACTCTGTGTTTATGGTGGCCATCAAGGATGGAGCCCAGGGACCTATGCAGGTTTCCTTGCCATAGAATCCACCCTCTAAAGCAACCATTTTCTCCAGGGTAACAAATCTCTTTCTTTTGGAGTTGAACTATACTTCTGGGGGATCCCTACACTGGCACCCTGTATTTGTTCTTCCCCATCTCTCTCACTCTTGAAAAGGCTGGGATAGCATACCTCTTTGCGTGTATCAAATCCACATAAATTTTGGGAATATGCCTAAACTATCAGTGTCAGACATAAGGGCCCAGAACCAGCCTATCCAGGGCTCTAATCTAGGCTCCAAGCAACTGGTCCAAGGGAGGGAACAGGAGGTGTTTGGGGGGGGGGGCAAGTAAGCAGAGCCACCAATTTTGACTTTAGCATGGCAGAACAACATACGCAGCAGTCAAGCAGAGTACTATGTTTCAATGGCACCCTCACTGCTAAGTTGGGAGCTACTGCGGCCACATCAATGCCCAGTCAGGAGGTGCCTCTATGCTCAGCCTCAGTTCTGGGGATGCTGTCTCAGATAGCCACAGGAATCAGTGTTTGCATGTGGGTGTGCAGACAATCCTCTGTAAAGATTAGCACAACATCCATATTCCCATTCCCCGCATGTGGCAGCTGTGCTTTGGTCCATGAGAGGCATTCTTTGGCAATTTTTTCTACACACTGGGGGATTAGTCCTGCCAGGGGGAGAGCCAGTTTGGGGAGAGCCAATTTGGTGTAGTGGTTAGGAGTGCGGACTTCTAATCTGGCATGCCAGGTTCGATTCTGCATTTCCCCACATGCAGCCAGCTGGGTGACCTTGGGCTCACCACGGCACTGATAAAACTGTTCTGACCGAGCAGTGATATCAGGGCTCTCTCAGCCTCACCCACCCCACAGGGTGTCTGTTGTGGGGAGAGGAATGGGAAGGCGATTGTAAGCCACTTTGAGCCTCCTTCAGGTAGGGGAAAATGGCATATAAGAACCAACTCTTCTTCTTCTTCTTCTTCTTGTCCCACCATCACCCCACTATGGGTCCCTTGATTATCTTGGGCCAAGGTGGCTTTACTTGACCTGGGTCCTGCCATTCATGTATGTGGCTTCAGACCTAAGTCACTGTCAGGGGTGGGAATTCAACATCTTTCCAGTTTTCTTCCATGATGTCTTCGGGGCAGAGGGGAGTTTGCAACAACCAGCTGCCTCAGGGTTTTACCCTGGGGACTGAGCTCACAGCATTGGCAGTGGGAACAGGCTGGGGAAGAGGTATGCCACCAGCAGGAAGCATGGGAATATCTGCTCAATGCTGCACTGATGGCTTTGCAGTCTGCCCATGTGGGTTTCCTCTGTACTTTCCCCAGCCCCTTGAACAACACACCAACAGGGATTTGGTTGAGGCTCAGTGGTGGAACATTAATTGGGCTCCCCCTTGGAACCCCCCCCCCCATACCTTTGGTGGTGGGTTGGGGTTGTTTGTTTTTTCTGGTTTTTAATTGCATTTTTATTGTTGTGAACTGCCATGAGTCAGCTGGCTGGAGGGGCTGTATATGTCCAATAATCTGTAAACCACTCGGGGAGTGGTATAAATAAAACAGTATGGCTAAGGGGGGGGGGTGGGCTGAGTCCAGGATAGGAAACAGGGCCAACGATTGACCCGTTGGCCCCGGACTGACAAGAATTCCAGCCAGTTGGGTGCCCTCACCAGGACAGACCATATTTCCATCCAGTCAGGAGGCACAAAGTGCCTCCCAACCCGCCCAGCCAGGGGCAACCTGGAGACATCACTGCCAGTCTGTTCCTGACCACCAAGGAAGAGGAGGTCAGTAGGGCTGCCAAGGGGGATGAAAACAGAGGCTTGGACAGGTTGCACCAGCCCTTTTCGCCCCAAGGCTGTCCTAACTGTCTTGTCCAACTGCAAATTGCCTCAGAACCCTGACAGAGCTGGCCGGAGTGCTCACCCTCCCCCCCCCCTTCAGGCCTGCTGCGAAGGAGCCTCTAAGCTGAGCCCTGACTGAGGCGTTTCCAAGATCAATGCAGGGGAGCCTGAGGCATGGGGGTGGGCATTCCTTTAGAGAGGGGGATTTCTCCTTTTGCCAAACGGCTGACAGGGAGGCCACAGAAAAGCCCCTTCTCACATAAAATACTGCTCTGTCTGGGGGTTAGACACAGCCAAGCCATGTGTATTTCTTCTTTGCAACTCTCTGCAGATTTGAAGCCTACTGCACAGAGTTATTCTGCAGACGAAACTTGATGCTGTTGCGGAGGTTCTTTTGTCTCTTGTTTCATCTGCACAACAACCATGTGCAGTAGGCCTCAAGTCTTTCAATTCAACAACAACCTGTGTGGGAGGCCTTAAATTTTTCTTCTCTAACACAACCCTGTCCAAAGTAGCCCTTTCTGCCTGGGGGGCTGATCTTTATACTATGAAGATGAGCTATAATTCCAGGAGCTCTCCAGGCTCTATCTGGAGTTTGGCTACCCCTGGGTTGAAAATATTCCTTGAGTACTATGCCCCAGAGTCCAGCCTTCAAGGAGGCCATGGGTGCGCTTCTAGGCCTGGGTGTGTGTGTGGAGAAACCTTTCCCCTGGCCCCAAAAGCACACCTAGTGCCCATTGCATTTACAAGTACAACGGGCTTAGTCTCTAGTAAATAAATAAAATTAATAAACTCATAACTTACCAGCTTCATAATGTTTGTAACTCTCACATCTGGCATTATGTTTTAAGGCAAACATGACCTAGCCCAACAAAATCATATTTATGTCAGATCTGGTGCTCATTGTAAATGAGTTCTCCACCTCTGGCCTAAAGGGTACCAACCTATCATCAATGTGATAGCCTCACAAAATCCTATGAGGATATAAGCTATCATTGGTTTTCACCCCAATTTTTAACGTTTACAGTGTAATGGAAGTTTACCAGATATTTATTAATTCCCACTGAATTCCTGCATAAAAAATGTTCATGTCTTCAAATATATATTTTAAGAAAATTTTAAGGCTGAAATCTGCATGTGCTGTTTCATTTATAGCTGCTCACATTATGAGCAGCTACAGATTCCCAGAACATCCATCCACTATGATGAGTCAGAAGACATCTAGAATCAGATTTTGAGCATGTGGCAGGGCTGCCACATTTGGATCTGGAACTTGGGGAGGAAGGAGTTTAAGGGAGTTTAATGACTTCATTAGAGTATCATACCAAACAGTATCATACCCCACCTCCAGAAGAACTTTATCTTTGTTGTCTGGAGATCATCAGTTGTAATTCTGGGAGATTTGCAGGTTCTACCTGGCAGCTAGCAAATCTAGCGTGTGGGGAGACTATAGATTTGGGCACTCCAGGTGGAAGTAAAGCTGTCTGTTGCTTATCCAGCAGAATCTTTGTATCCAAGCTGAAAAATCAACATTGCTAGTATTACACAATTGTACCATATGTATTAAGCAAATAATAATGATTTAAAATTGCATGAACAGTGAAGAGACCCAGACAGAAGACTTCTGTAGACGCAGTGCTACAGAGCCGGAGAATGCAGGACTAGGGCAGCAATGCCAACAGCATCAAAATGGCAGTGTTTCAAACAATATAATACACCAATAATAAAAGAATACCAGACATATTCAAAAATATTGACTAAGAAGCAAAACAACCTGTCCATGGATGTAGACAGTGTAATACAACTGATGCTTTTTTGATAGAAGTTCAGAGGTTTAAGCAGGTTCAGTTCTCACTTCTTTATTTCCAGTTCTCCAAATTCTGACAAGTAACCTGGATTGTAGTTCCTGTTTCAAATTGTAACATTCATCTTCAGATTCCAGCTTGGGGCACTATTAAGAAAATATTTGTGGCTCTGTTAGTTGGCTGTTATCCTTTAGGAAACTCAATTATTGTGTATTTGAATATTATTATTTTTCCTCTGTTGCTAGTAAATATCTTTTCTTCCCTTCTTCTCCTTTCTATTAACAAACTTCTCCTTTTAATCACTAGGCCAGGGATTTCCAACCCCAGGGTGATCCACAGCCTTTCCCCTCCTGCTTTAATGACCTCAGCCACAAGCTAGGGAACTGGCTACTTCCATTACTTCCCCGAGCGAGTTCTCTTGTGATTTCTGCACCTAGGAGAGGGACAGAGCCAGCATGCTTATTCCCTGCTGAAACCTCCACCTGTCTCTCCCCCAAGTCCTTGAGACTCCCCATTGCCATGGGCAGTGATGTCACTTCTGGGGGCATGGCAGGGTGCATGGCCAGCTGACATCACTTCCAGAGCACCGTGAAGCCTGAAAAACTATTTCTGAGATTCCTTCCTGGTCAATAGTTTTAAAAGCTGCATTAGACTGTCATCATTGGGGAAATACTATGGGGCTTTTTGCACGCCTTCAAAATAGCACAATGGTTGCCAATTGAAAACGCTACTGATTTGCTGTTTTGCACAACGTCGTCGACAATCTGCCACACACCTGAAACCAATCTGCAAAAAGCGCTTCCTTGTAGCGCTTTCAGGGAAATCCCCAAAAGTGGATTCACCCTCCGGAAAGCGATACACTCCTGCAACCAGTCTGCAACACTAGCGAAAAAGACCTGTGCGTTAACATTGTTGCGGTTTCTACAAAGTCCCTCCCCCTGGCTCTCTTCTCTGATCTTCCGGCGAAGCGATCACCATTTTTTTTTCTCCGAGCGAGCGGGGATAAACGCACCAGCGAGCCTCTTTCTGTTTAGAGGCTTCCCTGGCTTCAGTCCTTCTCCTTTAGTCACTAAGCACAAACCACAGAAAAGCCCATTTGCTGATGTATTTTCCCATTAATTTTTACACATTCATTCAGCCGAAAATCGGGCCCGTGAGAGGGGGGGGGGATTTTTTTTTTTCACTCGGAGGAAGCGTGGCAACGATCAAACGATCAAACGACAGCTCAAACACATTAGGCAGCTGGATGGGTCTCTCCGTTGCAACGAATCTACACAGATTCGTTACAATGGGTCTGTTTTTTTTTAAAAAAAACCTTTCTTAAAGGGAAAGGGGCTGTTTGGGAGCATGCTAACGGCTGCCCATTGGCTGCTTGACGGCCAGGGGCGGGACGAGCTTGGCAATAGCGCTTCCTTTCTAGCGATTTCTGCCGAGACCGGAAGCCTGTGGGAAACGCTACAAAACGCAACTGGATTCCACTACAAAGGCAGGTATGCATAACGACGAATTCCACTATTTTAAATGGCGATTTTTCATTCAGTGACCAATTTGCTACAAAGATCCCGGTGTGTAAAGCCCCTATCATTTGTTTTGGAGACAAATTGGGTCATGTGGCAGAATGTAGGTTGCCACTGAAGGGCCCCTGTTTTCCAATCGTATCCAGAATAATCCTTAATAGAGGAGGACTACTGAGTTAACTAGACTTGCTCCCTAGTCAGGATGATTCTAATTTAATCCTGAGGAGATTTGTTTTTACCATCATCGTGGCACATTAAGCTTTTCTATGTCAGGAAGGCTTATGAGTCTATAGATGGAGCCTGGAGGTCTTCCCATGAAAAAAAAAATGCATACACTGGAATCTGGAGTATATAACATTATACCTATGGTAGCCAACTCTGGTTTGGGAGATTTCTGGAGATTTGGGGGTAGACCCGGAGGAGGACAGAGTGTGGAGAGGAGAGCTCTTTGGGGATGTGATAATGCCATAGAGTCCACCCCTGAAGCTGCCATTTTCTCCAGGGGAACTGATCACTGCAATTTGGAAATTAGTTATAATTGAAAGACAACTTCAGGCCCTACTTGGAGGCTGGTGACCCCTCCCTCAACACTGTCTTTCCTAGCCTCCATCTCTCAGATCTTCAAGTATTTCCCAAGCCAGAGATGGCAACCCTAACATGAGGCAACAAAATGTCTTGGGTATCCATCTCTGTTGATCAGAGTCTTAAGCCAAGCAGGGTCTTTTCCTAGTGATCATGTACAGGGGGGAGGGGAGACTTGTATTTCCTTCAAGTAAGCAGCTTTATTTATCTCCTTCCTGTTTTCCAGTCGTATGATCATGACAGATAAAGGGAACATCTGTTTTTGCCATTCAAAGCTGCCTCCAACCACAATGACAACCTAACAAAAGAAAATCAAATAAATCTGTTAATTGGCTACAGAAGCAAACACATTCAATTATCTCATTTTTTTTTAAAGAATGGATTGACGAGAAGTGATTTAAGGTGATGGCTAAGTGAGCCCAGTGTAAGAAGACTGGGCTTAAGAAACTAGTTGCTGACATCTTTCTTTTTGTTTTCTTTCACTCGCTTCCATTTCTCATCTCAGTCTCCTGCTAAGGGTTTTTAATAGTGACAGGGGCTGCAGTGTTAATACAGATAACTATATGGTGTCTTGCCTATTTATCAGTTTAATGATTACATACATGAGGAGGGAAAATTGCTGCCTTCCTTCCAAAGCTGATGAGCTCTTCAGCACTTTATTACCAGAATAAATGGGGAAAAGGAAAGTAAGACTGTTCAATGCGGGTGATGATTAAAGGGATTCACCACTGAATTTTAATTAGTGGCACAAGAACTATTTGATTGTTCAACTTTAAAAAATGTGCTTCTGATGAGAGAGTAATATCCAGAAACGTCTTTCATAATGTTTCCCCTGGAGTGGTGAAGCATGCAGACATAATGGGAAGGAGGCCTATTTCTGCAAGGCCCTGAACATTGCACAGAACAGAGTGAATGATCCTCCTAGGCAGTAGCCATTCTGTGCCGTTAGCAACCATTCCCTTCATCTGAAGCTAAACTGAAAAATTAAAGGCCGTTTCAATGGCCCCTTATTACCCTGCTAGCCTTATCCTGATAACATAATCCATGCTGAAGTCAACAGTGTCTGAAAGGCAGCAAAGATGCCAAGGAGTACCAAGGACTCCCGTAAAATATTTCCAGCCTCCTCTTTTGTTTGCCAGGCTTCCCAGTCATGGCTTACTGAAGTCCTATAAATTGTGTATGAGCTTTGAAAAGGCTGTGGATTGTTAAAGAAGCTTCCTTTGCTCACTGCCACTCTTCAGCTCAGCATGAAGCAGAAGTCAATGCCATCCCACTTAGCATACTCACAGGTGTTCTGCCTGGGTATGCCAACACTGGGTTGCGGAAATCCTTGGGGATTTTGGGGTGAAACCTGGGGAGGGCAGGATTGGCAGAGGAGAGGGATCTCAGTGTGGCGTAGTGCTAGTCCACCCATTGAAACAGCCTGGTTCTTCTGGGAATCTAATCCTTGTTGTGTGGAGGTCAATTGTAATTCCAGAAGCTACCCAGACCCCATCTAGCTGGAGAAGGCTGGAGCATGCCCATCCTTATACAAGTATTCTTCTACCAACTAAACTGACATTGATCTCCCTTAACAAGTGGGAAATTAGGCTAGGAATCCAATTGTGCCTAGTCCATGAACACACAATGGTATAAAGAATAACACATACTCTTTGAAATTCATAAAGGGTTACCCCCCTGAATTAAAAACAAATATCTTTACAAATTCTTCCAGTACAGCGTTCAATTTAGCAAGTATCTTTAGAAATGTTAATGATGACATTGTTAAAAAACTGGAAATGCATCCTGTGTCCTACCTTCCACAAGCAGAAATTGATCCCACTCAACAAAAAGCCATCTCTTGGGAATTGAACATAGAAGCATAGAGCTGGAAGGGGCCACATAGGCTATCAAGTCCAGCCCCCTACTCAATACATAGTCAGCCTAAAACATCCATAAGTCTTTGTCTAGTCACTGATTAAAGACAGCCAGTGAGGGGGAGATTACCACATACTATGAATTTCCCCCCTGATATCTAGCTGGTACCCTTCTATATACAGTTTGAAGCCATTATAGAAGCCATTATAGAGAGTCTTCCTCTTAGGGTTGCCAGCTTCCCTGTGAGGCTCGCTACCCCACCTCCCTCATGTGGAGTCTGCTATGGGGAGAGGAAGGAAAGACGATTGGAAAATGCTTTGAGACCCCTGAGGCCTGCAGGGTCACTGCGGCCCATTCCCAGTTCTCTCAGATCTCTCACAACCCTACATACCTCACAGGTTGACTATTGTGGAGAGACAAATGGAAAAGATGTTTGTAAACCGCTTTGAGACTCCTTTGGGTAGTAAGCAATAGGGTACAAAAATCCGTTCTAAGGAGAAACCATGAAAGAAGCATATGGGCACATAACATTTTACCAACAGTGAAAACATGGGAGACAGAAGGAACAGGGTAGACACCTGCGTACTGTGACTACCCCATGTGTATTAGGTCAGAGGGGCATTTCGGTGAATGTGGTTTAATTCACACAAGAAGGGAAATGATGCAGAACTGGGAGGAATTGGTTGCCGT
Source organism: Paroedura picta (assembly GCF_049243985.1). Classification (NCBI taxonomy): domain Eukaryota; kingdom Metazoa; phylum Chordata; class Lepidosauria; order Squamata; family Gekkonidae; genus Paroedura; species Paroedura picta. Next base: position 69,033,424 of record NC_135370.1, read on the forward strand.
GTAATCTTCCCCTAAGAAGAGTCTCCAGTCTGATTTTCCCTTCACATATCTGAGGACATGGCTCTGGAAAGCTCATCTGTAACCACTATGTCAAAATTCCCAAAGGTCAGTCCTCTCCCACACTCAACGAACATTCCACACCACAGGTTCTTGACACCCATATCTCCACACCCATACCCTCATTTGCCACCATGCCACCACAACCTCCCACACAACACACACATTCAACCCCATGCCCTTACAGACTGGACAACTCCTCCCCTTCCTCTTCCCACTGCCAAGCTCTAGCACCCGTTGTATTCTTGGATACAATGGGCTTTGTCCCTAAAATATAAATATCACACTAGCAATCAGACGGATAGGGGAAAATACAATCATAGAGTCATAGAGTTGGAAGGGTCCATACAGGCCATCTAGTCCAACCCCCTGCTCAACGCAGGATCAGCCCAAAGCATCCTAAAGCATCCAAGAAAAGTGCATATCCAACCTTTGCTTGAAGACTGCCAGTGAGGGGGAGCTCACCACCTCCTAAGGCAGCCTATTCCACTGCTGAACTACTCTGACTGTGAAATTTTTTTTCCTGATATCTAGCCTATATCGTTGTACTTGAAGTTTAAACCCATTACTGCGTGTCCTTTCCTCTGCAGCCAACAGAAACAGCATCCTGCCCTCCTCTGACAACCTTTCAAATACTTAAAGAGGGCTATCACGTCCCCTCTCAACCTCCCTTTCTCAACCTCCTTATTGCAGGTCTTATATTCTGCTCCCAAGAGGAACCACTCCCTGCCCTCCTCAAATTTACAACCTTTCAAATACTTAAAGAGAGCAATCATGCCCCCTCTCAACCTCTTTAAGACTAAACATTCCCAAGTCTCTCCTCACAGAGCTTGGTCCCCAGGCCCCAGAACATCATTGCCACTCTCCTCTGTACCCTCTCAGTTTTGTCCACACCCTTTTTCTAGTGAGGCCTCTATAACTGAGCACAGTACTCCAGGTGGGGTCTGACCAAAGTGGTGTATAGTGGGACTATGTCATCTTGAGATTTTGACGTGATGCTTCTGTTGATGCAGCCCAAGACTGCATTTGCCTTCTTTACTGCTGCACCACACTGTCTGCTCATATGTAGCTTACAATACAGAAGTATCCCAAGATCTCAGTCATGAACACTGCTCTCGAGAAATGTTATCTACCATCCAGTATGTATGCTTTAGGATGCTTAGGGCTGATCCTGCGTAGAGCAGGGGGTTGGACTAGATGGCCTGTATGGCCCCTTCCAACTTTATGATTCTATGATCAGTATGGATGCTTCTCATTTTTGTGACCCCAATGTAGAACTCTGCACTGATCCTTATTGCATTGCTCCTTGTTCTCATTTGCCACCTTGTGATATCCTTAAACTCTATCTGTATTTTCTGTGGTATTTTCTGCCTGGGGAGGTGTGTATGTTGGGGGGGGGGGGACACAGAAGAAAAATACACTTGCATTTCCCTGCCCCCAGAAGCCTTCCACAGACTGTCAGTACTGAGCTGGTAACCTAATCTTGCTCTATGTTGTCTACTCTGATTGACTGTAGACTTTCATTGTCCCTGACAAAGAATTATCTTCCCCACTACTTGCTCTCTCACAGCTTTTAGCTGGAGCTGACCGCAACTGAAACCGGGACCTCCTGCATGCAAAGCAAGTGTTCTACCGCTGAGCCATAACCCTGTCCCTGACCCTCTACGGCTAAGCCATGGCCTATAGGGGTTTTTGTATGTATTTTGTGGGGGCTGGAAATTGTAAGTACAGCAGCTTAATTGTGTTTGCTATTATTGCTTGTTTATGTAACTCCTGCAAGGGCTTTGTTACTATACAAAGATTAATCCAGATCAGAGCTTGGCAGGGTAAGAGGGGGAGCCAAACAGAAAGTGAAAGATTGTTTAAATAAACATGCAATTAATTCTCCTGCTATTCCAACAACACAATAGCAAGCATAATTCTTCCTAACCTCTCTCCTCAATTCATTATACTTTTAAATTCATTACCGGGAACACAAAAAAATTAGGAGAGAAAACTTGATAGTTGAGTTTTTGATCAAATACCTGTTCTAATTAGTCCTGGCGTTTCACTATGATTACAATTAATGTTATTAATTCTGCATTTTAAATCCTATTAGTGATTTCAACATACTAGAACTTGAAGAGATTTATAAGACTGTTATATAAATGTTGTACTTGTAATTTTACTAGGACCATTTTTGGACAGGCAAAATGGGGAAAAAAGCAGAACTTCAAGCAGCTGGCTCTTGCTCTCGAACATCACTAAACAGTATAAAGTTGAACTTGTGTGCAGCCTACTCACTCCCTACCTGATCAGCACTCCTTTGGGGTATGCTGCCAATAGGGAGAGAGGACTCTACCAATGAGGGCCAATCAGTTCAAATTGCATGCAGGCAGCTAGGAAAAGACTCTACCCTGTGAATGTTTACTCATCAGTAAGTCATGGTCCCTGATCAGGGAATGTTTACGCATGCGTACATCATGGCCCTCAATCAGGAGAGTTTAGCCCCAATCAGGAGGGCCCTCAGCATGGGTAGTTTAGTTCCAATCAGGAGGGAGTTCTCAGCCAGGAAAGGCTAATAAGGAATGAGTTTTCTGACTCCAACTTCCTGCCAGTTTCAAAAGTTTGCTGGGTGGAAGAGGAGCTGCCCTGCTACCAGTAAGTTGCCCTGGACTACTGTCTCTTTCAACTTGGAGTTTATGGGGCGGCAGGAAGTAAGCCGCCTCCTGATTCAGCCTATGTGTGTCATCTGGACAGGGGCTGAATCCCAGAAATTCCCCCCTGCGAGCCCTCTGGGACCCAGAACAGCAAGGAAAAGCTTCTGCCCTGGGTATGTTTACTCACGAGTAAATCATGTGAGGTTTGCTATTTGCAATCAGAAGAGGGAGGAATGCTTTGGGGGTAGCCATCACAGGCAATTGCACCAGGGAAAATAAAGCTGATGTGGGTGGGACTGAGTATAGACTCTCCTTTGCCATCTCTCCTTTTCAAGATCATCACACTCTCCAAGACCATCACAAGAAAGCAAATTTGAGACTAATGGCATGGAAGATGGGGAAAGTGTAGACAGGGCACAGAAGCACCGCAAGAACCCATTAACTGCAGTGAAATGCTTACCTTAAGAATTCGTTATATTCTGGCCCCTCCATATGACGTCGCCAACATCCAGCCTCTGGGTAGTAACCGGCTGGCTACATCCTCCATTTTAAAGTGCCAGTTGGGGAATCACATAAAATGGATTCCGCAACCAATTTAGAACTAGCTAATGGAGAGCAACCAGCAGGCTACCAGCGAAGGGAAGTTATGGAGGCTAAAATGCGCTAAAGGCACCTGCCTTGTTTCGCTCCTCTCTCCCAGGGATGGGACTGTCTTTAAAAAAATGTTTTACAACCTGAAGCAATGAATAGACATACTGTTTATGTATGATAATGTTTTCTCAAAGTATCAACACAAAGCATGCCTCTGTAAAGCCCCCCCCCCCAAAAAAAATCGGGAATGAGATTAATTTTATAAATTATCAACTCCAGCAGGAGGACCCTTTCGGTCCTCACCGCCGCACCTTTGGAGGCGGTAGAGGGACAATTGGCAGCGGGGGGGGGGGGGAGGAGGCAGGCTGGGATGTGGTGAAGGTGGGTTTACAACCATGTGTGGAAGTGGCAGATGCTTCCCGGGAGGCTGCTGGGGCAAGGTGAGGGTCCAGCCAGTGATGGTTGATAGTGGAAGGACTGGGAGTTTGTTTTTGTTTTTTTAATAGTGGACCCTTTAAAACATGGAGACAGGGGATTGGCTACCTGGATTGATAGACAGGTGGGAGTCTCATGTAAAGCACATTGCTCTCTTCCGCCATTTCCAGCAGCACATGTGGAAAGGGAGAAACGCAAAAGACAGCAGACAAGAGCCAGACTGCACAAAGGTGAGGACACACGATAATGTTTAGTGCTACACCATTCAGCTGGTGTAATGCTCTTTGTACCGATGTGTGGAAATTGCCACTGTTTCCCAGTAGCACTTTCTAGTAGAAATAGAGCTGTTTTTTATACTCTGCTTTTCCCTGGCCAAAGAAGTCTCAGAGTGGATTATAATAGTCTTCCCCTCCTTTCCTCTTAACAGACACCCTGTGTGGTAGGTGAGGCTGAGAGAGCTCTAATAGAATCTCTCTGAGAACAATTTCTAACAGGACTGTGACTAGCCCAAGTTCACCTAGGGAAGGAGAAGGGAGGAGCAGGGAATCAAATCCAGCTCACACATTAGAAGCTGCTGCTTTTAACCACTACACTAAGCTGTACAAATTGTCATTGCCTTAAAGAGACGTAGCTAGAGCATAGGCAGAAGAAGCTGTTGCAGGAGGATGGTGCAAGTCTTTTTTTAGTTGGTCATTGACTGTTATGGGATTCTTTTCCTTTAAATGTGGACCTGCTGGCCAACGGCTTCTCACAGCAATCAAGGAGGGAGACTCAGGGATTTCCCACATGGTGATTGTGTGATTAACGTTTGCAATTTCAAAAGTGAGAAATGCTTTTATCTTCTTTGTTCTCTCTCTCTGTCTGTCTGCATGTTTGTGTGTATATAGAGGGCAGTGCAACAAATTCCTCTATCCACATCCCAAGCAGCCCTTTTCTCCAGGGGAACTCATCTCTGCAGTCTGGAGAGGAGCTTTCCTTCTTGGTTTCTCCATATCCCACCTGGAGGCTGGCACAACTGACCAGTGGCAGGGATCCTAGCCTCCAGCTGGGACCTCAAGATCCCACTTCTTGGGTTTCTGAATCCTGAAGAATATTTCAGGGGTCTCTCAATGGTAAAGAAGTTGAGAAAAGCTGATATAGAGGCGGTAAATTCTTTGCCAACCAATGTTTTCATGTTTGATTGTACCATACAACTCTTTTTGACTTACTCCAGTATTGCACTGAACTGAAGAACGTACTGGCTGACAGGTGTTCCATTCTGTAAGCAAATTTTGCAATCAATTAAATATTTTCATTGTGACAAATTTATGAGTTATTTCATGTTAATTATTATTAGCAGTTCCTGCCACCCAGCATTTCTCCTCGTTCCTCCATGGGATACAAAACCAGGGCTTTTCTCCAGGGGGTCTGATCTCTCTATTGCCTGGAAATGACCTGCAACGTTCCTGGGTACAACGGGCTTTGCCTCTCATTGTCTTGGATCACTCTGGTCAGGCCTGATTTAAATATCGGCATGCATTTAATAAACACTACGCTTTTAGGTTTTTCAATCAAGTGATTGAAGAGCTGTTGCTGAACTTATCTTTGTTGCCTGGAGATCTATTCATCTGGATTTATCAGCATTCCTTTTTTGCCCTGGTCTTCAATGGGGCATATGTTGGGCCTGGGCTGTGTAGCTGCAGAAAATCTGGGCCATCCCAGTTGGGGCATCTCTCCTACCCTCTCCCTTGAACATCATTTCCATCTCTTATCCCCCCAACCTTTAAAAAAAAAGTCTGGCCACATAACTGTCCTTATCCACATTCACTTGCACAGGTCAACTGAGGGCCTGAGTTGCCTGGGACAATCCCAGACAGGGCAAGATATCATCAGGAAATGGGAATTAGCCCCGAGGCAAGACAACTGCTGAGCCAAGCCAAATTCCTCATGCAGAAGCGGTCCTTCTCTATCTTCCACAATTGTTCTTGCTACTGGATGATCAGCCTTTCATTTTTTCTTTCTCCCCCTTGTCTTCTTTTTCTCTCATGCTTTTGTGCTGCCCCCTTCCACTTGGAATAATGCAATAGTGTCTGAGTTCCAGCCATAAGGACTACCAGAACCTGTAATGAAAAACAGGATTGCTCTGTCAACCAAGACACTTAGGGCAGACACTGATGCACAAAAGGGGCTTGGGCTTGCTTTCAGATGTTGGAATTATGGCAAGCAATGGGTGTTCATCTTCTAGGCCCATGATACTGGCAGCAGCATGAAAGGAAGCAATAGGTATACTTTCCTATCAGTTAGAAGACATCTTGAATTGGCCCTAATGAAAAATGACATGTTCCAACAAGACTGGAATACTTTACAGGCACTGGCATAGAGGAGGGGGAGATAAACAAAAGGGAAAGTGGAGATAAAGAGATAATTGATTCCTTCATTTCCTTACAGTGTCATAGGCATGGGAGATGGAGGGGAAAAAGAGGGAGATGAAGGTGAGAGCAAACAGGTAACTGGGAGAGGAAGAAGAATTTTTCTCTATCTCAGATTAAAGGTAAAGGTATCCCCTGTGCAAACACTGGGTTATGTTTGACCCCTGAGGTGATGACCTCCAGTGTTTTCATGGCAGACTCAATACTCTTTAAGCTGTGCCTTCCCCAGTCATTACCATTTACCCCCCAGCAATCTGGGTACTCATTTTACCAACCTCGGAAGGATGGAAGGCCGAGTCAACCTTGAGCCAGCTGCTGGGATTGAACTCCCAGCCTCATGGGCAGAGCTTTGAGGCTGCATATCTGCTGCCTTACCACTGTGCACCACAAGAGGCTCTGATTAATCTGAGCCAAAGAAGAGTTTAGGGTCATAATGATCATCTTTGTGCTGAATGCAGCCATTGCAAACTGCTAACATTCTATTTCAAGCCTAGTGATTGCAAACATCTGTGGCATTATTTGTCTACAGTTTCTATTTTTTTCTGCATCCTTGCTCTTATTCTTTAAGGAAGACTAAATTATAAGTGTTTGGGTAGGAATGGTAATAAGTGGATAAGAGTAGAGCTTCTGGCTCCACCAACAAATGTCATCTCCAGCTTAATACAAAAAGCTTCATAAAATTCATAAAACTCCCACTCACCTTGTCTTTGTTTTTAAGGTTTTCCAAACAAAATGCTTCTAACAAAAACGCATGGGGCTTGAATGCCAGTTTTAATTTTTTTAAAATAAATCTGAATAAAGATGTTAAAAGCTGCATAGAAGCAAACACTAATGGGAAAAGATTACATTTGCATGTAAAAGCACATATACTCAGATGATTAGGCTTTGAGATCTTAATGCATACAATGAAATGCTAACCTTTCAGCCCCCATTTAGAAAGTGGTCCAAAAAAGGGATTAAAAAAAGAACTGCAAGAATTCACTATACTGTGAATTGACACCTGTTTATTCAACGAACTTCTGTTGACTACATTGTAAACGTCATACATAATGGCAAAAGTTATTAATCTTTACTCAATAAAGAAAGACTCAGACATTCACCCACAAACAGTGATGAAAAGCAGAACCAGTCCTGCCTTTGTACTACAAAAATGTCTTTGTATCTAAGTGAAAACATCAAATCAAACAGACTGTCATATGGACACTGTTGAAACATTGTGAACAGATCTTCACACTACACCTCCTGAGGTCCCAGGTGCTGGTAGTTTAACTATGCAATGAAGGAGAGCACTGGGTTTGGTTATCTGTATGTTCTTGGTCAGGTTTTGGCTCTCAAGTTGGGCAATAGCAGTACTATCTCCATGTCTAAGACATCTATGCCATAGTCAGAAACATTGCAACATTTAGTCACTCTGCATACATACGTCTAAGGCATATAAATGCTGATGCAGACTCCCAATTGCAATCAATTCCCACTTTTGATTAATAAAAAATCTCCCCCCCCAAAAAATGATGCCACCATTAGTCTTTAGCAAGCACGCTGATTGAAATCAAGTCCTTTGCCAGTTGAATTGATATTTATGCAAATACTGAATAGATAAATATCGCATTTAAGCAATTTTCAATGAGGATTTCTCTTATTTGTCCATTTGGCAACTTACATTCCATGTTCCTTCTCCAACTACAATATCTGCCATGCTTAGTATTTTTTAAATTATTTATTTAATATTCCACTTGTAGGACCGTTCATCTTGGCCCAGCCATTTTGAAGTGGTGTGCATCATATTAAAACAACATGCACTGTCCAAATACTACGCATCACTTTGAGTTGCGCCTTGGGTCAATACGAAGAATTTCTTTAAGTGTGGCTGTTTAAAATGCTCTTTATTGCTTTTGGAAAGGCACCTTTCTGCTTAAAAGCTTTGCAGTTTCTTTTGAAGTGCAAATCACCTTGCTTTTGCTGTTTATATTCAAGGCCACTATTCAATATTTGATTCAGCTCTATTATTTCTGTCCTCAAACTTGTAAGTCTCAAGATGGCTTATTACTTCAGTGAGAGACAGTTCCAATTTGCAATACAGTATTTTCATAAGTAGTTGGCAAAATGTACTGAAAAGAGTAGTCTCCAATTGAGCCAATCAGGAGGAGATATTTGAAAAATACCACTAAGTTCCTGAACTAAATATGCTTCCAACACATCCCCTCTGGTGCCTCCATGGGATACTCTTCATGTATGCTGTTGAATAATGCGCACTACAGATCTTGCATATTCCAATACCAGGGACTCTTGGACTAATGTGGAATATGACATGGGATGCAGCAAGTAAGGGGAATCTCTAAAAATCTCTCTTCCCACCCTTATGTGGGATCATGCAAGGATGGGATGATTACTAATGACTCCCACTTCCAGTGGTGAATGGTTTAATACAATGGGATGCCTTAGGCTGCCACCTTTTGCTACGTCTATCACCTCTCACCCGTGCCACCTCTCTCCATTGTTCCAGGTCCATACAGAAGTTGAAACAGCTAAAACTCCTTACCTTCTTCTTCTCTAGGGTCTTTAAATATGGGAATCTACAGGTGCCCTGGGGAGCTTCAGAAATGCTTCTTGCTACAGTAGTTAAACCCTCTAACTGGCATAGCTTTTCTTTTCTCACTCTCACATCTATTTCTTACCACAGCCCACCTTGGCCATAAGCCATGTCATTTTCAAGTATCCTCAGAACAGCTTTTCAGGGAACAGCTTAAAGATCCTTGCTGCAAATTTGGTCTTTCCCCTGTGCTTAGAATCTAAGGGTTCTTGTGTATGCACTCTTGAACCTACTGTGGCTTCTAAAGCTAATTATTGTAGTTGAATAAGGTTTCATACACCTTAATGATAAATTGCTATTCTCCCACAATTAATGAAGCCATAATCTGGGTTTTTCAAAATTTATTTTGTTCTGAGGGTTTTGCTGCTGTTGTTGCTACTGTGTTGTGGAGTTATGGCAAACTGTCAGTTGGCATATCTGCCATGCTTTTAAAGCCTCCACCTCCTGCCTTTCCCCCCTCTTTAGCCATTTTACCTACACAATTACAAATGGTCTGATCAACACTTAATCTTCTTCCAGGCACAGTAGTTGCTACATAGAGATGTCAAAAGTGTCCACCCACCTGTCAAATTTGTCTTGCAATCTGCCTCCTAAGAAGGAAATGAAGATTGTCTTCAATTGGCAAACTGAATGGGGCGAGGATATCATCGTGGAGCTGAAGAGAAACCCTTGACCCTTCAGCAGGAACCTTCACCTGTGGTGTAGAAACTGAACAGTGACTTACAGCCACTTGTAAAATGGATCTAAATACTGTCTGAAATCACCATTCCCACCTCTCGTCAGACAAATATGAAGAAGCCAACAGATAAACATCAGGATAAATCTGTGTGGAAGGAACCTAAGTCTCAGATTCCAGATGACTGATTATTTCTATAGCCCAGGGGTAGTCAAACTGCTGCCCTCCAGATGTCCATGGGCTACAATTCCCATGAGAATTGTAGTCCATGGGAATTGTAGTCCATGGACATCTGGAGGGCCACAGTTTGACTATCCCTGCTATAGCCCATGATGTGCATCAACACTTACTTGCCCTGGGGATAGCACTGCTCCTTTGCACTAGCCCCTTCTGGTCAGAAGCAGTGAAATATATCAAGCCTGTGTGGTCAGAAATGGTTGTGCCAAAGACTATTGTATGAAATGTTATTTAGGAGGGAAATAAGCAGTAATGACAAATTACAAGGTAACAATGGTCATCTTATGTTCAGGAAGTCAGCACTATTATTTAAAATCACTTTGCCACAGGGCAACTCTTGGGGCATTCTGGTCCTCTCTGATCACTCTGGATCACTTGTACATCTTCTATACATTTGTTTATCTGATAGACAATATATTATTGACCCACACATTTCTCTTTCCTTGTCACCAGGATAATGAGCAAAGGTGGAAATGTGGTGTCTATTCCATAGCCGAATAGGTGTGCTTTTGACAAATGAATAATTTACCCCACCCAGTGAATCTAGATTGCTTTTCTCTTGATTTGCTATTTCCAAATCTCTAATCTTCTGCAGTAAAGTGAAATGAATTCCTATTCTGCACCTGATGCTGAGCTTATTATCAAGTTTTTTTTATTGGTCTACAACAGGGAACAATATGGCCACTTTTCCTATTGGTGTAATGAAGGCGTGAGCAATTATTATGTTTAAAATAAACCCTACAGAGTTGCCATGAATCAGCTGCAATTTGACAACACTTTCCACCACCAAAATGTTTTTTTTTTAATAAAAGAGAAATTAATCCTGTTCTCCTTAAAGAAGCATGCTTGGGTGTTTGAATAACAAACACAGTGTAACAGAACCCTGATGCTTGTAAGTGTATGTGCTTTTAGGAATGACACCTACCTTCCCCAGAAGAGGTGCCATCTTTGTATGCCCCATTGGAGATGCACACATAGCAGGGCTGAGAAAGTTTGACATAGCCAGGTGTAAGGTAATGAAGGTGTTACTGCTGCAGGAGGCCAGATTGTCTAGCACTCAGACATTTCATTCAAGCAGGAGGACCATTTTCCTGCCAGATTGGAATGGAGGCACGACTGTGGCTGCATGAGATTCAGTGGGGCTTCCAAGAGTGGTTGTAGCAGGTTGTAGGTTTGGCAGGAGGCAGCCACCATTAGGCCACCCACCTCTAGTGGCGGTTTGGACAAGGGAATGGATCCTTTGGAGGAAAGATTGGGCCTGTGTGATCATCATCCCAGGTGGGAGTACCATTAATTGGCTTTGGGGACATAGTTTAAAGAGGTAAGACAGCTCAAATGTGGCTTGTCTCTACACCCCCTCCCCCAGATGGCAGAGGGATCGCATAGCAGCCTGCATCCAGGTACTCCCATAGTGTTGTCATCCCAGATTCTTCTCGTTCAGCAGGTGGGCTGATTGATAGGGTTTTATCACTGGGTGGTCCCTCAGTGCCTTGGATCCATTCCCTTTGGCAAGTCAAACATGGTGGCCTCTTATATCCGCATTTGGTGTAGTCTTAGTTGTTTTGCCTTTGCACTCAGCTTCCCCACCCTTCGTTGCTGTGGCTGCAAGAAGTGCCAGCTTTGTATTAAGAACCAGAGTATTTTTTAAGCAAGCCTTTGCTAAAAATATACATTGGGAACTGTGGCCATATAGTGATCAAAGATAACATAAATTTGAGTTGAAAGTTGCCCAGAATGTCCAGCGAGATCACATTTAATTTCAGGAGACAATTATTCAAAAATGGGAATTATTTAAAAAGTTGAAAAAAATGTCAGGAGGGTCAAATCAGGGCTCTTAACAGCTAGTTAACTGAACTATAATAGAGGCTCAGACAGAATTTATGCCACTAAGGAGGGTACAAACAATCCAAGTGAAGGCCACTGCAGTTGATGAGAAGAATGGAGGAAGCTTGAGAAGATGAAAAGCTTTAAAAAATGGAAGACTGGTAGAAGTAAAGAGAAGAATGAATTCTAGTCAAATGTAAGGCAAGAATTTAAGGAATGTATGGCTAACAAAAAATAAAATAAAACTATCCTGTTCTCCAGGTACTGGAAAACTCTGCTCATAAAAAATAACATTAAACTTTTATAATGGCAGATCTATCCATCAAACAGCATTTCTGGACAGCTCCCATGTGTGAAGATGTCTACAGTCTTCATAAGAAATGTTAATACATTGCAACATTCTCATGAAATTCCTCAGATGTTTCTCCTGAGCAAGGCTGTCCCCCTCCCAATTTTCCCTATTAATTTCATTTTAGATTACATTCAGTAGCCCTATATGTATGGCCCCTCTGCATGCTGCATGATTGTATAAAGAAGGAGAAGGGGCACAATAATGACACAGGCACAACATTTTGCTGAACAGATTAGCACCCACTAACATTGCTAAGGATTAGCTAGACAAATGCCCCCCCCCCCAAAAAAAACCCACAGCATTAATTTATGTGTAATTTAACTGTCCATTTAAAGAACTGCCTACTAAATAGAGTGACAGAAGAAAAGACAGGAGATGTGGAACTCAGGAGGGCTCTGTAAGAACTTGAATGTGTAAAAAGTTGATTGTGCTGTACTGCAATGTTAAAAAAAGGATACAGTGAAGTAATCTGCTGAACAGCCATAAAAAGGCTGATGAAAATCCAAACTGATCAATGAAAAATCAGCTCTCTGACTAACAGGATGTGAACTAAATTGGCAGTTGCTCAAGCATTCCTACTCTCAGTGAGAGTTGCACAGGCCTCAAAGAACTGAACAGCAGTTGGCAAGTTCCTGCAATGGAATACCTATTCTACACTTGTTAATTTCCCCTGGAGCTGAATGGAGTGAGCTGAATTGTAGCTGAAGTCAGGTGAATTTTACATACCGTGTCCAGTGAAACCATCCTGGAATGGAAATGTTTTATCAATTCCTCTAGTTTCTTTAATCATTTGAGATTCTGTTTTCCCTTTCTTTCCAAATTAATTCCCATCTGGCATTATTTAATGGGCAGTATTGCTTTATAAATCAAACTTGACTGCATAATAAATTAGCTAATTTGTGTTTTAATATAAAAATCACATTTGTTTCTAAAACGCCATTAACAGAGATGAACACCAACTGGAAAAGACCTTAAACAAACCACCAGCTATTGTGAAAATGTGTGTGGCTGGAAATTGGACCGTTTTATTACTCATCCAAGAGTGGAACTAGGCTTCGTCCCTCATAAGGCAGATGATACAAGGGGTACTCATAAGGGAAGAGTGACTGGGAAGAAGAGGAGCTAAATACTGCTCCCAACTACTAACCATACTCTGTATGTGCTTTCTTCTCTTCACGTTGAAATAATCATTAAAAATGTTATTTCATTTGCTAAGATAACATGTAGTTCAGCTGTAAGTTCATAGAGAACATGAAAGGATGTCGAGGAACTGAACTATTATCTACAGTAATGCTAAACCTTGAAAATCCAAAATGTACTCAGTGCTGTTTATGAAGATGAACTTTAAATGAGCTATCACCCATCCCGCACCAAGTGTGAAAATAAGCCATACTTCTAAAAGACCTGTCATATCATGCATCATCCCAAACTGGGAGAAGTTGGGGGCAACTAAAGAATAGCCTTAAGGGAAGTAGCTGTTCAGCTGTAGAAGGAGCAGGAATGGAAAATGGCTACCAATGGAGGAGCAGGAGCAGCAGCATATATGCTGCTTTTCTCTACAACAGACCCCCTGTGAGGTGGGTGAGGCTGAGAAGGCCCTGATATCATTGCTTGGTCAGAGCAGTTTTATCAGTACCGTGGTGAGCCCAAGGTCACCCAGCTGGCTGCATGTGGGGGAGCAGGGAATCAAACCCAGCATGCCAGATTAGAAGTCTGCACTCCTAACCACTACACCAAACTGGCTCTGAGACCTGCTCAAGAGTAGGTTGACAGAGCCAATATGTGGGTAGAGCTATGAAGAAATTGTCAAATGGAAGAGGGAGGGAAAATAGGTATAGGCTAGCTTTCTGGTACTTGTTGGCTAGGATCACTACAGCTTAAAGAGAGCAGGACCTCACAAGGACAACATGAATCTTGCCTTCGAAAAAAGTTAAAATAGTTGGTAGCTATAAGTGGGGCAGTGGAAATAGGAGATCCTCAGGTCATAGCCTGCATTAAGGGTGCAGAGATATGATGGTAAAGGAAGAGATCCTGTCCTGGGGAACAAATCTGGTTGTCCTGGCGGGTAGGCAAACAGCAAAGATTGTTGTTTGACAAGCAGGTCTCTTCAACTTAGTGTGGCTCTTATAACCCTCAGCAGCTGAGGTTTGTTGGTTAGGATGGAAAAATGATGAGACTCAGTAGGTTCAAGATGGACAAAAAAAAAAATTCTACCCCTACGAAGAGCAATTAAAATGTGGAATTCACTGCCAGAGGATGTACTAACGGCCAGAGGAATAAATTAATGGAGGATAAGCATATCGGTGACTGTTAGCCATGGTGACTGGAGGGTATCCTCCACATTAAGGGGCATTAAACCTCTGAATCCCAGAGCCAGGAGGCCACATCAGAGAAGGCCTAAGCCTTCATGCCTTTTGTTGGTCTTCCAGAGGAACTAGTTAACCATTGTTTGAGACAGGATGCTGGATTACATGGACCATTGTTCTGATCCAGCATAAGTGATTTTATGAGATGCTAGGCAGTGTTGGGCCATTCGCTTTCAGCCATGTGGGATTCTTATGAGGATAACGTGGATGAGGGGAGAACCAAGTGTACTGTTCTGAGCTCCTCAGAAGAAGAGGGTCAAAACTGTACTTAATAAAGGGATGGCTTTAAGACTACTTGATCAGCCTTGAGCCATTTCAGAGAAAGGTGCTTTATGTGACTCTGAGTAGCCCATGTACAAACAATTTGCCAAATTAGCATAATTTGACATGTGCATTGATTGCATAGGTAGTGTTGTGACAATCTGTGCCTGTACTTTGTCAGCTGACTTCTCACAAATAGTTTGGTAAATATGAGCGACATCATGTGTATATATATGTATTTCAGTCATGTTTCTGCACAGATAAAAACAGGGAAGGAGAGGGGTAGCTATGTGTGTTAGATAAATGTTTCAGAGTAGCTTTTATATTAGATATAGACTGACACATTTTGTTTTGAAAGACCAAGACATTTTTTTAACATTCAAAAAATGAATATTTTTTATAAAAAAAAAGCAGGGAGAGAGGGATGGGTTTAGCTAAGCAGGCAAAAATATCATCTGTGACAATCAGGAAGCAATACAGCTGGGGAGGCACTTTATTGGACATCGGTATAATTATGGGCACATAGAGACTTCTATTGAACTCAGCCCCAGTGAGAGGGGAGGGCCTCTCTATTGCAAGATGGAGAAGAAGCTAGCAAGCCAATTGCTGTGCCAGTTGCCCCAGTTGAAAGGTGTTCTGGCTTTTGTTCTTCATAGGGCCAGAGGTTTGCTGCCTCTTTTTTTTAATGCAAGCAGTGATGGGCTTCTACAGCACTGGCCCACCAAAAGTTCAATTCTAACCAAAGTTGATGGCTTTAGAAGGGGTTAACTGTCCTGGATTGGACTGTAAGGGTTAAGATGGTCACAGATTGAATCATGAAACAAAATTTGTCATAAATTTTGCCTTGTTTGTGCTTTGGAAATTGAAGTTTATGACAGGTCTACTGTCATGAACTTCCATGAACTTTTAAAGCAGGTGGTTTGTGGCAGTTTGTGAATAGAGCAGAAAGCAGGGGTTTAAAGGGACTGTTTTGTGCAGTCCCTTTAAACTGCACAAGACAGCCCAAAACAGTTGAGTAGCGGGGAGCAGGCTTTCTGGGGCCACAAACTGGTCCAGTTCATGAACAAGCTACCAGTTTGATTCGGTTCATGGTTCAATTTATGGTTCACCCATGAACCAACACAAACCTTATTTTTGTCAGTCCAAGCCCATCCCAAGTTAGAGTCCTCCTAGGGAATTAAAGTGCTAGGATGTGTCTAGCTCTGCCAAGCTCAACATATGTCTGCCTCTCTCCTAAATGTCTATGATTTATTTTTGGCCATTGGAGAAACATTTTTCCTGCGTGCAAATGTTCACCTGGAGTCCTTTAATTGAAAGGCTTGTGCCTATCTTCTGTGATTACAATAAAAGCTCTAGCCTAGAATGGCACATCACACACAGGCCCTCCCAATCAGAAGTGTGTTCTTTTCTGCTTGTGTGATTCCAGGGAGCAGAGAGCTATGTTTTGTTATGAAAGATAAGAGCCTTACTTTCCCAGTTCTTCCGCTCACCACAGCAGGCTATACCTTTTCCACTTCCCTTCAAAGAATCAGTGTAGTATTGAGCTAGAGTTTAAACAAAAGAAGTCAGCTTGCAAATGGAAAGGTAGCCCATTTTGAGGGATCCGAATCTGAAGTGTTCCTGTGGCGAACTTTCACAGCACTGTTATTGGACAATTTATGTTAGCTCCGTGTGAGACTTTGAGCCCTCCTTTTATAAGCATTCAGTGTCCTGCTGATTTAATCCTCACATTTATTTCCCAGTTAAATTTGTCTTGTTTTTACCCTTCTATAATTCTTTATTGGTGTCTGTGCAAAAGAAACGTGTATTTAATGAGCTCTTGGGAGTGTATGCTATTTTTGTCAAGTGTTCCAAGTTGGTTTAAAAATACTTTGGGCATGGGCATTTGCAGCCTGTTGCCTGGCAACAGCCTGGGGGGAGGGGGCATTTTATTGACCAGGCTAATGCATCATGCTTTGTGCATGCCACATGCCATGATGCTTTTCTTCAGGACTCTGAGCATAAGCCAGCAGGGGCTACTGGCAGGCTATGTCATGTGATGATGAAAGATGCTGTACAAAAAGTGCACATGATCCCCTCTTGTCATATTTTAGACTGTGCATGTGTGTGATTATCTTGTGGATTGGCCTTCAAAATCCAGGAAAGTGTGAATTATTGCCAAGAGTGGTTAGTGGTATCAATGCTAGCTAAGGCAACTGGCTGACTGGTTAGTGGCCAGTTTGGTGTAGAGGTAATCTGGAGAACCAGGTTTGATTCCCCATTCTTTCATATGTGGCCAGTCACAGTTCTCAGCACTTTCTCAGCATCACTTACCTGTCTGTTATGGGGAGAGGAAGGGAAGGCGACTGTAAGCCACCTTGAAACAGAAAACCAGTTCTTCTTCTAATGTAATCATGAAGGCCCTTAATTGCACAGAGACAAACTTATCTTATCTCAAATGGTGCAAATCTTGTGTTTGCCCTTAAGGCATATGTAACAACAATTCAGTTTGCTCTTATTTTCTTCCAGCAACAGCTACCAAAGGGTTTCAGGGATAAATGCCACTGACTGAACAGTGCATGCACACAAAAGCTTATACCTTGAATAAAAATTGGCTGGTCTTAAAGGAGACACCGGACTCAAACTTTGTTCTGCTGCTTCAGAACAACAGGGCTATCCAGCTGAACAGACTCAAAGTACATAAACTCCAAATGAAGTCCTGCATGTCCCTGAGGACCAGCAGTTAGGTCTGAACACTCTGAGCAATCCCTCTTGTCATCTAAGCATTTGCTATGGTGTTAACCTTGACCTCTAAGCAGATACTTAGAGATTCTGCTGCCCTCTTCAATGGTTACTTTGTTGCACCAAGAACTATAGGAGCATGCTCATTAACCAGTGTGAATGACATCTTACACGAGTGTGCTCTTGACCCTGTGCTGTCCCACTGGGAAGTCGCCTTGTGGGTTAATTTACTGTTGCTGGCACTGCTGGTTGCCTTAAATATTACATGCATTGACTTTTTAAAATCCTCTCTAAGTAAATACATGTCAAGCGGGACATATTTTATCAGATGGACAAGCCAATGAAATAGCTTATTTCTATGGGGGAATGTAGTAAAAGAAATATGGCAGTAATAAAGCATGCAGCCATTGAAAGCTTTCTGATAGCTGAAGCAGTTGCAGGGCCAGTTCTGAGAGGGTGGGATCAATTGTACTTGTAAATAAACACCACCAGGAGATCGTTAGTAGATTTCATTAATTGAGAGCAGTAAACCTGTAAGATTTTAATGCTTGCATTTTTGGTGTGTTTGTTCATGCGGTCAGGGAAATTATCTGCAAAGCATGTGGTCCTAATTGATTTCCTTAAACAGGAAGAGTGACTTGCATTCTGGGTTGTTTTGCGGAGAAGAACCTGTTGGCAGAGTTTAAACATGCAAAGGGGGTGCAAAGCACTAGTTGCTCAAAGAATAGTTTTATTGAGAATAGAAACTGCTTTGTAAAGAAGAGAGGAGAGAAGCATAACTGTCTAACTGGCTAACAGTTGTGGAGGGAATGCAGAGAGGAGCAGTAAATCTTGAATTCAGCTGATCGGAAGAAGGTGATTTGAAAAATACTGGGATGTTCCTAATCTAAATGTACTAATGACACATCTCTTCCGATGCCTCCTGGAGGATATTCTTCATATGCTGTTGAATCATGCACACTACAGACCTTGCATATTCCAACAGCATCATGCATTTCTAGGAGGGTAATGATTAAACTGACTGCCCCCATATATGTAACAGTAGAAGGGAACTATTTAGTTATTCCTTGTTTTCATCCAGCCCTTCAATATTTTCAAGTCATTCTCATATCTCCATTAATGTTATAGAGAAGACTAAAAAATCCGAAATGAAGACATTTGACACCTGTCTACTTAACACCATTTATTCTAGGGCAGAATTTCATATTCCACATCTGAAATAAATCCAAGTTTGAGCCCAGTGGCACCTTTAAGACCACCAATGTTTTGTTCAAGATATAAGCTTTGGCATGAAGAAGGGTGCTTGTGCATGAAAGCTTATATCTTGAACAAAACGCTGTTGGTCTTAAAGGTGCCACTGGACTCCGACTTTATTCTGCTGCTTCAGACCACCTGAAATTTCACTAACAATAAATATCAGGCTTCATTATGCTTAGAATGCTTCAATTTAATGTAGGAAAGGAACTATGGGGTAGGAGAGGAAGGTCGGTTTGCTAAGGGACTGCTTTGCTAGTGAGAGCTACATCCATTTTTGACTACATCAAAGCTGTTGCTTAAAATTTCTTCCACCTTTCCTCCTCTATTTTAGCCAAACCAAATAATGATATCTATCTAAAGACACTTCTACACAAATCAGCCACTGCTGCCTTCAGGGGACAGCTTCTTTATCACTAGTAATCGTTCATACTGTCTCATTTGTTAATGTTCACACTGCTGTAGTTCTAGGTTCAAGAAATCAGCAGTTGCAGATGTCAGCAAAATGCTTAGAGTAGCACAGAAACTAATGCCTAGATGACAGGGAGGGTTGTCCTTGGTATTCAGACCTAACTGCTGTTGCATAGAGATATGCAGAACTTAAATTTGAATTTATGCACTACTTTTGAGTCTGATTGGGCAGTGGCATTCATAGCTGGTAGGCAACTAGTTAGTTGCTGCTGTTGGCACAAGATCAGAACTTAACTAGGTTGTTGATTTCTTCTTCTTTTTATCCTTTAGCTGGCGATTGGTGGAGCAGGCTGTCCTCTCAGCCAATACTCTGTCCTTGGTGCCGCTGGATTATTATGCGCATGTGGTACCCGTATCAGGGCAGACAGTTATGATGAAGCCAGATGAGACTTACGCATGCTCAGGCACCTTTCACGTCAACTCATGTTCTGCATGCTGGCTACAAGTAGGGAGCCAGTTTTCCATTAGGCTGTGAACATGTAGCCAGAGTGCATTATTTCCATACAGTAGAACAGTGCCATGGATTGCAATTGGCAGCATATCATACATGTTGGTGCTCATCCGGCTCAACAGACCTGTTGTCTCTGCATGTAGTGCCCCAGCCAATCATTTAAATGAAGAGTGACCAAACCAGTCAGCCATATAGTTGTTTACCTCTTACAATGGGGTGTGCTTCTAAGTCCATGTTACTGATGTTATTTTGTTCAGGCATATTTTCTCCCCAGCTTCATGGAAGTCACAATCCCCTCCTTGCACTGATATCATTTAGATTGCCTGACTCAAGCCACGCTGGGGCATAATTGATTCTGTCTTGTGAAAAGTAACCACAGTGCAGGAGATGAAACCTCGACACACTGCAAAGCTGTTCAGCATGCTGCTCGACTAGGATAGTGCTGAGGGAAGGAGATTGAGGACTCAGTTTATGAGTGATTGAAGCTTTCAAAAATGGTAGACTCATCTGCCAAACATGTTCCCCACAAAGTTTTCACCATCCTTAACGAGACCTACATAATACTTACTGATCTGAACTCCGGCACCTCAGTTTAAAATGTATAATATGCATTGAGCCCCATTGACTTGCATCCTTTCCTATGGCATGCCTATGGTCATCCATTGCTATGGTCTTGGTATAAAAGTAGCCGTATTCTGGATTACTAAATTGACTAAGAGTAACAATAATTCAGAGAATGCCATAGTTCCTATTCACAATCCAAGTGTGATCTGAATTTCCCATAAAGGCTGAAGCTCTGGCTGGAAGCCTTTCAGTGCCTTTGCTTTCTCCTGCTCTCTTTTAGCAAACATACATCAAACCCAGCACAGCCCATTTTTATCAGATGGTCATCCCAATAAAATATTCTTCTTCTAAAATGGGACAAATTGTTTCAGCCCAAAAGAAATACAACCACCATAAAAGGCAGAGGCTGTGAAAAGGCTGCAAGGATAATCAGCATAAATGTCACTCCAAACAGAATAAATTTTCTTTATAAATAAACACTGCAAGAATCACATTAATATGTTTAACAGAGCGAGGGGGAGAGAGGGAGGTGTGAGAGACGTAAAAATAAGCATCTCTCTCCTAAAGGATTCTCCCACCCCCCAATTCCTGAAAGGTAGCAAAGGCAGCAGGAGGAGACCAAGGGAGCAATTCCCTGGCTTGTTGCCAGGGTGCAGGTTAGCAATGACCCAAAGAACGGTCAACAGGTGGGAAATGGCCTTCCCAGGTCAAGGCTCCAAATTCCACAAAAGCAAACCATTTATACACATAAAGCATGCTGCCCCTGTAAGCTGATTTCCAGCAAGGGGGCTATGAAGCTAATAAAAACAATACATGAAGTACAGTTTTATTGAAAAGTTAAATATCATATGGAACTCTAGTCCTTTTATGCATTGCCCAAGCAAAGACTGGGAATCTGTGCTTGAAGAACAGAGGAACCCCTTGTTCCTTACAAAACATGATAACCCTTTAATGATTGTTTTATGATTCGATCATAAAGGGGAGGAATGGGGCCATGGCTCAGTGGTAGAACATCTGCTTTGCATAAAGAAGTTCCCATGTTCGATTTCTAATGTCTCCAGTTTATTAGGAGATGTGAAAGACCATGGACCCTCGATGAACTACTGCAAGTAGAAATAGGCAATAATACTCTTGAAAGAGCAATGATCTGAACTATCTGACTCTTGCAGCTCTTCTGACTTGGACTCTACAGTAGCAGCAACAGGACTGGAAGGTCCAAGGTTGCCAACCTGTCCATTTGTGTGGGATTGCTTTCAACTTGTGAAGTCTGAGAATATGGAAAGGATTCTGAAAAGTTTGAGACCTACTATTGATTTGCATGATCCTTCCCCTTCTCGCTGATTAAATCTTCTGAGGGGGCCTAGTGGACTGGTATGGGAGACAGTAAATGCCTCCTTAAGAGGTGTTCATTCCTACCTTTAAGCAGGCAGTAGTATATCCATAGGAGCCTCTTGTGGCGCAGAGTGGTAAGGCAGCCGTCTGAAAGCTTTGCCCATGAGGCTGGGAGTTCAATCCCAGCAGCCGGCTCAAGGTTGACTCAGCCTTCCATCCTTCCGAGGTCGGTAAAATGAGTACCCAGCTTGCTGGGGGGTAAACGGTCATGACTGGGGAAGGCACTGGCAAACCACCCTGTATTGAGTCTGCCATGAAAACGCTAGAGGGCGTCACCCCAAGGGTCAGACATGACTCGGTGCTTGCACAGGGGATACCTTTACCTTTACCTTTAGTATATCCATTCCTAACCTACTCTAAACACAGACAAGTTGAATAACTACCATCCCATCTCAAATGTGCCATTAATGAACAAGGTGAATGAATTAGTGGTGGCTGGCTGGCTTCAAAGATTTCTCAGTGAAACATTTGTTTAGATCCAATCCAATATGGTTTCAGGCTGGAAAAGCCTTGGTTGTCCTGGTGAATGACATGTACTGGTAAGATGGACAGGGAGAATATGACTCTGTTCATTCTCCTGGACCTCTTGGTAGATTTTGATCATAGTATCTTTCTGGATTACCTATTGGGACCAGGACTGAGAGAAATTGTTTTGAGGTGGTTCCAGTTCTACATTAAGGGCAAGTTTCAGAGTTTGCTGTTGAATATCTATGTAAAATTACTGGGAATTACTGGGAAAGGTCACCAAGAGATCTGGGTTGAACTACTGACAATGTGGAGATTATACTATCTGTATTTCCTGCAGATTCCAGGGAGGCAATGGAAACCTCGAAAAGGTGCTTGAAGACAGTATTGGGATGAATGAGGGCAAACAAGCTGAAACTTAATCCCTTCCCCCCAAAATGGAGGTACTACAGTAAAGGTCTGACCTGGTTAATGGGTTATACCCCATTTTGGATGGTGTTGCATTCTCCTTTAAAGAAGCACCTTTGTAGCTTGGGGTGCTCCTATTGGATAAACAGGTGGTAGTGGTGGTCAGGGATGCCTTTCACCTGATGAGCCAGCTATGGCTCTTCCTGGCCAGAAAGATGTTCTCACTGTGGTACATGCCCTGGTAACTGGCAAACACTCTATGTGGAGCTCCTCTTGAAGACTGCCTGGAAGCTCCAGTTGGTACAGTAGCCAGAGTGTTGACTGGAGTGGGTCATAGGGACAATATCACTCCAGCCTTGTTCTACCTACACCAGCTTTCATTTTGCTCCTGAGATCAATTCAAGGTACTGCTATTGACCTTCAAAGCCTTGCACAGCCTGGATCTAAAATACTTTAAGGAGTGCCTTCCGCCATACAGAATTTCTCACTCTGTTCTTCCTTGTAGGCCCTGCCTTAGTTGTCCCTGACATGTGAGGCTAGACCAGTGGCAATTCAAGAAAATGCCTTCTTGGTCATGGCACAAAACACTTTGGAACTCTTTCCCAAGGGAGATCTGTCTGTCTCATAATGCCAGTGAATCATACTAGCAGAGACATGATCAGTGTGTCTCACTGTTTCACTTGGTATACCCCCAATAAAAGTTATTGCCCCCTTCTAGTTATGCTTTTAATTGAAATTTAAATTTTAACTGCATTTTAAATTCTTTAAAAGTTTTTATATCTTTAGGTTAGCTGCCGTGTGAACCCTGATTAAATGGAAAGATGTCATAAAAATGTTTTGAATAAATAAAACTAGAAATAAATACAGGACAGTTTAGTGTGCATAGCCTGCCTAGTTCACTTAAGACTAAAATTAGGGGCTGGATCTTTTGGATTTCATTAAATAATGACTTTTGCTCTGTCAGGATGGTTCAAAAGATAAAGTCAAAGTAACTCTTCATGGCTATTTATAGTATTGCTTCATAGAACAACATTCTTGCTTTCACAACAGATTGGAAAACATGAATCAGCTACAGGGTAACAAAGAGTAATGGATCCAATGCATAGTGGGAAAGAAGAATCTAGGAACCAGTGGTTCTGAAGCTAATAGTGATGATCCTACTGGATCTTTGGTGGTAGGGTTCCCTGAGAAAAATGGCCTATAGCAAAACTGAGCTTGAAAGTTAGGGGTACAGAGGAGTTCAGCTAGGGATAAAGCCATAGTTATGGCTGAAGAATAGAGCCATGTTGTGTTACTGTTGAAGAGTCTGCTGGACAAGATATATTATTTTAATGATATATCTTTGGGCAAAAAAAAAAAGACTATTAAGGCTGATATGTTTCTGTTCTGTGACTCATACTTCTATATCCTCCATTAGAATTAACTATCCTCTAATTTCAACCCACATGGGGATAAGAAATTTATTCAACCACCCAGATAGACTGTCCAGTTTGGGTCCTCTGCCTCCACTCCCATTATCTTCCTCTGGGTAATTTTGATCAAGAATACTTAGTTAGGGTACTTTTCTCTTGATGACTAGCACTCAGGAATCCTCTGAGGCATTGCCACTGAGTGGCTTCACTCTGTGATCATGACTCCCCACTTCTCTGTCTGGTTGCCAGGGCACCGACACACATGAATGGGTGGTACAGATGGGAAGGAACCATAAAAAATGTGGGTTTTTTTTTAGTGAACCAAGAACTGAACCAGGAACACAGTCAGCTCACATATGAACTGAACCTGATTCGTGTTTGAAAGAACTGAGCAGCAGGGGCAGCTTGCTCCCATGGCTCTGTTGTTTTAGGCTCTAAACAGCTCATCTGTGGGAGTATGCTATCCCCAAGGCTCAGGTGTTTCTGATCTTAACTGAGTTGAGGGAGCATCACAGCTCAGCTATTTACTTTGGAAACAGCTGAGCCAAGGGAACAACCTAATCTCTCAGCTCACAGATTTAAAGAAGCTTCCTTGGGCAGCTAACAACTGGGACCAGCTGCCTAAGAAAGTCACTTTAAACATTTGAGCCATGTAAAGCAGTTTGCATCATGAGACTCAGCTGTTTAAAGAGTTATTCTTGGGCAACTGGAGCTGTACCAGAAAGCCCCTCTGAACAGTTGAGCTGCTCCTATGGCTCAACTGTTGAAAGGGACTTTCTTGGTCAATTAGTGATATTCAAGAAAGTTCCTTGAAAAAGCTGACCTGCATGGAGCAAATGAATTTGCATGACTCAGCTGTTCGCCTGTAATTTGCTGGATCTATTTTGGAATCCTATTTGAAGTTGGGAGTTACATTAGATTTTAGTGATAGATTGCATACTGTCAGGAGACCTACAAGTTTATATTTAAGTACTTTCAGTACTCTTGAGTGTATGCTATCTGGGCCTGGTGATTTGTCAATTTTTAATTTGTCCATCAGTTGCAGAACCTGCTCTCTCATCACCTCAATCCTAGATTATTTGACACTCTCCAAAATGGGTGCTTTTGGAGTGGGCAAGCACCTTCCATCTTCCACACTGAAGACAGAAGAAAAAAATATGCTTGAAAAATGGTAATATATGGGTGGAAGACCAGGCTCCTTTAAGCAGTGGTGGCTTTGCTTGAAAAAAATCCTGATGGGCCTCTGTACTTGAGGGTCACTTTATTTCATAGCCTTGCTGGTGTTGGTGGAAACAGTCTTGCTTTCAATGCAGTTGAGGAGTAAAAAATCCAGCAGCAGAAGCACAATGAAAGTACATCATTCAGTGTTTGTGGAATGAGCCACAGTGATGCTTGGATTCATTTCAGGATGACCTGAGTATAATGCTACTACACTGGAGGAACAAGAATCTTAGGCCCTCTGTCAGTGGAAGAAGACCTGGTGGTGGGCGGGCTGTGATGTGGGAAGAGTGGGGCCTTTTGCAGTGGGGCCTGTGATGTGGGAGGAGGGAGGCTTTTGCCTCCTGGAAACATAGAGTTGGAAGGGACCTACTGGGTCATCTAGTCCAACCTCCTCACTATGCAGGACACTCCCTATCACTCATCTACTGTAACCTGCTATATACCTTCACAGAATCAGCCTCTCTGTCAGATGGCTATCCAGCCTCTGTTTAAAAATCTCCAAAGATGGATAACCCACCACCTCCCAAGGAAGCCTGTTGCACAGAGAAACCACTCTGTCAGGAACTTCTTCCAGATGTTTAGATGGAATTTCTTTTGAATTAATTTCATCCCATTGATTTTGATCCGTTCCTCCGGGACAAGAGAGAACAACTCTGCTCCATCCTCTCCATGGCAGCCTTTTAAATACTTGAAGATGGTTATCAAATCCCCTCTCAGTCATCTCCTCTCCAGGCTAAACAGACCAAGTTCCCCCAACCTTTCCTCATACGTCTTGGTCTCCAAACCCCTCACCATATGTGTTGCCCTCCCCTGGACACACTCCAGTTTGTCTACATCCCTCTTCATTTTATTTAGTTTAGCCAAGTTCTCGAGCCTATCAGTATCATCCTGTATCCTGATTCTGTCTTCTGTTGTCTTTGCTACCCCTCCCAGTTTAGTATTGTCTGAAAATTTAATAATTACCCCCTCTAATCCCTCATCCAAGTCATTTATAAATATGTTGAACAACACAGGCCCCAGGACAGATCCCTGGGGAAACTCCACTTGTCACTCCTCTCCAAGAGGATGCGGAACCATTTACAAGTATGCTTTGGGTGTGATCTGTCAACCAGTTATCAATACACCTGACAGAATTAGGATCTATACAGCATTTTACCAACTTGTCAACAAGAATATAATGTGGAACCTTATCAAAAGTTTTACTGAAATAACAGATAAACTATGTCCACAGCATTCCAGCAAAGTAGTCACTCAAGTTGGTCTGACATGACTTGTTCTTGCAAAACCTGTGCTGAGTCTTAGAAATCACAGCTATATGTTCCAGATGCTCAAGGAAAAACCAAAACCAAAAAAGGAACACAACCCAACCTTAACAGGTAGGAACTCAGAAGTTGAGCTAAACAATAAAATAATGTAAAACCATTTATTATTTATTATAGTGCACAGTTAAAATCAGAATACAAACTATATAAAAACTATACAGAACTAACAGCACATAAGACCAAACACATTTTGACACTACTGGGTCTTCCTCAGTAGTCAGAATTGTGACAATACACTCTATATAAAATATTTATATGAAACTGATTATAAAGTGTAGCTGAGTGGTTGAATAGGGTTTGTAAATTATGGCTCCAACCAATATATGTACATTTTAGACTTTTGGGAGACCACCTCCTATGACATATGCCTAGGGTCACCACTCTTCACTATTATATAATTCTATGCTGAGAGTGTATTTCATGTGCGTCAGAAAAAAAGCTATGACTTACCAGATACTTACCAGATGCTCAAGGACCAAGTGTTTGATGATTTGTTCCAAAATTTTGCCAACTACAGATGTCAAGCTGATGGGTTGGTAGTTACCTGCATCCTCCTTTCCCCCTTTCTTGAAGATGGGGACAACATTTGCCTGCCTCCAATCATCTGGCACCTCACCTGTTCTCCAAGAAGTGTCAAAAATAATGGACAGAGGTTCAGAGATGACATCAGCAAGTTCTTTTAGTACCCTTGGATGCAATTAATCTGGCCCAGAAGACTTTGTTTCATTTAAAGAAACTAGTTTATGGACTGCCCACACAGTGATCCTAGACCACCATTCCCATCCCCCCTGTTGTGATACGTGTTTGCCACATGAGCACTATTTCCCTCATTAGAGAAGATTGAGAGGAGTTAAGCAGTTCAGCCCTCTCTTCATCACCTGTGGGGGCCTGTGACTTGTTTCCTGGTCTTTGTGGAATTGCTTAGGCTCCTGTGTTCCTGAATCAATATCCTCAGGCAGATCCTGGAACTGATTGTTGAGCATCAATGTGGCAGACCTTCCCCTTATTCTTCTACTCCTATGTGTAACAGCCTTCCGTTCATTACCCTCCTGTGTTTGGTGCTCCAGTGTTTGGCTTGATGGCTTTCTCTCCTCCTGCTCTTGCTCTCTCAAGACTGCTTCATGAGGTCTGTCCAAGAACTCTTCACCCTCCTTTATAGGTTGCAGCGTATTCAAGCGTTCCTCTAATCACTGTACCTTCTTCTCCAGCAAAGTCACTAATTTACACTAGGTAAGAAGACAAACTATTCCTCCATATCTAGACAGTAGAGAATCCTGCGGTGCTAGGAGACTGCTTGATTCCAGTAGAGCAGGGGTGGCCAAACTGTGGCTCTCCAGATGTCTGTGGACTACAACAACCATGAGCCCCTCCCTGCATGGCCATTTTGCAGTGTCACATGGTAACTGTAATCCATGGACATCTGGAGAACCACAGCTAGGCCACCCCTAGCAGGATCCAGACTAGCTTGTACCATGGGCAGGTGCTTTAGGCTAATAATGGAGTCCTGAGAGGCAACAGGGAGAAAAGAGGGAGTAGGAAGCTCTGGAGCAATTTTGCCAATATTGTTGCTCAGCCAGTAAACGCAGCTGCAGTCTTTGACAACATATTGTCTAAGTCATAGGAAAAGATGTCTGGGATATTAAGCAGCGTTGAGAGCGATCTGCTGCTGTTGCGTTACAAAGTTATGTTCTCGTGCAAGGAAAGCTTAAAGAAAAGAATTGATTTTATTTTGCGAACAGTATGTGAAAAATGGTGTCTTCAGACAAGCAGAAATCAATTGGTTCAGTAACGGATTTCCCCTCTTAGTCATTAAATTTTGCTCCTCATGAAATAACACTCTGATTTTAAATTACCTCCTTTGATATTAATGTGTTTACAAAGCATTTTCTCCTTCATGCCTTGCTCAATCACCCGCCTACTTTTTTTTTTTTTTAAGGCAACTATATCCAGGTCACGAGCTCAGAGAATGGTGGATAGTTTCCAGCCACACATTTGTTCTCAAACCCCTGGTGATTAAACATCAACACTGTATTTTTCATCTGATCTTTGAAATTCAATCCCAAAGGTTATTTGTGAAGAGCAACATCCCAGGTGGCTCTTGTAAGGTCAAAACTTAAAATTTGCCTTTTACAGCTTTTTGTTTTATTTGCCAAGCCTCCGATTTGATGCCCAGTTAGCTCCTGAAATATGGTTTGTGCAATAAAATGCTATTTCCTTTTACCGTTGGAAAGCAACAGTCCTAAACTAGGCTGCTTGGAAGTAAGGCCCACATTGTTCAACAAGGCTAAATCCCAGGAAAGTGTCTTTAGGAGTGATGGGAAGTGGGTTTTAGTAATGCCAGTTTCTTTTCTAGCAGGGCTCTTATATGTTTGGTATGCTGAGTCAACAGAGGTCTGTTCCTAAAGCAGAGCTGGCATCAGCATATAATGAGGTGAGGCAGCTGCCAGGACCCATTGTTGCTGACCCCCCCCCCCCCCATTTACCTGTTCAAATGCCTCCTGCTCACCCTTGCCCTAGCCGCTCACTTAGGAACACTAGCCCAAGTATACTGTGCCAGCTACACAGATAGGAAGAGAGGATGATGCACAGCAGCACTGGAAAAAGGGAGCAAAGGGAGTGAGAGGACTCATGAGCAGATGGGAGAAGGCCAGGCAGGTAGAGGAACACACATGTAGGTGACTTAGAAGTAAGGCATGAGCAAGAAGTCTGGCAGAAGGAAGACGAGAGACTAGCTGTTTTTTATACCCCGCTTTTCACTACCCGAAGGAGTCCAAAAGTAGATTACAAACACCTTTCCCTTCCTCTCCCCATAACAGATACCAAGTGATGTAGGTGGGGCTGAGAGAACTCTGAGAGACCTGCTCTACAAAAACAGCCCTAAAAGAACTGTGATTAGCCCCAGCTGACTGCATGTGGAGGCGTGGGGGATCAAACCCGGTTCTCCAGATTACAGGTCACCACTGTTAACCACTCCACCATGCTGAAGGGGGCCATTGAGCATTTTCTGTACATGGGCACTTTCTTGAAACCTGGAATTAATCAAATTTATCTTGTCATCAAATAGAAGGGAGTAGCAAAGCAATAACAAAGGACATATAGAACATTCGTTAAAATGGGAGAAAATACAACGGTCCTTCAAAAAAACAAACTTTATGACTGGGCTTTAGGCAAAGCTTTCCTCAGCTTGCAGATGCAATGCAGGGAAGCTATGGAAGACACAGGAGTTTGTTTAAAAGCAGAATGTTGTCAACTGGAGTGTGGTGGTGGGGGAGGGGGGGTTGGATCCAAAATAACTACTTAATTGAACAATGTTGCTTTATGTTTTTTTGCAAAACAAATTCAAAGGAAAAGGTTTGAAATGGCTGCTGCACTTAACCTGCATATCTGTTGGAATCTTAACACTATCCTGCCTCAGTTTAATGCATTGTGATTGGCCTATATACACTAATGCTCAAAGATGTTGTATAAATATATGTCAAGTCTATTAGTCATATTTGCTGTAGGAAACACCAGTGTTCATGGCACAGAGCTGCCTTGAACTACAGGTCCAGCACCAAATACTCCATCCCCTGTACCACACTGCCCCCTAGAGGAAGATCCTCTTATCAACAAGGGCTTTTGAGAGCAGGAGTAGTATACTAGCTGAAGTCCTTTCTGCACTTACAGTTTACTTCTGATTACTTGAGAAGTCGAGTCGGTATTCCTTTAATTCAAGTCCTGTGCCTGCATATTGCACCTTTCTTAAAATTCGGATTTTCTCTTGGGAATTGCAGAATATATGTTCTGCACCACAATGAGAAAAAGTGGATACTTTTGCAGCACTATTTTTTATTCTTGGGGGGGGGGGCATGTGGTGAGTGTGGTCAGTTTTAAGCTGGGCATGTTTCTTGAAATTGCAAAGAGAGATTCTTCCAGCTACATTTTCTGTTGGGTAGCCATCTTATGGAATGTTTAGTGTTTCTCTCCTCTTCAGTACTACTATTTATTTAGAAGAAGAGTTGGTTCTTATATGCTGCTTTTCTCTACCCGAAGGAGTCTCAAGGCGGCTTACAATTGCCTTCCGTTTCCTCTCCCCACAACAGACATTGTATAGCTTCTCTATTTGTGGCTGTCACATTGTCCCCATTCTATGCATATATCTGGATAACCCAGAAGAACCTTTGCAGTACAATAGAC
Organism: Paroedura picta; assembly: GCF_049243985.1. NCBI lineage: Eukaryota > Metazoa > Chordata > Lepidosauria > Squamata > Gekkonidae > Paroedura > Paroedura picta. The sequence goes on from NC_135370.1 coordinate 69,063,717, forward strand.
TGAACATCTTCATAGTCCCATGTGTTTTTTATATAAGCCTTTGATAGTTATCATTTATTAGCTTGGTAAACCCTGTGGAAATGCCAATAAGGAGAGTCCTGTTATCCCTTTCCTTTAGATGATGCACTCGTGTGGTATTGAGATTGTGAATTGAATTCCCATCTTCTGAGTGCAACTATCCTAACTACTTTGGATAGGTTTTTAAAAACTACCCAAACTACACAAGTTCCAACCATTTTCATGTTTATTTGATATTGTCATTACTTAAATATGAGTTGTCATCTATAGATTGCTAGCATGCTTCACAAACCACAAACACAACTATAGATACACTTGAACTTATTTCAAAGGATGCAGACACCTCATTAAAGCTTAGCAGCTTACATCTATATTCTGAAGTTCCTTTTATCTTCATAGATTTTTGAGTATGTGGATAAGATAATGGCCAACTCTCCCATCGTAAGAGGTCTGTCAGCACGATGTAGTGACTAGGCTGTTAGGCTAGCATTACAGAAACCCAGGGACAAATGTATAGTCAGCCATGAAGCTCACTGAGTGACCGTGAGCCAGAGACTTCCCTCAGCCATACTTACTTAAAGATAGAAGAGGGGCGAACATTGTGAAATGCCCTGCCCTCAACTCTTTGGAGAAAGGGCAGAGCAAAAACTAACTAGTTTTTTACCCATAGAGTTGCCAGCAGTCCAGGAAAAAAATATGGGAGCTCTTCATGATAGGGAAGGCACCACCTAGCAAATAACATTCCATTAAGCCTCTTTAAATTGGACAGAATAGCTTTTTCAAGATCTGTTGGCAGCTCTATCCTTGTTTCCCCTGCATCAAGACAGAAGTAGATGGTTCCTCTGGTAGCAACCAGACCAGAGATGTGGGGGGATAAATATGGGCTACTACATGCATCAACATAGTAGATGAAGTTTCAAACTCCTATAGTCAAAGGATGCATCTTCCTTTCCCCTGCATATATTCTCATCTGTTTACTGCTTAAAAAACCACAAATACCCTCCATCATGTGGTTTAAGACTTTTAATATGATTTATTTCCACACAAACACTATGATGACAGGCTGCTCTTGAGTGCACACATGATGGAAATTAGTCATTAATCAAGTGAATCCCCCACAGAAGCACTTTAACTTAATGCACTAAAACAAATGATAGGAAGAAAAATATGCCTATGAATTAGACAAAGCAGAAAGATTACCAATCCAACAAGCACTCCAGAAAGGTTACACATATCACACAGTGTCAGGGCTTGGGCTTTTTTTTGGTTCATTAGCCAGACTATTAATATTCATGTATTTTCAGGAGAAGCCGTTAGGAAGAAGCCCGTCTTCCATCTTGTTGTGCAGAAACTGGAAACATTCGCATTTCCAAAATAAATGAGCTGTTATAGGTGCCATTTTGTCTCAGCTTTAAGTTATGTTGAAGACACTGCCTTTATTCCTTCCTGCATATTTTAACACGAGAAAACGTTAAAGCAGTAAAAGAAATGATCCTGGAAAGTCTGGAGAGGGCTCCTTTTTGGTAAGTTTTGAACTGAGAGTTGAGACATTAGAAATAAACTCAATGATTTTAATAGTTTTACACCTACCATATATCTTTGGTATACAGAAATAGCAAAGTAAAATCAATAAATTCACTAGAATTGCAATTGACATTTGGACTTTCCTCAATCGAATTGTTAATATTTTATAGAGATAAGCCTGCTTATAAGATTTGCTCCTAGCATATATTATTCTAAGAAATTTTACTTCTGTGCATCATTTAACATGGGAGCCACTTAAGAGCAGATCCTGAATCCTTGATTAATATGCTCCAGTGCATTCTGTTATGCCTCTTTTAAAAGACGGGTTCTATCTGATAATTTGACATAGGTGTAGTTGGCAGCACTCCTTCCTCCTCTCTTCCTTGTTCTTCCTCCCCTTTTCCTTGTTCTTTGCATGCAGAGCTGAATCTGCACTTACTTTGTTTATTCCATTGTCAATCCTGTTGAATTCAGATTGATTTGAACTCGGGTCTTCCTCCCCCCCCCCCCATTGAAACAGAAAAGTGTTCTGCACATGTTTGGGGAGGCTCAGAAGGGGAGGGGGAGGCAAGCACAGCCTCTTTCTTAGTTTTCTTGAAAGGGTGGAGAGAGGATTGGAAGAGCCAAGCACAGCTGAGCCTCTTTCTTTCTTTTCTTGAAGGTGGGGGGGAGAGAGGATTGCAGACAGCAGAGAAGGGAGAAAAAAAATGGAAAAGAAAATCCAAGATGCAAATCTCTAGGACAGAAGCTGAGAAATTAGGGGCTTCCCCTTTAAAGCAGGCTTGTCACCTGGGCAGCCTTGGCCAATCAGGGCTTCTCTACCACGGAGCTCATGCTTTCTCAATCTGATTCTGAAAATATTGAGGGTTATTTCCACTCTTAAATATCCCGGGATGAATGTAGGGTCACTCTGCATCAATCATGCAGAGGGAAAATTTAAATCGGACAAAATCAAAATGGAAATGGCAGGGACTGAATCGACCTTGGATTGGAATAAAAACTCTGTGCAGCTTACACCCAGGACTCTTTCCTTTCCATGGCCTATTTTGCAAGTTGGGCATTTTTTGCCACTTTCAATGTGCCTGTCCATCAGATTTGATTTATTGTTCTGCATTGATTTCCCTCCCTTCAGTGCTCAGTTTCCTTTTTGCTCACCATTTTCCTGGGGTTTCTGAGAGTGTTTTTGTGCTGATCTTTCCCTTGTTTCACTTCCAAACCAAAGGTTATTCAAAAGTGTGCTGAGTCTCTCATCCCCCCCCCCGTCAGTTTGCTGCCCCTCAAATGTCTCTCCCTACCCACATCAAGGTTGTTCTGACACTCTGCACTTGCTGCAATCCGCTTCACTTCATCAGTGTACATGTTCCATTTCCCCCTCATTTTAATTTTTTTTTAAAGTGGCATGAGTCCAGAGATATAAGACTATAACTCAGAATTTAAATAAAATAAAATGATGAGGGGAGTTTAAAAGGAACAGCACTGACAAGCCAGAATTTAAGATGCCTTTTTCTGGTGGTATAGAGAGCCTCACAAACCCATGGCCTCCATTAGACTCTTTAAATGGAAGCTTTGCTTTTGGCTGAACCTGTTAATCCTCAGGCACAGAATTAAGAGAGGCTGCTCAAAGACCTTCATTAGCTGTAAATTTTCAATTTTACATAAAGTGCCATGTTTAGTTCCCTGCTGGTATTAACATGAAAGGGGGATCAGAGAGGCAAGCAGCAGCAACCCAAGTGCAATACAAAAATCAGTGCTGCATGCAAAAAAAATATTTATTTATAATTTAATTTATATATCACCCATTCCTGCAAAAGCAGGCTCAAGGTGGCTCACAACCATTGTTATAAACATCACATAATTGAAACACAGTAAAATACTATAAAAGCATGGTAAGATATAATAAGACGGGATCATCAGCATGGAATGAAATTGACATTTTACCTGCAGCCAGCTGAGTGACCTTGGGCTCGCCACAACACTGATAAAGCTGTCCTGACCAAGTAGTAATATCAGGCTCTCTCAGCCTCACCCACCCCACAGGGTGTCTGTTGTAGGAAGAGGAAAAGGAAGGCATATGTAAGCTGGTTTAAGACTCCTTCTGGCAGAGAAAAGTGGCATATAAGAACCAACTCTTCTTCTTCTATATGAGATGTAAAAAGAGAGAGAAAGATTTTCCCCTTTAATGCTTTAGTGTACAAAGTTTTTTTTGGGGGGGCAGGGATTTTGGTTTGCGCCTTCATGAGAAGTATGATGTTGTTGTTGTTAGGTGCGAAGTTGTGTCCGACCCATCATGACCCCCTGGACAATAATCCTTCAGGCCTTCCTGTCCTCTACCATTCCCCGGAGTTCATTTAAGTTTGCACCAACTGCTTCAGTGACTTCATCCAGCCACCTCATTCTCTGTCATCCCCTTCTTCTTTTGCCCTCAATCGCTCCCAGCATTAGGCTCTTCTCCAGGGAGTCTCCTTCTCATGAGGTGGCCAAAGTAGGGCAAATCCCTGCTTATGCATGATGTTGCCACCGGCCCAGTCTCCTCCTGGCCTGCTTTAGGACCTCCAATGCCCTGCATTAAGAACATGCTGATTTTTCTCTGTTCCCTTTTTAAATGTGGGTACCATCTGTGGCTATACCAGCCAAGCCTTGTGCATACAGAAAAGAGCTGGGTCTTTCAGGCCCAGCTTCTCCCCCTGCCTATGATGTCCCAGCAGGGGCACAAAATGCCCTGTTCAGCTTCACAGTGCCATGGAGTCAAATGGGGTATTTTTTTCATCTTTGAGCTGTGAAACCCCCCCCCCCTACAGACACTGCCGTGGTGAGGCACAGCAGACCCTTTCTGCCCCAAAGTTGTGTGCTGGGGGATTTCTTCCCCTATTAGTACACGGGAAGCAGCGGGGCATGCTGCCCTGCAGTAAGAAGCCAGCAGCAGCCTGGCACAGCCACTGACATACATTATTGGTCTCTGGAAGCATAACATTTAAATGGCAGCTGAGCCATGCAAACTGCTGAACCTAAGAAGCACTTGGGATTGATCCATCAGGAGGACAGAGGGCAATTTGCACAGGACTGGCTCTTAAAAAGTGCCAAGTTTATGACCTATGCACAGGATCAAATTAGAGAATCACAAACTGAAAACCATTAAAAACATTAGAGTTACTGTGCAGCTGCACTAGGGCATCAGCAAAAATGCCCCCCCCCCCGTTTTTTTTTTCAGTATCGTGCCACAAGATTTAAAAAGCTCTCCAGAGGATCTGCCAGAAGACTCCTCCCCCATACAAATAGCTGCCCTGTGCACAGTGCGGTAAAGTTGCAGTTGATATTACACAAGTGTACACAGACACACACACACACATTGCCAAGGATCACAGCTTGCACAACCAGAGTCAGTGGGTTCTACTGTGCCTTCTGTACACCCCACATATTCCCCCATATTATGAGATTGTGTGACTCATTTCCATTTTCCACAGTGGCTGTTAATGCAGCAGGGAATCCCATTGTGCTCATCGTCTCACGATGACAATTGTTGAGAGAGGTAGCATAAAAATCAAATCAATAAACAATATGAAAAATGGGGCTTTGCCATTGGTCAGGGTGTGTGTTTTTTTAACAAAAAGAACTTGCTAATATCAACATTGGGTTTTCCCACCTTTGCTTGCATTCCCTTCTGTTTCCTTTTATTTAGTGAATAAATGTTAAAATGTATGTGCAAAACCTGAACCATGTGGATTTCAATGGGCGGTGCTTGCTAGAATTCTTTTCTGAGAAGGTTGTTATAGGATTCTGTTTTTAGATTGCACGGTGAGTGCATCCTATTTTAGTGTCATCCTAAACCATAGTTACACCCTTGTAAATCCACTGAGTGCAGTGGGTTTAGTATAGTCTGATTCTGCTTAGTACTGGAGTGGTGGTGCCCATTTGGAGAAACACAATACTGAGCCTGGAATATTATATGAAACTGACCAAAGCTTGCTTGGCCACAGATGGCAAAATGTTGTTATAGAGAGCTCATCCCTAATGAAGAAACTTCTTGTTTTGCACATGGATTGCTAGATACTTTTCTAAGAATTCTGAGATTATGATGGATTACCTCTATGGCTGAACCCAGAAACAACCAGCTCCTCCATAACCTAATAACACCTGGACCCAAAACTGAAAAAAATACAACTGTTTTATTTTATACGTGCATGGGCCTCCTGGTCACTGCCCAGGGAATGACTCAGAAGATAATCTGAAGAAAGATTATATACTCTGTTATATCAAGCTGTACTACATCCGATCAAAAATCAGTGTTTACATACATTTTATTATAAGGTACAAAGCTTACACTTAAGTGTAAACTGATTGGTTACTATTTGCCACAATGCTGAGCATGTACAGTACTATCTTTACATTCATGATTGTCTCACTTAAAGCTAATGGAACAGACGTAAATATTGCTAGTTGCCTGAGTGGGAGATTTCTTGTTGCAATACCCAAAACCTCTACAGAACTACTAAACATGGGGCATGCAGTTTACATTCTGTGATCTCAAAGAGGTTCCAAGCAGTCAGTGGGCCCATAATCACTGATCTCCCAAAATAAAGTTCCATAGAGGAGCAGATGCTTGAAATTGTAGCATGTTCACTATTACATGGAAATTCTTTATATGATTAGAAGATATTGGGTCTTGGCTACCTTAGCTATGCCTGTTGGATTTCAAGCCCAAAATTATGCACACTTCTTCCAAGTAAGGCTTCAGTGGGATTTCCTTCACAAGTGTCCTTAATACTTGAATCTTAATCTTTCCTCTTGGGCAGCACTGACAAGCCAGAATTTAAGATGCCTTTTTCTGGTGGTATAGAGAGCCTCACAAACCCATGGCCTCCATTAGACTCTTTAAATGGAAGCTTTGCTTTTGGCTGAACCTGTTAATCCTCAGGCACAGAATTAAGAGAGGCTGTTCAAAGACCTTCATTAGTTGTAAATTTTCAATTTTGCATTAAGTGCCATGAGAGTGGGCTTATAAAAAAGTTCCAGTACACTAAGAGCAGGAAATTAAAGATAATATACATAGGGCGCTTCACCGAACACTAGAGAATTGAAGGTGCAGAAAGGCAACCTTTCTATCTCTCCCTCTTGCTATTTCTTTTCATTCTAAAAAGAGTATAGTGGCTTATGTCTGACAAGTTCACAATTACTAGTCTCTCCCTCTGATGAGAAGAGTGATTAGGGGTCAGAAAAGACAACTGGAATTGGTGATCTGGGAACCCAAAGCTTCTGCTTGCTGGATTTGCATACTCACCATGATCTCTGATTGAACTGTGTTAGATGGAAGCCCTTTGGGCTACAACTCACACAGCCACTTTGTTGATCTTCTCACCAGGTAATCTTTTAATTTGAGAGTGCAGGGAAATGAGCTGACACTACAAAATGTTCTTAATTATTATGCTAAAACTCAGAGTATCATTTAAGAACCAATCATCTTCTATAACTGGAGGTGTGCAGGAGGAGAGACTTCCAAATGTGAACGGATATTATATTTCAGATACTGGATTCAGACCATCATTTCTAAATCCCTTCCCATGCTCTGTTTCTGCTGTGCAAGGCAGGACAAAACATTGTAAGCAGGATGTTTATAAAACATATAATGTGAGATATTGAGGCATAGTGTTTAAGAACATGAACTATGAACTATGACAAACCTTATTTTACCCATGTATCTACTGGTTTTGCTGCATTTTTGCTGCAATTATGCATTTGAAAAAGTTCTACTGGTAACTCTGGGAGTGGGAACTTCCTCTGTTGTGCTGCAATGTCACCTGACTGCCACTGTGGCATATGCTGTTGACAAGGCCTCATGGGATTTGCAGTTCATGGATATGGAGATCTAACAAGAAATTTCCATGGGGACACACAGAGTTTTGAATGCCCAAACCACCAGGATGGACCACAGGTTCCCATGCACAGTTAAAGCCATCACCATACCATGCCATCCTCTGTGAAGTTCTGCTTCCTTATTCTCCTGCAAGATGGAACTGGCATTTAAAACAGCTGCTAAGCCTAGATGGCATAAGGAATACCCTTCCACTTTGAGAGCCTGGTAAACTATCAAACAACAGCCCCCTCCACCATGGTCACTGATCAAAGGTACTGCCACTGTAAGTAATTACTTGTGTGACAGAGTTCTACAGAGAAACTAGTTTTGTAGTCTCAGGAGTGTTTGAGGAAGGCTGTTTTAGTAGGAAATTCCATAATTGCCAGCAGAGGTACTCCTGCAGCTACTGTGAAATAAAGCAATAAATTTGCTCAGTTGCCAGGGAGACTGATTGCTGACACTTAGGAGGCAGAAAATCAGTAGCAGCACCTCAATCCCTCATTGGTGGATGAGGGACTGCAAGCAGAAAAGGAGCTGTCAGGGGAGGAGACAAAAAACACACTAACATTTATGCATCAAAAAAGAGCATCTTCAGATCCATCATACAAGAAAAGTTGTTGCAAAGCTAGTTTTAGATACTGTGCTGAAAAAATGAAGTTGACAGTGTAAGAAGGAGCTACAATGCATAATCAAATCCCATGTGCATAAATAAAAACAACAACAATGTCTTTTGGGGCAGAATTTTTTCAAGGTTTCCTCTCATGCATAATACACCCAGGCTTGTTTTTACCTATTGTGGGGAGAAGTCCAAATGATCCACAGTGTCAGAAATTTTTATACAGTCCGAATAACACATCCAAATTAGGTCATTATGTCATAGTCCCATTGTATACGGCACTGGTCAGACCACACCTGGAGTACTGTGTGCAGTTCTGGAGGCCTCACTTCAAGAAGGACATTGATAAAATTGAAAGGGTACAGAGGAGAGCGACGAAGATGATCTGGGACTAAGGGACCAAGCCCTATGAAGATAGGTTGAGGGACTTGGGAATGTTCAGCCTGGAGAAAAGGAGGTTGAGAGGGGACATGATAGCCCTCTTTAAGTATTTAAAAGGTTGTCACTTGGAGGAGGGCAGGATGCTGTTTCTGCTGGCTGCAGAGGAGAGGACACGCAGTAATGGGTTTAAACTTCAAGTACAATGATATAGGCTAGATATCAGGAAAAAGTTTTTCACAGTCAGAGTAGTTCAGCAGTGGAATAGGCTGCCTAAGGAGGTGGTGAGCTCCCCCTCACTGGCAGTCTTCAAGCAAAGGTTGGATACACACTTTTCTTGGATGCTTTAGGATGCTTAGGGCTAATCCTGCGTTGAGCAGGGGGTTGGACTAGATGGCCTGTATGGCCCCTTCCAACTCTATGATTCTATGATTATCTAATTAACAAAAAGTTTAATAAGAATTCTCCAATTAACTCAATACATATTCTTGTCCCATGTAGCCCCCCCCCCCATAATCAGGCAAGCTGTGAAACGGTTTTCCATATCCAGGCAAGCTGCCAGGCATCCTGCAGATATCTTGGTCTGTATCAAGGTCACTGTAGCACATCTTTAGTCTGTACAAACTTCATTTTTCAATTCTTTAATGTCAGGATGCCTTAAAAGAGGGAAAATCAGAGATGGTCACCATTTTTACTTTATGGCTGAAGGGTTGTGTTTCAATGTGTATGTGTGTGTGTGTGGGGGGGGAGAAGAACTGTTTTTGTACCCTACTTTTCACTACCTGAAGGAGTCTTAAAGAAGCTTGCAATCACCTACCTTTCCTGTTCTCACAACAGGCACCTTCTGAGGTAGGTGAGGGTGAGAGAGCTCTGAGAGGAACTGTGACTGGTTAAAGGTCACCCAGCTGGCTGCATGTGGAAGATGAATGAGGAATCAAACCCACTTCTCCAGATTAGAAGCCACCACACTTAACCACTACACCAAGTTGGGAGGTGATAATCCTAATGCTATTTCAATTTAGAATATGGTTTAAGGTTTTTGTTGAGAATCCTAGTATGTATTTGTGTGCCTGCTTTTTCTATAAAAGCAATTGCACCTAACCTATTTATTTCCTGGCATAAAAGTTAATGGCAAGTTACATGACATTAACACAGAGGACTTTGCCAGCCACATTAAGAACATATCCGTAGGCCAACCACCTTGAGTCCATGCCACAGGACTTAATAGCGTGATCTACAGATGAGATGAACTAATGTTCAGCCTTCAGGCAAAAATATGATATTCAAATTCCACAGCTCCCAGCATAATTAAGTGTTTTAAGATCTTGCTACAGATATCAGATAGCCACATTTCAGTACTGATAAAGTCTGCCAAGAAAAAAGGAGATTCATTATTTTAGAGCAAAAAGTTCATGAAAGATTTGGGATGCAGTGGATGATTAATATTGCTAGCCATGTTATGGCCTCAGGTAGGACAGACATTTCTAGCAATACTTCCTTTCTAGCCATTCCTTTCTATTGTTGGCCATGTTGTTTATGTTGTTCTCACTAACACAGGAGGTATTAACAGTGTTTTGTGCAGTTGTTTCTAGGCATGGCAACTTAGTATAAGAGGACTTAGTCAGCCCCTTGGGCCAGGGCTGACAATCAGGAGGGCCAATTGGGAGGCGCTTTGCGCCTCCTAATTGCCCCCCCCCCCGATTGTCAGTCCAGGGCTGGGCGGGCAGTCCGGGACTCAGGGGGCCAATCGACACACCAGCCCAGCTCCTTCCCCATCTGTGAAGCCCTCTCCCCCGCAGTCTGGGGCTCAGGGGGCCAATCGGGAGCCAATTGGCTCTTGGCCCAGGACTGACAATTAGGTGGGCCAATCGGGAGGTGCTTCACACCTCTCAATTGCCCCCCCCCCCAATTGTCAGTCCTGGGCCAAGGGCCAATAGGCTCCTTTCCTCATCCCGGACTGGGCCCACCCCAACCCCCCTTACGACTTTATTTATACCACTCCCAAAGCGGTGTAAAGATTGGAGAGGTTAGTGCTGCTGCCTCTACCAAAGTCTGTCCATTTTCTCATTATAAATACTGTCTGCTATTCCTCAAAGTTCCTTGATTTAGAAATATTCATTTCCATGCCATTCCATTTTAGAGTATTAAATACTAAGCTATCAGTAATCATTGATTTGAACTGAAAGTGGGAAATGTCCTTATTTCTTTAGGGAATAGAAAGTCATTTTGTCAAAGATCAACAGTGCAAGATTTGTACATTAAATAAAAACATAAAACAAAGAGGAGAAGACAAAAAAAGTAACCACATATCCAGTCAGAGTTTTCTATGAGTATAATCTTCAGTATTGCCACAATACTGCTGTGAAGACTTATTCAAAACACAGTGGAATTTCTGGAACTGATTAAGAAGCTGAGAGAAGCTGGAAGCGGGGCATTAATTTTTGAAGACAAGATATTTTGCAATTGCTGAGGCGCCAGTTTAAACACCTAGTTTCCTGTGGAGCTACACTGGTAAAATTATGGCCTCAAGGTAGGACAGACATTTCTAGCAATACTTTCTTTCTTTGACATTAACAATGAGAGAGGTGGGGGAAAGAATCTATAAAATTGTACAAGATTCCCTAAGACTATTAAGTGTTGTTGGGCATACATACTCCATATTGAATAAATCTATAGTTTGTCTTCAGTCCATAAACAAGTTGAACTAGGTCTTCAATCGAATACACTTTAGTTCCATCAGGGTCTTTCATTTCCTGTCTTGTTTCATTTAATTAATTAATTAATTAATTAATTAATATTGGATTTATATTCCGCCTCTCCCAAAGATGTCGGCTCGGGGCAGCTTACAGAATAAAGCAGGCAACAGCCCCATGAAACTGAATGTTTACTTTTGTAAAAGGTAGAATGAGATGTGAGAATGGAGAATCTTGAAACAGGGAACAAGAAACAAAAATGATCATATTTTGGAATTATCCCCTGTGGGTTATGAGCTTTATGTGTATTACACAGAAGTATGCATATGGTATTATAGTGATTATAAGACAGGGAGGAAAGTCAGCAGAGGATAGCCTGACCTCATCAGATCTCAAAAGCTAAAGAGGGTCTTCTTGGAAGGGCGATCATCAAGCAAGACTTTGCAGAGGAAGTCCATGGCACACTAATTCTACTTCTAACTTGCCTTAAAAGCCTGCTTGCTGGGGCTGCCATAAATCGGCTGTGACTTGATAGCACGTTACACACAGACATGATGGGATATCGAAACAAACTAGTGCAACACAAAACTTTTATGGATTTAAATATGTCTAAGATAGGAGTGGTATAGTGGCAGGAGCTCATGAGAATTGTAGAGAATTTCCTCTCCCCACAACAGATACCCTGTGAGGTAGGTGAGGCTGAGAGAGCCAGATATTACTGCTTAATCAGAACAGCTTTATCGGTGCTATGATGAACCCAAGGTCATCCAGCTGGCAGCATGTGGGGGAGCGTAGAATCAGTCCCAGCTCACCAGATTAGAAGTCTGCATTCCTAACCAGTACACCAAGCTGGCTTGAAAAAATCCGGGTGGGTGGGTGGGTGGGTGGCTAGGTAGGTAGGTAGGTAGGTAGGTAGGTAGGTAGGTAGGTAGGTAGGTAGGTAGATAGATAGATAGATAGATAGATAGATAGATAGATAGATAGATAGGCCAGTTGGTGGTTTCATGATACCCTTAGCATAACAGGAGAAATCGCATAGACAAACCTTATAGTGTTATCTAAACAGTACATAGACAAACCTTATAGTCTTAGCTAAACACTTGTTTGTAGGATCTGTTCAAACTTTGGGAAAGGAAAGACACACTTAGGGGAAGGCTGAGGGGACAATTTGCACAAGATCCCTAAGCTTTTAGATTTATTAAACATAGAAGGTAAAAGAGAAGTCTATATTGTGATGTGCATGCACATGTATGTGGAGGGGGGTTTCTTTCACAATAATCACAGATGTCATGAAATGTTAACAAAGGGAGCTTCCATCTGCAGTAGAACTTCGGGCTAAAGCTCACAGTTCCTGGCCTAGAAGCATTTGTCCCTACTGTATGGGTACCCCCATTCCACAAACCCTGTCTAAAGCCCACTTTGAAATTGCAGTTTTGGAACCTCACCTTGTGGACAATATTTCTTTCTCTGGCCATGTAAAGTAACATTTTGGCCATTTTAAATGATACCCTCTTTCTCTGGCATCTTTTCTAAAGCCACTCCATCCACCGAGTGTATTAGCAGACATTTGTCTCACTCCATCAGACAGATTAAAGACTCAATCTACCTAGTAATCCAATTTCCCTGCATGAGAAAGGCAAATGTATCTTTGGTCAGTGCCCACAAAGTATAGGAATCCATCACAGTAGAACATGAAATCCAATTAATTGTAGGCTTCCATGACCATCATTACACCATCCATTTGTAATGTACGTGTTTACTACCAATTTGGAGGGAGATCTGGGGAGATTTAAGAAGATTTTCTGTTTGTACACAGCTTAGTTTCTTTTCACACACACAAGACATGGATCCAATTAAATTAGGATTGATCTAAAAGGAAAGGTTAAAAAAGAATAAATATAGAATGCTTGGCGAAATCGTTACTCAGGTGACTGGTTTAGACAATGATAAGGGCCAGCAAATGCCACCCGTAGGAAAGACAAAAAAAAAAGGGACTGCTTCTATACCAAACCAATCTAAAAGTGTTTGAACAACTCACTAAGCCTTTGGGTTTTGTTTATTCCTTCATTTCATATATGTTTGCATAGCTCTCTTTCTTTTGGTCTGATTGAAGCCGGTTTTCAAATACAAGCACACAACCCAATTAACCAAGAATGGCAGCATAACAATACAAACCAACATGCCAACACAAATCAGCAAAAAATGATAATGCTCTTCCTGGGGGTTCTGTGTCTTCACTGCATTTGGGGAAGGGCATTGCTAGAGTGGAAGATCGGAATGATATGTTCTGGAAAGAAATTCTATCAAGAAGAAATCTTAGTATGGCAGGGGTCAGGAGGATTGTACTGATTGTTCTACAGATTCCTCATGTTTATATCTGTTATTTTTGACCTGCAAGCTGTTAAACTTGACAGCAGTGGCTTCCATTTTACAAGAGTACAATGAGCTGCTGAATTCTCAGGTCAAGTGAGAACTTGAAGATGGATTCAGAACTTGGAACCAGTAGACGACAGCCTGAGGTGGAAGTGTTTTCGGTTGCAAAAGCAACCCATGTTTTGACATGATGAAGCAATGGGTTAATTAAATAATGAGGGAATAAAATTGATCACCATCCTTATGAGGATTTCTTTTCTATATGACTTGTCAGAGGTACAGGAAAGGTCATATGAATGTAATAGTTAAGAAAATGCGTAAAAGCAAATGCATTGATTAAAGCAACCAGCAGACAGGCAAGAGAGAGCATATCCAGGAGACGACAGCATGGTTAGCTCAGTTTAAACTTCCTCAGACCTCAGCCTATTTGCATGCCTAACAGAGTTTCTAGAAGATGCTTCAACTGACATTTTGACACACGCATAGCCAGCAGTAAGGACATTTCCCTCTACATAGGGCCTTTCAGTTCATAGAGGGGGACAAGCTCAGAGAGGAACCATCAATAAAGCCACACTCTCCAGGAACAACATAAGAAAGATAGACTGTGGGTTTTTCTGCTTCATTTCTGCTACTTCTCAGATGACTCAACCTTCACTATGTTTTCTGATTGCCACTGGCAGGCCAGTTGAGTAGGATTCAGGTGCATCATGTGCATAACTGGAACGAGATAATGTGTGGCATAGGGTTATTGCTGATTACAGTCACAGTTAGAATGTTTTGCTATTTTGCTTCAATAAACTGCTTCAGTTCATGAATTTTTATTAGATTTGGTATGTGTTTGCCCAAACTGGAATCCCAAAGTCCTCCTGGGCACCGTGATTTAATTTTATTCTGGGGAATAGATTGCAGTGAAACAAATGAGCAAAAATCTATTTTTGAGTGCAAGAATGGCTCATTTGTGTTAAATGAATTTCTCTTTCTGTCACCTAGACAACAAAACCTCAATTTCACATCAAGATTGCCATTCTGTTGATGACACACTTAAATATTTGCAAATATTCTGGAACAAATGGTTCCATGATAAAATGGACAATATCCCTTCATTATTAAAATAATTAATTGCTTCATCATGGTAAGATGGAATTTAAAAGCTCTGAGCTTCTTGGACTAGTAATTCAACATTTGTCAGTGTAAGAAAAGGAACATTCAAACTTGGATAGGTTTCCTTCATTGACTTTTGAAATATCTTGCCTCTTCCATTCTTTGATGGTGTATCGTCTCAGACTGTAGGGAACAGGATACATAACTGAATGTTTTGAAGATTCCTCCACGCAAAATTATTCTCCATCCATAGAAAAACAGATATCAAGGGGAAGAATAAACTAGAATGCTTGTGTCTGAGTGGGTTTCTCTTTTCACATGTTATGCATGTACATACAGGAAAGACAGCTACTGTATATATTGTATTTGTGTAGTCACCATGTTATCTGCATAGAAGCATTGTGCATAAATGGCATGTATAGCTTCAGTGTGCATGATCTGGCCACTGAATTTTTCAGGATTATGATTTGTGCATATCATATCTATATGCACATGCAACATCGGCATGATGCTCATGTTCAGACAACATGGCCATTATGCATACTGGGAGGAGCATGAGTGACATACACATCATTGCCAGCTTCCTGGTGCATAATATTTAAGAAGGAATAACATGTTTAAGAAGGAATAGTTGGTCATTCACATGCACGCATACAAAGAAGAATTCAGTCAGATAAGCTCCCAGCAGTGTCAAATAGCAGACACAGGTTTGCCACTGTTGGAATATGATCAGGAATATGCCTTATAGTCTATTTTTTAGTTCATCCGCAAGGGAGATTGCACCCTTTGTCCAATTTATCTCTGTTCAAGGGATAGAATGTTAAGTTCCAAAGACTCGTTGGAAATTATTTGGCTAAGGAATTCAACCAGGGCCAGAGCATTTTCTGTCCTGCCCCCCACCTGGTGGAACGAGCTCCCAGAGGAGATCAGGGCCTTGATGAAACTAAAACAGTTCCGCAGGGCCTGCAAAAGGGAGCTCTTCCACCAGGTGTTTGGCTGAGGCCAGGCCAACCAAGCCAACAGCTGCAGGGCCCCTCCAGAAGCCCACTAAGACTCCTGGACCTGTTTGAATTACTACTGCTTATGTTATACTGTTATACTGTTATGCTATACTGTTACCTGGTTATACCAGTTAATAATATGAATGTTATAATTATTATTATATGTATGGTTCCATGCATAGTTTTAGTTACTGTTATATGTAAACCGCCTGAGCCTTCAGGGAGGGCGGTATATAAATATGAATAAATAAATAAATACCCCCCTACAGAGTCCCTTTTTGTTTGTTTTCCTTTTCAAACATTTGAAACATGTGCTTGAAGACAACAGAGGTTGGCTGCCTGTCTCCAAGGGCATTGGATGCTGTTTTGCAAACTGGAGTCGTAGAGCCCTGTACCTAGCACAAGTAGGAACCCAACAGGAACAGAAAGCTGTGAGAAACATCTCTTTCTTTTAAGCATGAGCCCTGTACATAGCACAACACACAAGAAGGACACCCACCTCTACTGGAACAGAGAGCTGTGAGAAATATCTCTTTCTTTTAAGTGTGAATTTTGAGGAGTATATTTCCTGACCATAAACTTCTCTTCTATAAATGGTATTAATGTGCATCTACATATAAACCTTCTGCGGCTACATAGCCTGCTTAAACATAGCAGACAAACAGATGTGTTTCACCTAGGATAAATTCTAAATGCCTAGAGGGCAGATGAAGAAGGATTAATCACTGGGTGTTCATTTGGAGAGCAAGCAAGTGATTGTTGCCTTTTATGGCTTTAAAATTTTAACAGGGAATTTGTAAAGTACAAGGCCAGGAGGCTGGTATTGCCTCTTGTGTGACCTTGGGCCCTCCACAGTTGCTACTGTTCTCCTTCATAATTTAGAAGAAAGCACTGCTCTGTGGTTTTCACATTAAAAGGACACATGGAAGGCAAAGATACATTGCTCTATGTTGTTCCCCAGTCAACAGTGTTCACAGCAGCACCAAGAAACAGCATGCCAACCAAAGATTAACAGGAAGGCAATAGTGGTTCTATTGTTTAGATCTACATCTGATAAAGTTTACAGGTGGGTTTAGAAAGCAACAATCATTTTTCTCCTTCCTTAACAGTGTGAAACAAGGAGGTCAACATTTAAACTAGCAGGCTTTTCCATGTGGATGAAATATTGTGTATAAATGAAGTTTGGTGTTTGTGCATCAACAAACAAGCAGGTCATTATAATTCAAAGCAGATGACTACAAAAGGAAAGATAAAGAATGAGAAAGAGTGAAGGGGCAAGGACAGGTGATGTTGCTTCAAGGGGAATATTAATACCAAGGAATATCCAGTGGTAACTATCTAAAAAATTTGTGGTGGGTTTTAAAGATTGATATACTATGAACGGCAGTTTCATACTATTAAGTGACCTTTTATTACTAGAAGATAATTCTGTCCAAATGATTCATAAAAGCCCCTGGTATTAATAAATCAATAATTAAAACAGCATCCTCCCTTTTAAAAATATGAAAGAAAGAGCTTCAGTGCCCAACAGAGCAGAGTTTCAGCCAAAAATACCAAAAATGAAACTAAAGTTCACATAAAGGCTTTAAACACCATGGCAAGAAGGCATACATATATCTCTCTGAAAAATACAGGCAGAGAATAGGTTAATTCATTGTTCTGAATTTACCTCAAGATAAGCAGACAAGGATTCTGAGGTCAGTTAAATAATTCCGATATTCAGATAGAATTCTTTTTAAATGCCAAGCTTAGGGCTGTTGCCTGACCCTTGAAATTAGTATTTGATTCCCAAAATATCAGTGTTCAAATACTGGAATTAAAAGAGTAGGCAAATGATAGGTTTATTGTCTGTCCAGAATTATCCCTTAACACCTATACCTGGGGGGGGGGGGTTATTGATGGGTTGAAAGAATTATATAGACTCACATAACCATTTTCAGAACAAAGTTTGAGACCAGTGGTCCTTTAATACCAAAAAATTATTCAGTGTTTTATTCAAAGTAAAAGCTTTTGGGTGTGCCCATACTTCCTTAGAAGTATGAAATGAAATTACCAGTCCACACATACTGGCTGAGGGTGACCAATAAATTAGTACACAGCATAATGAATATGTTTAACATAGAAGAATGACCATACAAGAATAAAAAGCAGAGACTATACAAGAATAACAAGATAAGTTTATAAAGTAATCATATGTTTGGATTCAATTCTGGGGGAAAACATGATGGAAACAAATATGTCAAGTTTGGACAGATGCATCCCCAACTGTGGAACTTCAAGAGTATTTAATTGAGACTATGGTCCATCTGTCTCCCCCTCAAACATGGATGTATCCTGATAGGATACTGCCCTTCTCTACATAGGGCAAACAGGCCAAACCCTCCACCAGAGGATAAACAGACACAATCTGACATCAAGACCATTTCCGCATGGAGGTGGACAATGTGCACCGCCTCCTGCTTGTAAAGGTACAATTGTAAGCTACGTTTTGGACGCTTCCTGATGGGAGACCCCTCCCATACTATCCCATCCTATTGTGGCTTTCCTTTCCCAATGAGGCAGTGGAGAAGAAGCCAGAAGCGTGGACAACCCACAGATTTCCCCCTGCTCTACAGGTTATCAATCAACATAAGCCACTAATCCTTTCTCAGCGTTTCCCCCCCCCCCCCACTGACTCCTGAATTTTTTAAAGGAAACTTTTGTGTTGCTATGGAGACCCACAACAACAATAAAATATTTTTCTTGATTTCTTTTTGGGATTCATAAACATGCCTTAAGTGTTTATAATACACAATAAAAATACAGAACATGGTCACCATGCTAATGGGGAGAGGTCTGCTTCATGACATGCCCCCTCTTTCCCTGTTCATGCTTCCCACCAGAAAACAAAAACATGAATGTCTTTTGCATAGGGTTGCTGGCCACTGCCAATATATTACTGTGCGCTTTAAAGAGAACATGACAGTACATTTTATTTTCACTGATACACTGGTATGTTGGTTTTTGTTTCTGTTGCAATGCGAACCGCACCATTTTTTAAAAAAATTTCTGATCTGGAAATGGAGAAGGAGGGGGGGGGGGGGCGTGAGGGCAGACTAAACACTACCAAGTCTGTCGTGCTTTTCTTCTTTCAGACAGACTTGCCCCAGTTTTCGTCTCGTTGTACACCGTAACAAGAAAAGGGAAGTGGATTCTACCACTTTCCCTCATCATGGGGCAAAGAGGATGAAAACCCTCACCAACCCCTGCACAGCCACAGGTTACTGCTGATGTCATGAGGAAGCAGCATTAAAACCTGTGAACAATGAGAGGCCAAACATTGGCAAATTTCTCATGCAGAAATGGTCCAAGAATCACAAGACTGAGAAACCTGTAGGAGAACACTTCAACTTTCCAGGACATTCAATGAGTAACCTCAAAGTAGCTATTTTATTACAAAAGATCAGACTAGAAAGGGAAATTCCTGAGCTGCAAGTTATTACAACACTCAAAACAATAGAATTCCCAGACCTCCTTAGGTTTCTTATCTCACTACATATGCTAACCTCATTCAGCCCTTATATCTGCATTCCTAACAATCCCCCAGAAGGGCCATATGTCATCTTCATTTTATTTTATTTCTTATTTTGATGAATAATAGAATTTAATAGTGGATTGTAATGTAACATAATGAATAGTAGAATATAATGTAATTTGTAATGGGAGATTGGAATGTCTTTCTGTGGTCTGAGGACAGGGGACAAAGCTCTGCATAGCCGGTCACAACACTTCAGGGAAGAAGTTGCTGTGGTGATGCCTCCATGTTTGGGGGGAGACAGATGGAACATAATGAGAGGGTCTCCATTAATTACTCTCAGTGTTCCACAATTGGGGATGCATCTGTCCATTAGTCTCTGATCGTAATATATTTATTTCCTTCACGTGTATATTTTCCCCCAGAGTTAAGCCCAAACAAGTGATAACCTTATAAACCTAGCTCATTATACCTTGAATAAAACCTGGAATAAAACTTTGTTGGCCTTAAAGGTGCCACGGGACTCAAATTTCTTTCTGCTGCTTCAGACCAACACAACTACCAACTTGTGTCTATAACAATGTTCAGTTAAGCATTATGCACTTCTGCTGATGGTACTGTCATCTGTGCATGTGACAAGTCATTCACTATCAGCAAAATAGTTAAGCAATAACCCAGCAACCAGTGCTTATATTTCTATGAAGGCAAGTACTTGATTATGCTTAAGCCCACTTCTAATCAAACCAAGCCTACTGAGCCATAGCTAAACTAATGATAGCCGTAACTCATATAACAGTGCAGGTTAGGACTTGAATCTAAACTCTTCAGTACCAAACTCCTGTGCAATGTCACAATATATCATTGGCTCTAGAAAAATATTTATTTTCATTCTCCACCATGTTTCCTGTTTTTTTTTACTATTTCCATTTTTGTTATTCTGTTGCCTTCTATTGATTTCATCCCTGTCCCCCATCATTCATATTCCAAGAAAGGAATTCAAACATTGTGGCAGGAAATACAATGGGTTTCGGCATTGTTAAAAGAAACGTATTGGTAAGTTTACTTTGCCTATTGGTCTTCAGCTGCTGAAAGAAGCATCCATTTTCATTTGGAAAACCAAATGCTATCTGCTGGCTAATTTAAATTGCTGACCCGTTTAGGGTTTATAAGTCAAGTTAGGGAGATTTCCTAGAGATTTGGGGATTGTACCTGAGGAAGCCAGAGTTTGGGGAGGGAAGGGCACTTAGTGATATTCCAGAATTCTGAATTACCCTCTGAAGTTGCTCCGCTCCCCCTGCCCCGGAACAGATCTTTGTAGATAAGTTGCAGTTCCAGAAAACTACCCGTTTCTAGCAAACAAGGGTGATCAGCATTTTGCAAGCGATCTCATTATTTCTATAATAGGATACTGTTCATATTTTCTCTACAGTGTTTAGATGTCCATGTAATACTTTGTCCTTCTTGTCTTTAACAGGATCTTTTGACAGTATCATACATGGAAGCATCATATTCATTTCAGCATGATGAACAGTCAACTGTAGTTCCATTCAAAGTGGGGCTGGCAGCCTCCAGGTAAGGTCTAAAGTTATCCAAGAATCCTCATGGAGAAAATGGCTTGCTTTAGAGGGTGGATTTTATGGCATTCTATTGTGCAATGGTTCATCCTTCCCCCAAAACCTCTGCTCCCCAAGTTCCACTACCAGTTCTTCAGGAACTTCTCAGTTTAAAACTGGCTATCTTAAGTGATTCTTAGAAGGGTGTACAGGGCTTAGCTGGCAATCCCAGGATGTAATAACAGATATTATTCTGATCCTCACTCATTTTGAGAAACTGAATGATATGAACAGAATGCCTGTGCCCATTTGTATGAGTCATCAAGGACATTTAGACTGATAATATACCTGTTTCTTTGGGACCTGGCACCAGTCCAATATGGCACCCTTAATCCGGGCTTAATTGTGTGCTCACTGACCTGGTCTTGCTGTTCATTTCTAGGCCACCTTCCAGACTAATGCCTTCCTCTAATTTAGGTACAATTTGGTCTTCAAAGGCAGAAATACTGTCTCAAGTGCAGGGCAGAAAGGAACAAACACCTTCAATTTGCACAAAATGGGATCATCGCTGCAGCAAATTGAAGACTGCCAGAAACCCTGACTCCAATTTGCCAGGACGTTATGTGAAGTGTCTGAAGTGAGAGAATGGAAACGATCAGCAATAAGTGTTCCACACTGCCACACACACTCACACACTTTTTAAAAAGAAAAAAAAACCCATATAAATAAAAATGTCATCAAATGAAGAACTTACCTGCTTCCTGGAAAGGTGAGTTTCTAGAATTGTCCGGAAGGGACAGTATTTGACTTCAAGAGGTAAAGATGTGTAAACTACTTATGCTCAGTCACGGTGAAGGATACTGGAGGCCAGATTCCAATACTTGGTGCTGAGAATTATCCTCTATGGAGCAGTCTCAATTCTCACCTCCCCAGGGGGATTGGGAACCCAAGTCAACTGGAGGGTCCCTGAAGTCAGCATCATGCTGCTTCCAGCCAATTATTTTCCTTTTGATGCAAGTCTAGCTTCATCTGCTACAGCGCAGGGAAGTTGGAGCACAGTTAAAGGCACTCCATGGGCTAAGCTCTGCAAGACTGAAGCAAAGCGGTAGTTACTGTGCTGCAGCAAGATGAAACAACCTTCCTCTCTCTTTTCCTTAATGTTTCTTCCACTCTTTTTCATGCCTTTCTGTCTCCTTCCACATAATTTCCCCACCCGTTTCTCAATCATTTCTCTTTCCTACCACCCAATTTTGCCTCTTCTTGTTTATTTCTCTCTCACACACCCCTCACTAATTTTTCTACCATCTCCCCCTAAATGTATTTTAAGGACTTGGTCTCAACTCCTTGCTCATCCCTATCCTGCTTGACAACAGAATGCACTTCAATAGTAGCATAGTAGCAAACCTTTGTTCATATTATGAACAGAAGGAGGGAGTTAACATTTCTCCATGATCTGACAAAATAGAAAAGGGGTGCTCCTCCTCCTCCTCCACTCTTTACATGCCTGGTAATGGATCATTAATCTGTCTCAGTGATTATACGTGGGGAACGGAAGTTAGAACTCCCAGTTCAGGCACTGGATTTTATCATTGTTATTGTGTTGGTGGAAGAATCAATAGCCATTTTAAAAGGCTGCTTTGCTATATTAAAAATGATGTGATATTTAATATAATTAAAAAATAGATGCATAAGAAATGTCATACCCAGTCCTATGAACTTAGGCAGATTGTAAGTGGGTGCGCAGAAGGGATTGTGTTGGTGCCTGGCTCTTGTGGCCCTTTCCTGCATGCCCAGGGAAATGCTGATCACCACTTTGAGTACGGGAAGCGAATTTCCTCCAGACCAGACTGGCTAGGGATTCTGGTTTTTTTTTGGTGGGGGAGGGGGGCACCATCTGGGCATGGAATTGGGGTCACTGTAGGGGCAGGTAGTTGTGAGTTTCCTGCATTCTGCAGTGAGTTGGATGACCCTAGAGGTCCCTTCCAATTCTGTGTCTGTGATTCCTTCTCCCCAATGAGGCCCCAAAGCTGCTTCATTCTCCTGTCCCCCATTTTATCCCCACAACAACCCTCTGAGGTGGATCTGGCTGAGAGTGTGACACCTAGAAACCTAAGGAAAGCTAAGGATCCGACTAGGGGTGCGCAAAAAAAAAAAAACTATTTTTCAGTTCAGGTCTATTGATCCTTAAAACTTTTCAGTATTTCTAGGGGGGGGGGATCCTGTCCACCCCCCTTCCCAGGTCCAATACATCCAAGAAGAAAAATGTCATTTAAAAAAATGGCTGCATGCCCCTGGAGCTTGCCTTCTTCTGCGGTAAAGTTGAAACTGTACTGCACGAGAAGCTGGCCCCAGGATCTGCATTTGGTAGGGAGACACCTGGCTGGGAGGCCTTCTCCTGTGGTATGGTTGGTGATAGGCAGTGACCTGCCTGAGAGAGGACAGAATGTTGGCTCAATGAAGGTAGAGAGTGGCATAAAAGGAGGCTCTTAAGGAAAGGTTGGGGAGGAAACAAACAGCCATGAAATGTCTGATCTTTGGCAGTCAGTACTTCAGGAGGAGGAATGGTGTGAACCTAAATCACCCCCTTCCATTGCTGAGGCTTCAGGAGCAGCCCAACAGAATGACCATGATGGCAGAGGGCAGCATCCCCCCCACCCCCAGGCTGGCAGGAAAGGCATGAGAGCCACTTCTGTGAAGAACAGAAAACAGGGATTTAAAGGGACTTGGAATCTCTTTAAGCCCCAGCTTTTTGTTCTATCCATGAACCACTATGAATGGTTTTAAAAGTGTGTGGAAGTTTGCGATGGTAGACCTATCATGAACTTTGGTTTGCAAACCATGAAAAGGAGTGGTCTGGCCCTTATTGGAAAAAACAGCATTGGATCTTCAGGACCTGGCCAGCTACCACCCTGCCTTGCATTTGGCATTTCTGGGGAATGTAGTTGGCAGCAGTGAAACAACTCTTGACTTACCTATAGGAAGCTTCAGTCCTTAATGAATTTCAATCAGACCTCTACCCTAGCCATGGCATAGAGACAGCTTTAGTCATCCTGATGGATGACCTTTGATGACAGCTGGCAAAGGTAGGTCAGCACTGCTTGAGCTGCTAGATCTCATGGCAGTGTTCAGCGTGGTAGATCACCAGCTTCTTGCTCACCACCTTGGCGATGCTGGTATCCAGTGAACAGCCCTCCAGTGACTGATCTCTTTCCTTGATTGCCATGAACAAGAGTCATTCGCAGCTCTGCCAGCTAACTTGTGGAGTAGTACATGATGTGGTTCTCTCCCCCAACTTATTTAACATCTTCATGCACCCTGTAGCCCAGCTAGTTTGGGCGTATGGGCTGGGATGTCACCAATATGCCTATGACACCCAACTCTACTTCATAAAGGAGAGGTAGATGGACTTTTCCCTAAAAACATTCACCAGATGTTTGAAAATCAAGACAGTCTTGGTGAAGTTGAGTCATCAGAAACTCAGCCTCTCCCAGGCAGAGGTCCTATAGCTGGATAGGAAAGGACTTGATGAGGAAATACGATTGCCTTTCTTATGCTTATTGGTATGCTTATTGCTGCACAATCTGCTAGGAATCTGGGTATGATTTTGCTGCCTCCAATGGCATTTTACCCTAATCTGAATGTGAACATAGCTTTGAATAACCATCATTATTGCTATAATCATTAGACATAGTCTTTATAAATTTATTCATCATATATCTATCTACATGGTGAATCTAATCCACATGGTGAAACTCTGTGTTTTATGGCAGCAGTTGGCAGACTGTTGTTGAACTAGAAAAAACTTTGATCAAGGGCAAGTGAGTACTTTTAATAAGATGATTGATCCTTTAGCTGTCAAGCTCCATTATTACCAGTACAAGTGGACACACCTTAAAACTCACATGCTGATCTAATCTATTTTGTTGTTGATTTAATCCAACATGTTGACTTTCGGTTTGGTAGACACTCAAGCCAGAGCTCTGCAAACAAGAAAATTGTCAGCAGTTCAACATTTTTGAAAAAGAGAGTCAACAATTTGAATAGATCACTCTGGTTAAAGTTGTCAGACAGCTGTTGTCTTAAGGTTAAGCTCTTTATTTAAGGATGTCCATATCGCTTCATAGAAAAGACCATTCAGTTCCATAATGAGCCTAACTAGATTTTATATTTTATGCAAATAAAATGACAGGTATCCATATACATGTGTATGGTTATATTAGGTCTGTTGCCACCTAGATGATACAACAATGCCCACCATTTTCTTTGCTTGTCTTCACTGGCCTCATCCCTGAACAGCCTTGGTCCTCATCCACTCCATAATTCATCTGCTGGGGAGGAAGGGGGGATAATAAAAGGCAGGAGAGTGGCATGTGTGGTAGACTGTGCTTTTAAAAGCTTGTAGGTGCTCTGATTGGTTAGCATCTGCTGAACAGAGAAATAATTGAGAATTGAATGCTGAGGAGAGATTCAGTCTGATTTATGCCATAACTGAGAAGAGTCAAATACTTTGAAATTCAGCCCTGACTGACAGCAATTGAACATAAATGGAGAAATGGGTGAAAGTTGCCAAGGAAGAATGGGTAGTTAGGTGAAGGCTCCCATTCAAATCAAGGAAAGGGAATAAATCTTCTACAGAGAGAAGAATTCCCCCTATCCAGTTAAAACAGAGAGGTAGCTCTGAAGAGTGGAGAGATCTCTGGTGTGGTGTGATTCGAGACTGTCTTGGATTACCTTAACAGTTAATTAAAGTGTGTTTAGGCTGTAGGAGTTCTGTGAAATAAATTACATGCTGTAAAGAATGTTAATGTTTGAAACATGTTTATATTTTTAGTAAAAATAAGAGTGGTTCTGAAAATATTTCTTGTGTGCATGTGACTGGGTGGATGTCTGTTGCTTGCCTCTTGTGTATGCAGGGAGAAAGAATGTATATACACATGACTTGGCCCATTTAAAGCTTGACTCATTTCACTATCTTCAGTTATATGTTCTGTCTCTTCCTGTGTTTTGATCTGTAGTCTGGATTGTGTTATACAAAGCATTATCTGTGGACTCTGCCTCCTCATCCATTCCGTTCCATTCGTAGTTGGGCTAGTATCACAGTGTTGCCTAGGCCTCTACAAGTCCAGCTTGCTTGGAATACCTCCAGTAGATTTTTAGGCTCAAACCGAGGTGAACCTCCATAGTGGAATTTCAAAGCGGTCCTTTTTTCCCCTCAATGGCAAGTGCAGTCTGAGCCCATTGCTGTCATGAGAGGGGTAATCACATATGTTTCAGCAAAGGTCTGCAGGGCCTACAAAACAGCGCTATTCCACAAGGCCAGGACAGTTGAAATCAGTGGGCCTCCCCCTGCTTCACCCACGTAACATGCTCTCTCACTCTGCCCCACCCCCATGAAGACACACCCTTCCCCAATGTCGATCAAACAGAGAAGATGACCCAAACAAGACAATAGGGATTGCAGAAACTATAGAAGATTAAGTTGTTTTATTGTTTTAAATATGGTTTATCTGTTGTAAGCTGCCCCAAACCTGTTTGCTGGAAAAGGCAGTCTAGAAATCAAAATAATAAAAAAATTATCCTCACACTCTGACTCTCAGAGGGTATGTGGACCCTTCATCTTCTGGCACACATTGTGTGTGGGATGACATATGTCACATCTGTCTACATTTCCGTTTGGTGAGGTGCACCAGAAGATGTGTCCCACATCAACAATTGGTAGTAGCCTGGCCTCAGTATTGTATCAGGAAGTCACTGGAAATCTTTCAATCTGATTTTTATTCTTGTGTTTTGCTCTTTGGCTTCATGTTTATGAGCTGTAAAAAGCAAGAGGACAGTAAGGGGAAAGAGTATTCTGACAAGGTTAGGAATCTTGTCCATTTGGTGGAGATTTGTCTGAACAAAATCATTCAGTTTTGTATTTTGGTGCTCACTGTTTTCACTTTTTGCCAGTCCTTGTAGCATTTTCTCAACTTTCTGCTTTGAATGGAACCATGAGTCCTATTTTCCTGAACTGATTTATTATCTGACACTTTGCATTAACTAGACTAGACAGGCAGAGTAAATGGCATGTTTGAATCCACTGGCAATCAGGAAGGGAACATGAGTATCACTGAGGCACAGAACCTGCAGCTTGCCTGTTTGTGTACATGTACATGATAGGTGAGCAGCACTAGCTGGTCTGTCTGTATTTCACAGGACAGGCACAAACACTTTGCTTGTACTAGCTGGCAATCAAACAGGGGTACTGACATGAGAATGACAGGGACAAAAGGTAGATAACCATGTTTCTTTGAGAGTCTCTTTGAGAGTCTAAGAGACTCAAAGGCCTGCTTTTGAATAATATCAAGGCTATTTTTAAAAAGCACTTCAAGAGCACTTATTGTACTTGTTTTATTTTGGCTTTACTCTTTATAATAACCATCACAATATTATTCATATAGAACAAACAGAAGGAAGGAAATGGCTTTATGTCTGACTTGGATATACACACAATTCTATTTAATTGCTTATAACAATGACCACTGAATCCCCAGCTCTTCCTAAAGGATGTCCTCATTACAAAATTAAAATCAAGTGGAGAAAGGAGTAGGTCCCAGATGGAACAGTCAGGCTGGCTGAGAAGATAAGCAGAGGAATCCAATTCCTGTCAGTAATGTGTGGTTTGTTTTATAGAAGTCAATTGGTGTTACAGGAACAGTTTCACCTGAAGATTCTCGTTTGGATTGAAATGAAGTCTTTAAATAAGTTTCTTCTCCCTTGAGAATATCAGTCTTGAATATTCACATTATTTTCCTCATTCTCTGACAGGGACATTATCATGCTCCCCAAAAGTCTCATCACATAGCTCTTTCCCCACACACCCATTATTCACTTCTGTCTGAATAGTTCCACTCATTTCCTTTTGCCTTTTCATATGTTAAACTTCATCTTCAATTATGACAGCCTCTGGCTGATTTCCCCATGCCAGTGGAACTATTCAAGTGCCTTGTCAGAGGTTAAGCTCACGTCAGAGCATCAAGAATAGAAATATTCAAAACCACATGCACCTAAGGACACTCAAGCAGACGACAAGTGCTGCTACGTGATGGAAGAGCTATTGTGTCGCAGGAAACACTATTGTGATGAACAAAATCACACTTTTAGAGTATTTGCTTGGGGGCATGAAGGTCCACAAATAGATTTTGCAGTAGAAGGAGCTAAGGAGATATCCTGTCTGTTAGAAGCATTGTGAGAAACAGAGTGAATGACAGTGGTAAAGGAAGGAATAGTTAAATGTCCATGCTGGCAGGGGCTTATGGGAATTATAGTCCACAGTTTGGTCACCCCTGGTCCAGGCTAAGGGCACTATGATGGGATCTTTTAGTGTGAGAATTAGCCCTAAAAGCAGAATTGTAGAAATGGTTCTAGGAGAGAGGATTAATTCTTAGCCCCCCCCCCAAACATATCCTCACAACCCTTAGACTTCTATTAGATTTATAAAGATGGGGAGGCACCCTCACTTTTCCAGCTTTTCTTGCCTACTTGGCTAATGGACTCAGACTCAGAAAACCTTTATTGGCATACACAAACACAGTCCAAGGAAACAAAATAGTTTAAACAATATTATGTTCCCGCTCTTGCAAACATAAGTTATTTATTTGGAACATGCTTCCAAGGGCTACCCTGGAAAGTTTAATGGGATCCTTTTCTGAAAGCATTACATTGATGATGAGGGATTTAGAATTGGCTTTAGAATTTAAATCCATCAAATATGACTGGATTGGCTAATGGTAGACTAGAGGAGGAGGAGTTTGATGAAAGAGTTGGGATAGATGATAAACGCTGGATTCCCTTTTCACAGAACTGCTTTCCTGATCCAATACTTTCCCTCTCCCAGATTTGTTGAAAGACTAAGAATTGGAGCACCAATCAGCAATGGGGGCCTCAGTAGGTAGGTTTTACTTGAGATCAATGACTGGCCACTGTGTTAGTTACTGGGAAGGGATTTTCATACAAGTTAGAGTGATTGGTGGACAGGTGAGCTAAACATCACTGATAGTAGTCAGATTCCTCTCACTTAGAGAGGCAGAACCACCCTTCTTAAAATAATACCTCAAACATCATAAGTGCAGTCCACTGCCTGGCCCAAAAGTGGAAGGAACCAATGAGGAGGTTGGGAAACCAACAGGTAAGGGGGGAGGGGGAAAGGGAGTCTGTGTGTGTGTGTTTGCAAGGGAAGGGGGGGATCCTGACCAAGTAGCCCCAGAGCAGGTATGTGTCCCACATACCCTCTGAGAGTCAGACTGTCAGTAGATTTTCGTTAATGCATCACCTCAAGTTCTTTGTTCCATAAGCAATATCATGAAGCAATCATCCAAAGATGCTTGGCAACTTTAAAAAAAATCACAGAAGGCATTTGGCACTCCCAATATGAGCTCTTCCTCTAGGAGTCTTCACAGATTAAAGTAGTTGCCACCAGCTTCCTATTTACCAATTTCTTTTTCAAACATAATACAACATATTGGTGTAGAAATCAAAGGTTTGTAGGATGGGTGCAGAAATTAGTATATTGGGTCCCTCCCTCCACAAGTAACCAAGCTATGCTGGTCCTGCCAACACAGACTCACCACACATAGGTACAAGACTAACTTGTATAGGATTTAAGGTTACTAGGTCTCCCCTTGGCCACCAATGGAGGACAGGGGCTGGGGTTGCTAGATCAATGTTGGGAAACACCTAGAAATTTGGGAATGAAGCCTGGGGAGAACAGGGACCTCAGTGGAGTACAAGGCCCTATAGCCAACCCTTCCAATCATACGTATTTTTCCAGGGTAACTAATCTCTAAAGTCTGGAGATGAGCTATAATTCTGGGGGATATGCAGGTCCCACATGAAGACTGACATGCCTAAGAGCTTGATAAGAACAGTATGTTCATTCATAAGAAAGCTTGGGGCTCTCTGTACACTGTTGTCCTGTGCATGAAAATTTCATGAGTGGACTCCATTTTGAGAGATGGCAACTGCAGAGATACTACCGGGTATTTCAAATGGAGTCATTCCAACTTCCTGATACCCTCTCCTATTCAAACCAGTTATGTTACAGAACTTCATATGATACTTTTGAGCCCAAGGTTTATCTCATTTAAAACAAGAAAGGCATTTATTGGTAAATCTATTGGCCATCAACCAAGCAGTCAATTTAGAAAGGAAATTAAAAGATAATTCTACTACTGAACTCTGCCTTTGCATGGATGGTGATTTGCTGAGGAGAGGCCCTGCATCTCAGTGGTAATGCTGTACATGTGTACAGGTTCTGTCAAATTTAGTTGGCCTTTAAAATCTGTTTTTTTCATGGTAAAGGAAGGTGGCCCATCCAAATTTAGATTTTTTCAGAACAATTGCCACCTGATAAAAATGGGTTGAGAGGACAATAGTCATTTCTTTATTCATTTATTCATCTTACATCATGGTTTTCTGACGACATCTTACCAAGCTCACAAAAAACAAGAGATTCAGCAAGCCTCATCTTACAGGCTTTCTCTCAAAAGCACACAATTTCCTACAGGGGAGTAGTGGAAGGTTGCCATTATGACATGTCAGAATGTGTTGAGCCTCTAGATACAATAATTAAGATGTGGTCAAACTCCCAGTGACATATAAACCTCTGGCTGTTGGCAAAGTATCAACCTTCTTTTTTCTTGTTTCTGAAGTACTTGGGGAAGGTTCAGGCTTATCCTTCTTTATGAACTTATAATACTCTACAGACAAGGTGACTTTGAGCATGGAGCTTTAACCTGGAGTCCAAAGTAGTGGAGATATAAGGATATCTCAGGGACAGTGATCTTAGGATTTGGCTGTTAGAACAGAATAGTTTCAAGTGTAGAGGTGGGGGAGAGGGGGAAAAACAAGTTCCTTCAAACTCTCTGCCTGATGGCTAGGTAAAGAGGCTCCCTGGGATGCTCTCCCCCCTTTTTTGAATGACCACTTTTATTGCTTCCAATGTTTTTGATCTTCCCATTAAATGTTTAAAAATTAGAGAAAGCCATAAGTAGGATGATGAAACGGGGGGGGGGGGTACAATTTTTAACTAGGGCTGGGGTGTGAAGACCTACAGAGCACATGGAATAAACCAGTGACATTTCCCATCATGAGAGAGGCAGTTTAGTGTCATGGTTAAAAGCAGCAACCTCTAATCTGGAGAACTAGGTTTGATTCCCCATTCCTCCACATTCAGCCACCTGGGTGACCTTGAGCCCATTACAGTTCTCTCAAAGCTTTCTCAATCTCAACTACCTCACAAGGTGTCTGTTGTGGGGAGAAGGTTGGTGATTGTAAGGCCCTTTGAGATTCCTTTGGGTAGTAAAATGTGGGCTACAAAACCCAGCTCTTCTTTTAAAATACCACCCTGAATTCTTGAGCAAGTGCAGCATACAAGCATATAAACAAACAAATAATGTGTATGCCTGTGTGCATATATACACACACATGTATCACATGCAAGTTTCAATTTTTTACATGTATTTTCCTCATAAGTACTTCTTACTGATGATCTAATTCAGGGGTAGTCAAACTGCGGCCCTCCAGATGTCCATGGACTACAATTCCCAGAAGCCCCTGCCAGCCCCTGCCAGACATCTGGAGGGCTGCAGTTTGACTACCCCTGACCCCATCTCTGGCTAGCTACATATTATACCATTGCTTTGGGTAATAAACCTCAAATCGACATTTTTTCTTTGTAAAATGCCCTAGGGGAGACAATAGTTACATCACAGAAGGAATAGGAGGAAAGGGATGCTTAATTCTCCCAACAATTCCTTTTCCTCAGAAATGCGTGTTATTTCCATTCCAATCCAGACCCATATTTGAGATGTAAATCTGAGTCTAAAACATTGGGAGAAATAGTAGTTGGGGAGAGTTTAGAGAAATAAAATAGCCAACAGGGGAAAGCTAAGCAGTCCCTCCTGTCTTCCCCTTCACTGGGGCAAACTATTCCCTTCAGAAAACTCTTTGCAAGGGAAAAATGGTTTATTATACATAGCGGCAATGTAATGCATAGGTTACCCCTACACGGTCTTCATTTTTCAGGTCAATCTGCAAGCATTATATCTGCTTCTTTTTTGGGTACTCTTTTACTGGGGTCATATTTCAAATCCCTTGTGGCATCTGGAGTCCAAGGTTTAAAAATGCAATGGAACAAATAGAATGGTGCCAGATGTTCAGCAAAGAATATTCCCTGTGGATCAGCTGATCAAATTCCTTCCAATCCTGAAGAGTTTGGCAAAAGTATGTATAATCATGATGAAGGCAATTATTATTCATTATAGTCAAGTGTAGTTGGTAACTAGAAATGTATGTGGTCACTATTAAACCTGCTTGCAGGGCAGAATCTGACTGAGCTTTTCCCCAAATAAGTACATGGTTTTAGATCATTATTCTCAAATACAAGTCTAAAAATATTATGATATGGTCAAATGACAGCTTCAAGTCTTGAGAAGTTCTCAGAAAGTTTCCCAGTATCCATAAAGATGTACATCATATATGTTCAGTCAAGTTTATGGTAATGATAGGGAGTCTTCCTAGGTGGTCATGATGTAAAGGAAACAGGCAGCAATTTGTAATATCTCCTTCTACAGAATTTTCTCCAGAATGGGTTGTTCTGACCCACTTATTTGCTGTCACAGAACAGAATGTATAAAGGCAAAATTTGACAAGTCTGAAGCTGAGATCCTAAGTCTAAGGTTTTTATTTTATTTCTGATTTATTGTGTGTGTTTGTTTCTGTATTCTTAGGATCAAAACTGAGGGTGTTTTTGCACATGAGAAATGTAGCCGTATAGCCTCCCAAGATATTCTGTACCACATGACATTGCTTACCTCCAGAGGCTGGGCAGCAGCCAGCTCATGATATCCTCCATTTTAACTCGCTACTTCGGGAATCCCAAAAAGTGGATTCACCACCCTAAAATGTGCAATCCCTTGGTGAACAACCAGCCTGCAACCAACCAAAAGAAGGTATGTACTATGAAACACTCTGTAGTCTTCTCAGCTTTCTCCCACCCTCGCTCTTGCCTTCTCCCCTCCATTTCCTGCCCAGTGAAGGAGGCAGATTCCCCCTCCTGCATCATTTAAAATGTCATTAAGTCTCTCTTTCCCTCACTTTCTCCCCCACACCTCACTGCTCAGACATTCCATGGTATTCCACAGTCACCCCGGACTCCTTCCCTCCCAGTACCTCTTAAGCTGAGGACTGCCTGCACACTGTCCAGCATTCAGGACTCCTTCCCTCCCTCCCTCTTCCTTCCCAGCACCTCTTAAGCAGCGCACTGCCTGCACACTGCCAGGTGCTGCCTCCACACCACCCATGTAGTGCCTGGCTTAAGAGGTGCTGGGGACGGAAAGAGTCCTGGATGCTGGGTGGCATGCGGGTGGTGTGCAGGTGGCATGCAGGCAGTGCCTGGCTTAAGAGGTGCTGGGGGGAGAGAGGGAGAGAAGGAGTCCGGAGCAACTGTGGCATTGCATGGAATGTCTGAGGAGTGAGTTGGGGATGAGGGAAAGAGAGGAAAAGAAAGGATGGAGGCCTGAGAACCAAAGAGTAAGGGAAGGATGCACTTAGTTTAAAACAACTAAAGAGAAACTTAATGCCATTTGAAATTTTTTTGGTGGGGGGGTCTCTGCCTCCCTCGCTATGCTGTCTGCTGGCCAGCCATGTCTTTTTTTTGGGGGGGTGGGGAGCTTTAACTAATGTGGCAGTGTAATTACGCATTGCTACATGTAAGTTTCAAGTAAAAAAAAAAGAACTAGACCAACAAACCACCGATTGGTTGGTGCCATTGATTGACAGGCTGAGCAGTGGTAAGTGAAAGAGCATGTCACTCTCTCTTTTGCTGTTTTCTGCAGCATGTGAGAAGGGGAATTCATGAGAAGATGTATTCTCTAAAGGCTCTAAAGTGTGGAGGGGCGAAATAGCGTGACTGAATATCACACCATTGCAGGTAGGAGGCATCTTGTCATAGACCACTGTGCGGAAATCGCCTTAATTACAGTTTTCATAGTGAGAACAATCAGCTTATAATGTTTAGAAATATTAATAATGTACCATCTGATTATTAACAATGTACCATCGGATAGCCATCTTCAAGTATTTAAAAGGGTGCCATATAAAGGATGAAGCAGAGTTGTTCTGTCTTGCCCCGGAGGGACGGACCAGAACTAATGGAATGAAATTAATTCAAAAGAAATTTCATCTAAACATTTGGAAGAAGTTCCTGACAGTTAGAGTGGTTTCTCAGTGGAACAGGCTTTCTCAGGAGGTGGTGGGTTCTCCATCTTTAGAAATTTTTAAACAGAGGCTGGATAGCCATCTGATGGAAAGGCTGATCCTATGAAGGCTCAAGGGGGTGGCAGGTTAAAGTGGATGAGCAATAGGGTTGTGATTGTCCTGCATAGTGTAGGAGGTTGGACTAGATGACTCAGTAGGACCCTTCCAACTCTATGATTCTATGATACAGTTTGACTTTATGGTGGTTTTTCAAAATCGTATGATTCCTTGTTGCACTGACAGTGATGTGGACATTCAGGACATGATGGCTGAGTTGCATGATATGAAAAATTCCGAATAGTAAGGTAGGGACTGTGGCATTGCTATATCCCTCTGGGGATTGGACAGACTTACCAGGAGAAAGGAGGATAGAGGGATTTACCAGGAGAAAGAGGAAGGCTCAGGCCATATTGCTGGCATTGCAGAGGCAATGAGGTCACTAAACTGTGATGCTGCAGCAATACTCTGATATGTGCAAAAACTCTATGGTAAAAATAGCTTCTAACATATAATTTTTTTGCTAAAATACCACAGTATCTCTGGTATGGTTACTTTATTCCTTGTATGACAGCAGTGACGTGGCGTGGGTCTTCCACTTTCTACTGATGTCCATGCTGGCCAGCTGATCAGTGGATTGGGAGCAGAACCTGGCATCAAGAGACCCCTGCCTCCTCCAGGGTATTTTGCAACAATACATGCAATTGTAACATGTTTCAGCTCTTAGTTCTCCTTCACATTGTGGAAACCTCGGGAAAGCTACTAAATGGTTACTGTTCTCCTATAAACATGTAATCATGTGGAGAGCTGTCTGTAGAATCTGTAGAATTTGGCCATATGGTGGAGTAAATTTTTAATCATGTCTACTTGCTTCTGTATGAATATAATTCCACCATGGTGATGGGGGGATGTGCACACAACAAGAAAAAAAAATCCTGAAGATTTAAATATTGAAGGACACTTTAGAAAATTGTTGACTGGCTCTGTTCACTTACATAAGAGCCATGAGTTAATGGTTTGACCAGGCTCTTCATTCCTGAGATGTATTGCTTTCAGTCTCCATCATTCTTCAGTCATTTCCCTCCTTTTTAAAATATCAAAAGGAATGGAGATTGTAGGAACCTCACACACTGAATATTGTTCAGCATCTTCTGTTTGCTTGTCTTCTTCCTTTGCTATTTATGTGCTATGCCCGAGCTCTTCATTGTTTCCCAAGGATCCAGCATGCTGCACAATCATAGTCTTTATGAGAAAGGTGGGGAAATGGGTTGGTTGACTAAGGTGTTGGATGCAACTGCCTTGACATTAGTTTGTGCTATTTCAAGGGCATTTGGTTCTTCAGTGCCATTTTTCTGGTGAGCTACTATAACGTTTCTTTGCTCATTTCTTATTAAAATCTAATATATTTCTAGGATAGATGGAGGTCATTTTTAAAAGAGGGCAAATAAGCTTTAAAGCCCTCTTGTAGATAGATTATTGAGATGCTTCAAGGAGGAACAGAATAAAGATTAAAAACCTTCCCACACTGAACAGCATGATGTTCTGATGCATGATGTAAATCCTGGTGAAAAATGCTTGAAATGATAGTAAGTTATATTCTATGAGCAGGGACATAGGGAAGCTCACCTGCCCCACAGACTCACAATGTCTCCTTTTAATTGTCTCCCTTCCCCATGTTTCAAACCTCATCCTCTCATCTCTCAAACCTCATGCTACTAGTTTTGATTGTTATACTACTAAAGGATCTACCATGTGTCATTCAGTTTGCTTGGTGAAGCTTCATAAAGAATTGTTAACCTCCCAAATTGCTTGCTACATTTGTTAGGTTGCCAAGAATTGTGTTGGGTGTTCTGCCGCTCCTGGAAACTGGTGGGGAATTAGGGGGGCATACTAAGAAAGAGTGGGGAAGGCACTGACAAACCACCCTGTATTGAGTCTGCCATGAAAACGCTAGAGGGCGTCACCCCAAGGGTCAGACATGACTCGGTGCTTGCACAGGGGATACCTTTACCTTTTTACTAAGAGAGAGAGGAAGACCCAGGCAATGTGGCAATGTCATTTCTGCAGTGCCAGATTTAGATGAAGACAGGCTCTAGGCTATTCCACTTGTGAGCCCCCCCCCGCCCAAATCCCCTGCCCACCCTCACAACTAAGGGAAGATGGAAGTCAAGACTGTTTTAAACAAAACTGAGTAAAGATGAGGATGATGACAGGTGTGTAAAATTTTGCAATACACAATTCCTCCTCTAAAATACTTAAGATTTTATAGCTAAACACCATAGTGATTGAAAAAAAGCAAAAATGTTACAATCAAACTTTTGTAATAACCAAACTTTTTCAACAGTTTGCAGAATAAGCAGAATTTTTTTAGGAAAATAAAATTGTAAGATTACTGACCAGCTTCTTTCTTTATTACCCCACCTCACCCCCACCCCCCGAGCTTATACATTTTATAGCCTGGGAAGTATTAGCAAGATGATCATGACTATCTGGCAGTGACAGTGTGACACAGATCCTACTTTATGTTGTTATTCAACAGTTGGTTTTAAAATACACATTAAGAAATAAATGACAATAATCAAATACTCTAAAACTAAAAAAAAAGCTTTTTAGGCTTCTTCACAGCAAAATCTTCTAAAAGTTCATCAAAATTTGTTTGTCTAATTTGTTTGTCTAAGTCACTTTCAGTATCCAGAATGCTCAGTATGAACAACCTCCCTTGAGACATGGTAGCCTTAATTAATTGTTAATTCTTTTGCATCTTGAAAAAGACAAATGTTTAGGCACATTTGACTTAGGTTGCAAAAATGATTTTAGAATCACCCATCTCGTTGTGGAGGATGAAAAGAAGGAATACCAGAGCATTGTCCAGATGTCTCTGTAGTGATGATGTCACTTCCTATGGACTGTGGAAGTAATGTCACCCCATCACTGGCTATATCGCCTGGGCCTTCCTCTCTCTCCTAGTAAGTCCCCTTGCTGGCTAGCTAATTGGCAGTGGTGGGCATGGGGCCTGGTGGGAGGGGGTCTGGAAACCCAAGAATTGTGTCTGCCCTCTTCTGAACTGGCATTTAGAGAAACATTTCCTAAGTACCCCATAGAGTAGACAATAGCTGAGTGTTCTCATATTAATTTTAATTTGAAGGATTTGAAGACATTGATCCAATGGGTCTGATTTTTATTAATATAATATCAATTTCTCAAGGGACTTTAAAACAGAAGCATCATAAGTAAGTACCAAAGTAATAAATATGCAAGCCTATTTTACCTACAGGTAATGTTCTCATTTACTTCAATCAATGATCATTGATTTACAGCTGATGTTATTGTCTTTAGATAATACATTGCCTTCGAGTGATCTCTCAGTTTTAAGGATGAAATTTACTCGAATCGCTCTGGGGGAATACACACACAAACAAACATATATATAAATATGTACTGAAGGCAATGAAATGCTGAAGGGTGGGGGAAGCACAACCCTGCTCTTCTCACTCAATATTTAACACAGTGGCTGTGTTTTAGATGAATGCATAATTTATGTCAGCAAAACACATTTCTGTGCCAAGAAATTGCATGGTGGTATATTGCATCAGTTAAAGAAAGTAAAATTTTCTTTTATTTAGTCTTAGATACATACAGATCAGAATTGAGGTTCTTTCTTTCTTTCTTTCTTTCTTTCTTTCTTTCTTTCTTTCTTTCTTTCTTTCTTTCTTTCTCAGTCTTAAAGCATTTATATGGCCCTTTCTGAACATTCAGAGTACTTATATATTTTACCATGGCACCCAAATGATGACTTGAGAGAACTGTATGGGTTCAACTAGTTTATTTATTTAAATGTCTGGTCTACATAACTGCTTATTAAAATAATGCCCATAGTATCTCACAGAGCCACTTCTCAGGACAAGGCCTAAAGGGCACCATGTGATGATGGTTCAAGCCCTATAATGTGGGGAGAATTTCAGAAAGTGTTAGAAGATTCTTGATTCCTGCCATTGGCTTTTGGGGATATTGCAAGGTTCCATCTTATCCCCCATGCTATTTAATATG
This sequence comes from Paroedura picta, assembly GCF_049243985.1. Lineage (NCBI taxonomy): Eukaryota > Metazoa > Chordata > Lepidosauria > Squamata > Gekkonidae > Paroedura > Paroedura picta. The sequence goes on from NC_135370.1 coordinate 69,101,676, forward strand.
TATCTGAAGCCATTGGGAGGGGTCATCAGGATGGGCTGCAGTGTCATCAATATGTGGATGATACCCAGCTCTGCCTTTGTTTCCCCTTAATTTAACATTGTTAATGTTCTGAACAGATGTTTGGAGTCAGTAACAAGATGAAACTTAGTATTCTGCCACTGTTCCACAGCATTTCCAGTGGTGCCTGAATGATAAAGAGCATCAATGCTTCCGGAATCTCTTTGAGCAAGAAGCTTTAGTAGCATAGGTGCAAATTTACACCATCAAATGATGCAGGCCCTTATTTAGAAACCATCAGTGGCATGTAATGGAAATCAAGCTGTGTGGGTCCTCCTGAATGCTTAGTGCCACAGCTGCTTTTGATTCTAGTTAAATAATATATATATTTTAAATCCCCTGCCATAAGTTTCATGAACTTGACTCTAATTGAACTGTCATGTATGTAGCCATTTTGGAGAAAGGGTGATTTCTGTGATCTGTGGTGAGATGAGAGGCTGGGGGGGGGGAATAAGCCACAGACACAGATAAGGAGATTTTATTCAGCTTTATTTGACAAGTTTTATTACACTGAGGAAAGCATAACATATCTAATCTCATTGCAGGTGATGCAGCCATTCAGCCTTTATTACTTGAATCCCATTAGATATAAAATTGTTTCTATTTTTCAATGGCATGGTATCTTTGTATATTATTATTACTATTAGTGTTATTATGGTTACCATCATCAGAAAACTTGCAAAGGTAAGAGTATTAAGGTAATTTCTGATCAATATTCTTACTTCTTTTCTATTTGGTTTGCTGTCTGCCTTAGATTTTGAAAACCCCAATGTGTATCGATGTGTGTGTATGTAACAGTGTTAAAATTAAATCCAAGATAAACTTCTAGGACATTTCTATCAAAATAAAAAACACAGTTCTAGTAAGGCATAGCTCATATTAGGAAAGGGGGTCATAATGTGAGAATGTAGAAATCAATGTTGAGTGGAACTAGATTTATCTCATCTAGTAACAGGATGGAATAAATATATGGGGGAGGGGGGACCCTGATCACTGAGTTCATAGAATCTACCCCACTTTGAACCAACCACTTCAAGAATCTGATCTAATCTAAAATAGATCTTCCTTGAATAAATGAGATAGATAATAGAAAGACAGAGACTTTAGCAATATTTTCTTTCTTCCCCAGTCTTACAAGGACTAAAAATATGTTACCTAAAAGGAGGCCTCCTGAGAATGGCCATGGTAGGGTTTTAGGCTTCATGCCCTAGGTTAGGGGTCTGCAAACGATGGAGCCAAAGCCAAATGTGGTTCAGTATGGAATGAGAGGAAGCCTGGGATTAGACACAGAGGCAGGCAATGGCAAAATAGCTCTATTCATCTATTGCCTTGAAAACCCTGGGGGGGGGGGGGGTCACCATAAACTGGCTGTGACTTGATAGCACTTTCCACAATTCCCATATTGAAATATTAGATGGTATGTTTGAATAACCAATACATGAAAAGAAAATTAGGCAAAGGTTATTGTGGGGCTCAAAGGGCTTTTTGGAGATGTTTTAAATAAATGGGGATGTTATAGGTGGTCAGTAATCCAAGTGAAAACCATGTAGAGGTTTATGCCCATACACTTAAACAATTGCTGATCATGGTATATTTGGTTCTTATTGTGAAACCATCCTGTAGCATTTCCTAATGAAAGACTTGCAACAATAATTGTTTGGGCTGCAGTCACTTTATGAAATCAGCTGCTTATTACAAGGGTACTCACAAGGTAATGGATGGCATCATGTTCTCTTTCTTCTATTTTTTTAAATAAATATTTTTTAAAAAAAAATCATGGATAGAATCATCTTGGAAACATTCTTCCAGGAGCAGATCAGAGTAATGGGAATGAAGGAGAGAAGGAACTTGACAGATGAGCCCATGCAATAACCACTGGGGAGAGAGAGAGAGAGAGAGAGAGAGAGAATTCAGAAGTCCCTTTCTCTAGTAGTCACTTGAAGTATTTCAGGGAGGTAAATCTGGAAAAGACCAACTTCATTACTTGTTGTTTCCAACACTAAAATATTCTATGAGTTTGAGCACCTAAAGATAAATTTAGATTCATTCATCAACCCTTCCCATTTCCCCTTTTTCCCTCTCCATTTTTTATTGTAAGCTTGTGGGAAGAATTGTCTTTTTGCCTAAAAACTCTGTAAAGTATCATGATAGTGATGATGATGCACATTGATTTGAGGAGCGGGCTAATACTGCCATTTAATGAAATGAGTTTTAAACCAGGCTACCAAAAAGACTTTAGGTACCAATGCTAGAAATTATATTGATGTCCTTTGGATTTGCCAGTAGCTTGCAAGGCTCACCTTCAAAATAATCAACATGACACCTGCCAATTTTTTATCTTGTTGGATAGTAACTTGCTACCACCAATTCCTACAAAATCTCTCCATCATCCATTTCCCCAGTGGTTTCAATGGAGAAATGAAGTTAAATACATTAGATTACTAGGTGAATCACAATAAAAGCAGAGGTGTTTTGTTTATTACTGTTTTCTTTCTTCTACTCTTTTTATTGACATTGTAATTTCAAGCCCTCCCTTGTTTATTAGTTTAATTTTCCATGTGCAATATTGGTTTTATAGAACAAATTTATCTGTATGGCATTTTGGATGGCAATTGTATATCTTGGTTGGCTCTATATGCAGTCACAACTGAACCCCTGTTTCTGGAACACCTGTTGCAGGGACATAGATTGGGATGGCACAATGGACACAGATTATTGATTACCTAGTGCACTTTTGAGTCTGATGTTAGATTACTTTCCTTTGTCAAATCTTGTTATAAATGTAGAAAAAAATGTTATTTATTTTAACCCTTACAGATCCTCAGTTATTTCAATATTCAATATTTTGTTTAAACCTTCTTGGTTTAAACATGGGCCACATGTTCTGTGAAAGATCCGAATGACCAGCAACAATTGCCTTCCTCACCGATTCATTGGCCTCCCATGAAGTTTCCACTTTTCCATTATGAGTAATAGCAAAGGCTTTGAAGAATTTCCTCCTAAGTTTTAAACACAGGAATCAATGGGTAGGGGACATAGTTGGGTATGTCACAATCATTTGTGTATCTGTTTTTGATGAAGTTTACATGGAAGATACAAATCTTGTGCACTTTAATTGACTCAAATAGTAACAAGCTTTAGATCTCATGATGGATGCCCAAGGGATCAGAACTATACTGGAAACCAGATTGAGTCCCTAGACTACTAGCTGCCTGTTCCATTTGTATCCCTTGGATTCATTTACTAGTTACTTAATCTAAAATTGGAGGCACTCAGAAGAAGCACTTCAATATGATCATTAATGGATTCCAGACTCTTCATACATGTGGATTAGGAATGCCTACTATAATCCTTAAAAAGCTGTTTGTATTCCTTTCTCCCTTTTATATTCAGACTCTTTTAAGGAACTAATGGTGAACTAATTATTCTCAAAATACTCCAGTGTTGTTTTAGGTTTACAAACATGCTTTTTTAAAAAAAAAATCAAATGTCTAAGATGACTAACTAATATAATATTTTCTGGTTAGACAAGGGAACTGCATCTCAAAGGAATAGCTTGAATGGGACAGAGTACTTAAATAAAACCAAATTAATTTTATGGACTATAGAGAAGAATGGCTATAAAGGGCAAACTCTGGAAGAGAAATGTTTTAATTAATGACTGAATTAGTGAATAATTAGTATAGAATAAATTGCATGTCATCCTTGAAGACTGATACAGAATCTCTCTCTCATTTTGTAGTAAAGGGTACTATAGGACTGAAATGATTGATGACCCCCAATGAAGACAAAAGCATCAGAGTCCATGGGGCATGAATTCATACTTATTGGCCTTGGTCTAGAAATCCCCCTGTACCACAGCAGATGCATGGTCTCTCCTTAGCACCATTCATATATACTTTGCTTAACAAATGACAATTTCTGACATTACTGACCACATGCTTAAGGGAAGAAAAAAATGGGTATTTGTTCTTGTGATATCAGGATGGGGGGCATCTTTTGAAAGACAATCTTGATGCCATTTAAAACCCTTGTGTGTAAAATAATTAATACTTGCAACAATTTTTTAAAATTTTCAGTCAAATAGTTTACTGTTGTGAAAAAGAATCTCTCTCCCTCTCTCTGTGCATGTGTGGTTAGACTGCTCCCTCTAAATTTTTCCCATTTATCATCCAAGTCTTTAGCAACAGGAAGAAGAGTTCAGAAATCTACAATGTCCAGGTTCTGAGATTCCAGGCAATAGTGTTTTCCTTGTGCTAGTCGACTTAAGGAGCTCCCGTGCTGTCCAGCATCTTACTGAGTTTAAGAAGCTCAGAGTGTCTTCTGTATGAAGTCCTCCCTGTGGCCCATGGGAATGGTGCTTGTAACAGACTCACCTTACCTTAACACTAACCTTAGACTACTTTACCATAGTCACATGAACTATGGCAGATACAAAAACATATCTATAAATGAACTCTGCTTACATTTCAGCTTACTCAGATTGGGAAACTCAAGTAGTTAAATAAGCTGAAGAATCACAACAATGTTCAGGAATGCCCCTTTTCATCTTCAGGAATGCCCCTTTTCATCATATTTATAGATTGCCACTCCTGGCCAGCCAGCTCATGACGGTTAACATCAAATCCAAAATACAAAGTTAAAAATAACCAAGAAATAATACATTAAAAACAGTATAAGATTCCCCACACATAATTCCCTTGGGATTATAAGATTCCCCAACACCTGGGTGTAAACTGCACAGAGCTTTTATTCCAACCCCAGATTGATTCAGTCCCTGCCCTCTACAGAGAATGTGATTTCCGTTTGGATTTGGGGCGATTTAAAATTTCCTTCTGCAGCAAGAAGGATTGATCCAGAGTGACCCTACCTTTATTGTGCGATATCTTAGAGTGCTTTTAACCCTCAATATTTAAAGGCTGTTTTGAATTTGGGCTCTCCTCTGTGGTAGAGGACCCATGATTGGCCACAGCTGGTCATGTGACAAACTTGCCTTAAAAGAGAAGCCTCTAATTTCTCTCAAATTCTGTCGGTCCTGGATTTTTTCTCCCTTCTCTGCCTTTTTCGATCATCTCCCTCCCCCCTCTCCAAGAAAAGAAAGAGGCTCCCTGCTTGGCTCCTCTCCCCCCATCCTTGAAGAAAAGAAAGAGGCTTGGCTCCCTCCCCCCCTTCTGAACTACCATAACCACATGCAGAACACTTTCCTGTTTCAATGGGGAGGGGGGGGGAGAGGAAGATCCGAGTTCAAAGCGATCTGAATTCAGCAGGATTGACAATGGAATAAACAAAGTAAGTGCAGACTCTTCCCTGGTAAAAGAGCCAATTTGGTGTGGTGGTTAGGAGCACGGAATTCTAATATTGTGATTTGATTCCGCGCTACCCCACATGCAGCCAGCTGAGTGACCTTGGGCTCACCACAGCACTGATAAAGCTGCTCTGACTGAGCAGTAATATCAGGGCTCACTCAGCCTCACCTATCCCACAGGGTGTCTGTTGTGGGGAGACCATCAGGTGAGGACCAAGGCCAGGGCCAGGTGAACCTCATGGGGGCCAGGGTTCACCAACTTGTTAGTATTCGCCAAGTGAAGCACCCTATTAGTGGCCTAGGAAATTAGACAATCCCTCAGATATGCTGGGCCCAGACTGCAAATAATCTTAATGGTCAAAACCAGAACTTTGAACTTGATCCAAAATTCAACTGGCAATCAATGGAGCTGCCTCAGTGCAGGCTGGATATGGGCTCTCCATGGTATTCTGGTGACAACCCTAGCAGCTGCATTTTGCAACAGCTTTAGTTCTGGAGTCAAGGAAAAGGGAAAAAGTCATTGATGGTGGTGGGCCAACAACACATAACTAAACCTGAATTAGAGTCCTGGAACTGAACTCTGGCTCAAATATGTTGGTAAAGTTAAGATATGTGAGACAGCAAAGCACCAGGCTGCTTAAAGGAATAAAATGGTTATATTATGAAGAGAAACAAAATTTGTATAGAAAGACTGAGGAGAGAAATAATAGTCTAATTCTAAGGCCCATTCCGCACCAGGATCAATGTGGCAAATTGGTTTCGGAAAGAAAAAATGCAATTTTAAATAGTGGAATTCGTCGTTATGCGTACCTGCCTTTGTAGTGGAATCCAGTTGCGTTTCAATCGTTTCCCACAGGTTTCCGGTCTCGGCAAAAATCGCTAGGAAGGAAGCAATATTTGCTGTGCTTTGTCCCGCCCCTGGCCGTCAATCAAACGAGCAGCCAATGGGCAGTTGTTACCATGCTCCGAAAAAGTCCCTTTGCCTTTAAGAACAGATTAAAAAAAAACCACGTTGCAACAAATCTGTGCTGATTCGTTGCAACGGAGAGACCCATCTAGCTCGTAGGCAGTGTATGGGCTGGCGATTCATCGTTGCCACACTCCCCTGAGTGAAAAAAAAATCCCTCCCCCATGCACGGGCACGATTTTCAGCCGAAAATAAAGGGAACTAGCAAACGGGGCTTGTGTTGTGCTTGGTGACTTGGGGCGAGCTTTAAAGCAGCTCTGTGTAGGGACTGCAGCTGGAGAAGTCTCGCTGGGTGAATGAAGGCTCGCCGGTTTGTTGCTCTCCGCTCACTCCAAGAAAAAAAAATGGCGATCGCTTCGGTGGAAGTTCAGAGGAGAGAGCCAGGGGGAGGGACTTTGCTGAAACTGCAACAATGGGAATGCACAGGTCTTTTTCGGAACTGTTGTAGATTGCTTGCAAGAGTGTAGCGCTTTTCGGAGGGTGAATCCATCTTTTGGGATTTCCATTTAAGAGCTACAAAGAAACGCTTTTAGCTGATCGTTTGCAGGAGTGTGGCAGATTGTGTGCAATGTCGTGCATAACTGCAAATTAGTAGCGATTACAATTTGCCACACTCCTGCTACTTTGAACTCGTGCGGAAAGGCCCTAATTGTGGTCTGCAGTCATACTTAGTGAAACAGGCTTCTTCGGGAGGTGATGGGTTCTCCTTCTTTGAAAGTTTTTAAAGCAGAGGCTAGATAGTGATCTGACAGAGATGCTGATTCTGTTAATTTAGGCAGAATGTGAGAGAGTTGGAAGGAAAGGATGTGCCAGTGTTTGACTCTTGTGGCCCTTCCTTGCATGCCCAGGGAATTGCTGATCGCCACTGTGGGATGGAAGGTGAATTTCATCCAGGCCAGGCAGAATTCTGGAGATTTCTTGTGGGGGGTGATCACTTGGGTATGAAATTGGGGTCACTGTGAGTAGGCAGGTAGTTGTGAGTTCTTGCATTGTGCAGAGAGTTGGACTAGATGACCTTGGAGGTCCCTCCCAACTCTATAATTCTATGTCTGCTTAGGAGGCAAGTAGGAACGAAGTATGATGAAAGGGGCAGGAAATATCCAAAGAGTCAATCAGGACACTGAAGGAGATGATTTTAAAAAACATCAGGAAATTCCTAAGCTAAATATGCTAAATGTACATCTCCTCTGATGTCCCCTGCAGGACATTCTTCATATATTTTTCAGTCATGCACACTACAGGTCTTGTATATTCCGACAAAATGAAGCATGCTTATGTTGCATCCTTCTTCAATGTAATGCAATGCCAATAACCTAAATCAAATGCCAATTAAACTGAATCACTGAGTTATGTTCTAGCTGAGCTGTGCAATGGACTTTTATAGTTAATTACATTAACTGAGTCCATTCATTTTCTACAACATGTTACAGTTTCTCTAGCCTCACAGTCACTTAAAAGCATTATTCAGCAAGTTTACTTAACTTCTCCTCTGAGATATCTCCCTGTGGTTTCCAGGCAGTGCACTAATTAATGGGGCAGGACAGAGTTTTTACCTCCTGTTATCAAAAGATGATGGATTGATTATCTGCAGATTAAAATGTGGATTTTTATTGACACACATGGCTGTGAAAAGGTGTATAAATGGCTTCAAGCAATCTCAGTTATTCTCATGACTAAGAAATAAGATTAAATGTTTTTTTTCAATTTATACATAGCTCAAATACAAATAATGGATAATCAACAGATACAATTGGATAATCAACAGATACCATAGGGCCCATTCTGTCCATCAAAGGAACAGGATAGCAGTCATGTATGCAGCTATCAATTTGGACCCCTTAACAACTCTGCTAAAGAGACTAAGGAGGGTCTCACATACTACAGCTAATACTACAAACTAGAACTCGGAATGGAAATGATGGCAGGACACCAGTTGATGAATTAGAGAAAGTATGGTAAGAAGAAAGACTTAGGACTTTTCTAGACAGCAAGTAAAGTTGCAAATATTTATTAGTTGGAAATATAGTGTCAAAGCAGAACTGATCTCATGTGGGCTAATGGTACTTTCTTTATGTCTTCACAAATGAGGCTGGGCATTCACCTAATCCTCAAAGCCTCTGTTTACAAGGCGGCAGGACAGGACGGCAGGGGACACCAGGCATCCTCAGAGTTACAGGGAGGGCAAGAGGGAGAGGGAGAGGTGCATGCAGGTGCGGGTAGTGTACGCATGCGGCACATCTATTTAAGGCACGATGAGCATCGGTCCTACCTCTTTCCCCTGGCAGGCAAGTAAGAGAGCGGTCAGAACTCAGCCACCAACCCTGTTATAAGTGTTGGTGAAAATGTTCACATTAATGTTGGTGTTGAAGATGTTCATGCTCTCTGTCACAGCTTTCTGGAGGGCAGAGATAGCATGGTGAGAGAGCCTCTTTGGGTAGTTTGATGAGAGCATTGAACTTTTTAAGTTGGGGCCTCATTCATGAGGTGGCTTTGAGCGAGTTGGCTAACCCAGATGGGGAGTCTTGATGCTTGCTGAGCCAGGTGGCCCATGTGTCAGAGGAGGTCTGTGCCTCTCTCTGGCACATTAGGTTGGAACACTTCTCTTGGTGAGGCTCAGCACCTATAGGTGACCTGTCTCTCTGGGAGGAGACAGGTGGCACCTTAATGCTCTGGGCCAGATGATGTGCAGTTAATTCTGTCAGTAAGGCTCTCTTTAACCATGCCTAATTTGTTGCCACCTCTTGTGTGTTAAACAAATTAAAAACTGTGACCAGGTTTAAGCCATCCAAGTCTGTGTGTCCTCCTTCTATCCCTCAGACCTGCCTTCAAGTCAATAGATGCAAGGGCCTAAAGCCATATGAGGCAGGATGGGCAGATTTGTTTATGCCAAAGGAATCAATGAAGTGAATGCATAGCCTGAAACAATTTATTGTTTAGTCATTGAGTGCTGTCTCCACAAGGGGTGAGTCATGGGGTGGTGTTGGGGGGAATGATGAGAACAAAATTCTTGAGGTTTTCAAGTTTTGCCAGATTTATATAGACTCCTCCTGGAATAATACAACATAGAGAATTAAGGCAGGTGGGGGGGGGGGGTCAGTAACCTGAAAACTATTTTAAAATTCTTCAGAATGATGCCTGCATAGAATATCTGCATCACTGGCAACCAATGTAGACAAAGGCACTTGCCAATGTGGTGCTTATCCAAGCTCAGCCCATTCAGTATTCACAGCTCAATAGAAGCTGTAGTTCAACGAAAGATGCATATGTTCAGCAATAGTAATGTCTTGTGCGGATGCTCGGGAGGGAGTAGATTTCACATCTTGAACGCTATCTTGGGGGTGGGGGGAAATCAATCTTCCTCCTGTCTACAGAGAGAAGACTTTCAACCTAGAGACTGGAATGCGTATCCTGAGTAATCAGTTCTAGAAAAGCTCATTTGAAAGGTCCCCAAAAGAACAATTGATTGGAGGCAGAGAGGAGAATAGAATAGTGTTCTAGACAGACCAAGCTAACCTGATCAGAACTCGGAAGGGGCATCCCTAGTTAGTATTTGGATCAGGGTTGTAATGCAGAGGCAGGCAATAGCAAACCACTAGCGAACCTCTCTACCTAGAAAGCCCCGTATGTCAGCTGTTACTTGGTAGGAAAAAGGGGGGGGGTAGAATTGCCTTTGCTGGGTTAGACCTAAGTCCATCAAGTCCAGCATCCTCTTTCCAACAGCCAATGAAATGATTCACCAATGGGGTATGATGAATTTATAAATATAAGCGCTCTAAAATTAATCCTGCCAGAAAGAACTGATTTACATTTAGTTACTGCAGTGTCTTCTGATGCCAACAGCATTTGATCAATAGATTCAGACTGCCTTAGGGCAAGTAAGCTACATTTAGAAATCTTAGCTACATTTTCTGTAATGGCAAGGTATCCAGCTAAAATCCTGTGAATAAGGACCTGATCTTAACTACAAAATTTGTTTACTTTAATAGACTCATGAATGCATTCATTAGCAAAAATGCAAGATAACTGAGGAACAGTCTTTACCTTGAATCACAGATGCTGATGTACCTTCACAGAAATGGACATTGTCCCAGTTTCCACAAAGTAAAAATGCATAAACAACATATACTTTATATATAAACTTTGTATGACATAAACAGTAATTGCATGCTCCTAATTAATCAACCCAATTTGGATTCCAACCAAGAACTAAAAACAGTTTCTTTAATTACATAGTTTTTCAAAGCTAATTTTGGCTCATTTTTGTCTCTGAATGCTATTTACTTATTCCTCCACAAAATTTCTTCCACCTTTGGCACAAAATCCATGATTTCTGGCCCAAGAATCTGTTTTCCTCCTTTGCCAATTCCTCAAACCCCATAAGCAGTGAAAACAAATTTCATTAGGTTTTGCCAGCCTTTTTTTGAAGCAAAGCTTTATTCTCAAAAAGTAATTGTATTTTGCTACTATAAGGTAATATAATGTGGCACACACTGTTTGAAAGCATGCCACTGCTCGATAATTTATCTCCAAAAATAATGCAATGAAAAAATAAGTGAATGCTGTCAAATTCTGTTATAGAAACCAAAATAACGTAAGATAATATGGTTGGCTTCTAGACCAGTAGCAAAATGTGCCCATTTCAGATGTCAGCTGAGAAAGCATTTCTATTCTTCAAAAAATTGTTTAAATATTTTGGCTGAATCAGCAAAAAGCTTTCAATGCGATTAAAGTGTAAAACATAAACAGAAAGGGATACAGTTATCCTGAAGCTGTACACCAGTGCTAATACCAGTCCCACATGTGCGGGGCAGTATCTCACACAGGATGTCTGAGGGCATCTTTCCTGCAGTGTATTAAGGTTCCATCACATACTAAAGTGGAGATTAGGGAACACCCATACCTGAGAGGTGAGCATGTGCACTAGTTGTTAGTACTGCTGAAGTTTGCATAGAATGGATTTGTAGTGATGGTGATGCTCACTGCACGTGATAATGCTCTCTTTTATTGGAAGGCAAGCTTTGAATCTGCTATTCTGTCTTCAATTAAAAATGAGATACAGTTCAAGACTTCCAGATGCATTTGTGCATGAGCACATGGCATTCATCAGGACAGATTAATAGGGATGGGTACAAACTGCATTTTTGCAAACCACAACATTACATATGCCAGTTCACATAGGTCTGCGAGCCATTTACATCTTAATCCATTGCATTTTGTTTCCTGCAAAAGCAGTGAGGAGCAAAAAGGAAGGATTTAAATGGCTCCAAATACATTGAAAACCCTCTTGATTCTACAAGGAACAAAATCAGATGGCTAAATGGTTCCGTTTAACCCTCCCATATTGCTCTCCCCATTGAGGTGACAGGGAGCAGATTGGGAGAGTTTAAGTGGCTGGCAGCCATTTAACCCTCTGGTTTTGTTCCCCACCATTTCAAAGTAGGGGAAGCAAAACCAGAGGATTAAATATGGGGGTGAAGTGCCTCTTCTGCTGCATGAGTGCAGCATTGCTATCAAAAATAAATTTCCTGATGCCCATCCCCATTCCAGCCTCTCTGCAGCCTGTCATGCTCCCCCAAAACCTGGCACCAGCAGTTGATGAACCCCCAGAAATAGCATGTGGACAAACTGGGGGTCTTTCAAAGGAGGGGATCAGTGAAAACAACCCTCAGTCTAACAATTATGTTGTTGTCAAATTGAAAAAGTTGCAGATACCCTGATGTGCTCTTATCTGACTGGTAGGCAAAGATCCTTCCTGAATAACAAACTGGCCAACCAATTTAGAAACAAATGTTATCCAAAGCAATTATCCATTTTGACAAAAGGGCTTGAAAAATATGTAAGAACTGAAACAAACCAACCAACAAAACTATGACAGCTTCATAATGCCAGTATAAAAATTGCCAACTGCTGTATTTTCCCCAGGCACTATCTTGGAGGAAGTAAAGAAAACCCTAGCTGCTCATTCACAAGTTGCCAGGCTGTCTATTGAAGGGCTAGCAAAGGGCAAAAGAGGTTTGGAGCATGTGCCTCCAGGTTGTTGTTGTTATTATTATTACATTTATTACCCACCACTCCCAGGAAGCCAGCTCCTAATAGGGTGATTGGTGATGAGGGGTGAAAAACAAATGGGTTTCGTTGAAGAAAGGTTTTCTGTAGAAACAGATTGGCAATTGTCCTTAGTTTTTGTAGCTGAAGTATGAGACAGCAACATGCAAACATACATCCAGTAGACTATAATTGTAATTGGATTGTAAACTAAACATGAGCAGGCAGTGTGATGCAGCGGTAAAAAAGGCAAATGCCATTTTGGGCTGTATCAACAGAGGCATCACATCAAAATCACAAGATGTCATAGTCCCATTGTATACGGCACTGGTCAGACCACACCTGGAGTACTGTGTGCAGTTCTGGAGACCTCACTTCAAGAAGGACGTAGATAAAATTGAAAGGGTACAGAGGAGAGCGACGAAGATGATCTGGGGCCAAGGGACCAAGCCCTATGAAGATAGGTTGAGGGACTTGGGAATGTTCAGCCTGGAGAAAAGGAGGTTGAGAGGGGACATGATAGCCCTCTTTTAGTATTTGAAAGGTTGTCACTTGGAGGAGGGCAGGATGCTGTTTCTGCTGGCTGCAGAGGAGAGGACACGCAGTAATGGGTTTAAACTTCAAGTACAACGATATAGGCTAGATATCAGGAAAAAGTTTTTCACAGTCAGAGTAGTTCAGCAGTGGAATAGGCTGCCTAAGGAGGTGGTGAGCTCCCCCTCACTGGCAGTCATCAAGCAAAGGTTGGATACACACTTTTCTTGGATGCTTTAGGATGCTTAGGGCTAATCCTGCGTTGAGCAGGGGGTTGGACTAGATGGCCTGTATGGCCCCTTCCAACTCTATGATTCTATGATTCTATGATTCTATAATCTCCATACTACTAAGACAGTGGACAATTACTGTAGAGTATGTATTATTTCATTGTCAGGATTGTCATTCAGCAGCCTGATGCACCCCCAAATATAATATGGTTTCTAAAGTGTCCCCCAGTAGAAGTCTTGGCTAAAATGTGCTGAAAGAAGAAAATACTGACTTCAGATGATAAAATAACAGATTTATGGTCATTGCAGTAGGGCAAAGAGACAAAAATGTTGCCTCTCCAACTGCTCAGCAGCTGTTCAGTCAATGCACGCTGCATACCAATGTTTTCCTGACAGCAGCAAATGACAGGTACAGCTTCTCCGCCTCCAGCTGTGATAATTAATGTTCTGTCAAGACAAGGGATCTCATGGCTTTAAGAATGTTCATGTGTGGTCAGAGGTGTTCAATTCTTGCCAATGAGATTCTGCAGAGGCAAGAATAAAATGTATGCTTAAATAAGTATTCTTAGTTGTTTTGAGACAGGCATGATAAATCATTTATGCAATGCTCAATCACTGTTGAAGCCTAAATCTACAAAATATAATCTGCTTCCCAAAAGAAATTTTCTGCATTTTCACTCACAGGGGCCCAGCACGCATAAGGGCTAATGCCACAGTGGTCAATCAGACCAGGCCCAAAGAGATATTTGAATGTGGTATTCTGAAATACCCCAACCCCACTATATTGGGTTTTAAAAAATCCAGAAAATCAGACTAAAAGGTAGATAAGAAGAGAAGTAATACATAGCATAGGTTGTGGAATTCCTGGAGACTTAGGGATGAAGCCTGAGGAGGGGGAGGTTTTTGGAGGGGAAACAGCTCAACAGGGTAGCATCATAGAGCTGGAAGGGCCACAAGATACAAACACCGGCACATCCTTTCCTGCCCACCCAGTCACAATCTGCCTAAGTTCATAAAATCAGCATTTCTGTAAGATGACTATCTAGCCTTTTCTTAAAAACTTCCAAAGGAGAACCCACCACCTACAGAGGAAGCCTGTTCCACTGAGGAACCGTTCTAATGGTCAGGAACTTCTTTTGGATCTTTAGCCAAAAATTATTTTGAAATAATTTCAACCCATTGGTTGGTTCTGGTTCGACTCTCTGGGGCAACAGAAAACTCTGCTCCATCTTCTATATGACAGCCCTTCAAGTATTTGAAGATGGTTATCATATCACCTTGTAGACTTCTTCTCTCCAGGCTAAACAGACCAAGCTCCCATGGTCTTTCCCTATAAGACTTGATCTCCAAACTTCTCACCATCTTCATAGCCCTCCTCTGGATGTACTCCAGTTTGTCCACATCTTTCTTCAGTTTTGCTGCCCAGAAATGAACACAGTACTCCACGTGAGGTCTTACCAGTGTGGAGTAAAGCAGTAACATCACCTCGCATAATCTGGACACTAAACTTCTTTTAATACAGCCCAAAATCCTGTTTGCTTTTTAGCCACTGAGTCACATTGCTGACTCATGTTCAGTGTATGATTTACTATGACCTCCAGATCCTTTTCACATGTACTGCTGCCAAGACAACTCTCGCCCATCTTACAGTGATACATATCATTTTTCCTACCTAAATTTGTCCTCCAAAACAGTCATTTTCTTCAGAAGAACTGATCTACATAATCTGGAGATTATAATTCCGGGAGGCCTCCAGGCCCTATTTTATGGTCACTTTTTGGCTATTTAAATCATCAGACTAGGTCTTGGATTCAAATATCCTTTAACTTTTGGCTAATTTTTCTATCTTTCCCTCTAACATACCTCATGGAGTTTGTTTGCTATTAAAACAGAGGAGGGAAAAACCATATATGCATTCCTGAGGAATTTCAAGGAAGGACAGGGAAAATATAATAGATTTACTAGGGGAATTGTGCAGACATGGCAGGAGTATTTGATAGAGATAAGATTACTCATGAGGTCGAAAATGTATATAGGAAGAAATTTCTCCCTAAATAATAGTAGAACTTGGGGGCACTCAGTGATGTTGACAGGGAAGACAAATTAATAATTAAATTGTGGAATCTACGACCAGTGTATTTAGTGATAGCCAGGAGTACATTTTACTTTAAAAGGGGATTAGATTGGTTCATTGAAGATACATTGAGGAAATGTGACTAAAAGGAACCTGTATATCCAAAGGTAATAAAAGGGGAAAGCCTTGGTCTCTATGCCCTGTTGTTGGCCCTTGTTGTTGACTACTGTGTGAAACAGAATGCAGGACTAGATGGACCACTGGCTTGATCCAGAAGATCTCTTCTTGAAAAAATGTTTTTTGATGTGATTGTTTGTGACTGTGGATTCTTGTACTATAATTACAACATTGTACATATTGGCATTATATTTTTATTAGTTCACTTGTTTTTCACAGACTTGCTTCTACATGGATTATCTGAATTAGCAAAATAAAGTCCAGTGTCACCTAAAAGACTAGCAACATTTGTTTCATTCTTAAATTTTGTGAATAATAAGGCTTCACTTTTTCAGAGGCTATGAAAGAAAATCCTTCTACAGATTTTTATGAGGAAATTTACAGAAGTGGTAGAGAATGAGTTTTTCCAAACATTGTTATCTCTAAATGATATTACTTAGGCCTGATTAGGTATGCCAGTCCCCAGGTAGGACGTGGGGACCCCCTGGTTCTACAGATCATCTCCAGCAGACAGATCATCTCCCTGCAGAAAATGGCTGCTTTGGAGGGTGGACTGCATCACACTCTAGTCCATTGAGGTCCCTCCTTGTCCACTTCCACCTCCACCCAAAATCTCCAGGTGTTTCCCAACTCAGAACTGGCAACCCCAGGCCTGGTCTGTGGCCTAAGCAGAATGAGGAGTGGGTTCATCGAGTGCTGCAGTAATCAGATAATACACCTTCAGTTGCTGAATTCTCCTTTACATAAATAAAAATACTGTGCAAATAAAAAGGCTAAGCTAGAACATTTATCCTTGATACCCCCTTTCCCCAAATTTACTCACATGGAGATTTTTACATAGGAGACCATTAAAATGTGTGATCCACCATCAACAACCTGAATTGGTACACTGTAATTTTTCACTGCAGGATTCTTCTACCTCATACTGATGCATGTAGACCCAAAACCAACAATTTTGATCTTATATGGAACTTTGAAAGAACACTTTCTAAGGATTGCTGATAGATGGCCACCTGATAAGCTTCTACAGGTTTCCTGCTGAAACTGCCTGGAGATTCATTTCACAGTAATTATATGTGGAGAGCACCTGTTAATCAACCGTTGGCTAATTTACAAGGAAAATTTCCAATCTGACACTGCTATGTTTTTCCTCAATGAGAGAATATGACAAGATTTAATTAACATCTTAATTAGGTGTCTTCAGTCAGCGTGCCATTCCATTAACTCAACACAGTATTTTGCATGTTTCCACTTCTAAAGACACTGCCAGGCTTAAAATGGTCCATTCTGTTTATAATGGGGAGTAGTAACAGACGTGAACCTAAATGTATGTATGTATGCATACATATCCTATAGAATGCTGTGAGCCACCCTGAACCTTTGGGGAAGGACGACATACAAATCTGACATTTAATTAAAATTCCAGTTTGCTTTGGTTTGGGCTTTGGGAAAACCTTGAACCCAGCCCCAAACCAAACCTCAAACTAAGCTGGAATTTTCCTGACAACTGGGGACCATTTAATCTGTCCATTTCTCTTCCCCCTGCTTCAAATTGGGGGGGAGTGAAAAGGCCATATTTAATGGCTCACAGCCATTTAAACTTAACAGCCGTTAACTCACCAGACTGTTTTATTTAAATGGTTGGCAACCATTTCAGCCTAACAGCAGGGTGGCTGCACCAATTGGCTGTTAAGCTGAAATGGCTGTTAGCTATTCTCTCAAGAGGTGATTATAAGCAACTTTGAGACTCCTTTGGGCAGTGCAAAGCAGGGTATAAAAACTAACTTTTCTTCTGATTCAGGTACTAAACTACCCAATGAACATATGAATTTGCTTAGCACCATAATAGATCCATATATGAATAGATTCATATAGATCAACATTGACTATTGTGGCTAGGTAGGTTCTCCAGGATTCAGAGTGAAAGAAGCTTCTGAACATCTGATGCCATCTGACGGAGAGGCTGATTCTGTGAAGGCTCTAGGGGGTGACAGGTTACAGTAGATGAGCGATAGGTATGTGAGTGTCCTGCATAGTGCAGGGGGTTGGACTAGATGACCCGTGAGGTTCCTTCCAACTCTATGATTCTATGATCCCCCCTGATCTTTTAGACCAGAAGTTCTGAAGATGAATCTAGGATCTCCTGCTTGCAAAGCATGAGTCACAGCCCCTACCCATATAACTAACTACCTCATTAATAAGCCCTACCAATGGATTACTCAGCTTGACACTAGAGCTTTTCACAGAAATGCAGGACTCGACTTCACCACGGCTCTGCCTGTGCACAAAATGTAAAAACCACAGATCTCTCATTAAAAGCTCATTATGGTCAGGAACCTGTTAAGTTTAATCTCCTGTTCAATATTAACACAGAGCGAGTGAGAGAGCCTTCATGGTGATATCAAAATAATAAGCAATAAAATAAAGAATTGATTTCTTTCAGTTCAGCCTCTGAGAGCCATCAAGTAGCACTGCTAGGCTGACATCCCAGTGGGAAAAGCTGATCTCTAGAGTTTCCAAGCTTCCTCACTCCGTTGCCTGTCACTCTCCCTGCTTTGTTCACACAAATAGGGCTGCCAGTCTCAACACAGGCAGAAAAATCCTCTGCAGGATTCAGCCAGCTAGAGTGAGTTTTTCTGACCTCATCTCAGAGGATACAGAGACACTGGGCATATTCCCCATGGAAATGCATGTAAGTTGGTATTTGGCTCCTTTCCAGAAGCTTGCTGTTACAGAATGAGGAGGCTTTAAAGCATTTGGGAGCTGTCTGCATAATTGGAGACAGTAATATTTCCAAGACGATCAAGTCAAAGCAAAGAAACTTACAGCATGTCAACAAAAAACGGTTCTCTTTCTTTCAGTTTATTGGACATGAAGTCAGCATTTCCTGCATCACAGATAATGGTAGACACAGTTGGGGAATTGTGGCTAACAAGGCCATTTTGAAAGCACGGAACACTTCCTTTCAAGGGCAAAGAGAGCAACATGAAGCTGTAGCTTCACTAGCATTGGCTAATTAGCATTGGCTAAATTCACTCCACCGAACATGAGTCAGCCTATATGATGGACCCAAATAAATAACCTGGTGTTTGAAACTGTAACCTGAGTTTAGGCCAACTATTATTGGTTTGGCCTGAAGTGACACCTTTGATGAGAACCATGGTCTATCTTAATGTCATACCAACTGGCTGGTGAGTGGCTCAAAATGGTCAGCTGATTTTCTCTCAATGGACACTGTTAGGAGATGGTTCCTTGATAGTTCCAGTCTTGAAGAAGGTGATTTCTCTTCCCCTGAGTAGAATGACAGGGGGTTGTTAGTGAGTGAAGAAATAGCTGTTGTAGTTGGGCACAAAGAAGGAAACAGAATACTATGGTCAGAAGAACTGTGGATAATTGAGAGCACCAGAGCTCTTTCTCTACTGGGTCTGGCTTGAAGTAGTGGGTCTACTGACCTGTAGGAGTGTTTCTTTGTTTCCATTTGTGGTCTACTTGTATGTTTAATAAATCAATGATCCCCAACCTTTTTATCACCAGGGACCAGTCAACGCGTGACAATTTTACTGAGTCCTGGGGGGTCTTTTGCCGAGAGACATTGCCGCCTGAGCCCCATCTCCACTTGCTTTCCCGACGGTGCCCCTAACTTGCTGCTGCCCACTGGGGGGTGCTGCCAGCAGCAGCTGCTCAGTGCCACACCGAGGTGGAGCCGCAGCCATGGCAGCTGGAGTTCACCAAAGGTGAGTTGGCAGCAGAGTGGCAGGGCAGCCCCCGAGGCAGCAGCCGGGGAGAAGGACGAGGATGAGGTCCAGTACTGACTGATCCATAGACCGGTCCCGGTCTCCGGACTGGTTGTTGACCACTGTAATAAATCAATACAAATAATGTCTCCGGCATTCTTTAAACAAGGAAGTCAAATAGCTCAGCTTCTGGAATTTTTCAACATTGGGGAAAGTGGAGAATCGAGGAAAAAATGTCATTTTATATTAAGTAGCCTGAGCTCATCAGAACTTGGGAACTAAAGAGGGTCAGATATAGTTAGTACTTGGATGGGAAGCCACCAAGGAAGACAGAAGTTGGAATGCAGAGCAAGGCAAACCATCTCTCCTTCTCTCTTGTAGATACTTTGAATGGAGTCATCAGGAGTCACCGTCAATTCAACGGCACACTCTTCTTCTTTATCCTTAGAAACAAGGGGGGAAGGGGGGTTACATAACACCCAAAACATTCCAATCCTAGAGAGAAAACCAGATGGGATATTTACCAAAAAATAGAGACCAAATAGACTTGTAAAACTGTAGAAAGGATTAATGCAATGTGATGATGAGTTAAAATCCTATACTGATGTTGTGTCAACACAAATATATGTCCACAGCAGTGCCCTATCCACATCATCCTTTAAAACCTTAAATCTGTAATTAATATCAATGTGCTGTGGCGAATGAAGGCGCAACTTAACAAGCTGAGACCAAAGTATACAGTCAAATAAGAATGTGAAACAGGTAGAGGAAATTTCTAGTTTCTTCAATGTTTGCTGTCTTTTCCCAGTTGGTGAGTTATAAAGTTAACTTCCCACATAAATCAGCTTGATGTATCATTTTCAAAAAAGTTAATTTTGTAAAAAAAAATCAATGCATGTTTTTAAAATGTTTTCGATTACTATTTGTGAATGCAACATATATAATGATTGTTTACAACAACCAAGGAAAGCATCCATATTATAAGTTAATGTTCTTTATCTGATGGGTTGGGAAAGGGAGGGGAGGGGGGAAAGATGCAGGAAAGCCATGTGAAAATATGCATACATTAATGATACAATGTGCAATAAAACAGAACGGGATGGGTAAGATATGCAGCCCTCTCCTTTTTGAATGGAATTCCAAATGCATTCCTGACTCTTCTGATAATTGCAAATATCAAATATGCTTAATTCCACAATGCCTTATACTTTCTACTGCAGCTAACAGCAGCCTTTCCAAGCCATGTCTGATGGTAGAACATCTGGTTTTAGTCATTTGTAGATCTGTTCATGGCAACTCAGCAATAAACAAATTTAAAAAGCAACAAGATGACAATAAACAAGTCAGTATAAGAAAAGGGGGAAAAAACCCAAATAGTGTTTTTAAAAAAATGTGCATTAAAAACAGGCCAAGAACCAAACAAAACAAAAACACAGGGCATAAAAGCACATGGACAAGCACTGCAATCTAAATGATAAAAGGGAGGAACAACCATAACACAACTAAAACAGATGGAACTCTCTGTAAAATGCCTAGGTAAAGATCAATGGTTTATTTTGGCACCTAACAAGAAGTCTGATAGGTCTTCAGGTGCACCAACTACAATCCCCACTTTGAATTGTGCTGGGAACAGATGGGTAGTCACTACCACTGGTAGATTTGGATGCATGAAGTCCCAGATACCAGTTCAAAAGATCTCAGAGACCTTTATCTTTCCAGTGCTCTGGAGTGCTGCCACTAGTTGGTGCCATCTTGGTTAAGAGTGGCAGCTTTTAACCTGGTGAGTTGGATTTTATTCCTCACTCCTCCTCATGCAGCCAACTGGGTGACCTTGGGCTCATCACAGCTCTGTGCTGTTCTCATTACTTGCCGCGGTGGTTAAAAGCAGTGGCTTCTAATCTGGCTAGCCAGGTTTGATTCCCTGCTCCTCCACATGCAGCCAGCTGAGTGACCTTGGGCTCACCACAGCACTGATAAAGCTGTTCTGACCGAGCAGCGGCGCGGGAACTGGTCTCGGGATTGAGGGGGGTAGTTCGGAGTGTGTGGGTGCCTGTGTGTTTGTGTGTGTGTGTGTGTGGTGGCTGGGAAGTGATGGTGCAGGAACGGGTCTCGGGATCGAGGGAGGGAAGATAGTGGTGGGTCTGTGTGTGTGAGTGTGTGAGCATGGGTGTTTGGTGGCTGGGAAGTGGCGGCGGTGTGGGAACGCGGGGCTGCGGGTCTAGTTTTCTTTCCTGGAGGCGCTGGCCAGGCTTGGCCAGGCTGCATGGAGGCTCTCTTGGTGGCATGCCAGGCCCCGGGAAGCCTTCAGGTGGCTGGCATGGCATGGCATGGCGTGGCAAGAGGCTGGGCACGGGCTGCGCGGGCCTGGGCAGCGGCTCCTGCAGGGGAAAGGAGGGACGTGGGTCTGCATAGGGCTGCGAAGGCGGCTGTGTGGGGGGGGGGGCAGTAAAGGAGCAGGGACACAGTGTCTTTGACGCGGTGTCCCTGCTCCTTTACCGAGTGCAAGGGGAAGCTGGCGGGAGGACTCACCTTTGTGGAAGGCTGCTTCTTCTGCGTGGTGAGTCCCCGGTTGGCCGAGATGAGGCCGGGCTAAGCAGCCAATGGGGAGCCGTGCTTTGCGCAGCTCCCCATTGGCTGCTTCGCCCTGGAGTGACACTCGGAGGACCCTGGAGTGACATGCTTTGCGGCTCCTGATTCGGCCCTCTAAGTTTTTATCACGGACAGGGAACACCCTATCTCCTCCCCCTTATGGCTTAGCACTTTAGAGCCAGTTTGGTGTAGTGGTTAGGAGTGCGGACTTCTAATCTGGCATGCCAGGTTCGATTCTGCGCCCCCCCACATGCAACCAGCTGGGTGACCTTGGGCTCGCCACGGCACTGATAAAACTGTTCTGACCGGGCAGTGATATCAGCGCTCTCTCAGCCTCACCCACCCCACAGGGTGTCTGTTGTGGGGAGAGGAATGGGAAGGCGACTGTAAGCCGCTTTGAGCCTCCTTCGGGTAGGGAAAAGCGGCATATAAGAACCAACTCTTCTTCTTCTTCTTCTTCTTTATTTATACCACTCCACCGGAGCAGGTTAAGATTTTTATTTATATTGTGACTTATTTGTTGTTGCTCTCAGCATGCCAACTCGCAGTGACTTACGTCATAATGGAATAGTCATCAGTACAATAAAAGAAATAAAATCCCATACACCCCATTAAAACCCCATATTACAAAAACACAACCAAAAACAAGAAAAAAGGCAGTGGACAAACAGCCCATAACTGGAAATGCCAAGGAGTGAAGAGGGAATCTTCTGCTTGCAAAGCATTTTAGTTATGACTCCTGAGATGAATCAGTTCTTTATGCTACCTAAGTTTCTCTGGCTCCAAGTGACGTGTAAAGGTCTTTCAGATTTATATCTGATTTTCAGACTACAAAGAATCCCCTGGATAAAAGGAGAACTTTGGAGGGTGAACTCCATGGCACTATACTCTGCTTAGTTACTCCTCTCCCCAAATCCTGCTCTCCCTAAGACTCTATCTTTAAATCATCAGAAATTTCCCAATTCACAGTTGGCTACCACAATGCCATCTACTAGTCCACCTGATCAGCTTTCTTGGGACAGAATAGATCTGACGCCTATCATCTTCTGCTAAAGGTTTCTTCTTGGTTTTTAAAAGTATCCAGTGAAGTTGTAGGAAGCCAGATCCTATATTTGCTGCCTGTAGAAGCTATATACTGGGACAACATATGAACAGGACCTATAGTCCTTGTTTGGATACTGTCGGAGTTGTGATCTCAAAGAAGTTTGCACAAGAACATTTTCTTAAGCCAGAGAGATCAAATGTGGGAAATATACCACATCCCCAGTTTCCCTTTCTCTTATCCCTCCACATCTTTGCTTTGCCAGACTGCGTGGTCTGTCTGTGAAATCATTTCTTGTATTGTTCCTTAAAGTTTGGCATGGCCCACACTTACATCATTAGCCAACTTCAAAGGATGTGATGTTCTTTTATATGCTGCCAAAAGGATAACAGGAATCAAGCTACAATCTCAGAAGATGTGCCTATGGATTTCTGAGCTCAATTACTTAGCAGCGGCAACCTGACACAGCATCAGTAACTCCTTCATCGTTTCAGTGCTTACAAAAAGGCACCAAACTTGTAAGGATAAGAGCAAGAAAGTATGGCCTAATTCTATAGTTTCTGATCTTGAAAAAGCCATTCTTGGTGTTTTTTTTACAATGGATGCCATGAAAGTTCACAGCATTAGCAATTTGAAGGGAAACCTAGAAATGTGTGGGTTTCAGTTATCCATTCCTTCAGTGAATTCCTACCTAGCCAGATTATGTAGAGATTTTGTGACATTTGTTTGGATTATCCTTATTGTTACTTTTAAAATTTTCCCTCTTATGCTTGGCAGAATGGGCACATCAAGACTACAAACCAACTGAGTAAGGGAGTGGAGCTGTCCATTTCCTTCATCCTCCTGTACTATGTATGTGTCAGGGCAGATTCAGGCATTAATGTCTATCATCTGATTTCTATGCATTTGGGGTCACATTTATGACAGGCAGTTGAATGTGTGATCCTGCTTACATTGATATGCTCAGACATGTCTTGTCCACACTGGCTTGTATCAAATTGACTCTGATGCATTTAAAGGGATCTCGGCCCCTTTAGATGCCTTGGACTCAAAAGCCCCCCAAAGTTGGCATTCCCAATTATTTCCCAACCCCCAATATCATAATGTTATTGAGATTTGGGAATATTGGGAAATAACAATGTTTCCCATATCCAATAGATCCAAACCTCCAAAATACCCTTTTTGCACATCCCTAATTGCAAATCACTAAACTATAGAGTACGAATCAGTGATTTTGTCCCAGAAATAACAAGTAGTTAGCAAAATCCAAATCTAGGTGG
Organism: Paroedura picta; assembly: GCF_049243985.1. Taxonomy (NCBI): domain Eukaryota; kingdom Metazoa; phylum Chordata; class Lepidosauria; order Squamata; family Gekkonidae; genus Paroedura; species Paroedura picta. The sequence continues at coordinate 69,125,710 of NC_135370.1, forward strand.
TTTCAGGGGATCCTTTATGCATCCTATACTGTTTTCCTGATTTCTTTATTTCCTCAGACAGAAACACAACCATGAAACAAGAATTCAGTTAAATGAGGCTTTTCAGTCCATTTAGTTGGGTATCATGCATATGGACTGCTCAGTTTCTTCTATTCCATCCTCTGCTGAGGCTTACATATTCCAGAGTTTTCTTTTTTTTGGGGGGGGGGGACATTAACAGTAAACAGAAGGAGTTTTCATACCAATGTAGTCTTAATACTGGTACTGGTAAATACAGTATCACATATTCCAGATGATGGTTGCTTCCTTCCCCTGATCCCAGGCAAATTTTCACAATGTATTTTTTTCCTGTGTCAAGTCATGATGAAAATATGCAGATTGCAAGCCCCTCTATATGTAAATGTATGAGGCATTTTGAAAAGAGACATATGGGTGTTGTGGCATGTGGATGGTGTGGCAAGAGTGACCATATTTCATTCTCCGTGTGTGCACCTGACAAAAGGGACCGTACTACAATGAGGCTGAGGCAAACATTTACCTCTAATGAGATGATGGTTTGTCCTGGTCATACTAACAGAGACATCTGTTAGGTCCAGGTGATAGCCTCAGAGTTCTTTGGCCCAGTGCCCAATTTGATCATACTGAGAGGAAATCCTTTTTAATATTTATTTACTGCAGTAAAGAAATAGACACAGGGGGATACCCAAAACTGCACAGAGAACAATAGGGTTATGTAGAATTAAATACCCTTTCCTTTTGGGGGGAAAGATGATGCCCCTTGCAGTAGCCTGGGGTCTCTACCTCCCCATTACACCTACAAGGAACACCCTACAGCCATTACACCAGCCTTCCAGATATTTGCCAGGCATCAATTCCAGCCCCCAAGGTTTACATATTGTAATGGCTTACTCATGCCTTCTTGCCTTGGTGCAGAAGATAAGACCAGCTTGACCATGCTCAAAACATTCCCCCCTCCAACTCATGGTGAAGCTACATTCTGGAGAGGAACATACTGCTCTCTTGATAAGAGCCAAGGGTCAAAAACAGTCAAACCAATATGCAAAACTATAATCAATTTCTAATAACTGTATGATCAATCAGAAGGTTGCAGTTATTTTATCACTATGTTATCACAGGTCTTTCTCACGAGTTGCAAAGGGTGTTGAAGAAAGGATGTGTTGTAGATTTTTTTGATGTGAAACACATCTTCTGGCATTCCTCATGGAACAGAAATGGGTATAGACCTGACATCTGCAGCCCTGTCCCAGGCAGCGCACCAGAAGATGTGGGGAGTCTGCCAGCAGAGGAGGCCAAGTCTTACTGGTTTCAAATGTGAAATAGATGTTAGACTCCTTCCCCTCTTCATCCATGATTAGAAGTGTCTTGATTACATTGTAAACAGTGTTCAAGTAGATTCAGGCGGGCAGCCGTGTTGATCTGAAGCAGCAGAACAAATTTACAGTCCAGTGTCACCTTTAAGACCAGCAATTTTTGATGTGGAAAATATCTTCTGACTCCTGCTTCTTTTACACAATTACGAAGGCTTATACAGACACCAGGGGCTTGCCCCTGATCATTGTGTTTGCAATATTTAACAGTAGTTTGAATTCTGAATGAGAAGTTTTCCCTTCTTTAAGAGCATTGCTGATGAAGCAACTGCTAGAGTGCTCAGCCTTTTTTGGTGATCTATAGGCAGAATTAAATTCAAAGCTGTCATACTTCACCTTTCTCCTCAATGGAGACCTGAAGTGAATGACATTGTTCTCCTGTCCTCGATTTCATCCTCACATCAAACCTGGGAGGTAGGTCTGGAAGGTTGTGTGTGCCTGTCTGAAGCACCCTAAATCTGGTGGCCAGTTCTGAGACTCCTAGCATTATTTTTCTAATGAGCGGTGCCTGCCACAAACAGAGAATTTTAGCTTCTATTACAAAGAGCTTGGGGGGGGGGGGGTCTGGAAACAACCTGGGCCAAGACATCCAGATTCTCTTCATATTTGACACTGGAACTTCTATGATCACCCTGAAGCTGTTGGCCAATTGTGAGAATCCTAGCTTTATTTTCTGATGAGTTATGCCTGTCACAGAGAAATATGAATAGTTATATTATTGTAGGTTTGATCAGGGTTATTTATATGGGGGTGGATGTAATCTTTGTCTGGGGGGGTGTCTGTGATGGCACCTCTGGAGGAAAATATAAGCTCTTTCATCCATTCGATGAAAAAAAACACCCTAAGATATTCTGGAAACTTTATAATGCCAGGGTGGTAGAGAGCTGTTACGGGGGCCCAGACAAAGGTTCCAGTTCTGGGTTCACCTTCACATTCCAAATGACCTATACCAGATGACCAATCAGAACAGGTAGAGTTCTGGTTTCTCCCCCTTCCTGATTTCCCACCTTCTTTGCATTGTTTGTGAAAGGGGATTGTTAGATAAATAGAACTAAAAATGTAGAGTCATTAGGCCCTAGCTGAGAGGTAGACAGGAATCATGTGAGTTTTCTTATTGACAATGATGAGATCACCAAGCACTCTAATGCTTGACGGGGAAAATAAGCAAGCCACACCCTGGGAAAGATCATCACCATTTGAACCAATACACCAAACAACAAGTGGGAATTGAATTGATTAACTATACCTCTCTGCACATTTTGATGTTCAAATACAGAAAAGTGAGGTCAGTGGTCCCCAACCTTTTTATCACCGGGGGCCACTCAACGCCGGGGACCACTCACCGGGGACCACTCAATGTCTTTTACTGAGGCCTGGTGGGGGGGGGGGGTAGTTTACGCCTCTACTCTCAACCACTGCACTAGCGCTCTCTGATTGCTATGGTAATATTTAAACATCCCTTCAAAATAAGATACAGACTCGCCACAACAATGAAGTGTGCTGTAAAGGGCTGGGGGGGATGAAGTAAAGGGCCGGGGGGGGAGAAGGCGTCCTTCGGGGCCCACCTCCAATTAGAAGAAGAAGAAGAAGAAGAGTTGGTTCTTATATGCCGCTTTTCCCTACCCGAAGGAGGCTCAAAGCGGCTTACAGTCGCCTTCCCATTCCTCTCCCATTCCTTAGTCGAAGGGCCACATGTGGTCTGCGGCCCACAGGTTGGGGATCACTAATTTAGGGAATCTGCATTAACAGGAACAAAAGTTTTCTGAAATTGTCACTTTTTATAAAGTTAATAAACTTAATTTTCATTTACACTGTAATCTAGCATCTTCTTCTGGGTTATGTGAGAGCAACTGATTTCACCAGGTCCTTGCAGCACCTCCTGGAATAGTCAACATATGCTCAGATAACAAAATGCATGTGATGTATGCAAATGCTGAAATAATGTGATTAATTAGAGATGGAATGAAATTAGCTCTTGCTTTAGAAAAGCAACTGAAGTACATTTCCAAAGGAAAAAATCCTAGAGAAACAAAATGTTTTAACCACAGGATGCAAAATGTCATAATTTAACATGACCGGCAAGGTCTCCAGTTAGCCTGGTACAAGGAAGGCACGGAACATATGGGGAGTGTTTGTTTTAAATGTTAAACATGAATATTGAACATTTTGCATAATGCTTTCCCTTCTTTCCATGGGGAATATATTTTAACATCTTTGGACTGATACCAAAACTGTAATTTCTGTGAGTGCCATGACAAAAATCCCACAAAATTGTATTCCATGAGTTGGATCCTGCATTATGCCATAAGGTGATATATTATGCAATCAGCATAGAGATCTATTTGATTAGAGAAGGATATTTGAGCTTTTAAAACAAATATTGGTTTTTCTGAAGACCTGAGCAAGGTATGAGACATCTTTCTTTTTATGTAATATTTTGTTTTGTCATTATATTTTAAAATAACCATGGGGTTATTGAATTAAGGAAAATGTGAAGCTGACAGATTCAGGGCAGGGCTGATCAGGTGATGGATTGGTGTCTATCAGACTGGAATGTCCCCTCCTTGTTTTACAAATTACTTTTTAGGCACATCTGGTGAGCAGTTTCAGAGGGTGGTGGGGATGCTGTTGCAGGACAATGTGAGATGGGGATGGCACCGGCTGTGTAGCTCTACCTGGAGCTCTTGCTTCAGGCTCTTTTCTTACCCACTCAGAAGGGATTACAATTCAACTGCTGCAATTGCTCAGAAGTTCAAATTACTTTGTAAGAACACACAGAAGTACATGTTGCAGCTTAAACATGCAGCATGAAGCCTTGCTGATTTATGGAAGATTAGGACAAAGACATGTAAATATTAGGTAGTTCCAGATGACATCATTCTGTTTTGGAACACTATTGCTACGGAGAGTTGTTTGGTTAACCACAAGGTCCTACAAGGCAGTTGTGACCTTATTTTAAGCAAAGACCTTGGGATTGTAAAAGCAGATTCTTGTCTCTGCTTTTGTGTTCACACCCCATTATTTCCTATGGTGGGAATGTGCAAATAGACCAGAGAATCTGTTTTTTCTCATATGATATAGTGGAGATTTTATGGAGGCAACCTCTTTGGGTGTCCCAAGAGGACCCCCTGATCCAATCTTTTTGCAATTTTTTTTGCAGGAGGTGAGACTCCTGCAGCAAAGCTCCAAGTTTGGTTTCTCTACCTCATTCTCCCATGCCCCCAGAGTCTGGAAAAGACAAAAAAAAAGGGGGGGGAATTCCCCCTTTTATTTTCCTTTAAAATTTTAAATGACCACAAGATTGCCAATTTAGCAGGATGATTAAACAATCATTTATTAACATTCATTGACCACAAGATACAAAAGCAAAAGAAAATTATGTTGTTATGTGCGAAGTCGTGTCCGACCCATCGCGACCCCATGGACAATCATCCTCCAGGCCTTCCTGTCCTCTACCATTCCCTGGAGTCCATTTAAGTTTGCACCGACTTCTTCAGTGACTCCATCCAGCCACCTCATTCTCTGTCGTCCCCTTCTTCTTTTGCCCTCGATCGCTCCCAGCATTAGGCTCTTCTCCAGGGAGTCCTTCCTTCTCATGAGGTGGCCAAAGTATTTGAGTTTCATCTTCAGGATCTGGCCTTCTAAAGAGCAGTCAGGGCTGATCTCCTCTAGGACTGACCGGTTTGTTCGCCTTGCAGTCCAAGGGACTCGCAAGAGTCTTCTCCAGCACCAGAGTTCAAAAGCCTCAATTCTTTGACGCTCGGCCTTCCTTATGGTCCAACTTTCGCAGCCATACATTGCAACTGGGAAGACCATAGCCTTGACTAAACGCACTTTTGTTGGCAGGGTGATGTCTCTGCTTTTTAGGATGCTGTCTAGATTTGCCATAGCTTTCCTCCCCAGGAGCAAGCGTCTTTTAATTTCTTTGCTGCAGTCCCCATCTGCAGTGATCTTGGAGCCCAGGAAAATAAAATCTGTCACTATCTCCATTTCTTCCCCTTCTATTTGCCAGGAATTGAGAGGGCCGGATGCCATGATCTTTGTTTTCTTGATGTTGAGTTTCAAGCCAACTTTTGCACTCTCCTCCTTCACCCGCATCAACAGGCTCTTTAGTTCCTCTTCACTTTCTGCCATTAGAGTGGTATCATCTGCATATCTGAGGTTGTTGATATTTCTCCCTGCAATCTTGATCCCAATTTGTGACTCCTCTAATCCCGCATTTCTCATGATGTGCTCTGCATACAAGTTAAATAGGCAAGGCGACAGTATACAGCCTTGCCGAACTCCTTTCTCAATTTTGAACCAGTCAGTGATTCCATGTTCAGTTCTCACTGTTGCTTCTTGACCTGCATATAAATTTCTCAAGAGGCAAATAAGATGCTCTGGTATTCCCATCTCTTTAAGAACTTGCCACAATTTGTTGTGTTCCACACAATCAAAGGCTTTAGCATAGTCAATGAAGCAGAAGTAGACGTTCTTCTGGTACTCCCTAGCTTTCTCCATGATCCAGCGTATGTTGGCAATTTGATCTCTAGTTCCTCTGCCTCTTCGAAATCCTGCCTGTACTTCTGGAAGTTCTCGGTCCACATATTGCTGGAGCCTAGCTTGTAGGATTTTGAGCATAACTTTGCTAGCATGAGAAATTAGTGCAATGGTGCGGTAGTTTGAACATTCTTTGGCATTGCCCTTCTTTGGGATTGGAATGTAAACTGACCTTTTCCAATCCTGTGGCCATTGTTGAGTTTTCCAAATTTGCTGGCATATTGAGTGTAGCACTTTTACTGCATCGTCCTTTAAGATTTTGAATAGTTCAACTGGAATGCTGTCACCACCACTAGCTTTATTGTTGCTCAGACTTCCTAAGGCCCATTTGATTTCACATTCCAGGATGTCTGGCTCCAGGTCAGTAACTACCCCATTGTGGTCATCAGGGATGTTAAGCTCGCTCTTGTATAGTTCTTCTGTATAATTTTGCCACCTTTGTTTAATCTCTTCTGCTTCTGTGAGGTCCCTACCATTTTGGTCCCTTATCATACCCATCTTTGCATAAAACGTTCTCTTCATATCTCCAATTTTCTTGAAAAGATCTCTGGTCCTCCCGATTCTATTGTTTTCTTCTATTTGTTTGCACTGTTCATTTAAGAAGGCATTCTTATCTCTTCTAGCTTTTCTCTGGAATTCTGCATTCAGTTGGGTGTATCTTTCTCTTTCTCCCTTGCCTTTCACTTCCCTTCTCTCCTTAGCTATTTGTAAAGCTTCCTCAGACAGCCGTTTTGATTTCTTGCATTTCTTTTTCTTTGGGATGGTTTTAGTTGCTACCTCTTGTACAATGTTGCGAACCTCCGTCCATAGTTCTTCAGGCACTCTGTCTATCAGATCTAATTCCTTAAATCTATTTGTCACCTCCACTGTGTATTCGTCGGGAATATGATTTAGTTCATACCTGAGTGGCCTAGTGCTTTTCCCTACTTTCTTCAATTTAAGCCTAAATTTTGCAACAAGAAGCTCATGATCTGAACCACAATCTGAACCACAAGAACCATGATCTGAACCACAAGAAAATTATACAAAGGATTAAAATCAATTCAATCATGTACATTAGAATTTAAAATGTTGAGAGCTTTTGAAACAGTATATTAGAGAATCTTCCAATTTTAAAAAGTCTGCTAAAGATATGCAGAGAAAATAGGCAGAATACATTGTGTAGCATTAGCCCAATTCTTTTGTATTTTGCTAATTACCCAGGCACATTTGGTAATCTTGCTTGTAAGATCTCTATGGGTGTCAGACAAAATCAGTTTGAGGTGTGGTTTCCTCAGAGTACAGGTGCAATCTGACAGAATGAAATTAAAGAACCTTACTTGTATGTGATTATATAATTTGCATTCAAAAAGAATGTGTTTGGAGCCAATTCAGCAATTTGAACAAAGTTGATTCAGCCATTTAAACTTATTGGGAAATGTTGATCCGGACTGGATTTGCCAGATTCATGCCCAAATCAAGGTTGAATCTTTTCAGATGATACGAATTGAGTCACACATCTCCAGTGAGTAGAGGAGCTGGGACAGGTCTGGTCCCAGTGAGGAGGAGGAGTAGCTACCATTTCTGCTAGCAGAGGCTGAAAGCCATAGTGGATACAGGGGCAATGATGGTGGGTGAGCCATGAAAACACACTAGTCCCAGGGCTAGCAATGTTGTGAGAAAGGGAGGCTGGTGTACTCCTGCTAGTATCACAGATAACCATTTGTATTAAGAAGGAAGATCTTCAAAAGCATCTTTGAGAATTAGAAGGACACATTTTTATAGCAGAAGTAAGACAAGTTCTTTTCATCCCTGCACCCTGCAAAAGCATTCCTCTCGTGCATTCCAGTCCATAGAGCTCACCTTGAGGTAAAGTTCTTGAACTGAACTGCTTGTCACCAGGTAGAAGTGCCACCCACATGCTGACTGCAAAACCTATTCTATTTAATATCTGATAACCTTGTAACAAATCACTGTCCACGGGAATTGGCTTCCTCTCAGGAGAGCTGTTTCACCCTTGATTTGTATAGGAAACATGAATATACCTCAAAAGAAACAGACTGCCTTAAGGCAGCCTTGTGCTTTCTGCTTGCTGCTTTCTTTATGAAGCAATAGTGAATTATAGTCCTTCTTTCCCTTCCATTTGTAATTAGAAAGAACAGATGGCAGTGGCTTAGTTTTAAATGCCTTTGTTGAAATAACTCTTCAGCATACCAAGTGGCCAGGATCTTGGACCAAGGATTTGTTCTATCAATGGCTAAACATTACAAGGGGTCACAATTTTTCTTTTAAATGTCAAAGAATAGGCTCTACCAAGCCTAGTTAAACCACTGAGACTTTGACAATAGACAGAATGTGTCTCTGGAATTCCTTGTCTAAGCTCTAAACTAATTGCAAAATAAATAAAGTTCTCAAAGAAAGGAATGAGACATTCTGAATGTACTGAAAGGGAAGGTTGGGAAACTTTGCTTGAGCCACTTAGAGCAAAACTACACATTACAGGTGCACATAGGACTATCTGTGGCCACCAACACCATTTTAGATGAGAAGTTAGCAGTTTTCACACAGGCACACAGAAAGATGACTCCTCAAGTGCTGACACAGCCTGTCTCAACCATTTTGGTACTTCCAAAGTCATTGGATGGCAGAGGATCGGGGGTGGGCGGGATGGAGTGGGAACAAGAGCATGACTAGTAGTTCAATAGACCTACTAATCTTTTCTTAAGGTTTTCACAATGCAAATTAATCTACAAACAACAGAAAAAATAGAACTGAAATAACTAACATTGGTGCAAAATTGGGAACAAATGTTTATCCCAATCATAAAGTGATAGATCCACATGTTACAGTGATGAAAATGGTCAATATATTGGAGTTTGGCTAGATGTTTGTTCCATTTAAGGCTTTTTTTTCTTTTTAAAGCTCACAGCTTAAAAATTAACACAAATAGGATCAGAATATACAATTCCACACACATTAGTGGAACTGGACTTCAGCTCCAGAACTGATACAGCGGTTCACAAAAAACATGGGAACTCATTATAAGTCACCATGGGAGACTGGCTGTCCTGAAAGACTGGAGATAGTCTACAGCAGGGGTAGTCAAACTGCGGCCCTCCAGATGTCCATGGACTACAATTCCCAGAAGCCCCTGCCAGCATTCGCTGACAGAGGCTTCTGGGAATTGTAGTCCATGGACATCTGGAGCGCCGCAGTTTGACTACCCCTGGTCTACAGTCAAGATTCAGAAGCAAGCTTCAGTGATAGATGCAAGCTTCAGTGAAGCATATTCAAAAGTAAATATAGTTGTGATATCTGCAAATCGATCTGAAGTAGAAATATGCAGATAACCTTGCCCTACCAAGCTTACTTCAAAAAGCTCCCTCCCCCCATGCAGTTTTTCAGTTTAAAAAATTGTGTTTTTTTTCCAGCATACATCAGGAATAGCTAGGTAAAGCATGCAGATCATTTGCAGAACTTCTAGAAAATTATCATAGTTTCAGAGTTTAATAGGACTGTTTGCAGTTTAGCCTTGTCAGCCCCCCCCCCAAACCAATACTTGGGGCAGTGTCAGGAGAATTTTTTTGGATGGCCATTGAACTGATGACATGACATCACTTCCAGGGGAAACCTAAAAATTGTTATCTGGAGGAATTGCTAGATACTCTATGATCTTAGCATCGGGTTTCCAGTGATTCCTAAAGAGATGCAAGATCCAAGAAAACCTGGAAGTGACATCATGCTGTTGTGCCAGCTGCGCTTCCCCAAGTTCCTCCTCTAAACCCAGTCTCCAGCCGGCTGTCAGGCCAACACAGAATTTTCATTCAATTTTTCCAATAAAAATATTCATACAGGAAATAAATATTCCATTCTGAAACTCTTTGGTGGCAACTCTTGCTAAGCAAATTGGTGAACACAGAATGAAAGATTGAAAGTGAGCTAGGAATCGGTAAAAAGCTGAGAAAGAGGTTGGTTTTGCACTTTCTTTCTTCATATCCAACAGTTCTCTTGCAATGTCATTGCTTATGGTCTGTACTTTTGCAGAGAAATTTGAGCTAATCAATAGCTCCAATGCCATTTGCCAATGGAAAATAATCTATCTTCTTAAAGTATTTTGCTGTGCTGTGCTACAAAGAGGCTGAGTGGGTAGAGATAAATCACTGGATTCTGTGCTCATAAATAAGCTTTTTAAACATGAACCATGAACTGCTGCTCTTGTATCGATCCAGATGATTCTCTTTCTATATAGGGTACAAATTCCTGGGTTTTATGAAGTTTCAGTTTATATGTTAATGATTATTATTATTGTTATGTATTATTATTTGGATTTATTGGACACCCTTCCCTGAGAACAGGCTAATGGCAGCTAACAACAAAGACATCTACAAATAAATCTACACAAATTTCAGATTAATAAATTAAAGCATCAGCTAAAAACACAGATCAAGGGCTCGTTTAGTCCAATTCTGGCAAACATGTTAAAACCATTATCCAGTGATGGGGGGCCGGGGGGGAGGACCCCAACTGATGTTAATTTGTGCATTAGTTCAACCTCAACCCATACACCTAGTGGAAGAGTGCTTCTTTGCAAGCCCTTTGGAATTGTCTCAGCTCTGATAGGGCTTGAGTCTTGGCTAGCAACTAATTCCACCACGTTGATGGTATAGGTTCGACTGCAACCCCAAGTGACATAAGAGTTTTCAGTGCAGTTCCTTCGTTGTATAAAAAACCTCCTATAAGAAATAGTGGAACAGTTATCACTATACTTATTCTTCATTTTCAGATGTGCTTACCATTGGACTAATCCATATAATAGTTTACCATGCGGACAGATATCCAAATGCATTGGGACAGTGGTAGTTATTATCATGGTCAGAGAGCCAGTTTGGTGTAGTGGTTAGGAGTGCTGACTTCTAATCCGGCATGCCGGGTTCGATTCTGCACTCCCCCACATGCAGCCAGCTGGGTGACCTTGGACTCAGCACAGCACTGATAAAGCTGTTCTGACTGAGCAGTGATATCAGGGCTCTCTCAGCCTCACCCACCCCACAGGGTGTCTGTTGTGGGGAGAGGAAAGGGAAGGTGACTTTGAGCCTCCTTCGGGTAGAGGAAGGTGGCATATAAGAACCAATTCTTCTTCTTCTTCTTCTTCTTCTTCTTCTTCTTCTTCTTCTTCAATAAGCATGAAAAATTCTAGTTCACCAGCAGCATTAACTGCATCCAAAAGCATTCGCCATTAGCAATAATAATGAGTAAGCACCCCTGTGCTTTACCTAAAACTGAATTTTTCTGAGTACGCACTTCAAGCAGTTAAAAGTGGACACTGGGCATTTGTCTATGCTTGGTGGGAACCCGTGCAAAATACACACATGAATGTTGTGGCTGTTGCCTTCCTTCCAGTTGCCTCATTTCACCAATTATATTCCCTCCATAGTTACCTTTCAAAAGGTCTTTGTGTGGGGGAAGTAACCAGATGCAGGGAATGGTTCTCATGGAAAACCTTTGACTGGTGCCTATTTTTCCTACAATTTACTGTTTCCAAACTTCTCTAGCATGATTTTCCACTAAATTTGACTAGAATTGTAGCATTTTTCCATCTTCCCATTTAATCTGACAGTTCCTATCAACAGTAGCTGAAGTTCATGTAGGAGAGGTTGAGAAGAGCATTCTTTGCCTCCTCTCTTTGTAACAGCAAGATTTCTGGCTTATTGGACGACTATATAGCCTTCTGATTAACAGCAAGCATTTGTGCAAGCCATTCTGTGTTGGGCCAGTTCAGTTCAGATTGAAATGTTTCCAATGTTTCAAGAAGTCTGTTTTTGAGCTCTTCCACTCAAAGTTCACCAGCATTATTCAACAACTATAGACCCTTCTACAGCATTCCTTGTCTCTAATACCATTAATACACTGCTGTATGATCTTATTGAGCAAAACTGTTTAAAATATGCAATGAAGAAATGTTCCATGAAATCACATCTGTTGAAGAAAAATTTCATGTGAGTAAAAGAATTACCATATCTGGAGTAAAACACCACTAGCTTCCGAGAGATTTGCTGATGAATGATTGTGCTCAGTATAGCCGATTACATGCTTTTATGTCTCATGAACAATATCAATTGTTTACTTAGAGGATGTCACTTAATATGATCAGAAAATTAGTCACCACTTACAACAAGCCTTTCAGAATGGTTAAAATAACAAAGTATTTTATAATAGCTCAGAATCACCACCACATTTAACATTTATTTTGTGATAGGGACAATATCCAGTTATTTTGAGAAAATCTATGGACTCTCAAAAGATAGGGTCCTAAGAGGCTGTAATCCTTATCCATGGCTCCTCTATATATTTGTGAAACAGCTTGGGGGATGGAATGTGTCTGGCTGTCCAACTTGGAATAGGGCCAATCAGGGTGCAGCCAGGGTGCAGCCCTGATTGGCCCTGCTCCTACAGCTGCCGCCCTCCCTCCCTGCATGCTAGCCAAGTTCCTCTCAGACTCAACAGAGACAGAAAGAGACACAGAGAGCCCTGCCAGACCCAACACGAGGTCTCATTCCCTCCTATCACTCCTGCTGCAAGGGAGGCAGAGAGAGACACAGAGAGAGCTGCCCCAAGCTGCTGACAGAGACACAGAGAGAGCCGCCCCTGCTGCGATGGAGGGAGAGGGAGACAGACACAGCTGCCCCAAACTGCAAACCTTCCCTCCTACAAACCAGCCCTAATTACCTGCTATTCCTCCTGCTACGAGGCACACCGAGACAGGCAACAAGAGGGAGAGAGAGACACAGAGAGAAAGAGAGATCTGCACCTCCCAGTGTCCCCAGGGTCCTAGCGCCCATTGCATTCCTGCTTGTAATGGGCTTTCTTGCTAGTTGTAAAATAACTTGCTGATCAATCCTGGATGTAGATGTCAGGAATGTGTCCTCTGTTACTGAGATCTCTGTTTCATAATATCTGTATTTACCACAAATCTTTACAGCATGATAGTTCCAGGGAGAATTTGCATTGACATCTCTGTGAAGCTTAAAACCATCAAGACATGGAAGCAGTGGCATGAAGGAAATGTCAGCCTTTGGTGAACTATCAGATAAACAAGATGTTTCTAATGACTTTTTGACTGGTTTCTTCCTGGTACAAGTTCTGAGAAGCAAGATTATATGCCTTAAAATCAAGGAAAAAGGATATGATGCAGACATCTTCTCAAATGCTAGCAACAATTTCTGAGGGGAGAAAAAAAAACTCCCAGAAAAACATTCCAAAGGTTTTGTCAAAGTAAAAGAATCCTTGTTTGTTTATTACTTTCCTTGTGAACCTGAAGCAGTAAAAATAAAACAAAAATTGAGCTTTTCAAATCGCTACAATTGTTCTGATGACTTTTACTGTAACATGCTGGCGGCCAGTATATTTTCCCTGTACGTTCACCCATTACAGTACAGCAATGCCACAAAGGTTAGCAGCGAAAAAGCACCAGACAAGCTTCTAGTGATAGGCTAGACACAATCTGCATGCTTTAGGCTTTAGCTCCTTTGCTTCTTCATTTTAATCCACAAAGTTTATGTTAATGTTTTGACCAGGGGGAAAAATCAAAATTGCTGAACCTGTAATAAGTAAGACCAGTGATTTGTGACTACTATGAAGACTACTGAGTGGATTTAAAATCCTTCATGGTGCTGCGTCCCTTTGTCTGGGGTGTATATGACCAACAGGGCTGAGGGGAAGAGTTTGGAAAGAAGTAGCTGGAGCTGCCATAGCCTTGTCAATGATCAGAGCTACAGTCCTAATCATGGGTAAGAGGAAAATTCAAGTGGCAATGACGCTGACCCCCTCAACTGTGAATAAGGTAAAACAGCTGCTTAACCTTGACCATGTTGGCATTGAAATTGGTGTCCATACAAGAGGGTGTGATGGATTCTCTTATGCCCTAGAATATACCAAAAGAAAGGGGGATTCTGATAAAGTAGTAGTTCAGGATAAAGAAGTGTGTTTATTGAAAACAATACACAGCTAACCCCAGTAAGAACGAAAGAACTATATAGAAAACAAAGCTTTTTGCCCATGGTCTGAGATTTTTTAAAGGAGAAGATCATTATTTATTAAGATATAATTTCTAGTCATTAGAGCACAACAACATTTCTAGTCATTAGAGCACAACATCCCCATCCTTTGCTGAAGTGGACAAGTCAGTGAGGGCAACAACATGCCCCCTTCATCCCTGTCCCTTCTGACTGCCCAAAATAAGCAACCAGCAGATAGGAGGCCCCCTGAGGGATATTGTCAACCTCTTCCAGTCTTCCGGGAAATCCCCAGGGGTGCTGAAGGGGGTGGTGGTTGGCCCTATCCTGAAAAAAATCATTGCTAGATCCATGGGACCTGGCATACTACCACCTGGTCTCACATCTTGCGTTTCTGGGCAAGGTGGTTGAAAGGGCTACCATGGAGCAGCTCCTGCCATTCTTGGAGGAAGTTTCGGTGCTCGATCCATACCAGTCGAGCTTCCATCCTGGCCATAGTGTGGAGACAGTGCTGGTTGCTCTGATGGATGATCTCCAGTGCCAGCTGGATAGGGGTGGTTCGGCTATCCTCATGAAGTTAGTTCTGTCAGCTGCATTTGTTGTGGTTGACCATGAGCTGTTAGCCTGCTGACTTGCTGGGTCTGGGATACTGAGACAGCTCTTCAGTGGCTCCTTTCTGTGGAACTTGGCCTACAGCATTGCTGTGGGGGAAAAGCTGTCTTGCTTCTTTCAACTCCTTTGTGGGGTTCCACAAGGGGCAGTTCTCTCCCCCATGTTGTTTAACATCTTTATACACACTCTGGCCCAGCTGTTCTGGAGATTTGGGCTGGGCTGTCACCAATATGTGGATGACACCCAACTCTATCTCCTGATGGATGGCCACCTGGACTCATCTCAGATACATTTTCCAGATGCTTGGAAGCTATAGCTGGATGGTTAGAGTCACCTGAAACTCAACTCCTCCAAGACAGAGGTCCTGTGGCTGGATAGGAAGGGACTGGATCAGAAAGCAGACTTCCCACTCTGGCTGGAATGCAACTTAGCATCTCACCCACAGCCAGGAATTTGGGAGTGACTCTGGACACGTCCCTATCAATAATCCAGGTCACCCTGGCATTTTCCCAACTTTGTCAGGCATGGCTACTAGTATCCTATTTGTCTTCAGATCACTTGACCATGGTGATCCATGCAACAGTCATCTCTGTAACTTGCTCTACATGGGCCTTCTTTTGTCCTTGACATGTAAGTTACAGCTGTTAGGACCTCACCGGAACATCATGGAGGGCCTATCCGCAGTCTGTGCTGAAGCAGCTGCATTGGTTGCCAGTTGCAGCTCAGATCGTTCAAGGTTTTGGTATTGATCTTCACAGCTACACACAGTCTGGACCCCACATTTTTGCAGGATCTCTTGTCTCGCTATGCCTCCCACAGGGCCCTTTGTTCTGTGGGTAAAAACTTGTTGGTGTTTTCTGGCCTATGGGAGGTACATCTGGCCTCAACTCAGGCCAGGGCCTTTACGCCTGGGCCGTTACGCATCCCCCCCCAAATTGGCTAGACCATTTGCCCACTCTCCTAATGTCTGTTCCCTGAGGCATGGGGTACTGGGAAGCCCACTGAGTGTGGGGAAAGATTAGTCTTGCTGCAAGGAAGGGATAATTTCTTATCTTGTTTTAACAGGGTTTTATTGTGGAGATTTTATGTTACCTGCTATGAGCCATCTTGCCTGGGGCTGGCAGTCAAATGAATGAATGAATGAATGAATGAATGGAAACATTACAGATTACAGAACTATAAACAGAAAATTAAACATATGAGGTTAACTGGGTGCTACTGTGGCATTCCTTTCCTTGGAATGGATGGAAGCCCACAACACTTTAAGAGAGGCTGATCAAATCAGACTTTACTCCATTTGCAACTTGTTTCCAGACTATGGTTTGCACACATCTGTCAAAGTGTTGAGATCTTATAATCTTCACTTTAATCTATCATGAAATTTGGAATGGGTCCTATGTACACTGTTCTGTACCCCTTTGCCAATCAAATTAAAATTTATATCCCAAAACTTTTACAATTCAAATAGCCATCTATCCATTTGAGGCCAGTTGGGGAAATGGTCATCTGCACCCTGCCTTTTTGTCCATGTCTCTTTTCCAGGGAAGGAATTTCCTTTTCTGCAATCAAGAAATTCTGTCTCTCTTTGAGTTGCAGGAGGGCAAGTTGGGCTAAGTATGACACACGCTCATTTGGTTGGCTTAAACAAGGTCACAGCTTTATTAGCATATGAGAGTGCTGGCCTGGCATGAGACAGGGGGAAAGAGGCTGGGCTCAAGCAGGTGACACCCATGAGCTCCCTTGATGTCCCCTTTTTGTATGGCATATCTTTTGCTGTGCCTGCCTCCTCTGCTGCTGGGGCAGCCCCAGGAGCATGTCTTCCTTATGCCTGCTCCTCTGCTGTGTCAACGGGCAGGCTGTGATAAGTTTCTGCCACATTTATCACAATAATACAAACAAATATATTTTTGTATGAACTTTTGGCTTGTTTAAGTAGATTAAAGTTAGTGTTAATATTTTGAGTAGGTGTTTTACCATTTATATAGGTTACCTTTAATCTGCAGATAATTTTAATGGATTGGATCTTTGTTGTTGTTGTTAGCTGCGAAGTCGTGTCCGACCCATCGCAACCCAGTGGACAATGATCTTCCAGGCCTTCCTGTCCTCTACCATTCCCCGGAGTCCATTTAAGCTCACACCGTCTGTTTCAGTGACTCCATCCAGCCACCTCATTCTCTGTCCTCCCCTTCTTCTGTTGTCCTCAATCGCTCCCAGCACTAGGCTCTTCTCCAGGGAGTCCTTCCTTCTCATGAGGTGGCCAAAGTATTTGAGTTTCATCTTCAGGATCTCGCAAGAGTCTCCTCCAGCACCAGAGTTCAAAAGCCTCAATTCTTTGACACTCGGCCTTCCTTATGGTCCAACTTTCACAGCCATTCATTGCAACTAGATGCACTTTTGTTGACAGGGTGATGTCTGTGCTTTTTAGGATGCTGTCTCCATTTGCCATAGCTTTCCTCCCCAGGAGCAAGCGTCTTACACAGGATCTTACACACTGGTATACACAATCATAATGTAGTACTGTGCCACAAAATACATGCAAGTACTACCACAAGATTTCATTAAAGTTTTTGAGTAAAAAAACTGAATGGTTTGTACAATGTCTTTCATACAGAGTTGCACTGTTTGGAATACAATACATTTTTCTAAGCACAATAGTTCTCCACTATATTAAAAAAAGAACAGCTTTTGTTCTAGTTTTCAGTAGAGATATACTTGGTGGCCATCATGGCTACATAATTAAATACTTCTGAATGCTAGAAGAGCTATTATTTTTCTTATAACCATGAATGATCTACTGTCCTGAAGCCATGTGTACTCTATCATTCTTGCACAGACAAGACTTGCCAGTTTTAATCTCTGGCCATTTGCTATGACTCTGAGTCATTCATCAACTACAGACATCATCAGAACTAATGAGGATATAATCTATAATCTTAATCCCAAATGCTATTTGGAAAGAAAGATGGTCATCATCTCTAAATTATAAAACTAAACTGGTTTTGTAAGAAGATCTAGCCTACATGCCCTGTGCACATTAATCACAGCTCATAACCCCAAATTCCCAGCATGCATATGACTATAGTTCAGTGCTCTGAAGTAATTTGTAGACTAAACCAAGATGTTTCCGAATATTATCTTTTACAACTCTATCTGAAGAACTTCACTCAGGACTGTATTGATTTGCAGGGAGGGATACTGACTGCCTCAGTAAGGACACTGGGCTCTTTTATTTTGAAGAAGAAGAAGAGTTGGTTCTTATATGCCACTTTTTTCTACCTGAAGGAGGCTCAAAGTGGCTTACAGTCACCTTCCCTGTCCTCTCTCCACAACATACACCCTGTGAGGTGTTTGAGGCTAAGAGAGCCCTGATATCACTGCTCGGTCAGAACAGCTTTATGAGCAGCGTGGTGAGCCCAAGGTCACCCAGCTGGCTGCATGTGGGAGAGCGCATAATCAAACCCGGCTTGCCAGATTAGAAGTCCACACTCCTAACCACTACACCAAACTTGTCACATGTTTTGGCATGAAATTGGCCACAGCCTTTATTCTTACCTGAGTATGGCTAGCATGGGTGTTGGATACAGCTCTCTTGTGGTCAGCCGACTGCAAGGCAGTCCTTGTTGGCATGCCCCCTCAATGGGTTCACTGGATAGCCAGCTTAGAAACCTGAACCTAAGGCCTGCAGACTAATGGGAGGTGTCAACTGGGGGGATCCCGCTGGGTGTCTGTCACTGTTAGGTTCCCCTGCCACTCAGAAATGCAAGCCGTCAATCAGGCTCAGCATCCATGCAATCCCTTATGGGAGCCCATGAACCTTGGGAGGCCAGTGCACAAGCTTGGCCACCCCCCAAAAGATCTGCCCTATGATTCCAACACTGCCAGCTGTAACAATTAACCAAATAATTAAGCAATTCCAAACTCTTATAAACCAACATCAACTCCTATGTCTAACAATGGAGAGGGAAGGTGGGATGCATCTTCGGGCGCCAGGAGGGGAAAAAGGTCAAGCCATGCTGCACAGTCCCATATAAGGACATCTGGTTTGGCTCCTCCCGCTACCACAGCCCCCCTGATGTCTGACATGGACTGGGGAATACCAGGGCCAGGAGTCTGCACTCCTGCCAGCTAGGTCCTTTCCTGGTACCAGATCCCTTGCAGTAGGAAAAGGCCTTGTCAGTGAGTCTCAGGGGCTTTCCCTATGCATTTTGCCAACAGGTTTTATCAGATGAATTTGTTAGTCCTAATAATAAAACATATTTTAACCTTATTTTGCACCATCAGCCTTGGCTCTATTTTTTTATCACTAATGAAATGAACCCAAACTTTGTGGTCGGGATTTGGAACTATTTCTAATTTTTCATACATAGTGTTCTGAAAATCACCACTTTGATTGGTTTCTTCCCAGTTTAAATCCAATCCATGATTCTGAATTCTCTATTTTTCTTTTTGTTTATAGTGATTTTTTCTTGTAAAAAGAACTTTTTTCAATGTTATTTGTGCACCCATAAATCAGAGTTACACACTATGCATAACTTATACATTACACTTATTGTACATTAGAATATCATACAAATTAATTTTCAATACAACACATATACAAAACCAGCAATCAAAATCATTGAACTAAAATAACTGACAGAAGAATACATGCCTATAACATGAAATGGAATAGGGAATATTTGTTCATTCCTAGTCTAGAGAACTATGTCTCTAATGGAACGTGAGTGAATGTAGCTCAAATTCACTAGAAGAACTCAGCAATTCTGCACAGCAATCCTAAATGGTCCAAATAAAATGCTCTTTGCAGAAAAGAAGGGAACCCCAGGTACAGCATGAAGGAAGAATCAGAAATCTGCCATGAGAAGAGGGAGTATGTGAAAATCTCACCCTTCCATTAAACAAAATCAACCATCCCCATGACTGAATCTCCCAATATTTCCTTTAATATTAATGCATAACCATTTTCAGCCATTGTGTAGGGCCATGTGCATTGAGTCAAGGAGACCTTGAGATAGAAATCTCCCTATCCAGCTACCACGAGCTATAACAGGGAAACTAGGCAGGTACTTAGTCTTAAAAATTACAAGAAATGTTAGGAGCACTGACCACAGTCCTCTGAACATGGATTTGACACAGCCTGTAAAATCTGACCCTGAGTATGGTGGGGAGTAATGAATTTGGGAAGACTACATGCATGAAGTTCAGTGGCAGGTAAGTACAGGATTCTGCACTTTACCTTTCATGCTTTTAATGGCTCTATCTGCATGCTTTGAGTCTCAGTGAAATAATAGCAAAAGAGAGGCCACTCAGTTATCTGAGCTATTCTCAATTAAATAGTCGAAAATTACCTCCTGCCCAGTAATGTGCATTTATTGCTCAAGCTTCCTTTTCTAACCTTTCCTTCCCCCTCCTAAAGACACTTCATTGAAATTTTCTCTGTATGCTTGAGTCCATGAATAGAATTTATGACTGAACTGTACATACACTCCCAGATAGCCAAAAGAAAAAAAAAAACCCTGACCTGTATGTTGCATGATATTAACAATAAGCAAAGCATTTAAGAGCAACTTCCCCGAATTTGTATGTCAATGGTAAGATATGAAAGGTAGGTTCCAGAGCCATAGTTTTGGGTTATTTCTCCCCACCCCCATAATTAAATATTTAATTTACATTGCAGAGGCTGGCTGGTGATTAGAGTTGCCTTTTTTCACCTTTGTTTTTAGTTGCAGTAGCAGTGAGAAACATTCAGCACACACACACAATACAACACAGAGATGCAATAATGAGAAAATTTTCCCCAACTTTATTTTTCTATCTTTCTCCACATTGTGGGGACCAAAAGCAGCTTACATTGTTTTCCTTTCCTACCTGAGTCATAGGTTAAGCTGAGTGTGTCACCCCAGGGTCACCCCATAAGGTTCCATGGTAAAGTGGGGATTCAGGCATTTCTCCGAGATCCTGGTTTGGCACTCTAACTGCTATAGTCTTGGTGGAATATATGTTCTTCATACACCTATTATTTACATATTCATTTTAGCCAATGTTAGGCTGCTCTATTAAAAGCAACAACACTTAGAAAACAAAATGAAGATTGACGATACTACTGATTGAAGTAGAAAACAGGATCCATGGAAATAAAACTCTGTGGATAAAAACTGAAAATTTAGAAACAGGGTTACAAATAAGCATTTAGAGAGCTATTAAAAGAGGGTAGTATGCAAATTCAATTCAAATGGTTAAACAGTTGTATTTTATTTTATTATTGTAAATGGCCGTGAGACTAATTGAGAGTGGCAGTGTAGAAATCCAAAGATAAACAAACGAACCAACAAATAAATAAAAATAAACCTACTTATGAAGGTCACCACTGTTGTACAGTGTCAGACCTTCTGCAGCATGCTTATCTCTGAGGAGACCTCCAAACTGTGCCAAGGGAATTGTTCAGAAAGGACCACAGAAGCTCAGGAGCAGCTTCCTGGCTTGCCATAATGCCCAGAGACACCAAACAGGCCAGGGGCTGGCTAGCAGCCAACCACAAAGGGCCAACATCACAAGCACAAGAGCAACTCCTTTCCATATAATTTGCAAAGTGACAGCTGTATAGGAGCCTTCCTGACCTTTTGAGGCAAGCCATTCCATTAGGTGGGGACCATAACAGAGAAAGGGCATGTATGTTGTTGAAATTGCCCATTTTTAGGGTGACATCTGCAGCCCCAAACAGATCAGCAAAGCTGTCGTGGTGGAACATAGGAGGATGGGTGATCCTTTAGATATGAGAGCCCAAAGTCATGTTGGACTTGGTATATTGTCCAAGAGATGTTGGTCTTCAGAACAATTTTAATTGTTGTATGACCTCCTTCAATGTTTACACTGATGTTATCTGAACTAAATGCAATCGCCATGCCCTGTCATGCACAAGTATTAAAACTGCAGCATGAATGCATCCTTAACAACTTCACTTTGTTATAGGAAACATTGTTGAATTTGGTGGGGTTCCAACAAACTTGGAAATGTACCAGTGAGAATTTTACATGTTCTCAGAAGGGAGAACTGTCAGATGTGAGCAGATACTCCCCGTGAGCTGATCTGGAAGAATATGTAAAGCAATTAATGATGAGTTTGTTAATTACCAACTAATGTTGTAGCAGGTGGCTGTTCTACTCCAGCTGCTTTAAGCACCTGCTAATAGTTTGGCTGTTACCTTTGAACTCCCTGAATCTTGAAGTCTGACAACTCTCCTTCAAAAGGCAAGGAGTATATCCCATTATTTAATAACATTCAGAAGGAGACAGAGAGCTGCCCCGACATTGGATTTTGTTGTTGTTGTTGTTGTAGATAACAACCTGCACCAGAAGTACATCGGCAACCAAAATAATCAATGAATAGGTTCTTCAGACTTAAAAGTAGGTATACTGCAATCCTACTGTTGCAGCATGCAGAGCTGCAACACACTGGATTACAGTGCATTCGATTTATAGTGTCAGACTACTATAAAGGCCTGGTTGAATGTCCCACCACCATCCCATTTGGGTGATGAGCTTAATTTATGATCACCCACAGAGACTAATGAAGCCAATGGCTTTCCTGACTGCTGTGTGAAATCCTGGGCCTCCAAGCAATTTGTTAGATGTGGTGGTAGAGAGCTGGAACATCCAGCTCTGATATGATCACTCCCCATCACACTCTCCATGCCTTGTCTAAACTAATTCCCTGGTATACTGGGGAGTTGAGGTAAAAGTGGAAATTGAGATGGTTAGAGTGGGAACTGAGATAGGAATTCAGAGGGCTAGAGAAATGCTGGTGATGTAGCGATGTGAACGTCTTATATGCTTTATGTTAAATCTTATGAAATGATGGTGAAAATTGAAAAAGGATTACTTCTTAGTTTCCTTCATGCCCACAAGCTCTCGTCCAACACAACTGTTTCATGTTATTTGGTTTTTAACTTCCCTCTTTGAGGGCAGCTTATGTTTCACATCAAGAATAACTCAACTGAACTCAGTAAATGACTAGAAAAGCTAGAGAATTCATGAATCTTTCCTCATGATGTCTACTCTTAGAGGTAGTTGGAAGGAATGGTGCTTCAAATACATTAAAACAAGCAAGGATATTTTATAAAATAATAAAACTTAAAATGTACATTCTTGAGAACACCTGTTATATAGGTGCTATATAGCTCCAGTTTCAATTGTTTGAAATGAGCCTTCTGTAGTCATTAGCTGAGTTTAGCTAAGGAGCTATTTATGGATTTGCAGCACAGGTCTACAAGATGAAATTTTGTTAGCTGCTATTAGCAGAGATGAGAGCGAGCAGCACTATTGGCGTATTCATGTCATGCATTACATTTTAAAGCCTAAATGTGAATGCAACAGATTCAGTGTGGTGCAGTAATCACAGTGTTGGATTTGAGTGCTGGATATCTGGGCTAAAATCTCTAGTTGCAAATCCACTGGGTGGATTTGGATCAGTCAGTATCATCCTAAATTACTTTACAGGGTTATTGTGAGAGTGATAAGCAAGGCCATATGTGCAACCACCAGCTCCTCACAGTAAGGGAAGGGTTAAAACAACAGATATTTGTTCTAGGACAGTGGTTATCAATCATCCTAATGCTGCAACCCTTTAATATAGTTCCTCATGCTGTGGTGGCCCCCAACCATGAAATTATGCAAGGTTCTTTCACAGAAATTAAACCGAAACCGACCAATGGCGTGAAGATCCACTGTTCATGATTGTATATAATTTTTTTTCCTGGGGTTTCTCAGTTCAGTTCGGCCTCTTGTCCCGCCAAGCTGCGCCACCACCTGGAGCGCCTGGCAGGAGACTGCTCTGTGCAGGAGGCACTGCTGGAGTAACTGGTGGCTGAGTGCAAGCGCCTGCAGGAGGAGCGGCAACAGTGGCAGTGCCCCCCTGGCCAAGCTGCTCTCCCTACCGCAACCCCTGTGAAAGGCTCATTCGACCCCCAAAAGGGTCCCGACCCGCAGGTTGAGAACCACTGATCTAGGGAGTCATGATTATATACAGATCCCCAATGAACTCAGGAACAAACCCTGGGTATGTGGTTTATATTGTGTGAAAAGAAATTATGTATATACTAAAGGCGTCCCAATGGTTGGTGTGCGGACTGCATTTATATGAGTAGCATTCATGAATAGTGCACATGAAAGCACATGAAAGCATTTATATATGAATGGATCCAGAGAAGGTGTTTCACAGAAAAAAAAACAAATCTGCAAATTTATGCAGATTTCTGCCTGAATAACTAAGTAACTTTAAATGTTATCACTCTCACACTGACAAACACACACACACATATATATAGTAGCCGTGAGAAATCATTTGTGAAGAAACCTGCTTTCTATTTCACTATAACTGTGAATCACAATGAATGAGAAAGTGCTAATGCTTAGCTTGTGCCTCTCTGCTCCTCTTCCAAACTGTACACAAGGGAGATATTAGCATGGCTGGGCCGTGTTTACACTTTGGTGTTAAAAGAGCTTTGTTTAACTGCCTCTTCACAGCTTCTCAAGAGTGACTGCAGTAAAGATGTTCCTGTTAAACAGATTTTTAAAAAGGGCTTTTTCTTCTTCACCAGCTCCAAAGGCTATCAAACTGATCAGAAAGATCAAGCCAGCAACTTAAATAAATGGCATCACCGTGCCTCTTTCAAGTGTCACTGCCCAAATTTTGGAAAGTGTTCCCTGGTGAAAAGTTAAATATTCTGTGATGTTACTGTTAAACTTAATAAAGGAGGACAGAGGTCTTGAGACTTCAGTAATAGTTACTTCACTTTTCCCACCTTTGTATAGTAAAGTATACCTGTCAACATATCATAAGCACATAGGAACAAAGGTGCTAGATTAAACCAGTGGATCAGCTAGTCCACCCTGTTTATGCTGTGGTCATTCAAAACTATGGGATACTTATGAGTTGACCAAATGGTCCAAAGACTCCCCTTTGTTTGTCTCATATTGTCCAGTTCAGATATAGACTTTCACTTAAGAGCCCAAGGAATCTAATTGACTTTTACACAATTTATTAACTGACAAGATGTACTACACCCAAACACAAACCAATAATTTTGCTTTGTTTTGGATGTAGTACCGATGTCAAACATTTTCTAAAGAATTTTGGCTCTGTCTTATCTTTTTATTAAAACGTACTTTTAACTTAGACTCACCCCAAAGGATAATGATAATACCATCCATTTATTTTATACAGATTGTTGAAGGAGAACAGTTAGTTGAGTTCATTAAAGTTCCTTATCAAAAATAAGAAAGAAAATCTGATCTCAGTTTTGTCTTCCCATCTCTCTCACAGGCAAGGAGATCAATTCCTTTTGTCATTAAATTTGAGTTCAATGGCACCTTTAAGACCAAGATTTATTCAAGGTGTGAGCTTTCATGTTCATGCACACACATGTTCATGCACACTTTCATGTTCATGCACACTTATTGGTTTTCAAAATAATCTTCCCCAATTAACTAGCTGTCCCACCTGATAGGGCTGACATTGTTAGCTAATTATCCTATAGCTTCAAATACCATGCAAAGTTATCTATACTGGAATATCTTATTCAAATATGTATAAAAGCAGTAGTAGTTGATTCCTGCTACTTTTTAACATAAAAAACTTCAAGGATTTGCCATTCTCAAACACCTTTCACACAGGCTCAGACACATATTGCATATACTAATATTAATTATCCTATTTCTATCCTATAAAAGGCCATATTAATGTATTATTCCTTTACTCCTTGTCCTCTCCAAGGCTGTTCTGTTTTGGCCCCTGGACTCCTTATTCGGCATGTTTAGCTGAGAGCTCAGATTACCTCTGTTTTTATTCTGCAGAAGCATCCACCAAGATCTTTTTAGTCTAGAGCAGTAAATATCCCCCTGTAAAGTAAAGATAAAGGTATCCCCTGTGCAAGTACCAAGTCATGTCTGACCCTTGGGGTGATGCCCTCTAGTGTTTTCTTGGCAGACTGAATATAGGGTGGTTTGCCATTCCCTTCCCGGTCATTACTCTGGGTACTCATTTTACTGACCTCAAAAGGATGGAAGGCTGAGTCAACCTTGAGCCAGCAGCTGGGATCGAACTCCCAGCCTCGTGGTCAGAGCTTCAGACAGCATGTCAGCTGCCTTACCACCCTGCACTGTATTCCTGACTTTATCTGTGACAGCCATCTTTTGGTGACCCACAATTATTGAACATGCAGCAGCCCTGGTTTTTGCATTTGACCAACTTAATGAAACAAGAAACAGTAAAACTAGGGGAATTAGAAACCTTTAGAGGTGAAATGTGTGATGCTATTAATGTGGTGTGAGTGAGCAGGTGTGTCAATCAAAAGAAAGATGTCATCTGAAGAAACATCACTTGACTTCAATTCTACACCCATGTACATTATCTCAGCACAAGGGAAATTGTGTTTCTAGTGATCAAAACCTGACAGAGGTAGCATATCCAAATCAATATATGGAAAATTTAATCTTACAAGTTGTCAGGATCACAAACAGAGAGGGTGAATTTTAATGACAGGGAAGCAAACATATTCATTGCGGCAAAGGTTACCACTGAAAGGACTAATCAGACCTCATAACTGCTTGGAAGAGATATTGCACATTGACCTTAAAACATGTCACTGATTGTTCTTTTTTAATGTGTAGGGTCCTAATACTTCTCAGGGAGGAAACACTTCTCAGATTACAACATCCCATCTGTAATCTCTGCTATCTTGCCCTTTATGCAGAACATCTCTAGGTACAATTTAGTAACAACACAGGGTTGCTGGAGATTTAAGGAAAGTTCTCAGGGGAGAGTGTAGTTTAGGCAAGGAAGGGGAACTTGGAGGGGATGTGATGCCATAGGATGGGATCTTTGGAGTGGGTCATGATAGTTTGCATCAGACCCAAAGAAAATGCTACTTGGGCTCTGGGAAGAGAATGGAACACTACAGACAGAACCCCAGTTTGGCTGTTTCCTTGTGATAGTTCAATCTAATGTCCTCATATGGTATGCACCAGTTCCATTTGATGAACAGGAAAGTAAACCAATTCAGAAAATACACAAAGGAGAGGAGAAGTCATTGGGAAGATAGATTATTTTTCTTTGTGAACATCTCCAGTTAAAAAATAATTATGCAAATCAGGCCCTGCAAAGAGAGTCCTTGCTTTATACACATGTGGAGTGCAAGATGAAGCATTGTGTAAAGTATGTGTCTTGTTCTATTGCAAGCAGCAGAGCTTGTAAGAGCATATCAACTTTATTGCTGGCTGGAAAAAAATACAGAAAAAGAGATGTATGTTTTAGTCTTTAGAGGAAGTGAAGAAAATTCAGCCAAGAAAGTAACAGTACATTAAATGAGCTCCTTCTGCAATCAGGCAAAGCATGGCATGAAAAAGAAATCTGATTGTGGCCCATAAACAAGCATAGAGATAGAAATGCAAAGGTATCCTTTTGGATGCTTGTCTGCTTGGAAAGTTCATTAAATATGTTCATTAAGTATGTTAAGGGAATGAAAAGAACACCATTGGCCAGATCCTTACTGTTCCAACGAAAATACTCTGGTGAACATGGATCATGTTAATACCATCCATTCAAAGACAGGTACTCCAGAGTTGCTATTCTGAAATAATATATCATATTCAAAATTTTCAATCACATTCCCCATGCTAAATATCTTTTTATTATTTACTGATCATTATGGATGTGCATTTGAAATATAGCTCATTAAAATCTGTCCTGAATACATCTTTCCAATATACCAATGAGGAAATTGTTGATGGAAGATTTTTCAGATGCAATCAAATCAATTAAATGTATGCAACAGCCATAAATCAGGATTATGATATATGTCACAGTATTGGACACTGCTGAGCAGAACATGTACATGACTTTAAGCTAAAATGCCTGCCGCAGATAAAGGTCAGAGGATTTAGCATGCAATTTCAGACCCCTCCTTGCTTTGAGGGCAGTTTGCCTGAAAAATTCTAATTTGGGTAACAGTTGGTACTAAGCTTGTGAACTAAGAGTCCAATCCGGACCAATCTGTCTTTGGCCAAAGCCACTTCGGAAGCATCCGAAGCACCTCGGCACCCCTTAAAGTCAGTGGTACTATTTACTTTAATGGGAATTTTGGCTTTTCTGACTTTCCCAGGCCCTGGGTGGGGAGGCTTTCATAGTATCTTTCACAGTATCTCCAGGAGGCTCTTCCTTGATTCCCCTCCAAATTTCAAAAAGATTGGACCAAGGGGTCCAATTCTAGGGGCTCCCAAAGAGGGTACACCCATCCACTCCATTGTATCCTATGGCAGTGGTCCCCAACCTTTTTATCACCGGGGACCACTCAACGCCGGGGACCACTCACCGGGGACCACTCACTGCCTTTTACTGAGGGGGGGTAGTTTACTCCTCTACTCTCAACCACTGCCCTAACGCTCTCTGACTCTGGTCGCTATGGTAATGTTTAAACATCTCTTCAAAATAAGATACAGACACGCCACAACAATGAACATATGGAACATTTTATTTTCACGGAAATTTTAACTCATGACAATGACAAATCAATAGGAACCCTGAGCTTGTTTCTCTGCAACGAGATAGTCCCATCTGGGAGTGATGGGAGACAATGACACCCAAAGTGTGTTGTAAAGGGCGGGGAAGGGGGGGTGAAGTAAAGGGCCGGGGGAGGGGAGAAGGCATCCTTCGGGGCCCACCTCCAATTTGTCGAAGGACCACATGTGGTCCACAGCCCACAGGTTGGGGATCGCTATCCTATGGGACAGACTCTCCATTGGATCTAATAGACAGATCGGGACACCCACTTTGGGAGCCTGTAATATTGAACCCCATGGTCCAAAATTCTTGAAACATTTAGGGGAGTCACAGAAGAGCCTCCAGGAGCTACCCAGAAAGTTTTGAAGGTGCAACCTAAACCCCCACTCTACCAGGCCCTGGGAAAGGCAGAAAAGTCAAAATTCCCATTAATGTCAATAGTGCCACTGACTTTAATTGGATTTTTGAGGTTTCCGCCTTTCCCATGGCTTGAGGGTGGTGGTTATGGCAGGGGATTAACATAACACACATGAGCAGTACTTTCTACAGCTATATCTTTGCCTTCAGTCCACTGGCATAAACACTGGGCTGTCCTGCTATGCAATCTTCTCATGCAGTCGTCCAATTTATTGGCTCGAGCCAGATTAACTGGCTGTCTCTTTACCTATTGTTCGTACGCAGCACTTGTGCTTCCGCAGCTTTGATAGGAGGCACATTTTACTTTGAAATAGCCATATTACCTTCTTTTTGATAACAGCGGAATGACCTAGTCTTTTATACTGTCACTTGCTGTTGACCAAAAAGGATGCCACAGATAAAGGCTTTTGTTTCCATACAGATTGAGATGATAATGGCAGTAGAAGGTTGTTACTTAGAAATGCTGTACAGTGCTTCAATTCATTTGCTTCTGCTTTGATATTTATGAAGAAGGAACCGAAATGACCAAGAACTGCCTTGACAATGAAAAGCGACATTCTAACCCAAGGAAGTATATGAGAGTTTAATTTACCAAGTAAAATTGCAAAATAAATGCATCTTATTTTCTTGAGCAGAAATGGAAGCACTGTTAGAGAGAAAGCAATTTGTGCGCTAATGGACTCAAGGCTACTGCAGGACACACCAAATGTGCCTGTTAAGGAAAATATTAGGCTTCATATAGATAGATGGTTACTATCAGTTTTGTTGTTGCTCCTTATTTTCTGACTCAGTGAGACAGTCAAGAATAAGATGCAGAAGTTCTCGGCTTCTGTAGATGTGCAAAGAGCAATTTGCATAATGACAAAGAATTTCTATTCCATTCATTTTGTAGGTGGGCAAACAGGAAAGAATATGTTAATAAACAAATGCCAGATATTTTATTTCCATTCGAAGTAACATTTCCTCCACCTTCCATCAGGCTCTCTTTCAGAATCTTTGTTGCTTCTGAGCCTGCTAGTCTTATCAAGAGCACGGACTACAACTTGGCAAGGTCTGAATTTTGGTCTGGAGTGCAAGGTTAGTGACCTTGCAAACTGGATGATCCTGCAATCTTCCTTACTTCACCCTCAGCTTGATAGGCTGCAGAACAGTAGCCTCAGTTGCTCTGAAGTCAGTTGTTGGAATTCACCTGGCTAAGTCCTAATAGGGCCTGGATTCTGCAACAGGTTAAGTCATTCTAAAGCAACTGTCTGACACACTGGATTAAACATGACCCGCTAGCCCGGCACTGCATCTTGTCCCAGCTGCATCTGTATGAGGCCGCTCCCTCTGCTGATACTGGAGGATTGTGAGGGAGAATTCTGGAGGGCTAGTAGTACAGGCTGCCTCAGCCTTTGGCAGGGCAGATGACTGTTCTTGTGGTGGTGTCTCAGACCTTGTGTCCTCAGTAATGGTCCCTGGAGCTGACACATTAAAGTTGAGGGACCGCTACAGTACAGTGTATCCCTGGCTTCCCTCCTGTTCCTTAAGTGATGTTCAGAGTTTTTTAGACTCTTCTTGTGAAGATTCTGAGTTAATGGATCATGCAGCAAGGGGCATTGGTGGCATACACATTGCTATCTATATATTTAATTCCAGGCATGGCCCCAGAATTTGGTTCAAAAAATCTACACAATGGGACTAGGTACAGTTAGAAGAGACTGCTCTTCATTTGCTGAATTTACCTCAGGAGTTGTAAGTGTGTATCATTCTCAGCAGTAGTAACAGGATCAGTATAGACATTTAATGCTTTTGGAAAGTCACATGTAGGAGAAAAATCTTACTGGATTAATACTGTATATAAAGACATGAATCCCCATAGAGAGAAGATCAACATTTTGGGGTAATGGAAATCACACTTGAAGGGTGCATCCTATGTAGATCTATTCCTTTATCTGCAATTACAGACTAGTGTTCAGAGTAAAATCAAATACAACCCACAGGTATAGACTGAGTCTCTTGGAGTGAGACTGTACCAGCCCTGAAGGCTGGAGAGCAGACAGGAGAATACAAAACTATCATCTGCCCTCATCATGAAGCAGGAAGGCTCATGGTGGTGCCATTAGAAAGGTACCTGTAAAATAAAATGCTGTAGCAGGTATTTATTTATCTATCTATTTATCGATTTATTCATATTTTTATACTGCCCTTCCCTACTGCTCTGGGTGGTTTACATAAAACATTTTGGAACATTTACATAGAATACTATCAAAATCAATATAACAGTATAACAATAACAACAACACACCAACTGGAACAATTAGAACAGCACTTCAACAATAAATTTGATACCCTCAGCAGGTTCGATCTCTCAGTCTGGGGGGTGGACCTGTAGATGTTAAGGGTCAGTCGGCCCCACCAAATGCCTAGTGGAAGAGCTCCTTTTAGCAGGCCCTGCGGAATTGTGGTAGTTCTGGCAGGGCCCTGATCTCTTCGTGGAGCTCATTCCACCAGGTAGGGACCAGGACTGAAAAGGCCCTGGCCCTTGTTGAGGCCCGATGTGCCTCTTTAGGGCCAGGGACCTGTAGCCAGTTGGAGTGGTGGGGCGTAGAGCTCTTCTGGGGGTATAGGCAGGGAGGCAGTCTCTCAGATACACTGGGCCCAGACCGCATATGGCCTTAAAGGTGATTACCAAAATCTTAAGCTTAATGTGGAATTGAACTGGGAGCCAGCCGAATAGGCTGCCTAAGGAGGTGGTGAGCTACTCCTCACTGGCAGTCTTCAAGCAAAGGTTGGATACACACTTTTCTTGGATGCTTTAGGACAGTGGTCCCCAACCTGCGGGCCGCGGCCCGGTGCAGGGCCGCGAAGGCCATGGCGCCGGGCCGCGGCTCCCTCTCCCCGCCCCTCCCCTCCCGCAGTAAAAAACTTCCCAGGCCGCAAGCTTGCGGCCCGGGAAGCTTCTTACTGCGGGAGGGCGGGGAGAGGGAATCGGGGCCGGGCTGCGCCCCTGCGGGCGCGGCTCACGGGCGCAGCCCGATGCAGGGGCGCAGCTCGCGGGCGCGGCCCGATGTGCGGGCGCGGCTCGCGGGTGCGGCCCGATGCGGGGGCGCGGCCCATGGGTGCGGCCGATGCGTGGGCGTGGCCCGCGCGGGCCGCACCCCAATGCCCTGCCGGTCCCCAACCTCAGAAAGGTTGGGGACCACTGCTTTAGGATGCTTTGGGCTGATCCTGCATTGAGCAGGGGGTTGGACTAGATGGCCTGTATGGCCCCTTCCAACTCTATGATTCTATGATTCTATGTGTTCTTGGAGTACCGGCCGTATATGAGATCTCCATGATGTCTTAGTGAGAATCCTGGCTGCGGCGTTCTGTACCAGTTGTAGTTTCCAGATCAAGGATAAGGGTAGGCCTGGATACAGCGAGTTGCAGAAGACCAGTCTGGAGGTGACCATCACATAGATCACTGTGGCTAGGTGCTCTGGTTCCAGGTAGGGCGCTAGTAGTTTGGCTTGCCGGAAGTGGTAAAATGCCAGCCATGCTACCTTTGTGACCTGGGCTTCCATTGTCAGGGAAGCATCCAGGATCACGCCCAGGTTCCTGGCAGAGTGAGTCACTAGGAGTTGCACACCATCCAGGGTGGGCAGGCGTGCTTCCTCCCATGGTCCTTCCTACCCAACCACAGGACTTCCGTCTTTGCAGGGTTGAGCTTCAGATGACTCTGCTTGATCCATTTTGTCACTGCTTTCAGGCATCTGGCTAAAGATTCTGGGGGGAGTCAGGGCAGTCATCCATCAGGAGGAAGAGCTGGGTGTCATCGGTGTATTGGTGGCAACCCAGGTAGAAACATCTGCATATTGGTAGAAACATCTGCGTATTGGTGGCAACCCAGGTAGAAACTTCATCTGTATATAATGGAAGGAATTGAATGGAAAAAATCTTATCCCTTTAATTGGTTAGGCATGAAAATGCTGTAACTCCATCTGAGCTGGTAAAGTTATAAGTGTTACAGACTATCATAAAATCACCCAACACTTTTAAAATGCAGGTATGGTATTTGACACTTTGACCAGCTCCACAATGTGAATAAATGCTCAGTGAAGGGATATTTCATTCCATTTGTTTTAAATTTGCCTGCCATTAACTTTGAGTGACCTCTTGTTCCATAATTAGGGACTGAGCGTAAAATGCAAGAACTGGCTGAATTTTTTACTGTGTCTTTCTAGATACCTATCACTTGTTCTGAGTAACCTCTTCTGAGACTAAATCATCCTAAATTTTATAAAATGTCAGGAGGTACTGTATTTGATATGAATTAATAGTAAAGAAACTATTCAAAGCTGTGATGGCTCAGGTACCTCTCTGGAGTAATGGGTCTGACTGGCTTGTAAAATTCCTCTTTGTTTCTTTCCATCCCCCACCTGCTCCCTAGAGCCTTATAACAAGCTGGTAAATTTTCACAGTGATTATGCAAGGGTGCTGTAAAAAGCTTGCGCAATTAAGCATGAGGGATTACTGTTGTAACACCCTAGTGTGAACTCTTGCACAGACACAGCAGCACAAGACCAAGTGAGTAAGTTTTTCCTGCAGCTACCCTTAAAGGTCCACCAATGCTCATGAATGACTAGTGGGATATGATATAGGGACTCTAGTGGCAAGGGACTCTAGTGGCAAGACAAATTCCTTCTGTGAACTCAGCTTCATTAACAGCTTTCAGGGTTTAGTCTTCTCTAATGTTGGACCATTATAACCATTAGGTACACTTGCACATTGTCTCTGAAACTGTAGAACTGATTGCACTTTCATTCCATGCATTGATGTAGGCTGCAACATGAAGATACTGTTTAGATCTCCACCCAGTTCTGCCCCACATTTTTCATCCACACTTCCCAAGACCCTCTGAGTATACATAATTTTATTTAGAGGTATAAATGTTTTTTGTGTGCGGCTATCCTGGTCTGGGAATATTCCTCCTTCAGGGCACTCCCAGTGCCAACAATCCCAGGAATTAAGTGAGTTGGCCTTGGGTGGGACCTGGTCAAGTGCTTGGCCATCTGGCTGGTATGCCATCTGCCAAATGCACTAGCGGATGTCCTGTCAAACGTGCTAGATGCAGTGTCCAGGAGGCCTCTGTTGTAGCCCGGGCATAATGTTTTGAGGGTCTTCAACGTCCATGTGGAGAGACCAAACTTTGGATCAGGCCCAGATCTGGTGGCAGCCATGGCCACACAGGGGCTTTCACAGTCCCATCCATCAAGCATGTCATACCCTGGATTTGATCTTTGGCACAGGGGTTGAAGAGGATCTGATAGCAGCTATTGCAGTGCCATGATCTGACCACTATGCCTTGAAGTCCCAACTATTGATTTCCCACCTTTCTCCTAGAGGCGGAGGATAGAATTTTGCCCACTCTCAGAGACTTATGAAAACAGAAGGATTCCTGGATGCTCCGCAGGACTCAAAGCCTCTCAACAAATTGCTGGATAAGATTATTATTCTTTAATTATTATCCTTTAATTTATATCCCACCTCCCCCCGGAGATGGTCAATGACTGGCATAAGATTTCTCCCCAACATCATCTCCCCTGCCTGTTCTAAGCCAGCCCCTGGTACACAGAGGAATTGTGTGCAAAGAAATGGCAGCTGAAATGACTAGAGTAAGGTTGGGGGTAAACTCGTGATGAAGCAGTGAGAATATTTTATAGGAAACTTATGAGAACCTATGAGATGACATAGAGAGAACCAAAATGTGAGTTTTATGCCACCTCTGTTGTATACTTAAGCTTATGCCTGGCACAGTTATTTAGGGTAATTTGGTCCTTGACTGCATTGTATGAAGGACACACAAACAGTAGACCATTGGAAATCAGCTGCTACTTTGTGAGCTATTTTGTAAATAAAATCTCATCATTTCACCACAACCTTCCACTGACAATACTATAGTGGATGTTGTCCCCTCGGCTGCCTTTGACAGTTTCCGATGTCTTGTGTAGGCCAATGTAGATAGGCTGTTATATTCAGTGAGGTTGACCACTAGTCATCTAGACACCTGCCCCTCATGGCTTTAGAAAACAAGCAGCAAGAAGGTAGAAGGACTACTTCAGGAGATTATAAACCTGTCCCTCTCTACAGGGACTTTCTCCAATGGTCTGAAGGAGGCAGTGATTCACCCTTTATTGAAAAAAAAACATTGTTGGATTTCTAGGATCTAACCCGATATCACCTCATTTTGCATCTTGCATTCTCGGGGAAGGTTCTTGAAAAGGCCACTGTGGACCAACTGCTAACATTCCTGGAAGAAGCATCAGTCCTGGATGCATTACAGTTGGGTATCTGCCCTGGCCATTTGGTGGGGATGGCTCTGGTCACCCTGACAGATGATCTCTGATGTTGGCTGGACTGAGGCAGATCAGTGCTGCTGGTGTTGCTCAATCTCAAAACAGCGTTTGATATGATAGATCATGAGCTTCTTGCTCACCACCACATTGATGTGGGAATCCGAGGGACTGCCGTTCACTAGATTACTTCCTTTCTCTGTGGTTGAGGACAGAAGGTCACATTCAGGAAGGATCGATTGCACTACTCCCCACTTTCTTGTGGGATTCCGAAGGGTGTGATTCTCTCCCTGACATTATTTAACATCTTTATGCTCTCTCTTGCCCAGCTAGTTCAGATCTTTGGGATTCAATGTCACCAATATGCAGATGACACCCAGCTCTATATCCTGATAGATGATTGGTCCAGTATTTGGAGGCAGTGTTGGAGTGGCTTAATACAAGCCATCTCAAACTGAACCTTTTAAAGATGAAGGTTCTCTGCTGGGAAGGAAGGGACCAGAGCAGGAAATGTGTCTTCTCAGATGGAATAGGGTGCAGCTCACAATTGAACAGTTGGATAGGATCCTGGGAGTGATTTTGTATGCATCCCTAATGATGGAGGCTTAAGTCACAAAAGTAGCTCATGAGGCATTTTTCCATCTACACCAAGCTAGGCTACTAGCAACCTATTTGGTCCCAGAGCACCTAACCACCATGATCCATACAATAATCACCTCCAGACCTGACAGACTATAACTTGTTCTATGCAAGTCTAGCCATGATCCTGCTCCAGAAATTACAGCTGGTAATGCATATGTGTGGGTTGTCAAATGTACCCCATGGAGAGCCCAATGTTGTGGCAGCTGCATTGGCTTCCGGTCAAATTCTGGATCGAGTTCAAGGTCTTAACCTTCAAGGCCTTATGCGATCTGGGCCCTGCATAACTGAGGGACTGCCTCTCTGAATACATTCTCAAAGAGTAATTTCAGACAACACCAATCAGCTAAAAATCCTTGGCCCTAAAGAAATGTGTCTGGCCTCAACCAGGGCATTTTGGCCCTGGCTTCTGCCTGGTGGAGTGAGCTCCCTGAGAAGATCAGGGGGCCCTGTCCAAGCTTGCTAAATTCCACAGGACCTGTAGAATGGAGCTCTTCTGCCAGGCTTATGGTTGAGGCCAGCCAAAAAACCCTTATATTTAACTTCCGGGCCACCCTCCTGTCCTTCTCCTGTCCCCTCCTTTCCCCTCCAACACCTCCCTATATTCAACATCTTTGTTGTCTGAAATTACCATCAGTCTCAGTAATTATTGTTGGTGCTGATGGTGGCTTGATCTGTAATTTTAAAGTTTATTGATTCCATTTTGTTTTATGTAAATTTTATTGGTTTTATTACAATTTTGTTTTTATGTAAAACTTATTGGTTTTAATCTAAGTTGTTGTTCACTGCCCCGTGACAGGAATGTCTGAGAGGGCAGTATATAAATTGCTTAATAAATAAAATAATTGAAGAGCACCGTAAACAAAACTTTCTAGGCATGAAGTCATGGACCAGTGTGCAATCACAGTCATCATTCTGCGCCATTAAAAACACTGTTTTCCAGAGCAGTGGTTTATGCAACTGTGCCTTTTAAAGAGATAAAGAACAGCTCTGAGACCTAGCAAAAATGCAAGTCACATTACGCTGCCATCCTCCCCAGGGCAATGATCCTCATGTTGCAAAATTTGCCCACTTTAAAGCTGTTATCCTCATGTATCTAAGAACATTACTTAGATGAGCTCTGGGCTTAGATTAATTTCTGAAGACTTCTCTGGTTTAGATACGCCTGACTGCTTCTTTCCATGATGCCCAATTAAAGTTCAATATAGAATCTTATTACACACGTATGCTTTCCAGAGAATAAGAGACCCAGGCAGCCTGATTTACACATTTATTACATTGAAATGCTTGGATTTAAGCTGAAGATTCCTTTACAAGGTCTTTTGAGCCCATGCTGTTTTGTTTTTTAAATCTATCCATGATGACAAATCCCTGTGCTGTCACAGACTTGAAAAGCCAAGAAACTCAAACACTGACACCCCATATATGTTGCCTTCAGGTCGGATTGAGTGAGTACACTCCACTACAGTTTCTAGGACTGGCTGTAAAAATTCAGTCTAGCAGAAGTAAACACACACACATACACAAATGCTAATAAATATCACATGTGTTTCTCAGTCTGTGAACATGTAGGGAACATAGCATGAGGTTGACAATAAGTTATATTCATGGTAGGCAATTAGATGGGAACCAGCTTGAATCTACCATTTATCTGTTTACTTTTCAGTCCACAACGTGCACATTTATCGGTAAAATATTCAAGCCTTCAAACTTCGCACAGTTTACATTCAAGCACTCTATGCCACAAGCTGGTGCTTGCACATGTATATGCCTTTCCTAATTAAATACATATATAAATAAAGACATAACCCATCTATACTGAAGTCTAGCTAGGGATGCTCTGTACTTTTTCTCTTTGGTTTTGTTTGTTGCCATTCCGAGCAGAGAATGGATGCTTGAGAAGCCCCAATTCTCCCCCACCCCGAATCTGAGTTCAGCACTTGTGTTGAATTCTAGCCAATTGATTTATGTTTGTTTTATGCCTATTTTACAGCTGTCATTTTGAGTATACACAACTTAGAATCATAGAATCATAGAATCATAGAGTCGGAAGGGGCCATACAGGCCATCTAGTCCAACCCCCTGCTCAACGCAGGATCAGCCCAAAGCATCCTAAAGCATCCAAGACAAGTGTATATCCAACCTTTGCTTGAAGACTGCCAGTGAGGGGGAGCTCACCGCCTCCTTAGGCAGCCTATTCCACTGCTGAACTACTCTGATTGTGAAATTTGTTTTCCTGATATCTAGCCTATATCGTTGTACTTGTAGTTTAAACCCATTACTGTGCGTCCTTTCCTCTGCAGCCAACGGAAACAGCATCCTGCCCTCCTCCAAATGACAACCTTTCAAATACTTAAAGAGAGCTATCATGTCCCCTCTCAACCTCCTTTTCTCCAGCTGAACATTCCCAAGTCCCTCAACCTATCTTCATAGGGCTTGGTCCCTTGGCCCCAGATCATCCTCATCGCTCTCCTCTGTGCCCTTTCAATTTTATCTATGTCCTTCTTGAAGTGAGGCCTCCAGAACTGCACACAATACTCCAGGTGTGGTCTGACCAGTGCCGTATACAATGGGACTATGACATCTTGTGATTTTGATGTGATGCCCCTGTTGATACAGCCCAAAATGGCATTTGCCTTTTTTACCGGTGCATCACACTGCCTGCTCATGTTTAATTTACAATCCACAAGTACCCCAACGTCTCGTTCATACAGTGTTACCTAGAAGCGTATCCCCCATCCAGTAGGCATGCTTTTCATTTTTCTGACCCAGATGCAGAACTTTACACTTATCTTTATTAAATTACATCTTGTTTTCATTTGCCCAATTTCCATTGTGTTCAGATCTTGTTGAACTCTGTCTCTATCTTCTGGAGTAGCGATCCCCAACCTGTGGGCTGCGGACCACATGTGGTCCTTCGACTAATTGGAGGTGGGCCCCGAAGGACGCCTTCTCCCCCCCCCCCTGGGCCTTTACTTCATCCCCCCCAGCCCTTTACAACACACTTCATTGTTGTGGAGTGTCTGTATCTTATTTTGAAGGGATGTTTAAACATTACCATAGCAATCAGAGAGTGCTAGGGCAGTGGTTGAGAGTAAACTACCTCCCAATGGGCCTCAGTAAAAGGCGTTGAGTGGTCCCCGGCATTGAGTGGTCCCCGGTGATAAAAAGGTTGGGGACCACTGTTCTGGAGTATTTGCCAGTCCTCCCAATTTGGTGACATCTGCAAACTTGATGAGTAGTCCCTCCACCCCCTCATCTAGATCATTAATAAATATGTTAAAAAGTACCGGGCTGAGCACTGAGCCCTGAGGTACCAGCCGGGGCACAAAATGCCCTGTTCAGCTTCACAGTGC
The DNA here is from genome assembly GCF_049243985.1 of Paroedura picta. Classification (NCBI taxonomy): domain Eukaryota; kingdom Metazoa; phylum Chordata; class Lepidosauria; order Squamata; family Gekkonidae; genus Paroedura; species Paroedura picta. The sequence goes on from NC_135370.1 coordinate 69,164,523, forward strand.
CATGGAGTCAAATGGGGTATTTTTTTCACTTTTGAGCTGTGAATCCCCCTCCCCCCCTACAGACACTGCCGTGGTGAGGCACAGCAGACCCTTTCTGCCCCAAAGTTGTGTGCTGGGGGATTTCTTCCCCTATTAGTACACGGGAAGCAGCGGGGCATGCTGCCCTGCAGTAAGAAGCCAGCAGCAGCCTGGCACAGCCACTGACATACATTATTGGTCTCTGGAAGCATAACATTAAAATGGCAGCTGAGCCATGTGGACCTACTGTCATGATGGTCAGTTCATAGTGTGAGGAAGAGTGCTTGCACTCAAAAGCTCACACCTTGAATAAATCTTTGTTGGTCTTAAAGGTGCCACTGGACTCTGAATTTGTTTTGTTACACCCACTGAGTAAGCATCAGCCCATCACTTTGCATCATCTTTGTGACGAAAGAATTCATAAGAGATTCAGGTGAAAAAGCAAGGGAGCACAGTTTACAGGCAAAGCAAATCATTTAGAGGATAAAAACTCCAAAGATGATTGCAAAGTGTTTTCTTAAAAAAAAATCTCAAATTGTGAATCAATCTTTTCTTTTCCTGTAGCCCTGAGGTTTACTTTTGCCCCAATTTACAACTCAGGAGACATGATCATTCGGACCTATTAGCACAACAAAACAATGAGCAGAAAGCAGAAAAGGAGAAAAACAGCTTAATCCCCCAAACCTGAACAACAGGCATCAACATTGATGTCTATTTTTTCTTTCTAATTTCATCTGTAAATCATATATATTTGTCAGCTGCAATTTCATTCCTCAACTTAAGTGGCAGCCACAATTTCCTCCCTCAGGTTAAAGAACCTACTCAGACCATCAAAGTTACAGTTGTATTAGCAAGCCTGTGAAATTCTTCTACATGCCTAGTGTTGAGATTCCCCCTCTTCCCCAGGCACCACTGGTTGTGTCCTTTTTATCATCATCCATTCCAACTCCTAGCCGAATTCTCTAACTGCTACAGGCACTGGCCATGAGCCTGATGCAAAAATATTACAAATTTGGGTTTGGATCCTGCAATTCACATGTGGAAACAAAAACAGAGTTAGCACATTTCCACTTGTGCAAGGTAATATGCAACATCTTTCCTGCCTATCTGTTAAAGTACATAAAGTCTTACACGAGTGGAAACACAAATGGGGAGACAATAAGTTGGACTTAGCGCAAGCTGCCACTGACAATTTTCACTTGTTTCCCCACTTGAACAAGAGCTTAAGAACAAGTAGAAAATGCTGGCTGGAGCCAACTCTATTGTTGGCAAAAACCGATCCAAGGAAATGCAAAATGGCTCCAAAACAAAAGACTATGTTTTATTCACAAAGGGGAAAAGTCAACTTAAACAGGGAATTTTTTTATGTCAAACCAGCAGAATTGAGAATTGCAAAAGCACACTTACTGAAAAATGACATGTGTTCAAAATTAATTTCCTCTGTTCAGGAACCCCTGGAATGAGAATGAGAAATTTAACTTAGAATATGTGTAATCTGCCTCAGGTTGTTTGAAAGAGGCAGGGTAAAAATTGAATAACTAAAATTGAATAAATATGCACTATCCTTACCAACACTACAATTTCTAAGATGCTATTTGAAAGCCCTAACAGATAAAGAGATATAAAAGCAAAAAGTCTGGAGCATAGCTATACCTTTCAGAAAAGTAATTTCTTCAATGCAAATTGGCTAGAAAGTACACTCAAATGACATTTCTTTTGCAGCATTTAGAACTTTCACATGTGACAGATTAGGACAAGAGGGCCTCAAATTATTTTTTAAGCATCTCATGTGACCACACCCTTATAGAGCACAAATCCTAAATTGGCTTACTTAATAGTAATATATTAATATATAGTTCATATTCATGAGATCTTTTACCATCAAAATATTGGAAGAAAATCTCCTTCAAGAATGTTCAAATGTTCTTGAGAGAATGCATTATTAATTTCAGGAGAAAGAATTATGTGGGCAACCTGCAATTACGTATATACCTTACTGAGTAGAATGGGAATAGTATAACAGACAGTCCAAACACACAATGTGTAGTTCTATATTATTCATGTCCAGCTTTCCCAAGACCTTTTAAGCCCTTTAGTGATTTGCTGAGGAATCCATACTGCCACATTAGAGGCTTAAATAAACATGTCTTTTTGTATAGCGAGAGAGCAGTTTACTGATTTCATTCTACTTAATATTTGAAAATGTTAATATTAATAAAGGTAAACAGAATGAATAAAAATTTTCTGGGTAGTTTTACAGATGATGGTAGGGAAAGGAGTGAATATTGATTTAATCTGCTTTGGACAAAAGAAGGCTTGATGGGAACATACTGAGAAATGCAGTGGTTGACAGAAATGTGTTTGACTGCTGAACTTACTATATTTGGATACGTCAAGCAAGCATGAACTGATAACTTGGTCTGTTTAATTCACACTGAACAACTTGGTAGACAATTTTATATCATGTTTTCAAACTGAATATGTGCCATAATAGTGCTGATCCAAAAAGATTGGAATCCTTTAACAAGGGTAAGAACTACTTAGATTGGGGTTTTCCCAGGGCCAGTTTATCCATGTAGCACATGCTACAGGCCCTGCACTTCCAGGGGGTCCACACAGTGCCTTCTCTCCATGTATCAGGACCATAACCTCTCTCCTCTCTTTCCCCTCTTTAAGAACCCCTTTCCACTCTAGAGGGCCGCTCTGCCTTCAGCCTGGTTGCTCCTACCACAATTGTACTCTGCTAGGGCCCCACAAATCCTTAAACTAGCTCTGGTGCTACAAGTCCTGCAAATCCTTAAACCACTCCTGGGGTCCCCTAGAATACCTTACTTGGTGCTGCCAGATGCTGTCTGTCATCTGCCCCCTCCCTTTCCCTTCTTAGTGGGTGTGTAATTGGGTTAGTTAGAGCCTCTTGTGGCGCAAAGTGGTAAGGAAGCGACATGCAGTCTGAAGCTCTGCCCACGAGGCTGGGAGTTCCATCCCAGCAGCCGGCTCAAGGTTGACTCAGCCTTCCATCCTTCCGAGGTGGGAAAAATGAGTACCCGGCTTGCTGGGGGGTAAACGGTAATGACTGGGGAAGCACTGGCAAACCACCCCGTATTGAGTCGGCCATGAAAACGCTGGAGGGCGTCACCCCAAGGGTCAGACATGACTCGGTGCTTGCACAGGGGATACCTTTACCTTTACCTTTAATTGGGTTAGTTATATTGAATTTTGCTGCCATTCTTGTCTTAACTTTTGTATTAATTATGTTTTATTGTGCTTTTATTGTTTTAGGAGATTGGTTTTTATGTGATCCGCCTTGAGCCTCTGGGGGGAGGTGGTATATAAATTAAATAACAACAACAATAATAATAATATTTTTAGAAAGTGAGTGGAGCTAGGCAGTTGTTCTGCCCAGCAGGGACATCTGATTGGTTGTTAAGAGTAAAAGGCATTGTGTTAAACACAACTAGCAATGATCTGCTGCCATGGGGGTTATACACTAGTGCTAAACCAGAAAAGGAACAAAACCCAACCTTAACAGGTAGGAACTCAAAAGTTGAGCTGAACAATAAAAATAATGTAAAACTTGTTAATTATTTATTATAGTGCACAATTAAAAACAGAATAAAAACTTCTTAAAAACTATACCGAACTAACAGCACATAGAACCAAGGACCAAACGTGTTTCGACCCTTCCGGGTCTTCCTCAGTGGTCAAGATTATAATAATACACTCAATATATACCTATATAGAACTCTCTATAATGTGTAGCTGAATGGTTGAGTGGGATCCTGAAAGATAAATAAATGTTGAAAAATATCAGAGTGAGCATAATTAAAAGAAGAGTCTAATATGTAAATCATTAAAAAATAACTGGTGACTTACTGTTATATATAAATTTTATCCTTTTTGGATAAAATTCCTTTGTTATGTCTTTTATACACTAGTGCCAGCAACTTCCACCTAGGCTTGTTGATCTGATTGAAGTCTGCACAGGGCTTTTCACCCACTCCCAGCTTGAATAAAACCCTGCCATCTACACTGAATTTGATCTCCATTTTGATTTTGGGTGCTTTAAATGTTCCCTCTGCAACACAGTAATGGGTTTAAACTACAAGTACAATGATAATAAGTTGTCTTGTTGCAGGTATCCAACACAGCTCTGACTGAACTTCAAAGGGGGAGAAGTGACAGCAAACCTAAAACCTACTAAGGCTCAAGAATGCTACCTAAAGTGGTTGGGAACACCCGCACTCCCCCCTTCCCCCACCACTCTTTTACCACTATCCTTTTTATAAAGGCATTTTTGATTTAACTTAGTACAGTCTAGTTCTCTGGGATATTTATCTTAATTTCTTCCCTTTTTCTAGACTTCATGAGTGCTGCCAGGCTGGTTGTAAGATACTTTGTAAGGTTTCTACCTTCTCACTTTGCTATTGTTCTATTATCATGTTCGAAGAATGCCTTCTCAGCAGGTCAGTCTCAATGTTTCCAGGATTAACTGAGTGATAGCAGCTTCCAGGGATTCCCTGGCCTAAGGAAGTTTTCTAGCAAGGAAGAAGCTCTTTCCCCCTTCCTACGATAATGATCCTCAGAAAGTCTTCTGGTCACTCAGCAAGGAAAATGGCAGGCTGAACTACAGGGAAAATCTAGTATGTTGCTCTGTGGGGAGAAATTCAGTGAAACAGTTGATTCATTGAAACTAAGAAACTGTTGAATGATTCATTGAAAAATTAACCCCCTGTTCATGATTGATTGTGATCTCTGTAAACAAACAAAATATACCAGGGAGGAAATTCAAGTGCTTTTCTTTTCATGCTAAGCTAATTTTCAATTTAGGAGAGATCATTAATGTTTGAGAACTCTGAATATTGCAGTCTGGAGCACTATTGCCCTTTTCACCGCCTCATTATTAACCTCATTTTGCTGCTGCATGTGCAGATCAGGTTAAAGGATTTAAAGATCAAAAGTTTAAAGACCCATAGGTACACTTAGAAGGGAATGATTGGACTACACATTGAATGTGACTAAACATAGCAAATATAGTAGGAAGCTGAACTGCTCCATCACATTTAAGGTTGTTCTAACAACTTGTGCATTTGAAGGTATCTATCTATCTATCTATCTATCTATCTATCTATCTATCTATCTATCTATCTATCTATCTATCTATCTATCTATCTATCTATCTATCTATCTATCTATCTATCTATCTATCTATCTATCTATCATCTCCTCTCCAGATATATATAATGCAGAAGGAAAATGGGCTTTGTCTAAAATTCTGGGATCTGTTAGGATGAGATCCTGATTAAATAATTTATGTTTTCATTCTGAAGCATATCACATTTTGTGTTTTTGTTTTGAAGATTATTATAGTTTGATGATAAATGCACCCTAGAGTTTTGTTTCCATTAATGGATGTAAATGATCACATGTGATGAAAAGTGAAACATAAATAAGCAAAAACATCTTTTGAATCCCTTTGAAGTGTGCAGTTTTGCTACACTGGAAGAACTGTGGCATGAATGAAACTATCTGAAATTCAAACAGGCATACTGGAATTCTCCTGGAAATCAGCTACTTAGAGCTGGGAAAAGGGATTTACAGCAGAATTCTTTCTGTCAGTTTCATGAAGGCATAGCACAATCAGAACAAATAGCGTTGATGCAGCGGAGGTGCCCAGTGATGACGCAGCTCCCAGCAACATCATTGGGCTGGGCCGCGGAATGATGGGAGGGGGGCAAGGGCTCCCAGCCTTAAATAGGCCGGGCATACGCACCCTCACCCTCTGCGCAGGCCGCAGCCCGGACAGCAACCCTCCCACCCACCCCTTTTGTTGTTATTGGGTTACCATATTTCTTTTGTCGTAGCTGTGGTTATGCTTGGTAGGGAGCCTGTTAGCAGGGAGGCCCATCTGTGTACGGGACTCCCTGAGGTGGGGGTCTCAGTAAGGAGACTGGCTGCTAACCGAGCACGGCTGGGAGGTCAGGGGCCCAGGGCCAAGCGGCCAGGGACAACAATGGAGGTGGATGCCCATTGAGTCCTTTGCAGTTGCTTCCCAGGTGATTCCACAGCAGAAGGCATCCCATCCTCCCAGCTGGAGTGAGGCTTGGAGCCGGAGCACCATGGTTCATATCAGGCAGCCGGATGGCTGATGGGGGTCAGGCTCCCTTTACTGGTATCAGGCCAACCCTCCATTGGGGGTTGATTGTTAATAAACGGCTGCAGCCAACTTATTTGCCAAACTGGAGTCGCATTGTCACTGGAATAGTCGCCACCTGCTAGTCAACATGTTTTAAATCACGCACAGAATAAAACCATCCAATCCTTTGCAATAGTCCTGTATAATGAAATGACTTGTAAAAATCCACCTGACAAAGTAATCTGTTTAAAGGGAACATGAGCAAAGTCTTTGCTCCTATTTGTACCTATTTGCTGAGTCATTCTCTTCCCCTCCCCTCAGTTTCAAACATCTGTAAACAGCCCGTGGCGCCACGGGCGCCACGGACTGTATAAAGGAGTAAGGGGTAGTGGGGAGGAGTTAGGGCGGGACTGGTCCGGGATAAAAACTCAGAGGGGCCAATCAGGAGCCGCGAAGCGGCTCCTGATTGGCCCCTCCGAGTGTCAATCCCGCCCCAAGCAGCCAATGGGGAGCCGCGCAAAGCGCGGCTCCCCATTGCCTGCTTCACCCGCCCAGGGAATATGGCGGAGCAGCCGAGGGAAGGCTCCAGAGAGCCTCGGGTGGGGGGGGGCGGGAAGCCTTCCCTCGGCTGCCGGAGCGGCCTCGCAGCGTCGAGGACGCTGCGAGGCCGCTCCGCCGGCCGAGGGAAGGCTCCAGAGAGCCTCAGGTGGGGGGGGGGGCGGGAAGCCTTCCCTCGGCTGCTGGAGCGGCCAAGAGAACGCTCCAGAGAGCCTCGGGGCGGCGGGTGGCCCTGGCCGCCTCCTCCCAGCCGGCGGAGCAGCCTTGCAGCGTCCGCTGCCGGAGAGAAGCCTCCGGAGACCCTCGGGGCGGTGAACGGCCTCGGGTGGGCTCACCGCCACGCACGCCCTTCCAGAACCTCTTGCCTTCCTCTCTGCTGCTTTCGCCGCCGCCGCCGAGCTCCTGAGGGCGCTTTCCACCTTTCCAGCAAGCCGCTCCAGGCCCCAACATGGCGCCCGATGACTACTCGCTGCCGCCGGCCCTCTCGCTGCCTGAGATCTTCGCTGAGATCTTCGCCTCAGATCATCTTCTCTCCGCCGCCCCAAGCCGTTGTAAGTTGTCGCCAAGCCCAGCCACTGACCGGTAGCCGACAGCCGCCCCAGCGAGCCGCGCCCCACCATTCGCTTCCAGCCTTCATCTCCCCGAGCTCCCACCCGCTCTCTCCCCTCCATCCAAGAACCCAGGGAAGCCTTCTGCCTCTCAGGCCTTCCCTCTAATGTCGCCCCTAGCGCCCATTTTATTAAAAAATTAAAATGGGCTTGATTACTAGTCAGGGAAATAAAACAGAAACTGAATCAGTAAGGCATCCATGCATACGACAACCTTCTCTCATTATTTCGGAATATAGTTAATTTTTGTCTTGGTTAGTTACAGTAACAGCGTTCTTGAAGGGGAAAAGGTTAACCCCATTAAAGTGCATATCCTTATATGTTTCAAGATCCAAGTTCATAGACTTGTCAGCCTAGATGCAGCCTAGATGCAGTCCCCTAAGGTAGCAATCCCGAAGCTGTGGGCCGCAGACCACATGTGGTCCTTCGACTAATTGAAGGTGGGCCCCGAAGGACGCCTTCTCCTCCCCCCCGGCCCTTTACTTCATCCTTACAACACACTTCGGGTGTCATTGTCTCCCATCACTCCCAGATGGGACTATCTCGTTGCAGAGAAACAAGCTCAGGGTTCCCATTTATTTGTCATTGTCATGAGTTAAAATTTCCATGAAAATAAAATGTTCCTTATGTTCATTGTTGTGGCGTGTCTGTATCTTATTTTGAAGGGATGTTTAAACATTACCATAGCGATCAGAGAGCGTTAGGGCAGTGGTTAAGAGTAGAGGAGTAAACTACCCCCCCCCCCACCAGGCCTTAGTAAAAGGTGGTGAGTGGTCCCCGGCGCTGAGTGGCCCCTGATGATAAAAAGGTTGGGTATCATTGCCCTAAGGGACATTTGTATTCAGATCAGTTTGTAAGATAATATTATATGTGGTTAACATAATTAGGCTTGTAAATCACTAATAATCAATGAAGGATCCTTAATGATCTGGCAGAAGTATCCAGAATTTTGCAGTGAGGTCACTTCAAATTCTTCTTCAGTAATTGGCCCTACTTACAACCACCCAAATAACAGGGACCCATTCAGAAATGTTATCTATAAAGTACTCTGCACAAACAAGGAATGCAGTCCATGCAAATGACATAGAGAAACTTGTAGGAAGGGGTCTACTAAAAGCTCTGATAAGACTTCTTCCTATTGGCTCAACGAGACTACATCCCAAGAAAAACAGATTCCTTTTCTCTCTTTAACTTATGAAGCTGGTAAGAAATAATTTTGGGAATATCTGTCAAGGTCTAACCAAGAGAGAAGAGACACAGGAGAACTCCATATATTAATGGATGAAAATTCATACTATCCTGTTGCTCCATTTATTTGTGCATCATCTAATAAAATGACATTTAAGACAGAATAAGAATGATGAAAGTTGCCTGAATTTGCAGAGTTTATTATTAGTGTCAAGCCATATTAGTTTTGCAAGACTTGACTTAAATTTTGTTTAGGACTACTATCACCTTGAGTAAAAAGTTATTATTACCTAGTAGAATTTAAATTTGCACGGAGATGTATCAAATTAAGAATGAGATAGCTACATTCCCCCCCTCAAAAAATCTTTAAAGGAAGAATGTTCATTTTTAAATTTTATTATTTATTTATTGTTACATTTATAAACCACCCCATTCTGCAAAGAAACTGGTGGCTGTTTACAACATATTAAAATTCAGTTTAAAACACAATAAAACAATAAGTACCCCATGATTCACTTTCCTTCTTCTTCTCCATGTATCATGTTCTCCATGGTGGGATGTTCTGGAGAGGGAAGGAGGGAAGCCCCTATAATTGTATTTACTTGTTCTGGCCCCCTATCATAAGCCAGGTGGAATGGTGCTGTTTTACAGACCACCTGAGGGTAGGAGTCCAAGGCTTTAAAAAAATTCCCCAAACTAATATTGACATACAAAATTCCCTGTATGTGGAAACAGCAGGGAATGGCTGAACCTTTCTCTTTGGTAAGCTAATTTTCTTACATCCTGGCACGGAGAGGTTTTTCTGCCATTTTCAGAGTGGTAGGTGGTAAGACCAGCAAGGGAGGGGGGGAGAAGAGGAGCGGAAGGGATGGGAGTGTGACATGAGAGAAGGGAGGGAAGGAAGCACTTTGGCAGCGAGACGGTAGAAATGGAGGAGAAGGGGGGATGAGTGCAATGGTGGGACAAAGCTGCCCATACTATAGCATGTTGCCCCCTCCATACAGTCTTTTTGCTGTTTGTTCACTGGTTGCTCACTGGTAGCTCCCGTGTTTTAGGGTGCTAAATCCACTTTCCTGTATTTACCGACTCACAATTTAAAAATGGTGAAATCGCGAGCTGCCTACTGGACAGCCTTGGGATGTTGGCGATGTCATCTGGAGGGGCCTGAATATGCCACCAATATTCAGGAGCTGTCCAGCTACATTTTACACATGCGGAAATGGCCTTTGTTTTGCTGCTTCAGACCAACACAACTACCCACCTGAATCAACCTTCATGATTTCCTTCTGATTGTCAAGGCTACCAAGGCTTCCAGAAAGCCATCACCCTCTGTTTCAATATCCACCTTTTATAGATTTCATCTCTGATAACAGAAATGCACCAGTGTTTATTTTGTTAATTTGTTGTGAACATTTTCATCACAGCTATTTGTTTTGCAAGTTTTTAAAGCACTTTTATGCTGTTTATATATTACACTTCACTTTATACCTAAAGATGCATCATTGGTAATGTCAATTTTGCTATTAAATGTTATTATTGGAGGAAAGGAAAAAATGAGTATAATTTTGATCTATGAAAAAGCAAAACAAAACAAAAAACATCCATAGAATTCCCATTTCCAAACAGAACTAAATCATGACAGGATATAAGCAGATCATATTATAGCACTTTATAACAAATCTACTTCTGGATTTCAAATTAGAGAAAGATTGGTGCTGCAGAGTAAATATATGTACCAAATAGAGTAGAGCCTTTAGAAATGTATAATGGGGAACAACTAGATAGTGACCATTGGTAAAAGAAATGGAGTGTTACAAGTGTGTCCTTATTTACCTCTGTGAAATATTTCAGGATACTTCTGTTTTATAGAGTTTTGTGATAGGCTATTTAAGACAATGCAAGAAATATGCTATGCACACTATATAAAATCTTTTTAGCCCTGTCTAAATGCAAGTACTACTGCTCCGAGGATGAAATTCACAGTACAGGTTCCCACACTCATTTCATGGTAGAGATCTTATTTGCATAGATGCTGATCCCTCATTGGATTTACTAAATGTGTACCTAGCATTCATTTGGTAATATATTTGTTAAAGATTGTCTAGGTTTCTGGTGACCAAATAATGACAGTGCCATCCTAAACAGAACTAGACCATTTGAAGGAAATGGGCCATAACTCTGTTTAGGGTGGAATTGTTGAGGAAAGTCTGGGGAAGTGCATGGATCTTGACTAAGCAGTGGCTAAAGAAACTAAGCCCTGAATGGTTTGCTTTAGAGAGAGGGATTCATCAACGAGAATCTTGATTAGATAACTGGAAATAGAAAAGGAACAAGAGTCTGGCAGCTTCTGAAGACTCCTTTTACATGTTCCTCCTCTCTACCCTACCCAAGCTGTTTAGTGAGCGTCTTCTTATTTATTTGACCAATGAACTAAAAAAACAAAAACAAAAAAACATCCCCATATTTCCAGAAAATTTTCTTACAGATACCTAAAGTGAGTGAACGTCTGTGTATCACTTGTTCCAAAAGTTTTCTATTTCACTGCACAAAAACATCCTTTTATATCACAAGCTGTAACCTCTTTCACTATCTTCTTGTTCCTCCTCTTTGCAATGTTTTCCAACTTGGGAGGGTCTTGTGTTACAGTTTTCCACTGTTTCTTTAACAAGGCATGCTATGTGAATAGGTGACCCCATTCTTTTTGTCACTTTTGGATTTGTGATGGTGTAGCGTGGAATAAATCATCAAATTCATATGGTGAGACACTGTATACAAAATACTTCCTAGCCTGGAATGATGTTTTATGGAGAGTTTATCACAGTTTCACATGGCAGACCATAATGAATGGTCCTGGTTTGAATGATCAAGTTTATAAGTGATTCTGTACTAGTGTAACACCTATAACAACAAATCTGTTTATTTATTTCTTCCCAACTCAATTTATTGGTGTAGCGGAACAATCAAAGAGGATCGTGCAGAAACCTAAATAAGCATTTTATGTTTAAGACACTTTTTCTTTCAAGGGCATTGCTCAAAAATATTCCAGTCCCATGAAACTAAATGAATATTTACATCTTCACAGCTCTGTAGATGCCCACAAAATCTCAGGTCTGCAGGTTCTGAAATGCTTGTCTGTTGGTCAGAGTGAATGGTGTGAATTACCATAAACTTAACTTTTTTTTGTCTCAACATGCTAAACCTTAAGTGTTTTTCCCCCTCAGGAGGCCTGAATTTTTGAGAATTTTGTTGGATTAATAGAATGAGTTAATCACACTTGATTCTGAACAGGAAATTTATCTAAATATTATCCTATTCATATGTCAATTGCTCCCCATCCAATCATGCTTTTTCCCTTCATTGTTCCTTTCCCCAAAATTATGCCTTTAAACAAGATAACAACCCTTTTAGAAGTCAGATTCCTTCCTGCTTGTTAATATTCTTGTTGTCTTCCATTTTTAAGCCCCCGGATTTGGCTGATGTTTCTAATTTACAAAGAGACGACATCTTTAATTGATTTTATCCTTTGTCTTTTTAGTATATCCATTGCCAGTTATTGATTCCTGTTAACATATTCAAACACAAGTCCCTAGCATTAACAAGACCTTGTCAGAACACATTCACTTCCTGTTTCATTGTGACTCCTGCCCCTCCGGGTATCTATTATGATGAGACTTGTGATAAGACATTTCACTGGAATTGTTGTCCACCCACTGAATTAAACCTGCTAGGCATGCAGCAGAAATGTCGATTTTTTTATTCTTTCCCTGAAGTATGGGTAACAGAATACAAGATAATTAGATGACTGGGGAGGGTATTAAATATCAGCATCAGAACCTCTATGGACTAAGAAAAATTAGCTGTTGTTTCTCTGCAACTCATCCCTAAGTTGAAAATATCAGCAACTACATCTTGACAACTGCCAGGCAGGAAGTGTCATTATAGCACTGGATTCAGAGTTTATCTATGAATATTTTGGGGGTATATGAATGTGATGGACATTTGCTTGGTCTGGACCAGAGCCAGGGTATTTTTGGTCCTTGCCCCAACCTGGTGGAATGAGTTGCCAGTTGAGGTCTGGGTCTTGACAGAGCTATCAAAGTTCTGGAGGATGTGCAAAATGGTACTCTTCCAATAGGCATATGGATGAGACCATGGCGAACTAGAAACTGACATGCCTTCTCAACTGCCCCGAGCCCACTTGTGGGGAGAGGTGGTATGAAAATCTGTATCAATAACAAAATTATTATATAACTGTTCATTTAATTTTACTATTTATGTATTTATAGTTATACAAGGAGTAAAGCCCACTTTATCCAGGAATACAATGGGTGCTAGAGTGTGGGGGTGGGAAAAATATGTGGAGAAGTGTTCAGTCTGGAAGGACATGTGACTGCAGGGGTATGTTGTGTGGGTTGTGGTGTGATTGGGAATGAGGGCATGAGAGTGGAGAGATGTGTACTCCTCAGGCTTAGTAGAGTGTGGAAGAGGACTGACCTGTGGGAAGCGTGGCATGGCTGTTGTGTGTGTTGATAAGAGGAGGATCTCACAGTAGATGACATTCTTTGTCACAATGAGGTCAGATTGTCGGTCCAGGTGCAACATAGACCCTGAGATCTGTGAAATGTCTGATTCGTGACATGGCAACATATAGGTGGCCATGACTGAAGACAGACTCCTTGAAATAGAGGCCAAATTTATCCAGGGTCTGGCCCTGAAATTTATTGATTTGTTGATGGCCATTGCAAATGCTAGCTTGAATGGGAACTGGTGGTGGTGGAGGGCGAGCAGGAGGTCAGGATTTTTGGGGGCCTACTCAATTTGAGGAAGTATGACAGGCAGAGAGGGTTGCCACATGTGCAATAATCAAGTTTGGCACCATGCTTGTGACAATCAATCATGTCCCACTGCAGAGCCCTTTCTTGGTCTTCAAGTTTCTCAAGAGGAGAACACTAGCACCAACTTTTAGTGTGAGGTGATGGTGGAATCCCAGGTGGTGTGAGAGAATTGAGGAATTTGATAGGGAAGAAGACTTCAGGGAATTTGATAGGGAAGAAGAGTTCTCATAATTCTCTGTGTCAATGGAGTCTATGCTGTTGTAAGTGCTTTAAGATGCTTTGGGCTGTTTTAGGATGCTTTGGGCTGATCCTGTGTTGAGCAGGGGGTTGGACTAGATGGCCTGTATGGCCCCTTCCAACTCTATGATTCTATGATTCTATGATTCTAACTGGATGGTCGGCCATCTAGTCACCGCAGGACAATGGCACTGAGGGTGTCAACATGTGAGTTTTTGGGGCACAGAATTGCCTTGTGGGTAAATGTGTTGGAATCTGCTGGGACCAAGTGGTCACCAAAGATTTATTTATTTATTGTTTAGACTTATTGCCTGCTACTTCCATAACTGGCTCTTGGAGGGTTATAATTGTCCATATTAAAAGCCCCATTAAATCCCCATTAAAACAATTCTGGACATCCATCCATATACAATAACAGACTCCTAATTTTTTTTTAAAAAACATGGCGTTCTACAACCCTCTAAGCCTCTCCCCCCCCCAGAAATCTAATACAGGAGTGGGAGGAGGGAGTGTAGATCACATAGCAGGTACTTACGCTCTTAACACCAGGAAGGACATGGGTGGTGATAATGGGTTGTGGGACCTCCATCACCTCTTATAGAAGGCTGGGAATGATGTCATGGTCACTGTTTCCCATATGTTGTAGACAGTCACTGAAAGCATCATCATCTGCTCAGATATTGTAAGTAAGCTTGAAGATGGTGATATGACTCCAGAGAGGGTGCCACTTGATAGTGGCCTCAATTGTGATAGTCCTGTTGCTGTGTTTGACCATGGGGAAGGGTCTGTTGGAAGTCACCTCCCAAGATGATGAGTTTCCCACCAAAGGGTTTGTTGGAAGACATGAAGCTGTTATGACTGCATGGGGCACCATGGTGGCCTCATCTCAGATTATGGCCATTGCCAGATGTATGATGGTGGCATCAGCATAGTTTGGGGTAATATCTGAGATCCCATTTAGTGGTTGATAAGAACTGTTTGAATTGATTGTAATACATCCTACCGCCATCTAGGAGATTTGCAGCGATCCCTGTGGGTGCCCAATGACCTGTGGCGTCCATAACCAGTCTAGGCTTATGCCCAAGCCAGACTCCAGGACTCAGGCCTGGCCAGATTCCATTTTCAGTCTGACCTGACAGCTGCAACCCTCATGCTCTGTATTCATTCCTACCATGCTCCATTGTCTTACTAATCTAGTGGCCACTAGACTCCATTGCACCTGAGGGCTCTTGCCCAATATCTTTGTCTTCATACCTGTGACTCAACCTAAGACTCAATTTCCTGCCAGCCAGTTAGCTAGTGACTTGAGACCCCTGGAACTTTCCCATTGTACTACAATGATTTCCTTTCTTCAGAGCCATCAAGCCCCACCTGCACCCATCTCCTAAGCCATTGACTTGCATGGCGAGAAGCTTGAGTCTTAGAGAAGACTTGAACAATGTTGTTGCTGTAAAATAAGGCCACTACTTTAGTACCAACAATTCCTTGCCAGGAGTGTTGGGATGGCAGGGTTTTGGAGGAGCCCCTGAAGCAGTCAACTGACTACTTTCCTCTTTTCTATGGCAGCTTCCAGTCCCCGCTCTGGTTCCCAGCCAGAAACATGGGTCCCTATGCTACCATAATCCCTATCTGGGGAAGTGTCCACCTGGGATGCCAGAGAGGGTCACACCTCACTGGCTCCATCCTGGGCCACTCAGACTCTGTGAAAGCCTGTGACTTCCCTATTGGGCTGGCACCCACTTACAGAATGCTACCTCCTTAGGTCCCTGGTTGGGGAGTTAGTACGCAAGGCCAACTCCCCACAACAGGCTCCAAACTAGGGTTGGGCGCTTTGGCATCTGAAGCAGCCATTCCTGCCTGAAGCAGCCAGTGCTGTGGAGGGGGAGGGGGAACTATTGTCCACTATTGTACTGTCTATTGTTCACACTATTGTATACACACGCAGGCATGGACCTGGGGATCCCCCAGAATGACAGCTGTTCATCAGACTGCAGAGGTCAGTTCCTCTGGAGAAAGGGGCTGCTTGAGAGTAGGGACTGCAGCATTGTGCCCCACAGAGATGCAGGGGTGCCACCCTCCAGGAGGGATCTGGGGATCCCCCAGAAGGACAGCTCTTCAACAGACTGCAGAGATCAGTGCTTGGGAGGACGGACTGCAGCCTTGTACCCCACAGAGGCCCAGGGATGCCAGCCTCCAGAGGAGCCATTGGGATCCCCCAGTGTCAGCTCTTTATCAGACTGCAGAGATCAGTTCCCCTGGGGGGAAAGGGCTGCTTGGGAGAGGGGATTGTGGCCTTATGCCTCCACTGAGGGCCAGGGATTCCAGCCTCCTGGGCTACTTGGGAGGTGCTTCCCCCCACGCTGCCCCACCCCACTTCTACACCAGGGTTAGTCACTGGGGCAGGCTCTACTTCCCTCCACCCCACATGATGTCTACACCAGGGCAAGTCACTGGGGCTGTCTGTGCTTCATCCCGCCCCACTCCACGTCTACACCAGGACACCTCATTGGGGCAGTCTGTGCTTGTGATTTAGTTCTACATCTAGTTATAAAGTTCTAGAGTTTATGATAAATATTGTTCAATTGAAAACTAATTGTTGATTATTTTTACATTTGAAGCAATTTTGCATCTTGTCAAACCTTAAAGGTACTGTCTATTGAGTAGAAAAGGTTACATATTGGTGGGATACACATGAGGTGAACAGCAGTCTCCCTGGACAGCTGGGCCTTATTCACACTGTAGAATTCTCAAGGGCACCATTGTTTGACAGTAATCTTCGAGAAGCCATACTTGATCTCAAGTTGGCACATTGTGTAATTAGGCTATCTGAGTGCCAACATTATCCCATTTTTCTTGTGTTTATTTTCAGAGAGGAAGGTCTAGAAATGTACTGATTGTCTGCCAGAAGTTCAGTCTTTGTTCCGGAGGTTGGAATGAATTTTAATAGGTGAAGGTAGTTACGGCCACTGATTGCTGCTGCAGCCAATCAGAGAACAGATGTTTCTCTCCTTTGCCAATCATGTCTTTCATTTTCTAATCCACTTTGTAAACACTAACATATTAATTCTGTACTCTCAAAAAGTTATTTGGGAATTTATCTAGAATTGGAGCCAAAACCTGACTTTGACATTTTGGAGCATTGCTTGGAAATGTGGTACTCTTGGTTTGTAAATTGATTTTACCGTCTCTTCTTTAAAATTCTACTCAACTTCATGGGGAGGGGGGTCCTGCATGATCAGATAATAGATTCTGGCTCTGTATATAGTGTTGGTGTAAGAAAATTGTTTTGAACAATATGTTAATTTAAAAGAAAACCTACTGAACAGTATCTACCTGAAGTGTTGAAGACCTACTACTACTTCACTCTCCGACATGTTGTGGTTAACTCTGCCTCTCATTGTAGCCATTTTGTAGTTGGCTCCACTTCCTGTGGTGGCTGGTTTGTGGTTGCCAACAGCTCTATGCCTGGTTGTACTCTAAGCATGGTTATTTTTTGTTTGCATTGTTTTCTTTTAACCAAAATTACTACACTTCATTAAGGGTGGCTAGGAGACGGTTCCATGTGGCTGCTCATTGCACCAGGACTGTAATGTGACCATTCTTAGATACCTTGCACTGTTACTCTTCAAGATAACATAACTTCTTCTGTGGAAAGAAGTTTTATTTAGGTAGAAAGTTACCAGGTGTAACATTTGGTGCTCACAATATAGTCATGGCCCACTTTGGGATGCACCACATGTAGACAGCATATTTTGTTGAAGCATGTCACACTTTTTGCTCATAGACTTTCAATAATATCTGAAATAATATTTTTCCCAGGGGGTAAATCTGGAAAATTCCCCACAGACATCCAAATATTAGATATGCTAAACCTGCCTTGAGAACAAGCAAAGGATTTCCATTTCCAACAGTTGTCAACTTGGCACCTTTTTTTATGAACATGACAAGATCTTTCTTTTTTTTAGGGGGAGGGAGAGTCTATCTTGTGTCCCTACTGCCTGGACTTCATAGAAATCATAGTGTCCTTTTAAATATTCCAAGGTACAAAAAAACAGGGGGGGAAACAGCCTAGCTTGGAAGACTTCAGAGTATTTCAAGTCTCAAAGCCTGCTACTTGGTTACTAAATAATGCAGTGAAAGAAAAACCTTTATTGCACAGCAAGGTAGCACAAGATTTGAGGTTTTGAGCTGAAGGAGTCAATTAAGGTAAGAATGCCAGGTGTCCCACAGGATGAATTTTCAAGGCATAGCAAAAGTGTCTTGCAGAGAGATTTCACCGGTGAAGAAGGGTTGATAGTTTTGTGAATACTGGATTACCTTCCCACAGCACCTTTTCTCTCTAGGGGAGCAGCAACTGGGCATAACGTAAGATGAGACAGCCACAGCTTCTAAGAGGGCTGCCTGACTGCCTGCAAAAAGTCTGTCAGCCTCCTGTTCTTTGCAACTTGCTTTTTGCAGCGGATGCTCAACGTTGCTTTTAGGGAGAGCAAGCAGCAGTGAGTGACTGCTAAGACAGCTGCTGAACCAGTGTGCTATATTTCAAAAGAGATGAGAGGAATTCAGGAGACTGGATAGTCAGTTGCCAGAGATGGGCCACATGTGACACAGGCCAGCAGCCTGAAATGGGTAATAGTTTTTTGGGAAAGCACACAGTCATGTGCTGCATGTCACAGGTTCAGTCCTCTGAAGCTGGAAGCAGGAATGTGAAAAATGTCTGCCTGGTGATTCACAGACCCCTTATTATTGTTAATCAGAGCAGAAAGTACTGGCCCCAGTGGACTGATGATCTGACTCTATAAGAAACAACTTCATAGTGTCATGTATCACGGAGGAATTCCATCTTGTTTGATAAGCAGATAGAAGGAAGGGGAAGTAACAAAGTACCTGTCATGAGGAGGTAGACGGAAACTACAACAACTTGGGGGAGCTTTTTTTGGAAAGGGCATTAGATATGTATCTAAACATTTGGACAATAGGTCTCAAATCAGTGGGACGGATTGGGATGCCAGACCCCTGCTGCGACTGGGAAAAAACCCACTTTGGTGTTTCCCCCACCCACTATGGGGGTTTCAGGAAACTGGGCAACAGCCACTTTTGAGATAATCTCCCCCACCCCACCCTCACTATCCCTGCACTCACCAGGACCAGGAAAAATGTCCCGATGTCCCAATGGAAATGATGTTGGCACACTGGAGCTGTCAGGGGGAGGGATTATGCCATGGGTTTTGATCAAAACTCTATATTTTGAGGCTGTTTTTTTGCCATAGAGTTTCCCCAAAAGCCAGACACATTACCACCAATATTTCCAACATGCCTACGTTACCTACGTTAGGTGACATCAGCATACTGGATGCTGTTCTGGGTATGAGTAAGTATGGAGTAGAGCTTGAGAGTCCCACTGCCAACAGTGCAGCTGTGCCTGGCAACCATAGGGAGGGGAGAGTTTTGATTCCACTACAAGCCCACATACATAAATAGCACCATTCACTTATAAGGGAGACAATAAGATGCTATTAGGAGCAGAACCTATCTACTACACTCAGACCTTTTCCATACAGGGTATTTGCCCGTCTTGCTGCTTGTCCAGTGATGGGGCAAATTCCTGATTCCGGATGATGTCATGGACTGGACAAAGCCTTCCCAGGCCTGGCCCGATTCAGGCCTTTATTTGACTTGGGACAAGGGGACATGGATATAGCCATATTCCACTTTCTGCCCTTGGCACTGATGTGGCTTATGTCAGGCCTATGCTGTGGGGAAGTGAAGAGTCCAATGGTCCTGGCCCAGCTCCTCCCTTCCCATGACCATGACTGCAGTGACCTGGAAGGGATGAAAATGCCCCAGGTGGCTTCAACATGCCGTGCAGTATGGTGGAGCCACCAGGTACGGGGTTTTTTAGTTTTAAGAACAGGGTAGTGCATGGCAAAATCTTGCTGCTCTGGCTGCCTTGTCCAGAGGCACAAATCTAGGGCAGTCCAGGTCCCACAGGGAAAATGGTCCCCCAGCTGGACCTGGGAAGATGCAGGGCAACCTGCCCAAGCTGAAACACCTAGCGGCAGCCCGGCATAGCACTGCCAGTATAGAATAGGTCTCAGTGGCTGAGGTAGTTGTGAATTTCTTGCATTCTGTAGGGGGTTGGACTAGACCCTGGAGTTCTATGATTCAGTGATTTTATATGGACCAGGCTTTACTTCCTCTTACAGGTTTTTAAGACAATTACCAATTAAACCCTCCCCATGGAACCCAATATGTGAAATTTATAAAACTTCTATTATTTAATGTCATTGTCAAAATAGTGCACTAGGTTCCATTTTTTTGCATGTTGTTTTTGTTGTTAGGTGCGAAGTCGTGTCCGACCCATCGCGACCCCATGGACAATGATCCTCCAGGCCTCCCTGTCCTCTACCATTCCCCAGAGTCCATTTAAGTTCGCACCGACTGCTTCAGTGACTCCATCCAACCTCCTCATTCTCTGTCTTCCCCTTCTTCTTTTGCCCTCAATCGCTCCCAGCATTTTTTGCATAATACCACAATAAAGTAGAAATCTGGAATGCAGTTTTTTAAATACATTGGCACTTTACATTGAGATAATCCTATACAGTGCTTGCAATGCAAAGTCTGTGATTACTTTAAGTCATTGGAGAGAGGCTAGCTGGAATGGAAACAAAGGCCATATGCGGTCTGGGCCCAGTGTACCTAAGAGACCATCTCTCCGCCTATATCCCCAAAAGAGCATTATGCTCTGCCACCGCCAACTGGCTAGTGATCCCTGGACCGAAAGAAGCATGTTGGTCCTCAACGAGGGCCAGAGCTTTTTCTGTCCTGGCCCCCACCTGGTGGAACGAAATCCCTGAAGAGATCAGGGTCTTATCCAAACTCCCAAAATTCCACAGGGCCTGCAAAAGGAAGCTCCTCCACCAGGCATTTGCCTGAGACCAACAACAGGTCCCCCCTCAGACATCCTCTCCATGGCCTGAACCAATCTGTCCTCTCTAAGGGCATTAGATAAGTTCTGTTCCTGTTATATTGTTTAAGATCACTGAAATTTTGTTATTTAGATTATTGTTATTGTATTTGTTTATATATATTAATTCGTTCCATTTATCCCCCCATGTTGTAGGTAAACCGCCCTGAGCCATATATAAATCAAGTAAATAAAAATAAATAAATGAATGAATGAATGAATAAATAAATACTTATGCAAGATCTTTAGTCAGAGAAAGGGTAATAGACATCTTTCATATACCATTTAATATTATAAAAACAGGAGCTTGAATTAAGGTTTGCCACTATCTCTCACTGGCAGATGAAATGACTATTTCTCAGTCTGGGTTCCCTCAAATGAAAAGGGAAAAAAAAGAGGGTCTGTTTTACAGACTTCTTGCCAGAATAAATGAAATAAGCCTTTAAAGACGAGCTGTGCACCTTGGTAATCAAAGACTCCATGATCTGCAATAAAACAGAATATCTAGATACCTGAAGTGGGTACAGGTACTCTTTACCCACATTGCAATCCAGAACAGAATTAGACCCTTCTAAATCCCATGGAGTCAATAGTTTTATCAGGGTATAATTCTTCTTATGAATGCACTGTAAATATAAGAAAAATGAAGAACATCATAGGAAAGAAACTAACCTGATGATTCTACCCATGAAAGGAAAAAAGAAAGTAGGAAATAAGAATGCTCAGCTTCTATTATTCCTGAATTCATATATTTTTTAAAAAAGAAAAGATTACCTTGGATCTCCTCTTGAGTCCTATATTTGGACATGGCTGGCTTTTGGCCAAGAGCAGATGGTCTAGTTGAATGAACACATTTTCCCCAGTCCACAGTGTGCCTGAGAGAAACAAAATGGCTTTGAATGTGTACAATATCTATAAAATATGTTTCTTAATAGCAGCTGCAGAGCCAAAATGACAGTACAACTCTGCCTTGCATATTTGTATTGTTGATGGCTATAGAGATTACTTTCAGGTTTTCAGGAAAAGCCAAGGGAGACATTTGTGCAGACTGCTTTTGGTATTAGAAATCATGTATCAGCAAGGTTTGGACTAGAGTGTCCATTGTGCCTCATTCACTTTAATTATTCTATATATGCAGACATACAAAGGTCTGATTCTAGGATATCTGAGCCCGGAACCATAGAGTGAGCAGAAAGAACTGTGCATATGTATGACCACAAAATTCCTCTACACCAAGCACATATGACATCATCAGCATTTCTTTGACATATCCTCAAATCTATCTTCTACTTCTATTTATTTGAGGACATCATTAGGTTATATTATGCATGGCAGGAAACCTTGCAAAAAGTCTGCCCAAAAAGACTTTGGTGTTTTTATTTCTGCATGTGAAGCTGGTTTCACCATGGAAAAGCTATTTTTGATTATGCATGGCAGTCCCCCTTCATAGCAGCCACTGTGTCTTTTCAGTGCGGTATTTAAAAATAGCTTTAATGCGACCTTTCTTTTAGAATGGTCATGAAAATGCCTGGTTTTAAATGCATAAATGCTAGCGTGTTTTTTATCTCCTCCCTGTACCACCATACACCAATGGGTGAACGGACAGCCCTTGTTCCTCATCCACCAATGGGAGCTTAATTGTTCAGCACATACCCTCCCACTTCTGCTATGGCAACATTACACTAGCAGAAATTAATTTATTCATTCCCTCAGAGGCATTTCAATCCACTCTCTACAAGGAACTGCATACCTCTGAGGTGGAAAGGTTGTAGTGTTTTCAAAATGCTGTGTGTCCTGTCAGAAATTTCTGTTTGAGGTTATCTGTGTTTATGAACTACAATTCCCATAAGGCCCTGCCAGTAGCATGTGCCAGAGTGCTGGTCATGTGGCATTACAGCTGACCATAGCCTGCCAATGAGCGTCTAGCACAACGGAGGAATTGCCCCCCCCACACACACACTATTTGCCATCGTAAATCCATCTTTCAAGTGTGTAATGATTGTGGGAAAACGTGAACATTTTAAAAATGATGATTTAAAAGGGTCAGCATGCTGGCTTCGGTCAAAACCTTTAGTTATATAACCCAACCAGGTGTGAGGCAAGAAATGGTCTCCTTTTCTTCACATCTCAAATTCAATACAGAGTGAGTGATGGAGGTCAATTTGACTAGCAGGTGGCGACTATCCCAGTAACAACGCGAACCCAGTTTTGGCAACAAATTGGCCGCAGCTGTTTATTAACCAGGACCCCCCCAACGGAGGGTTGGCCTGAATGCTGGTAAGGGAGCCTACCCTCATCAGCCATCAGGCCGACCATCAAAACCGCGGCGCTCTGGCTCCACACCTCGCTCCCAGCTGTGTGGTAGCAAGTTACCCAGGAATTCTCCCTCAAAAGATAAAAGATCCTGGAGGAACACTGGCCCCTGCCCTTGCTATTTATTGACAGAAACGAAGGCCAGAAGTCTGGCAATTCTATTGTGAATTCCTAGTGATAGCTACTGAAAACATTAGTTGCTTAAAATTACTGAATTTTTTTTTTGGGGGGGGGTGGTAATCTAATAAATAGTTTCTTAGATTTCAGAATTTTCCCAGTTTTGGATAAAGATCTATTGTCTGTTCTTAGCTCTAGTCTCTGGATTTAAGTATCCACCAATCTGGCCATGCTGAGAATTAGTTCTATAGCTGCAAATATGGCTATTCAAAATTTTGATTTTGAACATTTAAGATAATTTTAGAAAATAAAAATTCAATCCAAGGCCTTTGAAATAATTTAGATTATCCTAATTTTGCATAGGAGTTTACTGTTTTCTTGGAAAGAAATATTATGCATCAACTCGTGAGGCTAACTAATTTTGGTACCTTAAGGTCAATATAGTTCAAATAAATTTTACTGTGAAATGCAATAGGCTTGTGCTCACAAACTTCTGAGAACAGTTACACTGTATTGCAGTCACAGTGGCACTGGTCCTCTTCAGGACTGCAGTGAGGACTAGTTATTATGCACAATATCACACTACAGTAGCAGCAGAAAATAATTCAGTAAAAGCAGAGAAAGCATATTTTCTCATCTATGGGAAACAGGGATATCAGGCGAGAGCTATGAGGTGGCTAGCTGTTCACTTCAGAGAAAGTGTATCTGTGGGATGGCAAAGAGGAAGCAGACATCCACAGTTATGCTGAGCTTTATTCATGGTATGTCGGAGGACGTATTTTTATGTTTGAGTTTCTCCTTTCATGGTTTGTTCTCGGTTTCCATGGGGCAGATGATCCATATTTAAAGAAAACAATTTCTACTGTATCCCCAATTTTTACATTCCCAAGAATGCAGGGAAATCAGAAGATATGGTCAGCTCCTAGGCTTAGTTTGTGGGTTGATTTCACCCAGTGAAGCTGATGGGCAGTAGATTCAGGATGGACAGAAGGAAATACATCTTTACACAGCAAATATAATTTGCTGCCAGAGGATGCAGTGATGGTCACGGGCCTTGACTTATTTAAAAGGGGATTAGATAAATTCATGGAGGATAGGTCTGTCAGCCACTAGCTATAGTGACCGAGGGGAAACTCTATTCAGAGGCAGTCGGCCATTGAATCCCAGTGCCAGGAGGCCACATCAGAGAAAGTCTCAGTCTCTCTGCCCTATTGCTGGCCCTGCAGAGAGCCACTGGATGCTTGGCTAGATAGAACACTGGTCTGATGCAGCAAGGCTCTTCTTATATTCTTATTCTGCTCTCAAGATATGGAGAAAGACAGCCTAACTGAAAATGTTTGAGCATAAAAGGAAAATATTATTAGGTCATGAAAGTATTCAATTTTGCCACAGCTAATGGCTAACATCTAAATAAATCTAATCCAAATCTTACAGTTCTTATTACCCACTTTATGCCATAGATTTATAAAACAGTCACAGGTGTATGCAGGACCCTTCTCAAATGGATGATATCCCTGAGTCGAACAAGAGTTAGGTCAATCATTTGGAGATTTACCTAACTGGGAATGAGTGATTGCAGACATCGGTCCCATGATATATATTCTCAGGCTGGTATTTGTTAGGAGATAACGCTACCTGAAGCACTGCAGAAATGCTACTGGAAGTAATATTCTTCACACTGTGTTCACTGTACTTTAATTTTAAATAGTTACAGGCAAGTCTGAATCAGATTAAAAGTAAATAAATAAAAAAGCGCCAAAGAGAAACAGCAAGCTGAGTGGAAAATTGGTTGGAAATTGGAAATAAAATTGCAACGGATAATGGTTTATGGAGGAAAATAGTGGGGATTCTTGGTTTTCTATCTCTATCAATTACATAGATGAAAGAATAACAAGCAACCTTTCAGAAATTTGCCTGTGATGTTAATATGATAAGCAAAGGAAATTGGACTCCAGATGCCAGAAGTGTCTGATGAAACCAGCAAGGCAGGAGCTCTGACCCAGAGACCCTGCAAATAATTTTTGAACAGTGATATGTGGTCTTTGCATAATGCCAACTAAATATTAATTGTAACAGAGAACTGGAGATACAACAAAGTAAGCAACAAATACTAAAGGAGCTAATGAACTGTAATAGATTCTTCTTTCAAACTTTCATTATGATCATTGGTGGGAGGACTGGAACACTGAGGGACTTAATTTAACACAAATCCTGGATAAATGGTTAGATGATAATGGAATTCCACACCTAGTAGGAGTTCAGTCTTTACAAAGAGAATTTATGTGCAAAAAGACCCACAGATGAATGTTCTAATAATAATTGCTTCCCGGTAAGGATTCATCCACATTCTAGTAGCTATATAGAAACTGAGTATGCTTTCAGCAAGTATGCATGCATAAACCTTGACCTGAGGTTTAACTAATATACGGGTTCTGCTCATATGACACTTTAATAATCTGTGTGTGTAAAAAAGAAATGTATTTAGTTAGGATTTTGGTTCTATCTACACATATATAAATATATACACATAAAATACATTCATTCACATTGATGAACCCATTCTATCTCAGTCTTAATTTTTATAAATGACATTTTCATAAATCAGCAACAAGGTTTGCACATGGATATGTGTGGAATGAAGAAATCTATAAAATACTGTGTAAGTTAAAGGCATAGCATTATTCCGTTTAAAATAATGATCTGCACTGGGATTGAACAATACATCGCCCATTACTTTTCCCCGTTTCAGGCGTCTCTGGCCAGTTTCATATGGTAAAGATTCTCTCTTGAATTCATTGCTGCTACAAATGCAGAGGCATCTGCACTGGCAATGGAGTATCCACATAGCGCTCCCAGATGGGGGTGACAGAAAGAAAATGGATGCCAAAATCCAAGACTTCGGGTGTTTCCGCACAAGGACCAATGTTGCCAATTGGTCCCACAAAGCGGAAACGCTATTTTTAAAAGTGCAATCTCAACGTTATGCATACCTGCTTTTTAGTTGAATCCAGTAGCGTTTCATTCGTTTCCCACAGGTTTCCGGTCTCGCAAAAATCACTAGACAGGAAGCGATTTTTTCTGTGCTTTGTCCCACCCCTGGCCGTCAATCAAACGAACAGCCAATGGGCAGTTGTTATCATGCTCCGGGAAAGCCCCTTTCCCTTTAAGAAAAGTAAAAACACACACACACATTGCAACGAATATGCGTTAATTCGTTGCAACGGAGAGACCCATCTAGCTGGCAGCTGGCATGTGAGCTGGCGATTCATCGTTACCACACTTCCCCAAGTGAAAAGAAAAATCCCCCCCCCTGCATAGGCGCGATTTTCGGCCGAAAATAAAGGGAACTTGCAAACGGGGCTGTGTTGTGCTTGGGGACTTAGGGGAGATTTAAAGCACTTCTATGGAGGGACTGTAGCCAGAGAAGCCTCGCTGGGTGAATGAAGGCTCGCTGGTTCGTTGCTTTCTGTTCGCTCCGAGAAAAAAAAATGGCGATTGCTTCGCCGGAAGTTCAGAGGAGAGAGCCAGGGGGAGGGACTTTGTTGGAACCGCAACAATGCAGGACTGTTTCAGGAATGTGGCAGATTGTGTGTGACGTCTTGCAGAACTGCAAATTAGTAGCATTTACAATTTGCAAGCCTTCTGCTACATTAAAGTTGTGCGGAATGGCCCTTCCTGTAGAGACAGCATGCTAATATGCTTGGGATGTGTTCTTTCAGAAAAGATTTCAGCAAACAAGCTTTGAGATTGAGAGACAGCCTGGAAAGTGGACAATTAGAGGACAATGTGTGTGGATGCTATCGAAGTGGAAACAGTCCCCACCAGCTTTGGTGATTACTCCTTGTTCTGAGTTCCTCAGGGATATATAATATTTGAGCTCCTCTTGACCAAACATTCCTTGATGTTTTAGGGAGGTCTGCTTATATTGGTTAGCCCCCCTGACCCATCAAATGACTTTATATTTTTAAAAGCATATTGTGGTGGAACAGTTCTGCTTGAGTCTGCAGGCTCTATTTCACCCTGGGTTTTCCAATGCTTGGAGGTTTTTTTGGGGGGAGGGATCTTTGGACTAGACTTTTTCCTAGGTACCTCCAGAAAAATACAGATGCAGAGTAACGGAGCATTTGTAGTTATTGATTACTTTTTTGTGGCTAGGCACAGATCCAGACTTACAGCACTTTGAAGTTTAAAAGAAATAATCTTTACTAGAAAGATTATACAGAATATATATCATATTCATCTGCTTCAGTCTCCTTACTAAAACAGTACACAAAATCTTCAAATAGTTACAAAGAATATACATTCTAGGTTACAGGCAGGACTGCAAGCTCACACGTTAGTAGATGGTGAGAGCTGAGAGCTTAGTGGAGGATACTACCTCCCTGCTAGCAGAAGAAGCTTCTCTTCCTGAGTAAGAAGAAGTGGGCAATGATCCAGCTTAAAAAAAGAAATCCCCTAGCCATGTGAAATGGAAACCCCAAGCACATGGCTGGGAAATTTGGCTGTTTTCCCAGCAATGACCACCTGTCACAGGTACAGCTTAGCATCTTAACAACTATCCTGTGAGGTTGACTTTACCAAATTACTTGCTAAGTGCAATTCCAACAGCTTTTTTCCCTCTCAGTTCAACAACAACCACCATCTGACTTTTGTAGGAATTGCCCACTGGGAAGATCAGGGACTCCCAACTTCCCTTCCAAAGTCCAAGGTCTTGCTTCTGTATCTCTTGTCTTCCAGAGTGTGGTGACCTTGGGGAGTGCTTACTGTCTCATATACCTCTAGGAGAGTAGCAACTTGCCCTCCTCTTTCTCCAGGAACTCCTTTTGAAATAGCATGTCCAATGGAGTGGACGTCTATGTGGCACAGAGAACCACTACCAAGATCAAAAGTTCTAAAGTATTTATTTAAAAGAAAATGTTCACAAGGATACTTCCAGAACAACCTCAGACTGAGCAAGAGATCTAAGGAAAAGGGTAAGATGCAATTCTTCTGATCCTCCTTCCTGTTATTAAATATCAGACAGTCTCCTAAGCTTAGAAAGTTACAGATCTTTACAGGAGTTCCATTACCTTCAAGCCTTCTTCAGACCAGTACATGGCAATGGCTGCCTTCTCCAGTACTCAGTTAAGACTTTTGTCTGCTTTGATGGAATCAGCAGCAAAAAGAGCCCTTCCTGCTTGCTCCCAGGACTCTCATATCTTTCACCATCCACTGATCAGGTAAGGCTGGGGCAAAGAGGCTTCTCCTTAAATTTCTAGGAATTTCTTCCTGGAGTCCTTCTAGTCCTCCAAATCTCTGTTTCCTGCTTGGTGTGTGTGTGTGGGGGGGGGGGGGGAGTTGACTATCCCATTGTCTATTCTTGATTTATAGACATTTATATAAATGTGGGTTGAGTTAATTCCGGAAAGCGATTGAACTGACTCCCCTCTTTCTGCCTATTCCCTATACAGAGCAAGGAGAAAAGCTCTTAAAATTCAGAGTGAAGATTTTGTTCATTTTAAGCCTTCAAAGATTAATGCATTTGTTCACACATACACCTATAGCTACACCAGCCTTTCTCAACTATTTTTTACATTCATCAGGCTTTGAGAAACCCCAGAAGTGGTGTGATTGTGCAGACAATGGTTGGGAAGCACAGCTATGCACATACTCACCCAGGGTCCTCCTCATTCCCACCCCCTCCAGGCCCATCATTGGCCGTTGGGGGGGGGCAGGTCAACATGACTGTCTATGGTCATATGACTCGATAAATGTTGAACAAAATTTAAAAATACATTAAAGATTAATTAACTCCAACCTACTCTGGAAACCCTTCCAGGGCAGAGTCTGCACTTGCTTTCTTTATTCCATTGTCAATCCTGTTGAATTCAGATCGCTTTGAACTCGGGTCTTCCTCTTCCCCCCCTCCCCATTGAAACAGGAAAGTCTTCTGCATGTGGTTAGGGAGACTCAGAAGAGGGGGGGAGGCAAATGGAGACTCTTTCTTTGTTTTCTTGAAGGGGGGGAGAGGATCCAAGAAGTCAGAGGAGGGAGGGAAAAATCCTTTCTTTTCTTGAAGGGGGGGGGGGGAACGAAGAAGGCACAAAAAAAAATCCAAGGCCAACAGAAGTTGAGAGAAATTAGGGGCTTCTCCTTTGAAGCAGGCTTGTCACATGACCACCTGTAGCCAATCACGGGTCCTCTACCACGGAGGAGAGCCCAGATTCAAAACAATGCGATTTTCTGAATATATTCAGGGCCATTTCGCACGGCTTCAAAGTAGCAGAATGGTTGCTATTTGGAAACGCTACTAATTTGCCATAACCCACGACGTCGTAGACAATCTGCAACAATCCTGAAACCAATCAGCAAAAAGCGCTTCGTTGTGGCGCTTTCAGGGGAATCCAGAAAAGTGGATTCACCCTCCGGATAGCGATACACTCCTGCAACCAATCTGCAACAGTAGCGCTAAAGACCTGTGCGTTACCATTGTTGCTGGTTCTTCAAAGTCCCTCCCCCTGGCTCTCTCCTCCAAACTTCCGGCGAAGCGATCGCCATTTTTTTTTCTCCGAGCGAGCGGGGATAAACGCACCGGCGAGCCTCTTTCTGTTTAGAGGCTTCCCTGGCTTCAGTCCTTCACCTTTAGTCACTAAGCACAAACCACTGAAAAGCCCGTTTGCTGAAATAAAGTCCCTTTATTTTTTACAAATAAATTCAGCCGAAAATCGGGACCGTGAGAGGGGGGGGGATTTTTTTTTTATAACTCGAGGCAGCGTGCAAACGATCATACAATCAAACGACAGCTCACATTAGGCAGCTGGATGGGTCTCTCCGTAGCAACGAATCTACCTAGATTCGTTGCTATGGGTCGTTTTTTTTAAAAAAAAACCTTTCTTAAAGGGAAAGGGGCTGTTTGGGAGCATGCTAACGGCTGCCCATTGGCTGCTTGACGGCCAGGGGCGGGACGAGCTTGGCAATAGCGCTTCCTTTCTAGCGATTTCTGCCGAGACCGGAAGCCTGTGGGAAACGCTAAAAAACGCAACTGATTCCACTACAAAAGCAGGTATGCATAACGACGAATTCCACTATTTTAAATGGCGATTTTTCATTCCGCAAATAATTTGCAACAAAGATCCCTGTGCGAAAAGGCCCTCAGGATTAGCAGCAGTCTGAGATATCCCACAATAAAGGTAGGGTCACTCCGGATCAATCCTTCTTGCTGCAGAAGGAAAATTTAAATCGCCCCAAATCCAAACGGAAATCGCATTCTGTGTAGAGGGCAGGGACTGAATCGATCTGGGGTTGCAATAAAAGCTCTGTGCAGGAGCTGTCTTCAGGGTTTCATAATACCTTGATTGAGAAAGCCTGATCTATACACTGAGAGACCTTTCTATAATGTTGGGCTGTTAAGTTCCTTCGAGGCAGGGCTTTTGGTTCAGTTCAGGGACTCATTTTTTGAACACTCCAAACCAAACTAGAATTGTCCAGTTCATGGCCATCCCTAGGAAAAAGTCCTAAGCAGCAGAACCAAGTTTGAGCCCAGTGGCACCTTTAAGACCAGCAAAGTTTTATTCAAGGCATAAAGTTTTCGTGAGCATGCACACTTCATCGGATACAGTCCAACTCAGTTGTTGCACCGTTTAAATATTTAAATTAAACATTAAAATTTAAATATTACCAAATGCACAAGGCAATGAAATATTAGAAGAAATATGTATGCCTGACAATGGTCATATATTAATGCAGCTTTACGACTGCAATATCCTTAATGTACCATGGCCATGTACATCATGTGTTTCAATCCCAGATCTATTATTACACTGGGAAAAGCAGTAAACAAAAGGGGGAGCATGTGCATAATGGGTGAATTTTAGTTCAGCCAGCAGATTCAGGCTTCCCGATAACCTTATTGCTCGAGGCCAGGGAAACATAATTGGTCATATGATTTCTCTCGTGGGTTCCCACATCGTTATTCAAAAGTTTACCCATGAAATGCATAGCAGTGGAGGGCACCAAATACACTGGCTAACTAGTTTTCCTACATAGATGTTTATTTGTAAGCATAGAAATAAAGCATATCTCCTCCCCCCCCCCCCGTCCTTTTCCCTTGTGAATCACTTCTAGATGTGTGTGGTTAGTACTGATGAGGGAAACATTACATGCTATAATGATACAGAATCGGGGTGATAAAGAAACAATGAGTCTGTTGTGTGTTGAAGGTAAATAAATATTCATATATACATGTGCAGAAAAACAGAAGCAAGGACTAGGTTGACTGCAAAGAGCTTCATGGTTTTAGTATTCCTATTGTGCTTTGACACACTGGAGTCAAGTGTCTTGGAGCATAGATTTGTGTAGCTCATTCTGCTGCCTGGCCTCGGTCTCTTCCAGCAGCCTTAACCGGGCTCTAGCAGAGCTCTCAATGCAATATTAATGTCACAATCCATTCCACTCACAGTGGTCCATTTTCATTTTTATACGGACAGCTCTGTCATCCCCAGGAAACCTGTTTCTCCATCTGCCTATTTATTTTCCTTATCATCTTGTTGGACCTGGCTACTCGGAGGCCCTTTTTACAGCTACCTGGAATTCAGTCCCTCCAGACTTCCACTGATATTGCGTGCCACAAAAACAATGTCGAGATGGCATTTTACAGCATGGAGTCCGAGGTAGAGCTGTAAAAGGCAAATAAGGAAATGCTAAACTGAACTTGGCTTGACATCCTGGCAGAAATGTCAGCTTTCGTTCTTTTCCTCAGGGGTCGCTCCTGTTGACTGGAGTACAGCATCAGAAGAAGTTGTACCTGGAACTAATCTCCCTGGCATACATTCCTTTAAAAGATTGCTTCAGTGTTGGAACTGGGAACTGAAATGCAGCCCCCAAAACATCTTTTGGTGAAACTACATGTATTCTGTTGCTATATTGCTATGAGTGCATGAGAGAGGGACATTTAGCAAGATTTTCTTCATGATTAGGGATAAAAAGAAGGCTCAGGGTCACTATAGAAAGTGCAAGGGAGGGTGGAATGGAAAGAAAATTCAATCAAATTCTTGCTGTTTTAATTTACCCAATATTGGGCATAACGGGTTTTTTTTTTAATTTGAGTTATTTTTAATATATTTTTTCTCTTTCAGGGAATCAAAGTAGATTACATGGAAAAATATAATAGCATCTACATCAAAGGTAAGTAGATGGCCAACCAAATAAATGTTGTCCCACAACAATATGATGGATTATCAGCTAACAAACTATTATTATTAATAAATTTCTATACACTCCTCATATGGACTTAGGGCAGTTCACAGCAATAAAACCACATACAGTAAAATACAATAAAATATCATTCAAAATAGTACTAAAGCACAGTTTTATTTTTAATTAGAAATGTTATTTGAAAAGAACTCATATATTGCAAAACTATTATTTCTCAAAGATATTGAACTATTTATAATACAAAACAGAAGTGGAGAAGAAAAAAGCATCAAATCTTTTGCTAGAAAAACAGCTTTGAGAAAGAGAAGAAAGGGGAGGAAAAACCCTATAATACACTTTTCACTTTATATCTCAGTTGTTTTTTCTGTTGCATTTTACTGATCTATATAATCTAGGAAAGGGCTCCATTTTCTTCTGAAGTCTAAAACACAGTTTTAAATAACCCATCCCCACCCCCCCTCACCCTCTTAAGTCTCTTGGCCAGCTATCATAGACTGGAGATGGCATAATAAATAGGTGGTAGTGGGGAGCCCAGGACCAGGAGATGGCAGGAGGCTCATGAAGCTTCAAACAGCTATGGGAATATTCTGCATTGAGTGATTTTCCCCACTTTCATTCTTACTGATCTCTGTTTGATTTGGGCCCGGCCATAGTAAGTGATCTGCAACAAACAGTTTCCTCAAACCGAATCAGCCTTCAGTCGCTTTCACCATCTGCATCTGGGTGGGCTCCCCCACCCAACTGTAGCCCTACTTAGTGCTTCTCGATCACACCACTCCTCCCCCAGTTTGTGGTGGGCTGCCAGGAAATTTAGCGCTCACCGCACCACTTTAAAGCAACCTTGCGCTTATCAGCCCCCCATCCCTCCTTCCCCCCCCCCATGCATAGCAAGATGTAAGGGCCCCGGGGCAGAGTGAGCCTTTTAATTGCATGGCTGAGGCCAAAGGGAGGGGAGGGGTTGCAAGTGCCTCTGAGCTGGAGCTCGGAGAAAAGGCTCCGTAACATATATGTAGAGATTCGTGAGCAGAGAGCGGAGAGTAGCATAAAATAGCGAATAATGGAATGATATCAGTCTCTCAACAATCCTGAGCAAAATATCCAAAGGATAGCCCTTTCTTTTTGAGTCTGTGACTCAACCAATCAGCAAGAGACAAGCGTGCTACGTCAGCATTATAAACATATTTACAGCATTGTAAAAAAGTGGGGGGTGGAGGAGTGCCGGTTAATCCGAAGCCACGGACATCTACATTTTGATCTACTGTGCTTCCGGAGCGCTTTAGTTGAATATCCCGAAAAATAAGCGCTCCCTGATATTCCAATGAAAAGGTAGGGTCAATGCGGGTTGAGGCATGGAGGTTGCAGATGGAAAATTTCTATCGACCAAATTCAAAATGGAAATCAATTTCAGTGCAGACAAGAGGGATTTAATCGATCTGGAATTTCAATAAAAGCTTTGTGCAGATTCAGACCTGGTCTCAATCATAGTGCTGTTTTACAGGCCCTCTGGAACTTCAATAGCTCCATCAGGGCCTGGGTTCCACCTGGCAACTAATTCTACCAGGTTGGAGCCAGATTCCTGGCTCCAAAAAGGCCCTGGCTCTGGTTGAGGCCAAGTGAACATCTTTGGGGTAGGGATAATTAGCAAATTAGTGTTTGAAGAGCATAATACTGTCCAGGAACATCTTGAGATAGGCAGTCCCTCGTGTACATACAGCCCAGACTACACAGGGCCTTAGAGATCAAAACCAGAACCTTTAACCTGTTCCAGAACTCCTCCAGTAACCAATGCAGCTGTTGGAGGGCCGATCAAATGAGCCCTCCATAGGGTCTCCATAGAGACCCATTTCACTGCATTTTGCACCAGCGGTAATATCCAGGGGGCTTTCCGCACTCCTTCAAAATTGCACAATGGTTGCCAATTGAAAATGCTACAGTTTTGCCATTATGCACAACGTCGTTGACAATCTGCCACACACCTGAAACCGATCCGCAAAAAGCGCTTCCTTGGAGCGCTTTCAGGGAAATCCCCAAAAGTGGATTCATTCTCCGGAAAGCGCTACACTCCTGCAACCAATCTGCAACACTAGCGGGAAATTTCTGTGCGTTACCATTGTTGTGGTTTCTACAAAGTCCCTCCCCCTAGCTCTCTCCTCTGATCTTCCGGCGAAGCTATCGCCATTTTTTTTTCTCCGAGCGAGCAGAGATCAACGCACCGGCCAGCCTCCGTTTAGAGGCTTCCCTGGCTTCCGTCCCTCCCCAGAGCTGTTTAGTCACTAAGCACAAACAACAGAGAAGCCCGTTTGCTGATGTATTTTCCCTTTATTTTTCACACTGTTTTCGGCTGAAAATCACGCCCGTGAGGGGGGGGAGATTTTTTTTTTCACTCGGGGGGAGCGTGGCAACGATGAAACGGCAGCTCAAACACACCTGCCAGCTGGATGGGTCTCTCCGTTGCAACGAATCAACGCATATTCGTTGCAACGGGTGTGGTTAAAAAAAAAAACCCTTTCTTAAAGGGAAAGGGGCTGTTTGGGAGCATGCTAACGGCCACCCATTGGCTGCTTGACGGCCAGGGGCGGGACGAGCTCGGCAATAGCACTTCCTTTCTAGCGATTTTTGCTGAGACCGGAAGCTTGTGGGAAACGATGGAAACTCAACTGGATTCCACTACAAAGTCAGGTATGCATAACGACGAATTCCACTATTTTAAATGGCGATTTTTTGTTTAGCAAACAATTTGCTACAAGGATCCCAGTGCGGAAAGCCCCCTGATAAGTGTCAAGGGTAATCTTGCAAAGAGCGAATTGCCGTAATCTACTCTGGAGGTGACTGTTGCATGGATCACGTAGATAGGGTGCCAGTAACTTCACTTGGTAGAAATGGTAAAATGCCTGGTGAGCTACATTTGTTACCTATGCTTCCATGTCCTATAGCATGGCTTAACATTTTACTTATTGTAAACTTTTAGTCGCCTCGAGCCTTCGGGGGGAGGGGGAGGCGGGGTATAAATATAAATATAATAATAATAATAATAATAATAATAATAATATAATATGCTTCCCTATTTGTTTATGTTGCTAGATTTATCACCTTTCTGACTATAATGTGGTTTTTGTCACACCTTTGTACTTCATGGTAATTTACTCCTTCCCCACACTTACTTCCAACATAGATTTTAGGAGATATCATGGCTTTGACTTTACTGAACCTCTCCCAACAGTCCTTTCCCCCAGCCCAGTTTGTTTTCTTCTCTCTCTGGTCTGCTTGTTTCTATTGGCTCTTCTGCTCTGATGCCATGGCCAGCCTTTGTTCCTTTCCAAATCAGTCTTTGGTATCACTGTAGTAACTGAAGGCCTAAAGGGTCAGGATCTTGTGGCTCCCAAGCTAACTGGAGAGACTTGGAAGCCTTGAGCCCAACAAATGATAGCTTTCTTGTTGAAATTTTTACATAACATGCTTTGGACTGAATAACACCGACATGAGCAGAATTTTTGCCATGGGATTTAGGATGACACTTTGTAGATTGGCTAAGTGGCCTTTAGAACCTTTAATCTCAGAAATAGACAACACTTGCTGTTTAGAAGGTAGAATATTAAATTTATTCATATGGGTTCTTTTTAAAGCAGCTCCCTTGGGGCTGAATTAATTCAGTCTGATGGCAGCCCATTTCATTACTGTACAATTAGCAACATGGAGGAGTCAGTCTAAAAAGGGGGACGATGCTCAAGCTGTAACAATTTTCATTTCTCATGCTGACAAGATAAGGGATTAAGAGCTTCTTAACATAGATAGCTCACTGTCATGAATGCCGTGCCTTGCTGCATGAAATAATCCTCCTTGGCTGAAAAACCAAGATGTGATATGTATTGAAGTATTAATTTTAACCACAATGAGTGAAACTCATACCTGTATCGATGATCACAGGAACTTCTTACTGAACTCTTGGACGGAAAATATATATATATCTTAGCTGTTACCCAAATTGGATCCCTCTAAGGTAATTGTGGGCAAACATGAATATAGCAAGAGGCTGGGTAATGGAAGACTTTTTCTAGCAATTTTTATGGAGTCCGTTCCCTGGGAGAAATCCTTAGTAAATAAAGATGACAATTTAGCTTACACTCAAGGGGATTTATTGAGGTACATTCAAAACACACACAAGGAAAAAGATACATACACTACTTTCTGCAAGGGGGAAAGGTTAGGGAAACACTGCACCTGTCTTGTGTCCAGGTGTCCAGGCAGCAAAGACACAGGATTGATGACATCAGGGATGGAAAGGATGCCGGGTCTGGAGGGCTCAGCATACACTAGCATTTGGAGAAAAATTAAAATTATAGCGTCCAAGATAGAGGAATTAATTTTGGGGCAAGGAAAGCATACAACGTGTCCAGCAGAGAGGGGGGTATCAAGGGACAAACACTTAGTCCAGCCTAAGATCTGGGTGGTCAATCAATCTTGAAGGCAGAAGACAGAGACAGGATGACACAATTGACTGGCAGTGTGACTGGCAACCTGGACAGATCCAAGAGTCCAGAGAAGTAATTTGGCTTGCCAGGGCAGGGTTTCTTATACCTGTTGGAGGATGGTGTGTGCTAGAGACTGCAGGTATACCAGATGGGCAGTCTCAGGGTTGAGACAATGGGTAATGGCTCAGGAGATGAGTACAGGTGGGGCTTGATAGCTCTGAAGAAAGGAAACCATCATAGTACAATGGGAAGGTTCCAGGAGCCTCAAGAGACTAGCTAACTGGGTGAAGGGAAATTGCCTCCTGGTAGAATGGTTTAGGTTGAGTCACAGGTGTGAAGACAAAGATATTGGGCAAGAGCCCACAGGTGCAATGGAGTCTGCTGGCCACTGGGTTAGCAATACAATGCAGTAGAGGAAGAATGAATGCACAAGGGTCACAGCTGTCAGGTCAGACTGGTGGCTTTGGTCAAGCTGAAAATGGAGTCTGGCCAGGCCTGAGTTCTGGCTGACTAGAGAACTGGGAGTCTGGCTTTGGCATAATCCTAGACTGGTAGTGGATGCCATGGGTCACTGGGCACTGTGTGCTAGTCCAGTGATGAGGGATTCCATCATACACAACATAGCCTTTTTCCCTAGAAAGGGCAGTGGCACATGTCTTCTCCGATATATGATATGTGGCATTTATACAATGTGTTCCAAGTGTTTATTTGTATATCACAGTCAGTATTATTTTAGACTTTTCTGAGGACGTCATCATGAACAGGCTCATGAGGTGAACTTATCCAATGACACAATAAGACTTCCTGATTGCCTTGATGGCTTTTATGGAAATCCATCTTCAAACCTGGACACTATGTACTTGAGCTACTGCTTGTGCCTTAGTCATACCTTTTAGTAGCAAACTCTCTATGCTCAAGATCAGCTGACTGAGGATTAATTACATATATCTGATATAATTACATAAACTCTTTCTGTAAAGTTTATGGCACAATACATCTGTTAGTCATGATGGTGGCCCAAGAGTTTGTTTACAGCAGATGAGCCCAAGAGTTTACTTTCAGTTTCACATATGAGTACCTCTGAGTGCATAGACAGTGCCTTTACCTCATAACTGCATCATTGTATATTTAATAGTTGAGGACTAGTTGTGCCTGGGCAATGAATTAGGCAGAGCTTTTAAGAATAAGGGTTAGCTCAAACCACTTTTCTCAAGCAACCCCACCATACACTTCTAATTAACACTCCTCCCTGCCTATTTTCATCCACTTCAAAATCAAAGCTATATTTCTTTTAAAACATTCAGAACAAGAAGAAATATATTTAAAATTATTATGATGTTTTATTGAAGGATATGCAGAACCTTGAAAAAATGTCCCTTATCACCCTTAAACTTCTTCCTTTCATTGCACATTTTTAAAAGCTTTCATTGCAACTCCACGACTAGCTTCTTCAATCCAGTGGTCTGGAGTTAAAAGTAACTAACAGTGGATATGTTAATTTCCCTTTAACAATGACTCTTCT
The DNA here is from genome assembly GCF_049243985.1 of Paroedura picta. Lineage (NCBI taxonomy): Eukaryota > Metazoa > Chordata > Lepidosauria > Squamata > Gekkonidae > Paroedura > Paroedura picta. The sequence goes on from NC_135370.1 coordinate 69,202,677, forward strand.
TGGAGGAAAGTTCAAGGGAGAGAGTGATCAAAACATTGCTTTAAATTTACTTTATTCCAGTTTTTCTTGAATGTTTCGTTAACTTATATGAGCAAGAGTTAGATGGGAAAGGGGAGGGGGATTGTGCCAACATAACCTTGAAAGTTTCACATTAGAATAGGATTGTCAGTTCAGATGTGGATTAGTATGGTACAGCCCAGTCTCCTCAGTTCTTGGAAGCTAAGAAGCATTGAAACTCGACTGGGGAATCACCAAGGAAGGCTCTTCAGAGGAAGTAATGGCAAACCAAATCTGTTTCTTTCTTGCCTTGAAACCCCCTTGCTGGGTCAGTAGCAATTTGACTGCATGTACATGCATAAGTTTATCAGTTGCCTTCTCATCAGCTGCCAAAACATGGTTGGCTGCCATGTATTGGAGGAATACGCATCCCTACATATATACTCCACTTTGGAAACATAGTTTATGTGAAGTTCTGGACTTCTGCTCTACTTTAAAAAGTGGGAGCAGGATTGGCCCAGGATTGGTCCAGATAACCAGCTCCCAATGAGAGAGGGTACCAGGAATAGGAGCAGCAATGATCAAGGCAGCTAGGTTTTCTCTTTGACCATTTACACACTGGAAACTTCACTGTCCCAGCTCCCATGCAGGAACAAACATCAAGTACGGATGATGCGCATCAGGCCAAATGCCCCCCCCCCATGTGGGGGCAGAAAGAGGTGGGGCAATCTGCCACGACCAAAGCTCAAGCCTGTAGCCCAGCATGACACCTCCAGTGCATAAACGGTCTATGACACTTCCCTGTGTACCTTGTGCCAGCCCTAGTGCTAGTTATATGCTTGTTATATGCCACATAGCCATGCAAACTCCATTTTTGTAATTTTTATGACTTCCATGACATATAAAAGTTGAAAAACTTAGGCAATTCCCCCATCTTTTTTGCTCCTGAACTTTCTTCTTGGACTTCTTTGGAAATCTTTGCTATTTCTATTCCAAACACTTGTCAGAAAGATTATCATTTCAAGTGAAGCCCTTAACCCAATGACTCCACTTTGGAGATGATGTTTATTCATAAAGAGAATAATGAGCAATGTTTATTTATAAGTATGAGGTGACATAATGAGCTATATTATGCAAATGCTATCCAGGCAATACTGCTACTTTCTCAGTAACATGGACAAGAGCATCAAATTGTGATCCCCCCCCCCTCAGGAAATGGGTTCTGCCCTCTTGTGAAAGGCAGCAGAAATTAAGATAAACCTTGCCTATTCACCAAGCTGATCATCCACTTGAATGGAGGATCTGGAAGATAGATAGAAACAAATATGGAACACCAAAAACAGGAAAGCAATACCCTCCAATTACCTAATATTATGAATTGTTCCACAAAAGGAATCTTTACCAATATATACGACCTGAGTCTTACTTGCTGCAGCATGCACCTGTGCTCCAGTTGTTAGCTGGTCTAACAAACCTATTATGTTAAGATCGACAAAGAAAACTTAAATTGCACCATCCTAATTTTAAAAAATCTTGAAGTCATATAGCAAACTCAACAATCTCTTCTTATCATACATGGGCACATCAGTTACATTATGTTCAGAAAGCACTGCATGCAATTCAAATTTACCAAAATTATACATTATTATTTTCTTTGTACGCACATATTGGCTCTGATATCTCCTACTCCAAACAACCTAAAAAAACATGACAAATCAAAAGATGTATCAAGACCATGAGGAACCAGTGTTCAAAGCTTGGAAATCATGGCTGTCTCTTATTGTAATAAAATTCTCTTCATGTCCAGATTATTAAATTTGTTGGGATGAAACACTTTAAGAACCAAAAATTTGAAGTAATCTGCTGTCTGACCAGCATCTAGAAGAAGAAGAAGAAGAAGAAGAAGAAGAAGAAGGGTTGGTTCTTATATGCTGCTTTTCTCTACCCAAAGGAGGCTCAAAGCGGTTTACAGTCGCCTTCCCTTTCTTCTCCCCACAACAGACACCCTTATATTAGTGCTCGGTCATAATAGCTTTATCAGTACTGTGGCGAGCCCAAGGTCACCCAGCTGGCTGCATGTGGAGGAGTGCAGAATCAAACCCAGCATGCCAGATTAGTACTCTGCACTCCTAACCACTATACCAAACTGGCTGTAAGTGAGAGGCTAAAGGTACATCTAGTTTGTGTTTGATTTTAGACCTGTGTTCACAGTTTCTGGTCTTCACAGCCCTCTCACTAATTCCTAAATAAATTTTATTACATCCACAAATAATTGCATACTAAACCCATTTTGTTGTGCATGTTCTAATTGGAATCTATAATTTACCTCTGGTTTTTCAAAAATATTAGTCACCAAACAAAACTTATACACAATGCACTTCCCACATTTGAACTGACCTCTATGTTGTGTACTGGTAGCCAGTGGTTTCAGTGAATCAGTTTTTCTTCCTAAATAATTCTGCCCTGGAGATAGATAATGCCTTCTCCTTTGCATTTCTGATGACATATTCAGGATATCCTCTTTGTATTAGCTAGTCACCTAATTTGTCTGCTGCCTTGTTGTAATCTAGATTATTGGAACAAATTCCTTTCAACTGTAAAAATTGTCTATGTTTAATTATGTCAGTTTTGTGAAAATCCCACCGGAAACCACCCAAAACTCGTTCTGTCTAGGAGCATCTGCCTTCTCTCCTGGACAGGAAAGAACGTGTCACTGACCACAGAGGAAGCAGCCCTTTGCTACCCTACAGAGAAAATATCAATGTTCCAAGTTTTGGATTGCTACTCAGTTGGATCCTGCAGGAGTGCTCAGTGTTGGGATGACTAGAAAAAGGCAAAGTTCCACCTACTCCCTTATGAATCCATCTAACCATTACACTCATCTTCAGAAGCTCTGTCTTTTCAGAGCTGCAACCCAGGAGAAGGCCTTCTTATTCTTGGCAGTAGAATTCTGGGTAAATTTTGCAAAAAAATAGATTCGACTATTGCACCTGTACATAAAGATGAGGTTAAATGTAAGAAAATAAAACAAAGCCTAAGAGGAACTGAGAGTTGTTAGCAGGAATAAAAGTATTTACAGGAATAAAAGACACAGAATACATTACATTTTTAGCAAGCCAGCATTTTGCATATTGGGCATCAGAGTTAATCTTGCATGGATCCTAACATTCAATGACTTCCAAATGTAATGGCTGCTGATAGGTAGAACAAGGAATACAAAATTCTGGTCACATGGGTGACCATATGGAACCCAGGGAGCCATGTAAATTGCTGCTGGGGATAAGTAGCAATATACTTTTACTAATTATAGATCTTCTGACAAAGTGTGCATGCACACAAATGCTTATACCTTGAATAAAACTTTGTTAGTCTTAATGGAGCCACTGGACACAAGCTTAGTTTTGCTGCTTCAGACCAACATGCTACTCACCTAGATATCTGTTCTGAACTTCAGAGGGAGTTGAAGGAACCCAGACATGACTCTTTTGCTTGGCGACTCAGTAGATTCTGGGAAGCCTTACCAAATTTACCCCACTTCAGGAAAAATAATTATGTTAGCCAACTTTAATATGAGACAGGAACTAGAGATCAGATTGCCAACATACACTGGATCATGGAGAAAGCTAGGGAGTACCAGAAGAACGTCTACTTCTGCTTCATTGGCTATGCTAAAGCCTTTGATTGTGTGGAGCACAACAAATTGTGGCAAGTTCTTAAAGACATGGGAATACCAATATTTGTCTCTTGAGAAACTTATATGCAGGTCAAGAAGCAACAGTGAGAACCGAACATGGAATCACTGATTGGTTCAAAATTGAGAAAGAAGTTCGGCAAGGCTTTATACTGTCACCTTTCCTATTTAACTTGTATGCGGAGCACATCATGAGAAAGGCGGGATTAGAGGAGTCACAAATTGGGATCAAGATTGCAGGGAGAAATATCAACAACCTCAAATATGCAGATGATACCACTCTAATGGCAGAAAGTGAAGGGGAACTAAAGAGCCTGTTGATGCGGGTGAAGGAGGAGAGTGCAAAAGTTGGCTTGAAACTCAACATCAAGAAAACAAAGATCATGGCATCCGGCCCTCTGAATTCCTGGCAAATAGATGGGGAAGAAATGGAGATAGTGACAGATTTTATTTTCCTGGGCTCCAAGATCACTGCAGATGGGGACTGCAGCAAAGAAATTAAAAGACGCTTGTTCCTGGGGAGAAAAGTTATGGCAAATCTAGACAGCATCCTAAAAAGCAGAGACATCACCCTGCCAACAAAAGTGCGTATAGTCAAGGCTATGGTATTCCCAGTTGCAATGTATGGCTGCGAAAGTTGGACCATAAGGAAGGCCAAGCGTCAAAGAATTGAGGCTTTTGAACTCTGGTGCTGGAGAAGACCCTTGGACTGCAAGGCGAACAAACCGGTCAGTACTAGAGGAGATCAGCCCTGCCCGCTCCTTAGAAGGCCAGATCCTGAAGATGAAACTCAAATACTTTGGCCACCTCATGAGAAGGAAGGACTCCCTGGAGAAGAGCCTAATGCTGGGAGCGATCGAGGGCAAAAGAAGAAGGGGACGAGAGAGAATGAAGTGGCTGGATGGAGTCACTGAAGCATTAGGTGCAAACTTTAAATGGACTCCAGGGAATGGTAGAAGACAGGAAGGCCTGGAGGATCATTGTCCATGGGGTCACAATGGGTCGGACACAACTTCGCATCTAACAACAACATTCTTAAAAGATGGAGAAACACTATAGGAGAGGCTAAAGATTTTGTGGCATATATATGTTTTTGTCAGACTGAAATCATAGAAATTGGATGATACCACTTTACTATTTAAGGTCATGAACTCCTTTAAGATCACAAACTTTGAGACCAAAGATAAAGGACTCATTTTTTTTGTCAAGGACTCATTAGCTAGAATTGACAGCAAATGAAAGAGAGTGACGCATCACATATTACTGTAGAGAGAAAGCAATGACTTTTTTCATTCTACAGAAGTGTTTTCGGTGACAGTCAATGACAATGCAACTTAGAGAAACAAAATTATACAATACGGTATTTCACCACCCTAGGTTCATTCTGGCTTTAGTGGTTCAGCTCTTTCAGGGCTGCATATGACAGAGGATAAGAGTGAAAAGACCAGGAATCATTTGACTCTTATCTTTTGACTCATGACCCAGATTTATGTCTCTGGCCACACTCAGGATATATACCTGTAACATAAAATGAATGGAATCCTATCTCAATCTATATCTCATAGCAGAAAGAGAATCCTAACCATCTTTCCCTGCAAATTATTCTAATCAGAATAATTAGCAGTGATTAGTGGTAGTTAGATCATCTGATGCAGTATTTAAGTGATTTACTCCTAGATTTGAATTGGATCTGAGGGGGGAACTACTTGAATTATATCCAAGGCTGCCTGAAAGAATTCTTAACAATCACTTGCCTAAAATATAACAGTGACCAAAATAAGGCTTTATCAGTTTGCTAAATTTTATCTAGATTTGAGATAGCAGGAATGCCAGATGGCCCAGGGATAAACTAGACAAAACACTAGCTATCATCTCTCACATTTGTATTACATTCTTTAAATAGCATATATAATACTGCCAAGATATTGCTGTATGGGGGGGGGGAGTGCAGAGGAAATGAGTTAACCTCTTTTATTTGGATGGAATTATGTTAAACTCACAATCCTATTTATCAGAAGAACTCTGCAATCTGACTTGATTGAGTGGGAAAAAACCCTATCACAAATCAAATGAAGACATTAAATGGAAACAATGCACATGCCCAGGATCAAGTCTTTAAATACTGGATTAACTGATGAGAAAGCAAATAATGTATCCTGAACATAGTGTCAACAGTACATAGCAGTGCTTTTATATTACCAAATTTATAAAATGTACCAGAAGGGAAGCCCAGCCCACATACCATATTGTGCCACTTGGTGTATCTGGACACCAAAGGGCTTATATTACTCTAGTATGGCTCTATGTTCTTCTAGTATCTCTCTTTGTTCCAATGCTCTTCATCACACCTTGCCCTCCACTTCAAAGTCTTCTCTCATTGATGGTAGCCATATCAGTAGCCAGCACTCATTCCTAAATAACAACATGTCCGATGTTGAGTTTCTGACCTAGAATGGAGCAAAAAAAATATGGTGTACCACCAAATTAATCACCCTCCTTACACTGCTCTATATGGTTTAACATCTTCAGAGAAAAGTGTGTCAAGGGCCAAGCCAAGGATGCAGAGCTGTAATGTGCTTGGTTAGTTATCAATCCTTGGTAAGTACTTTGTTGATCACGGAGCTTAGAAAGGGGGTGGGGGGGACTGAAGCTCTGAGTTTGTTTTTTTCTGTTTAAAATTCTTTGGGTTTTATTCATACAATTCAACAAGAAAGTGATCACCAAGAAATGCATCAGTGGTCCATGGGCAGTGGCACTACAATAACCATACATATTCTAGGGATAAATAGATCACAGCAACTGTACAAAAAACAGGTTTTTTGTACATTTTTATACATTTCCTATACATTTGCCTGTTGGTTTTTCATCATGAACACTTGATTCAAACAACAGAAACATCGCCTATACACTTGGGCATCACCAAATGGACTACACAGGAACTAAATCAAATATATTTTATGCAGCCAACAACGGTCCAGTTCAGTCCTTGCTGTCAAAACATATTCAACTGCTGATTGTACTTTAGATTAGCGATCCCCAACCTGTGGGCCGCGGACCACATGTGGTCCTTCGACTAATTGGAGGTGGGCCCCGAAGGATGCCTTCTCTCCCCCCCCCCGGCCCTTTACTTCATCCCCCCCAGCCCTTTACAACACATTTCATTGTTGTGGCATGTTTGTATCTTATTTTGAAGGGATGTTTAAACATTACCATAGCAATCAGAGAGCGTTAGGGCAGTGGTTGAGAGTAGAGGAGTAAACTACCCCCCCCCCCCACCGGGCCTCAGTAAAAGGCGTTGAGTGGTCCGGTGATAAAAAGGTTGGGGACCACTGCTTTAGATCATGAACTGTTACTAGCTAAAATCAGAAAAAAAATCTGCAACATCAAGAGAACATCAGGTTTAGGGACCATTGTCTCTAGATCACTGTTCATTTCTAGATTATAATGATCAGCTCTGCAGGCAAAAATGGCTACTTTGAAAGTTGGACTCTGAGGCATTGTACCATTTTAAGGCCCTCCTCCAAACATCCAGGAATATTTCCTGGAGGTAGCCAACCTTGAGGTGGATCCTGGAATGCTCCTGGAATTACAGCCCATTTTCCGGATGATAAAGATCAGCTTCCCAGGCAGAAAGGGCTGCTTTGAAGGTTGGACAGTGTTCTTGTGGAGAAAACACATCGAGGAAGGAATATAAATAATGTTTGGTATGCAGACGACATTACCTTCCTGTCAGAAAGGAAGGCTTAGAACAGCTGATTACAAAGGTCAATGAAGTAAGTAAGAAATCTGGCCTTTTCATAAACACTAAAATCATGGCCACAGCAAAAATCAGACAGATCACAATAACAATTGATGGTGAAGAGATTAAATGCATTCAAGAATTCATGTTTCTTGGATCACAAACTGATGTGACTGGCGTTTGCAGTATGGAAATAAAATGTCGAATTGCTCTAGGTCGCTCGGCAATTATGAGCTTGAACTGAACATAGAAAAGCAAGGACATAAGCCTAACTACCAAATGTAGATTAGTTAGATCTATCATATTTCCAATCACCACTTCTTTCTTTTTATCCTTTAGCTGGTGATTGGTGGAACAGGTTGGCCTCTCAGCCAGTACACTAGTGTAGGTGCCACTGGATTTTTTTGCCTTGTTTATAATATGGTTCCAATCCTGGTGATTGTTGCCAGTAGTTTTGGCCCAATGGATAGTCATTCTCTGGTTTTTAAGGTCTTTCTTGATCTGTTTAAGCCATGTTTTCTTTGGCACCAGTCACAGAATCATAGAATAATAGAATCATAGAATAATAGAGTTGGAAGGGACCTCGTGGGTCATCTAGTCCAACCCCCAGCACTATGCAGGACACTCACATCCCAATCACTCATCTACTGTAAACTGCCACCCCTTTGCCTTCACAGAATCAGCCTCTCCATCAGATGGCTATCTAGCCTCTATTTAAACATTTCCAAACATGGAGAACCCACCACCACCCGAGGAAGCCTGTTCCACTGAGAAACCGCTCTAACTGTCAGGAACTTCGTCCCGATATTTAGATGGAATTTCTTTTGAATTAATTTCATCCCATTCGTTCTGGTCTGTCCCTCTGGGGCAAGAGAGAACAACTCTGCTCCATCCTCCATATAGCACCCTTTTAAACACTTGAAGATGGTTATCAGATCTCCTCTCAATCGTCTCCTCTCTAGGCTAAACAGACCAAGCTCCCCCAACCTTTCTTCATATGTCTTGATCTCCAAACCCCTCACCATCTTTGTTGCCCTCCTCTGGACATGTTACAGTTTGTAAACATCTCTCTTCAGTTGGGGTGACCAAAACTGAACACAATACTCCAAGTGAGGCCGAACCAGAGCAGACTAAAGCAGTACCATCACCTCCCATGATGGATCTTCCTCCCATGACTGGATCTTCCATTCAGTTGGTTGTTCTCGCCAGATGAGTTTATGAGGCAGTCTGCTGGTGTACATTCTGCAGACATGGCCAAACCATTGCAGTCTGTGCTTTTGGATTTGTTCTTTAATTTGTGGCTAGTTGTCACATTTTGTCCGAATTGTCTTATTTCGATCATGATCACATAAGAGACACCCAGAATCTGTAGTTAGGCAATACATTTAGAAGGTCTTGATCTCCAATATCCTCCCCTGGAGGTCTTGGTTAGGGGGGGTCTTTGGTCTTTTAGCTTTTTACCCACCGCATTACATCTTGGATTTTTGTATGGGTACTGTTTAATTTATATTGTTTTTAGGGGAATGTTATTGGGGTTTTTATACTGTGTAACCCAACACAAGCCTTTGGGAGTAGCGGGCTAAAAATCTAATAAATAGAATAAAATAAATAAAATAAAATAAATAACTGGTAGGCAAAATCTACCCACTATGTGGGTGACAATGCTTCCAGCTGTGGAGATGCCTGTCTGGATGGCCTTGAAATGGCCTTGAAAAGGCTGGGGTCACTATTTCCAGTAGGAAGCATATGATCTGAAAATAAAGCAAACAAATGAAACAAGTCTCACCTAGGTCAAAAAAAAAAAAGATGCAATTGTCATTAAAAGAAAGCATACAAAGATTTAGGCTGCTAAAGACAGGAAGGGTAAGGAACATGTCTTTTCTCTCCTCTCCTTCCAATGAAGTGGGATTCATAGATCTTACTCTATGAGGCAATGTATGTGACTGCCGTAAGCCTTCTGGGACTCACAGATATCTGTTATAGGGATCCACAAGTCCTTATTCCTACATTGCGCTGGAAGAAGGGAAAGGAGAAATGTATGCTATTGCTTTAAGCTAACATCTGAATCAGTCCTCCACAAATTGCTATTTTCTTTTACATGAATCAGAGGTAGTAAACAGCAGAAGCCAGCAACGGGTTGATTTAGACAGAGGCTGTAATTAAAAGTCTGATTCTTTCCGCATGTGTACACAAGCAAGAAACATTAATTACTGATTAACAGGAGCTGAGATGAGCTGCAGCACCAAGCAAAACTACCTTGTCCAGCCCAATACTGTAGCACATTTTTCAACACTAGAGTATAAAAAAGTGAGCTGCATTTCTTCAGGGTTCCACGGGCAGAAGAGGCCATTAATATTTTTGGCAAATTTCTTTTTCAAACAAGGACTATACCCTATGAGATATTTCATATTTGACTTCTGATACCTGATACCCAAGTTCAACATTCATTAGGATTATAAAGGTACTCATGTAAAGTCGATGGCTTTGCCCTTCAGAATAAAGCCAAAATGTGACCAGGAAAGCATTAGGATCCGGGTTACATGTTTTCAGAAGGCCACATGTATGCACTCTTCATATCTAATGGTTCAATACATGTATGTTATACTTACTTAAGAGAACCACACCTTTGTATCTGTGGGAATTCATTTTTGGAGGACCTGCACCACTATCTTTTGGCTTGCCCCCTGTACTCCGAACCCAGGGGCAAATTCCTTGCCAAGTTATTACCCAACTCATACCCTATTTCTGATTTTGATAAACTCACCTACCTATTATCAGATGTCGGCCCCTACGTTTCATACAGGATGGCACTTTTCTCTTTGGGCACCAGGGAGCTTCGAGCCAAAGCAATTGTACAGGAATCTCCACCTTGACACATCAATTTGTTTTAATCTTTCTGTGATTCAGTAGCCCATGTTTACAGTTTTATGTATATAGTCCTGGAGAAATATTGTTTTATTTGCATTTGTATCCTGCTGTTTTAATTGTGCTTTGTAGTTGCCTTTAAATAAATACAATAAATGTTATTGTATCGTACTTCAGAGAACCTGAGTATAAAATTTTCTGGCAGGTAGCTGCCCTTAATCTCTGAAGGCTAACTTCCCACTTTTTCTTCTTCTCCAAAGCCAACATGGTTTCCTACACATCATCCTAACAATACAGCATTGATCTGTCCTTTTCCTTTTTTAAATGTAAGAGATTCTTGATTACTTGCTGGTTCTGCTCTGTGGTCTATTCACTAGATGCAATCAGCAGGGTCAAGCATTCAATCATTTGTTTGCGTTCAAACCATTCATATATTTTCAATCATAAAAAAGATGATTGCAAATGCACAATCTTACTGCTTTCCCACAGTTTTCCACCCACCCAACACCTGTCTGCCACCACACTGCCTCTTCATCGGTTGTTTACCATGTTATTTATGTACACAAATTATGAACACTTGATAGGAACTTATGATGTTTCCTGTCTGGATTTGGATCATTCTGCATGAACATATTCTCTCACTGATTCATGGGAGTAATATTTTTTAATAGGAGGGTGAGATCTATTTCCTAGGAAACCACGTGATGCATATTCTGCATAATAATGAAGAGCAGGGATGGGCATGAACCAGGAAAATGTGACTCTTTTCATGGTTCATGGTGTGCCCTGTTTGTGAACTAAAGATGGGCACAACCCAAACCATGGATCTACACAAACCCACGAACTTGCAAACGAGGCTCATATGGCCATGCCCCTGACAACACGATCACATATGGGTCTTACTCTTCTGTGTGCTTTTGCAGGCTTTTTGGGGGATCGAGTTTCCTCTCTCAGCGCATGTGCGTCAAGTGTGAAAAGTACTTGAAAATCTCTCTTTTGGCAAAGACTGACTCTTTTTTTCCTGCCTGGAGCTTGGCATTCCTGCACCTCCATGGGATTCAAAGCCAGGGCTTTTGTCCAGGGGGAATGATCTCCATTGCCTAGAAATGACCTGTGATTCTAGCAAATCCCTAGGTCTCCCGTCCTGCAACCTCTCCGCCACAGAGTTCCCCCCTCCCAAGTTCTAGTAAATCTGTAGGTCTCCTGTCATGCAGTCTCTCTGCCACAGAGTCCCCCCTCCCAATTCTAGTAAATCCGTAGGTCTCCCGTCTTGCAACCTCTCTGCTACAGAGTTCCCCCCTCCCAAGCAAGCCCTTTCATCAGAAGCCTGATGATTCCACCCTCCAAAACAGCCATTTCCCCCTGGCGATTTCCAGGCCGCAGCTGGAGGTTGGTCCTTGAGTTTTGGAGGCAGGGCCTCAAGAGTCCAAGGGTGGGCAGGAGCTTTTGCCATACAGCCAGCCCCCAGTAAGGGCATAGTGTAGGTGTGCACCCTAGCACCCATTGTATTCCTGGGTTCAACAGGTTTTGCCTCTACTAGCAGAATAAAATAACTTCCTGAAGAACATTGCATTCAGCAAATATCAATTTGTGGATAATCCCTGGCCCTGTCCAGAGCTAGGGCCTTTTCAGCCCTGACTTCTGCCTGGTATAATGAGTCGCTAGTGGAGATCTGAGCCCTGATGTAGTTGGCAAAATTCTGCAGGGCCTGAAAAACAGCATTCTTCCACCATGTCTACAATTGAAGAAGTCCTGAGCTACATTAGGCCTTCAAGCCCTCCCCTCCCATTCCCATCTCACATCCGTTATAGGCACTCCCACACACCCAGTACCATCAAAATAGCTAAAAATTGCCAGCACAATAATGGCAATCTAAATGATATGGCTGAAATGAGATTTTTAAACATTTTATTATTTTTTATTGAGAGCTGGGTTTAATTGAGGAACATTGTTGAGAACTTCCAGGTTCCCATCACAAGTGGTCTACTGCTGGACCTTAGATTCCAGCCTGCTCCCCCTGTCACCACCCCAATCCCTTCTACTGATTGGCAACCCTGCTTCCAAGAAATGTTAATGTACTTTGCAGCAGATCAGCCTCTTCAATTTTCTTTGAACCTGTCCCCTTTTCTCCTCTGTCTATTTTTCAAAGCTGGTGATTTAGATTTACCCAACATGAAAGTAGTATTTTAAACTATTTTTAAAGTAGATTCAGAGAACATCACTTGTCTTCCTCCACTAATTTTATTGTTTTCCTGATGCTGAGCTTGATCTATAATTATGAGAGGCATCAACCAAGCTATTGAGATTCCCCCGTTTCTAATCTGCTTTTAATTAGATAACCACATAGTGTCTAGTCTTTTATTCTAAATCCATTCACCCACACACACGTGCATTTTATATGCAGTGCTGAATTTGAATAAATGCCCCACTGAATTTAAAATCCTGATGTCTGCACCCAAATATTTAGAGATATTGACCAAGAGTTTCTTTTGTGCCTTCTTTTATTATTTATAGTTTCAAAGCCCATTTATAAAAATGGGCTTTGAAAGGGGAGAAGGGGGAAGGGTAAGGGACACGCTCCCACCCACCCCCTCCCTCTCCCAGAGCCCCCCCGAAAAGTGGCGCCGCGGTCCTCCCTCCCAAGGCGAGACAGAACCCCAGGCACACTCACCGGCTTCGCGCTGGTCCTGGGCGTTAATGGGGCGGGCGTGGCCAAGGAGGTCGGGCAGCATGGAGGAGATGCGGGCCAGAGAGGCGCCTGCTGGCCAGCCCCCTCCCCGAGGCTTGTCTGCAGCTGTTGGCTGGCTCAGGGGACGTTGCTGCTGCTGCTGCTCATGGGTCCGGCTGCGGGAAGGCAGCTCGGACCCCTTTGCTGGGTGCCTCTCGCGCGGCCTTTCTTCGGCGGTTAAAGTTTCTTGTGTCCCGCGGTGACGGCTCCCTCCTGTGAGCGGCGGCGGGGAAGGCAGGGAGGGCCCGGCAGCCTCGCTCCGCGCGACTGGCGGGGTCTTTGTGTGGCAGCGGCCCGACGCGGCGAGAGGCGCTTTGCGCCTCTCGCCGCGTCAGGCCACTGCCCGAGGGAGCCCTCGGCAGCCGCGCAGAGCGCGACTGCCGGTGGCTCCCTTGGCTAGCGGTCTGACGCGGTGAGAGGCGCTTTGCGCCTCTCGCTGCGTCAGGCTGCCGGGGGCTCCCTCGGGTAGCCGGCTGACACGGCGAGAGGCGCTTCGCGCCTCTCGCCGCGTCAGGCCGGGAGCAACTGCGAGCCGCGCTGTGCGCGGCTCACAGTTGCTGGGGCTGAGAATCAGAGTCGCAGGCCAAGTGGCGGGCCAAGTGGCCAATAGGGAGGCGCGCTATGCACGCCTCCCAATTGGCCACTTGGCCCTCGAGTGGCACTCGGAGGGGCCCAATCAGGAACCGCTTCGCGGCTCCTGATTGGACACCTCCGAGTTTTTATCTCGGACTGGTCCCGCCCTAACTCCTCCCCACAACCTTTATATAGTCCGTGGCGCCCGTGGCGCCACGGGCTGTGTACAGATTATTTACCTTTTGTACCTCACTTTTGTACCTCACTTTTGTACTCCCCAATGAGGTCCTATTGCAGCTTATATCATTAATCTCGCCTCCTTTTTAGAATCATAGAGTAATGGAATCATAGAATAATAGAGTTGGAAGGGACCGCATGGGTCATCTAGTCCAGTGGTCTCCAACCTTTTTATCACTGGGGAATGGTCAATGCTTGACAATTTTACTGAGTCCCGGGGAGGTAGTCTTTTGCCAAAGGACGTCGCCGCCGCCTGAGCCCCTACTTCACTTGCTTTCCTGCTGGCGCCCCTGACTTCCCACTGCCTGCTGGGGGCGCTGCCAGTAGCAGCTGTGCAGTGTCACGCCTAGGGGGAGCCTCGGTCAGGGCGGTCGCTGGAGAGCACCAAAGGTGAGCCAGCGGCAGAGTGGCAGGGCAGCCCCCAAGGCAGCAGCCAGGGAGGAGGACAAGGAGGAGCCATGGCCCCGTACCGACTTATCCACGGACCGGGACCGGTCCCCAGACTGGGGGTTGGGGATCACTGATCTAGTCCAACCCCCTGCACTATGCAGAACACTCACATTCCTATTGCTCATCCACTGTAACCTGCCACCCCCTTGAACCTTCACAGAATCAGCCTCTCCGTCAGATGGATATCCAGCCTCTGTTTAAAAATTTCCAAAAATGGAGAACCCACCACCTCCCGAGGAAGCCTATTCCACTGAGAAACCGCCCTGTGAGGAACTTCTTCCGGATGTTTAGAAAGAATTTCTTTTGAATTAATTTCATCCCATTGGTTCTGGTCTGTCCCTCCGGGGCAGCTCTGCTCCATCCTCTACATGCCAGCCTTTTAAATACTTAAATAAAGATGGTTATCAGATCCCCTCTCAGTCATCTCCTCTCCAGGCTAAACAGACCAAGCTTCCCCAATGTTTCTTCATACATCTTGGACTCCAAACCCCTCACCATATTTGTTGCCCTCCTCTGGACATACTCCAGTTTGTCTACATCCTTCTTCAACTGTGGTGCCTAAAACTGAACATAGTACTCCAAGTGAGGCCGAACCAGAGCAAAGTAAAGCGGTACCATCACCTCCCATGATATGGACACGATACTCCATTTGATACAGCCCAAAAGCCCATTTGCCTTTTTAGCCACTGAGTCACACTGCTGACTCATGTTCAATATATGGTCTACTAAGACTCCTAGATCCTTTTTGCACATGCTACTTCCAAGATAAGTCTCCCCCATCCTATATTGGCGTATATGGTTTTTCCTACCTAAATGCAGAAATTTACATTTGTCCTTGTTGAATATCTTTTTATTCAGTTAACCCAGTTCCAGACCAGTTTTAAAAACTGGTCTGAAGCAGGGTATGCCCTTTTTCCACTCCCATACTACAAAAACTTCTTAAAACACTTTCCATTACAACAACTAACAAAGCTGATGTGTTTTTTAATAATCCAGTGGGAATATGCTCCAGATGCTGTGCTTGCTTCACCTATTCCTCTGTCTATCTCTTCCATGCAGCTGGTTCAGATAAGAGAGAATATTCACTTGTCCCCCTTATTGAACTGCCGGAACTAAATTTACCAGTCATGTTCCCACTGAAAACTTAATCTGGAAAAGAATTTCCAATAGAAGTTATTGCTATGAATTCTTTCCTGCTCTCAGTGACCCTTCCTATCTTAAAGTTATAGCAGTAAAATTAATAAAACCTCAAGTGTTGGTGTGCTCGTATATACCAGGATGGAATAATTATGCCAAAGTATTGCATCAATTCAGTTTATTCTGGCTAATGCAGATAATCTTTTAAGGAGGAGGGGATATAATAATAGCATTATTTTGCAGAAATATTTGTTACTGTGGTATTCTGGAGACAATTGTAGTATTTTTTCCATCATTTCTACTAATCCAGCTAGTATATACATTTGATTTTTATGTGCTAGATTACATGTGACTTTTGGAGCTGTTGAGCACCTATTTGTTGCAACTCAATGCAAGTTCAGCAGTTGCTTTTTGAGACTTCTGCAGCAGTGGCAAAACTAGGACGCAGCAGAAAACAACAGTTTGCAGGTTTAACCAATTCCTTACAACGTTCTAAAGGATGGTGTGGGATAGGCCCCAAAACAATGTTGACTTACGGGTGTTGTGTGTCAGCAGCTTGGTGTAGTGGAATAATGACAGCTTCTTGTAGTGGTTAAGAGAAGCAGCTTCTAAACTGGCGAGCTGGATTTGATTCCCTGCTCCCCCACATGCAGCCAGCTGGGTGACCTTGGGTTTGTCACAACACTCATAGAGCTATTCTTACTGAGCAGTAATATCATGGCTCTCTCAGTCTCACCTACCTCACAGGGTGTTTGTTGTGGGGAGATGAAGGGAAGGCGACTGTAAGCTGCTTTGAGACTTTTGGTTGAGAAAAACGACATATAAGAACCAACTCTTCTTCAAAAGCTTATCCCTTGAATAAAACTTTTTGTTCTTAAATGTGCCACTGGACTCATACTTTGTTTCGCTGCTTCAGACCAATATGGCCAGCCACCTGAATCTACTTCTCACAAAAGTCAAGCATAGAGAGTTTGTTTCCGCTTTATGCACAACACACAGACACAAAATGTGTCTTCCAATGAATGATACAGTCACTTCACGCCATTTGATGTAATTCTGCAAACTTTCTGAAAGTATATTAATAAGAATAATAGTATTGGAGCTGAGACATACCATTCAGATTTTAAATATTTTAAAATGCTCTATTTAGGCTACTTTCTACTTCCCAGCAGATTTATCATTTTGTGCATCTTTTTCCCTTTTCAACACTTCCTTGTTTCTTTTGTTAAATATAGATTTTGTCCTTCCATTATCTAGAGCGCCTTTTTTAACCAAGCAAGTGTTTGACATTTTCCCCTGCAACAAAGCTATTCCAGCCTGTCAAAAGGCTAACCCTCCTTCTTTCATATAGGGGAAAGATACTGTACTACTGGCCATGATTGAGCCGCCGTACCACTTATTTAGCAGTAAGAGAAAAAGTTCCAAGAGGAAACACTAAGTAAAATGTCTTTCTTAAAAACTTGGGATGGTTGGGAAATCTTCAAAGTGATGTATCTTCATGAATGCACACTTTAACCAAATCACACTTCACCAAATCACCAAATCACACTTCAGCCTTAATGGAGATATTTCAGTTAAAAAATATGCCCTTATAGCCAGATGAATCACTATATACATATATACATATACATGCATACATACATACATACATACATACATACATACATACATACATACATACATACATACATACATACAAGCAAGAAAGCCAATTGCAACCAGGAATTAAATAGGCGCTGGGACCCAGGGGACACGACAGGTGCAGATCTCTCTCTCTCTCTCTCTCTCTCTCTCTCTCTCTCTCTTTCTCTCCATCATAGCAGGAGCCATAGCAGGTAATCAGGGCTGTTCGTAGCAGGGAATGAGGGCTTGTTTGGGTGGCTCTCTCTGTTTCTCTATCTCTCCCTCGCAGCAGGAGCCATAGAAGGTAATCAGGGCAGGGCTCTCTTTATCTCTCTCTCAGGTGTCTGAGAGCAAAGTGGCTAGCGTCCAGGGAGGGAGGGCGGGAGCTGTAGGTGCAGGGCCAATCAGGGTATGGCCAGCTTTACTGATTTTCTCTATTCAATCTCAGATAATCTCTACCCCCAGGGCTGTTTCACAAATATTAAGAGGAAAAATGGAAATACACACACACACACACACACACAAAAGATTGCCTCTGCAACACAGCTCCGGGAAGCAGGCTCCATTGCCATCCTTGGAGAAGTGGACTTTAAAAAAGAGAAAGCCGTGGGAGGGAGGTAACATCATCAGGAAGCCTGAGTAAAGCCCATGAACAAAGAAACGGTGAGCTGAAGACTACGAGGTGTGCAGAAATGGTCTCAGTGAAGCCACAGAAAATATAAGAGATGGCAGTGGCCAGTAAGCTTTTCCATCATTCTTTCACCTCCCTGATCAACAAATGACAGATTTGCAAATCAGATTTTCACGTACTGCAAAATGCTTAACTTTTAGGAACTTGAGGATTTTTTTCTGACATAGCTTTCTGAAGTGACTCAGTTTCATACACATGTGTTTGTCCATGTTCAATTGTGCTTGTATAGCATTATACTGTTTCTGAAGTTGTTTCTGGAAAATGCATGGGATTAAGCAGTTCTGGTATACATGATCCTCTGAGATAAAAAATCTGAATTCACTGAAAGTTTTGCACCATGTGAGACTATATCATATTTGGTAGTGAAAGCATATGGCACTGTTGGTCCCACAAACGAGCTGGATCTTTTTTGTTTGGTTGCAATGCTATGTATGTCAGAGGAACACTCATACACTTGGTTAAACTTGGCTCCTTGAAACTATAAAACAGGTTAATTAGGAACAGGTCTTTCATTATCTAATTACCAGACCCAATAATTGTACATCTTCAGTATTTGGGATGGAACAATTGAGTTTTGTTCTCTATGTCTCCAGCACTGCCGAAGTCGGCCGTGCTTTCACTCAGGGGCTTATTTATTTATGCACATGGCTTGCATATCTCAAGGCTAGAGGCACACATTTTGAACACTCAAAATGTTCAGGTGGTATGTTTTATTTCAAACACTCTGAAGCTTTCCAAAGCTATTCCTTGTTTCTTTGCTCATTACTGTGACCAAAAATGGATTTGTCACGAGAAATATAATTTAAGA
Organism: Paroedura picta; assembly: GCF_049243985.1. Taxonomy (NCBI): domain Eukaryota; kingdom Metazoa; phylum Chordata; class Lepidosauria; order Squamata; family Gekkonidae; genus Paroedura; species Paroedura picta. The sequence continues at coordinate 69,221,216 of NC_135370.1, forward strand.
AATGGAAACATCATAGAAGGCATCTTGATAACTCAGCATGCACAAAGCCCCCCCCCCCAGTATGTGCAAGATATAAATGTTCCCCCCTTCTCTGTATTTTTCAGAAGGGTCCCCTCCCTTTTCCACCCCTCTTTTCAGAAGCCTTGTGCAACCAATTGGGAATGTTTTTAACAACCATTCAGAAGAAGGCTGAATTAGCAGCAGCACCTGGAGTTTCTTTTATTTGGGAGCATGCTCAGTCACAGCCTGAATTATTCTTCACAAAGGGAGTGGAACAATTGTTTGCCTCTTTAAGCCTTGGGACTTTTCAGGAGGTGATCTGCATTCAGTGCAATACATATGAAGTTGTTATCCATGTTGTTCATGGGCTCCAGGTGTGTGATTTCCAGGTAGCACTTCTGTTGCAAAATTGCCACTTTTTACCAGACAGGCTACATTATTTGTTACAGGAGAGTTAAAATCTCTCTCTCTCTCTCTCTCTCTCTCTCTCTCTCTCTCTCTCTCTCTCAACCTAGCTGGCATACTCACAAGAATAGTAAATGTACCCCTGTGTCAAAACTGAGGACATCCTTCTTACCTCTGCAGAATATCCAGGTGGTGGCTGGAGGTTCCATATCCAATATCTCCAGGCATATCCCAACCCAGAGCTGGCAAGCCTAACATCTTGCCTTTACACCAAACCACTCAACTTCCACCAGCTAAGAAATCCCTCATCATGGTCCACATCTACAAATCTTGATTCCATCAATTTGTTGGAATATACAAGATCTGTAGTGTGCCTGATTCAAACACATCTGTATACCACACTTCACGGTATAAATAAAAGAGTAAGGGGGGTTGGGGTGGGCCGAGTCCGGGATTAAAATCCCAGATTGGCTCCTTGCCCATCCCAAATACTGAAGATGACAAGCGGAGAGGCCAATTGGAGGCGTGAAGCGCCTACTGATTGGCCCCTCTGCCATTCACCACTGGGACGCGCCAGGTAGGCGGCTGCCTAGGAGAGGCTTAGGCGCAACCCTCAGAGCAGGGCCGCCACATCGCAGATGCGGCAGCCTGCTCTGAGAGCTGTGGCAAAGCAGGGAAGTTGCCGGGGCGGGGCGGGGCGGGCAGAGGAGGCTTTGGTGCGGCCCTCGGAGCATGCCTGCCACATCTGCGACACTGCAGTCCCTGCTCCAAGGGCCATGCCGAAGCAGGTAAGTCACCGGGGAGGGGGCCAGCCAGGGAAGGCTTCCTCCAGCCGCCGAGGGAACAACGAGGAGGGGGCTGGTGGGAAAAGGCTTCCCTCATCCAAATCAATTATTCTCTTTTATTTTTTAATTCTCACACTCATAGTAGTTCAGCAGTGAAATTGACTGCCTAAGGAGGTGGTGATCTCCCTCTAATTGGCAGTCTTTAAGCAGTGGCTGGACTGTTTTTCATGGATGTTTCAGGTTGATCCTGCATTGTGCAGAGAAGTCCTGTACAGCCTCTTCCAACTCTAGGATAATGTACCAGCAAATGGACTCATCAACATTCTCAGCACACAAATTATGCAGCAAGAAGCAGCATCAATGCTTTCTCCTTCCACTCCCAGCTGTGTATCTTTATCACAGTTGACAGCACTGTTGAGACCAGCCTCTTAGCACTCCCATGGTGGCAGATAAAGAGGTGAAACTGGGGTGCTAAAGGTCTAGGAGGGAGGAAGCAAAGGTGGAATCAGACCTGTAATTCACAAACTGGCATGATAAGAGAGACCAGCACCTCAGGCCATGTTTCTGCCTCTCCAAGAAAAAAAAAAAACTGTGATGCTGAGATTCTCTTCCTGGCTTCATTTTATCAACTATAGATTGAACAATTAAGAGAACTTGTATCACAGCTTTGGCATCATGAAGGTATGACCATGGAAAAGGTGTGTGAGGAGGGAGGGGAATAAGGCTGAGCATTTAATTCTCATCTTTAAAAAGTTGGACAGGGGGACGATTAGATGATGATTAAGCCAAAAACTGATGGAAATATTTCAAAAATGCATACAAATGGATGGGCAATTCTTGGATGAACCACACACAAGAGCTCAGCAGATATTTAAATATTTTTTTCATTAAAGTATTTGCACTCCAGCTGAAAAAAAAGGAATAGAACAAGTAATTAGTTCTGTCAGGACTGGCAGCTGGGGACACTGATGAAGATGCTACATCCTTGCAGGTTGGCCCCCAGGACTGGTGGCTCTTGAGAGGAGTTTGGCCAGGTTTGCATAGGCTTGGCCTCTTAGCCAAGTTTGGAGGAAGACCCACAACTAGGCTTCAAGATCATCTTATAGAATGCTTATGAAAGCCTATGAGATGGCGGTAAAGTTGTCTAAACAAGAGTTTGATGCTGTCTCCATTGCGTCCACTATCTCATGCCTGGCACAATTATCTAGGGTAATGCAATCACTTACAGGCCTGGAGGAAAGGCACTCAAACTATAGTTAATTGGATATAGGTGATAAGGCATTTGCGAGCTATTTCATAGAAAAGGTCTCACAGCTCCGCCACAATCTTCCCCCAACTATTGATATAATAAGTGAGCTTGAGGCTCTTGGGCCAACTTCTCAGGGGATTTTCAATCACTTTAGGCCTGTTACCCAGACCATGAGAGATAGTCTGCTACCTTCAATGAGGCCCACCTCCTGTCCTCTAGACCCCTGCCCCTTATGGCTCCTTAAAATGAGTGACAAGAGGATAGGAGAACCACTCTGGGAAATCATCGATCTATTCCTAATGACAGGAACATGCCTGTAGGGTCTGAAGGAGGCGGTGGTTCATCCTCTATTGAAAAAAACATAAGTGGACCCACATGAATCAGCCAGCTACCACCCCTTGTCACATCTTGTGTTCCTAGGGAAGATGGTTGAGTGAGCAGCCATGGACCAGTTGCTAGCATACTTGAAGGAAACGTCAAGCCTTGACCCATTTCAGTCAGGATCCCATCCTTCTGCTCAGGATATGGGGTGGAGATGGCACTGGTTGCCCTGATGGATGATCTTCAGAGACAGCTGGACAGAGGCGGGTTGGCACTGCTTCTATTATTTGATCTTACAACAGTGTTTGACATAGTAAACCATGATCTTCGTGCTTGCCACATTGTCAATACAGGATTTGGAGGATAGCCCATCAATGGGTTACCTCCTTTCTTTGAGGTCAAGGACAAAGGGTTTTATGTGGGAGAATCAATTATACCCATGCCAGCTCCAAAGTGGAGTTCTGCTGGTGGTGGTTCTCACCAATATGCGGATGACATCCAGCTCCAGCTCTTAGAATCATAGAGTTGGAAAGACACTCACAACCCTATCCTGATGAATGGTTGACCAGATGCCCTTCCTGACCCCTCGGCTAGGTGACTGTTTCCTGTGTGCTTCATAAAATGTGTGTTTCCGGTATTTTGAACATTATGAAAAGCAGTGGAGAGGTTTTGGGGGAGATTTATAATGGAAAAATGGCAAAAGACCAAGGAAAAATTTAAGACCCTTTCCCCCATTTAATTAATGCTTTCTCCTTCAACTACAAAAGACCTACAAGAGTCTTTTTTTCTTTTTAAAGAAGCTGCCAACTTACAAAGATACCAATGGCATCTTAAAGGTAAAGGTATCCCCTGTGCAAGCACCGAGTCATGTCTGACCCTTGGGGTGACGCCCTCCAGCGTTTTCATGGCAGACTCAATACAGGGTGGTTTGCCAGTGCCTTCCCCAGTCATTACCGTTTACCCCCCAGCAAGCTGGGTACTCATTTTACCGACCTCGGAAGGATGGAAGGCTGAGTCAACCTTGAGCCGGCTGCTGGGATTGAACTCCCAGCCTCATGGGCAAAGCTTTCAGATGGCTGCCTTACCACTCTGCGCCACAAGAGGCTCATATTGGCATCTTACCAATCAACTAATATATGATGCCAGAGGTTTTGACAGTACTCACTTTATGACATGCTATGTAATGTCTACGGTAATATCTACTGCGTTATTGTAAGCATTGCATGCTATATATTTTAGAGATAATTGTCATAATACATTCAAGTATACAATTTCAGACTATTTTGTTTAATGAACTTATTGACATTTGGAAATACTTAGGCTCTGGTCTTGCCTTCTCATTTCTCTATGGTGAGGCCTGCCCATACCTGTAATATAACAAGGTAATTCTAATGACTGCACTCATAAAGATGATATAGCAATAAAGATCTACATTGCTGAGTCTGGACGTAATGCTCTTTAGCAAATTAAGAGGAAGGAAAACAAAGGAAAGAATCAGAGAAAAATATCAAAAGAAATGGAGTGTCAAAATAAAGAATTGAAAGGAAAGGACTTGGTAGAAGTCCTTGGAGAACAGAAGCCTTTGAAGTTCCAGTGTGTTTACACAAAAAGAAATATGTGTGACAGTTGCTATCCTGCTCTTGGATTGCTGGGCCTGTCATTTTGCAAACAGTCCTGTCATCAGCTAACATAAAAATAGAATGTGTGAGTCTGTCTCCATTCCCCACTTGTCGTAAGGGCAAATAGCATTTGCAAATGAGAGCTGTCCTCAACTATCAGTCCATCCACAGGTAATCTAGAAGGCGAGATTGGGATCAGGATTGCACTCTCCCCAACCCTTATATGTCACTGCATGCCAGCTATGAGAAAACTATCAACAGCTTCTAGTGTTGGACAGTTATATAGAAATCTTGAACAGTTTTACAATTCTTGTTTTGCCAGCAATACTGTAGCAAAAGTAAGCTTGCATATTAATTTTGAATGCCTGCTTTCTTCCCTTTTAAAATATTTTTTTTGTTGCCCGCATTTTATATTCCAGCTCCTTCAAAGCACTTAGAATAAGATTCTTTTTCCGAAGTATGTCCAAAATCACAATGTTGGAAGAGAGGGGAGGCCATCAAAACACTTAGACCACTGTCCTATTCATTTGTTTTCCCAGTGCCTTGGAGAAATAAATACTGGCCAGATAGAATATTAGGCACATTATTTCATCATATTCTGTAGGCTTGGAAATGCTACTTTAAAATCCTAGCAGTGAAACAAAACCTTCATTTCATAATCTTGCTCCCCCCCCCCCGGTACACCTGGTACAAAGAGTGTTTTTCTGCTTTTGTACCGTGTCAGGAGTAGAGGTATGGAGGTAGAATTGAGACAGCGGGCCTCATGCCAGTCACCCAGTGGCAGGGCACATGTGTCAAGTAATATAAACAATTTCCACCTCCTTTGTAGACTTGTACCACCATGACTGATGAAAAGGCAAGAGAGTGTAAACACTTGTGAAGTCACACATGACTTAAGCCAGGGCTTTATTGGAATGAAAAAAATGGCTGTGTTGCAGAGCAACTTTTGAAAGAAGTAGCTAAAATAATTTGTTCTAAAAATACTAATAAAACATAGTGGCCTTGATTCCTGAACCATGGAATGAGTTATTATCTTAATACAGCCCGCAGCGCCACGGGTGCCGCAGACTAAATAAAAGGGTAAGGACTTGGAGGCGGGATGTGTCCGTGATGAGGAAGGGTGCCGATTGGCCCCTTACTCTGGACAGACTACTGGAGGTCCCTCCGAGTCCCCGCCGGAGCAACTGCGAGCCGCGTGCGAGCCGCTCTGCGCGACTGCCAGGGACTCCCATGCCTAGTGCCCGCTGTATTTATTTTACAGCGGTCTTGAATACTAGTAGAATCATAAAATCGTGGAGTTGGAAGAGATCTCCAGGGTCTAGTCCAACCCCCTACGCAATGCTGGAAACTCACAACCCACAGTGACCCTGATTTCATGCTCAAAGAATAACCCCCTCCCCCAGTCTGGCCTGGAGGAAATTTACTCCCCAGCTATAAAGTGGTGATCAGCATTTCCCTGTGTATGCAACAAAGGGCTACAAGAACCAAGCACTGACCTAACCCTTCCTGCCCACCCACTCACAACCTGATTAAATTCATAGAATACAGATGAGAGGGCTGTTTGGAGGCCCACTTAAAGGTTTCGAGTTCTTTTGGGAGGGCTCCTTCAGGTGGTCTCCTAGGGGTGGGTGCATCCATTTCTCCCTTACTGTTGCTACAAGTATCAATACAAATTGTCATTATTTCCAGCCCGCCTTTCTCAAAGAGACCCAAGGCAGATTGCAAAATATGAAAAGCAATTCAATTAGATACCAAAGATGTCCAATAAACAGAAGAGTATGAGTAGGATTACAGAACTCAAAAACAATGCAAAACAACAACAACAACAAAACACCAGAAAATACTGAGGCAATTTATAAGGAGGGTTGCCAACTCCAGGATATAAATCCCTAGTGATTTGGGTAGGGAGTGGAGGCTGAAAAGAGTGGTGTGAGGGGGCGGAACTCTGCAGGGATGTAATGCCATGGAGTTTGCTTTCTGAGGGAGGCATTTTCTCCAGGGGAACTTATCTCTGTCGTTTGGACCAGTTGTGATTCTGGGAGAATACCGAGCTGTGTCTGGAGGTGGTCAACCTTATTTATAAGAACTGAATTGTTTACCAAATGTGAGGCTGAAATACTTGTGTGGGGTGGTTACATTGGTGCTGGTTTTTGCTATAATTTTCCATTCAGTGTTCCATTGCATTCGTAAGTTTGGTAGCACTTTTGCTTTGTTGAATATGTCCTGACTGGGTCATTACTTTCACAGCTATGACAGCTTTCCTGAAAAACAGATCTTGATAATGAGATTCAAGGTCAGTTTGAGAGTGCCATGCACCCTCATCCTTTTTTCCATCTTTCATACAATTGATCTGACATGGATGCTGATTCTGGTAACTCATTTGTTAGCAATTTGGAGGGGGGGGGGTTGATGTGCATTCCAGGGTGCTTTGCCTTCAGCTCCCACCTCCCAGTTTTCTTTCCATCCCTCTAATTCCCTCTGTTCAAACCCAACAGGAACTTCAGACTGTTTCTCTCCTCTTTTTAGATCTGAGTGGCCATCTGCCCAAGTTCTTTTAAAAGGTGGAAAGACAGTCCCAGCCCTCGTGAAAATAGCCCTGGCAATTAAGGACCATTACAGTTCTTCTGTTATTACCCCTGTCATTCATCAGCTGCTCACTTACAATTACCAAGGCAGCCAAATTTCACTAGTATGGATTGTAACTTCACTGTCCCAGAAACTCTTGCTTAGACAATAGCTCTGTGAGATAAATAATAATTTTTTGCTGTAAATATGACTATGGTCATTTATCCTTAAAGAATATGTTCCATCAAACCTAATTTTTCATGCTATGACATAAGTGAACATTAATATAAAGAGTTGTGACCTGATCTGTGCTTTCAAGAAGGATGTCTATGCATACTCTTAGGATGTTGCAGAAAATCTTGTTAGGTTTCTTGCAATTTTCATGCATAATACATTGGTCCAGGAAGCAAGATCTTTTTAAAGACAGTCATCGCTGACCTGAAGTAGTAAGGAAAGTAAAAGGGAAGGAATGCCTTTGTCCTAAGAGATTTGATCTTGCAGAATGGGTATGACATGTATTGTGTATGTGAACTTTGTGTGACATATCTTACTTGTTGCAGCTATCAGTCCCAAGAGATTGATGCTGCTAGATGTGGAATGAATCTTCACACTTAATCAGTCCATTCAACAAAGCACCACTGAGTTGGCCAGACTTGGCAGCTAATCATTGAAAGGCCTCTGGAGTGTCAATACCACCTTGTCACTTGTATTGATGGTAAGTGCTACTGGTTGAAAGTGAAATCCAGGGTACAAGGAAACTTTGGAATGATAGACTTGGGTTGGGTTTTTAAAATGGTACATTTGGGATCTCCCTTTTCTTTGTTTCCACTTTCTGCTTCTCTTACCTGATAGCATTTAACTAGTGACTGCAAAACAGGCATGCTATTTGAAAAGCAGGTTGGCACCCTGACCTATCAGCTGCACCTGGTTCACTAATGCTCTCTCTCTCTTTAGACTCAGCCAATCTTGTTGACTGGCATGGGGAACTCAGTCATAATAATACGCGAGCCGGCTTTGGCATGAACAAGGCCACAGCTTTTATTGAATAACAACAACTAGGGGTTGGCCTGGCACGAGGTGTGGAGCCCTCCCCGCGCAGCCGTCCAGCTGCTGACATGGGCTCAAGGAGCGCCCTGGGTTCCCCGTTCCTCCCAGCCGGGAGGAAGGATCCCTTGCTCCTTGATGCCCTCCCCTGGGAGGAGGTAATTCATGGCTGTTGGGCGTCCGCCTCATACAACCACCCTTACCTCCTGGCTCCGAGCCCCTGGCCTTCCCAGCCGGGTAAGGTCGCGCTCGGTATCTGCCGGTCTCTTATTGAGACCCCCACCTCAGGTCCCAGTCGCAAACTGGTCCCTGGACCAAAGCTCCACCTCGTGCCCCCCATTCCGCAGCTGTGACGAAAAGTACAACCGAAACATAGGGAGGGTGGGAGGGCGTCCTCCTCGGAGCTCGCGGCGCAAGAGGACGAGGGGCCGAGCACGTGGCGCTTATAAGCGCCTTGCCCCCGCCCCTTGCGCCGACCGACGTTCCGAGCGCGCCTGCGCTCTGCCGCTCCCGTTCCTACTCCTTCCTCCCCCGCCCGCCAACTGCGGCCGCGTCTAGCCGCAGCCGCTCTTTGACTGGCATGGGGAACTCAGTCATAATAATACGCGAGCCGGCTTTGGCATGAACAAGGCCACAGCTTTTATTGAATAACAACAACTAGGGGTTGGCCTGGCACGAGGTGTGGAGCCCTCCCCGCGCAGCCGTCCAGCTGCTGACATGGGCTCAAGGAGCGCCCTGGGTTCCCCGTTCCTCCCAGCCGGGAGGAAGGATCCCTTGCTCCTTGATGCCCTCCCCTGGGAGGAGGTAATTCATGGCTGTTGGGCGTCCGCCTCATACAACCACCCTTACCTCCTGGCTCCGAGCCCCTGGCCTTCCCAGCCGGGTAAGGTCGCGCTCGGTATCTGCCGGTCTCTTATTGAGACCCCCACCTCAGGTCCCAGTCGCAAACTGGTCCCTGGACCAAAGCTCCACCTCGTGCCCCCCATTCCGCCACTGAACAAGGCCTGCCGGCCTAGTTCCCGCCAACCCCAAAACTCCCCTGAGCCCATAAACGCAGAGCCGAACCCAAACCTCTTAACCAAACATCCATCCCCAAACTGGAAAGGTGCACCCCATCACTCCGAAACAGGAAAGCATTGCGATGCCGTATCCCGGGGTGCCGTATTACAGCACCTCCCAACTGCGCCATCAGCTTCCGTACTCCGCGGTTGACCTTCTCCTTGGCCAGGTGGACCTTCTCAGGCCGACATGCCCGCCTCCAGTTCCTCCGGTCCAGCAACTCGGACCAAACCAGGTAGGTATTTGGGAGTTTGTTCCGCAACACCCGGAGGTCATCAAACACCATGTTCCGCAGTTGCAAATGCAAACCCGAAACATCGGGAAGATCGTTCTCGCCCAGTTGAACCACCAGGACTGCCGGCGATCCAATCGCAAAGACTTCCCTGGATATCACAGCCATGAGAGCCGACCACTTCAGTCCCCGAACGCCGGCCCACCGCAGCTGGAGGCGACCTTCCAGGCCCAACTGAGCTTCCCATCCGGACTCCTCCGCATACCGGGCCGCCCAGTACACGATGCTGTGGCCCACGATCAAGGCAAATGGCCCTGCACAGTCCAATCCTGAAACAAGCGACAAATTAAATTGGGCAACCAGTACGAACGTAAAACTTGAACGCTGAGGAACTCCACCGTCCAAGCCGCATGATTTCCGAGGGCCCCATCCCATCACGGAAGGCCTGGGTCGCCGCCCCAATCCGGAACGAATGGGTGCCATACCACTCTCGGGGCAATCCGGCCCTCTCCAAGCACAACTTCAAAACTGCTGCAAATTGGAAACGGGACAAACACGTCCCATCCCTGTGAACGAATAGGACCCCCGGCTTTCCTGGCCGCAAGTCCAAGAAACGGCGCAGTGCCAAAACCGGGCACCTCCTTCGCTCCTCGGACCCCCGGAGGAAAACGGGCACTCCTTTTCCCCTCTGATCAGTTTTTGAGCGGCGTATCCAGATCTGCACCCCATCCGCCAAAAACTGGATGTCCTCAACCCGCAGGGCTGGGGAGCTGCAAGCCAGCCTAGACTGGGCCACCAGTTCTCCACACCGGAAAGCCCCGTGATAGGCCACCAAAAATACCGCCCGGAACATGGCTGCCTCGTACCTTGAAGAGCAGACAGATCGTAATTGAACCACTAACTGAGCGAGCACTTCCCTGGTGATCGGGCGCCTGGTGTCAGGGGCCGTGCTCCCGAGCCTCCCCCAGCCCTTAACGGCCGCTCTTGCCAGGTGGGAGGAACTAGGATCCCACTTCCCAAAAGCCCTGCTGAAAAATGTCAATCCTGAAAACGCCACCCGCAGCGTCCTGTGTGCCAAACCCCTGCCCTTTAAATGTGCCAGGTAGCATAGAAGGGTCCGTTCGCTCAACGGCCAAGGGCCCGGCCATCCCAAGGCACGTGCAAAAGATAAAAAGTCCCTCGCCGCCCCTTCATAGCTCTTCCGTGTGGAGGCGGCGACGGACCCCAGCACGCCTTCCCAAATCAGTCCGCTCCAAGGTCCCAGAGGGCATCCGGGAAGTCGTCCGGGTCTCGCCGAGCCTGAGGAGCAAGCATGTGAAACTTTCCGACCTGCAGGCGAGACAAACTGTCAGCAAGCACATTATTTACGCCCGCGACATGCCTGGCCCGAAAAGTAATATTGGCCTCCAGGCAAATCAGGACCAGGCGGCGTACTAAACGCATGACCCTTGCAGACTTAGCCGTTTGCTTGTTCAAGATCCGGACCGCCGCCTGGTTGTCACACCAGAACAGCACCCTCTTATTCCGGAATTCCTCCCGCCAGAGGACCACCGCCACTACCAGCGGGAAAAATTCCAAAAAGGTAAGATCCCGCAGCAGCTCCGCCCCCCACCAAGCCGGCCACTGTTTGGCGCACCAGCGATCCCTGTACAGGACCCCAAATCCGGCCCCTCCAGCCGCATCAGAATGCACCTGGAGGTCCCCTCAGAGGCGCATGTCCTCCTGCCACAAGGACACCCCATTGAAGTGACCGATAAATTCTAGCCACGTTCGCAGATCCTCCCGAATCCCGTGAGAGATACGCATGTGATGGTGCGGCTTACTCAGTCCCCTGGTGGCATGAGCTAATCGGGCACAAAAGGCCCTGCCCGGGGCCACCACCTTGCACGCAAAGTTCAGGTGGCCCAGGAGCACTTGCATGTCCTGCAAAGTGCATTTCTTCCGTTCGGACATTTCCCCCAGTAACCCACTTAGGGTCCTAACTTTCTCCAAAGGAAGGCTGGAAGTCCCAGCCACCGAGTCTAGCTGAATCCCCAGGTAAGTGAGCTGTGTGGCCGGGCCCTCTGTCTTATCCAGGGCCAAGGGGACGCCCGCCGCCACGGCCTGGAAGACCCCCAGCCGCCTGGCGCAAGAATCAGTCCCCCTACGCCCGACAATCAGGAAATCATCGAGGTAGTGCGTGATCTCCCGAAACCGCCCTTTGCGCCGTACCGCCCATTCCAAGAACGAGCTAAAAGCCTCGAAGGCCGCACATGCTATGGAGCACCCCATAGGCATGCACTTGTCTACGTACCAGCGGCCTCCAAACTCGATCCCCAGCAGATCGAAATCCTCTGGATGAATGGGAAGCAGCCGGAACGCAGACTGGATGTCGGCTTTTGCTAGGAGGGCCCCTGGACCGCAGGCTCGAATCATGGTAACGGCCCCATCAAAGGAAGCGTAGCGGACGGAACACAGGTCCGGCGGGATGGCGTCATTAACCGACCCACCCCGTGGATAAGAGAGGTGGTGGATCAAGCGGAATTGACCAGCCGCCTTCTTGGGCACAACGCCCAACGGGGACACCCTAAGATTAGGCAACGGCGGGCTATCAAAGGGACCAGCCATGCGCCCCGCCAGGCACTCCTTCCGAAGCTTGTCTGCCACCACCTCGGGGTAGTCCCTGGCCGAGCGAAGATTCCTGCACGACGTCGGGACCCGGTCCCCCGTGAAAGGGATCCGAAACCCCTCAGTGAAACCTTTGGCCAAATAAAGGGCTTCCCCCTTCTTGGGGTACAACAAGAGACAATCAATCAGAGGGCCCAACTTGATGGGTGTGCGGGCCACCCGCCGGAGAGATTCAGGCGGTTTTTCCAGGTGCTGAGGATCCGGCAACACCCGACCCTCCGTCCTTCTTACCGGAGAGCCGGGTTCCTCGAAAGGGAGGCCCCCCCGCCGCGTGCGAGCATGCTGGCAAGGCATGAGCCCCCCCACAACCCTCACATTTATGCTCAAAACGGCATCGCCGTCGCTTGCACCCCGTACGGTTAAAGTCCCAGCACACAAAACCCGCAAGCTTCCTGTTGCTAGACACCGGGGCCCGTCCCTTGTCCTTGTGGTGCCGCACGCTGGGACCCACCTGGACTATCCACGTGTCGTGGTGCTTCAAGTCCCAGCGGGCCAGTGGGTTGTGAGAGGCCAATTCCCTGAACTCCCTATCATACTCAAGGGCAGCCTCGTCCCCGGCCAGGTCCCTGGCCTCCAAAACATGAGCCAAGTACTTCCAGGTATGCCACCCCCGCTCAGGGTAGGCTGCTGTCACCAAGGCCATATACTCCGCAAGGCCCCGCAACCAATTGTCAAAAGTCCGCTCAGCGGCCTTCTCCCGCTTGCGGGGCTCCTTTCGCTTCCCAGTATCGCCCCCTTTTCCCTGCCCCCTGAGCATGGAGAAAACATCCATGAAGAATCCTTCAAGGGCCCGCTCCCGAACCTTCGATGACAGGTGAATGCCCGGGGGCGAATCATCCGCCGTGCACCATACAGGAGGAGCCCAGTCCCCCTCAGCTACTCCCTCCTCGTCCAGAAGCCGAACTGCGTCCTGTCGCCTCTTTATCAGCCAACGGGGCAGTGCAGGTATATAGGCCCCTTCGAGCCAATACCAGCCGCCCCGTAGATCTTCGTCCCCCTCCCAGGAAGATGACTCACCCGACGAGGGGGTGGGCTTCCGCCTGGCCTTCCTGTCCGCCTTGCGGCGCCGGTCTCGTCCACTCCGTCTCCCCCGGTCTCCACTGTCACCTGAGGAAAGACTGGACACAGAAACGTCCCCCGAGCCCGAACCCCGCGACAGCAGGCTGGCTCCAGAAGCCTCGCTGGGACTGCTGCCCGCCATTTGCGCTAGGGCAGCGGAGTACCCGCGCCAGTAGGCTGCGTCCTCGGGAGGAAAGGCGGCCGTATCCTGCGTCTGGGAGCGAGGCGCCCTTTTGGTGGCCTTGGCCCGGGCACCCCTGCCCCCAGGTGCCCTCGACCGGCCCCTGCTCACGGCCACGAGGGACCTCCGGCGCCCCCCAGTGGGGGCCGGGGAGGATGCCCCCCGAATGCCTCCCCCCTTCCGGCCAGCAGAGCGACGCCCCTTGCGCTCAGGCCGAGAGCCCCCCTCTGCCCGTGGAGGGCTATTACCATGCAGAGAGGCGGGGGACAGCGGGCCCGGCGTAGTCTGCCTGAGCCCCGCCCGGGCACCCCTGAGAACCCTGCGGCCCTCAGATCCCCGCAGCGAAGCTCTTTGGGCTCCCCTCCGAACCGGGGAACGAGACCGGGAAGGGCCCGCCCCCGGGGTAGGGCCTGCACTTCGGGACCGCCCCCTGCCCCCGGCCGCTGCTCCGCTGCTCCCCCTGGCCCCGGGCACTGCCGCGGCCCAAGCCTCCCGCGCTCTCAGAGCGCTCGCCCGGCTCCTCCCTCTTCCCCCGGCCTCTTCCGCGGCCTGCTGCGTAGCTTTTGAGCCGCTCGCCGCCGCCGCGCTGCGCCGGGCCCGTGACCGCGACCCGGCCATTGTCCTCCGTCCCGCCGCCGAGAGCCTCCGACCGCCGAGCGTCCCCCGCCGCAGAGAGCCTCCAACCGCCGAACGCCGCTTCGCCGCCGCGCCGCTGCCCCACGGCCACTCTCGTCCGCCGCCGCTCCCACGCCGCTCCAGCCCGCTCCCGGCTCCAAACAGGCCCCAGGTAGGCCCAAGCCCCCAGCTCGCAGCAGCTCCGTCCGTCCTCCTCGGAGCTCGCGGCGCAAGAGGACGAGGGGCCGAGCACGTGGCGCTTATAAGCGCCTTGCCCCCGCCCCTTGCGCCGACCGACGTTCCGAGCGCGCCTGCGCTCTGCCGCTCCCGTTCCTACTCCTTCCTCCCCCGCCCGCCAACTGCGGCCGCGTCTAGCCGCAGCCGCTCTTTGTGCTGGTACATCCTCCTGTGTCCTCGTAGCTAGATTACTGGGAAATGTTCTACATTGGACTGCCCTTAAAGACTATCTGGAAACTGCTGTTCATTCAGAATTTGGCATCCCAACTAATGTAAGAGGCTAGCCAGTGTCTGTAAGTTTGTTTCCAAATTTAATACGACGTGTGAATTATGACTCTAAAGCCCCTTTGGGTCTGGGGCAAGAAATGCCAAATCTAAATTAGGAAATCCCTAGAGATTTGGAGGTGGAGCCTGAGGAGATAAAGTTTGGGGAGGGGAGGGAGCTCAGCTGGGATATGATTCTATAGAATATACCCTCCAAAGCAGCCATTTTCTCCAGGGGAACTGATCTCTGTCATCTGAAGATCAGTTGCCATTCTGGGAGAACTATAGAGTCTATCTGGAGGCTAGCAACTCAATGGTCCTTTGTGCCAAATACAGTCGTCAAGCTTCCACCTGTTAGCTGTTTCCACATTTGAAGTGGAACACAGGGCATTGTCCAAAGCCTAGGCCTTTTCTATCAAGACTACCATTCTTTGGGATGGTATCCCTGAATAGCTGAGGAGTACCCCTTTACTGGAGATCTTTAGTAGCTACTGCAAGACCCAGGACATTTAATAGGCTATATATAGCAGACATCTCTTTTGGCAGGGGCTACTTAGGGTTGTCATTTTATTTTGGTTTAAACTGGCCTGCTCCAGGGCTTGAAGCACTTTCAAAGCAAGTGGATTAGATTATCTTGGATATGTTGTGAAATTCCCTGGAACAACAGAGCACGGTTATGAGAGAAGCCTATGTACAACAATTTCCTTGTTAATTTACATTTTTAAAAGAAAATTCTACCCTGCCCTTCTTCTAAAATGGCACTTGGGACAGCTTACAAAGTCACAAATGAATACACAAAGAATTCAGTACAATTTGCAAACATAACCATACTAAAAAAGGAACCATACTCAAAAAAAGTCCTTTAACCCAAAGCATTAAAATGAAAGCAAACCAGCATCAAACAGTAAATAATAATAAAGGACATGTCTTCACATACCAAATACCATTTCTCAGATATGTAGCCAAAATATCTATTAAATGTGTAACAGGAATTAGGCTCAGCTTTCTTCTTATTCAGTGGGAAGAGTACAATGGTGTGTGTGCACACACACAAACACACACTCCCAGTTCTCCCAAGAGAAAGGCTCCAATTTTGTTGGCAGGCTTGAGAGGAGAGTTTATTTCCAGGCCTCCATGGATGGATGGAAATAACAGCCAGTCAGCTGAAGTTTCTCACCACCTGGCTAGCCATTGGGACTATGTCCTTGCTTGCTTAAAAGATCTGATGTGCAGATGGGACAATGGCAGGCTGAGCAACCATCATTTGCTTATAGATGATGACAAGCGTTTAGATAACAACCCCGGGAGGGGGGGGGCACTTTCTCAATGAAAATGCTGTTTGCAATAATTAACAGCTTGCAGACCCACCCAAGGTAAATCTGTCTGACCACCAAATGCAAAGCATTGTTTTAGGCTAGCAGCCATCCTGCGGCATAAATGCCTCTTTTATTGGTATTTATTTTCTTTTTTGCTCTCTTGCTTTGTTTTATAAGCACTCAGCGTATTGCATGGTGTTAGAGCACACTATCATTTTTAAACCATTAAATGTTAACTTCATTTTCTTGTATGAATTATGCTTTGCTCTTTTAGGTTTGTAATGAAAAATAAGTACAGGTTATGCAAGCAATAACCTCCATGTAAGCAGCCGCTATCTTTTTTAAACGGTTTATTATGCCACAGTCTGGTACTCCATTAAATATAGATTACAGACTGTTGAATAAATGAATATCAATGAAGCAGCCCCAGCCTTCTGTACATATCAATGCAAATAATGAATCATGGCATCTCATGAAAATGTATAACATAGGGGAACAGGTCAAGAAGTAATTACACATTTGTCTAATCTCATGCTTCTTGCCCTCAAAGCAGCCTGAAAATGCATCACTGGTGTGGAGAAGAACTAAGAAAGGAAGGTGCTGCTGACCTTTCTTTGTGGCAAAATACAGGCTGTTCAGTGTGATGTTCCTGCCCTTAGATTTTTGATGGCTGCTTTGAAGCAGCTGGCAAACTCAAAGACCTAATAACGGCTCCTAAGGAAGATGTGCTGAAGAAAGGTATAAAAGACTAGGTTTAAAAGATTTGAAATAGAACATTTAGTAAGGCAACATCTGCTTAATGCTTGCTTTCAGCTTATATCTCAAAAGAGAACTGCCAGTGGTCAATACTGGTAGCACACAAGTAGTCCAATCTGGTTCTGCATCCTGTCTTCAGTGATGGTTAAGATGTTTTGTAGTGGTAATTTTCACCAACCAGTATAAGTATCTGTCTGGAATCCACAAAACTTCAAAGCTCATACCATTCTGAAAATGTTCTTATTGTGGTGACTGTAGAGGGTAAAACCAAGATATGTGCCAAACAGAAGAAGAAAGCAGATCAGGATTCAAACAATCATGAATGGTAAAATAGACTCTCTCACATCTCCCAGTAGTCTCCAGTCATTTGTGTCACACTGAAAGCTGTTACCAAGTGGTGGGGTATGTTCATGAACAACATGGAATGTGGCATGGGAGACTTGGCAGCATTTGAGGGGGGAAATCCACAATGAACTGCTTGTGTGAGCACAAGGATTTTCTAACTTGCTTAAGAAAAAGTTATTCTCCTTGGAGCTTTGTTAGGTCATGGATCACCAGAGAATGACAGTGATATGGGATCTTGAAGACAGCTGCTCTCCACCAGTAATATTTGTACAAGGTCAAAGTGTGCCCCTGGATAGTAGGGCCATGATCATTCTACTTTGGTCCTTCCTTATCTCAGCACATTTGTAGCAACGTAAATTGCACAAACATTCCAAGTCTTCTGTGGTAGCCAATGATGTTTATGTAAAAAATGATGTATGACTTTGTAAGCATTTGTTTTTCAAACTTTAATTTATTTTTATTACTGAAACCGTGTTATTGTTTTTAAACAGCTCTGAATTATATTGGATGTGGCAGTAAATAAATGTAATGAATGCTTTAAATATTACATTATTGGATTCCAAATCATTAAAAGATGTAGTTTCTGATTATTCTTGTAATCTTAGAATTACATTTATCTACACTAGTCATTACAAATGTACTTGAAATTCTCCACACCTAAATTTTGGCCTACTATGCATATACTGGTTTTCACTGCAGTCAGTTTGTTGATACTTTTAAATCATTCTTTAACATTCCTGTTTATGTATGTGCTCTGATACTGTGTTGTTTTCTTTGACAGCGATTATTCATTTGAAACAGTTACCATGGAAACTCTTTTAAGTGGGAGGGAAGCTTCCTCCGTTGTGCTGCAGTGTCACCTGACTACCACTCTGGCTGCTGGCAGGGCCTCGTGGGAACTGTACTTCTTCATGGACATGGAGACTTCAACAAGAAATTTCCATGGGGACATACAGGCTGTTGAATGCCAAAACTACCACTTTCCCTCTCTGACCTATAGCGTTCCTTGTAGAGAGTTGGCAGGATGGACATCAGCAGACCACAGGTTCTTATGCAAACTTAAAGCTCCCACCATATCTTCCCCCTGTGAAGTTTTTTTTTTTTTTTAACCACTGGCAGGCCCAATAATGCTAGCATCCACACATAGGCTGAAGCAGTTCTGCTTTCTCATTCTTCTGCAAAAGGGAATTGACATTTCCGACAGTTGCTGAGCCCATGCAAGGTAGCACAGGGAAGCCCCCCCCCACATCACCAGCCTGATAAACTGTCAAACAATGCCCCCCATAGTCATTGATCAGAGTTAGACTGCTACTACATGTAATTACTTGTGTGCTACAGTTCTACACAGAAGCTACAGTTTTATAGTCTTAGGAGCATTTGCATATAAATCTCAGAAGGCTACTTAAGAAAATTCATACCACTGTAGACCAGAGGAGTAATACTCATTTTACATGGCAATACAGTTGGTTGTTCCATTGCTAGGGAAACGATGCACAGTGTTCATTAACACTGAGGAAGCAACCCGCCTCCTTCAGCAGAGAATCATCTGCAGGCACCTCAATCTCCCATTGGTGGATGAGGGACTGCGAGCAGAAAAGAGGCTGTAACAGGGGCACAGGAGAGGACACCAAAAACATGTTTACATTTATGAATGAAAAAGTGCATTCTCAGCATCCTCATAAAAGAAAAGTCATTGCAAAGCTAGGTTTAAATACTGCTCTGAAAAGACAAAGTCGCTGCAATGAGGGGGGAGTGCCATGCAGAATTAAAAATGCTACAGTGATCTTTCCACAGCGAAAAGAGTTTTCTAATTAGTCTAACATTTAAATTATTATACTATATTGATGTTTTAGGAGTTGTCCATTGTTCCATTTGTATTTCTAAATGTTGTACAGAACACTGTGTATGTATAAGCCACAATTACTTTAGTTCTCGTTTATTTGCATCCCCCCTTCGTTACTGATGTATAAAAGCACATGGCCTTGGGTTAGTCATAGTTGTCTTAGAGCTGTTCTTCCAGAGCAGTTCTCTTAGAGCTGTTTCATTCCCACCTCCCTCACAGGTGGGGAGAGGAAGGGAAAGGTGTTTTTAGCTGCTTTGGGATTCCTTTGGGTAATGAAAAGTGAGGTAGAAAAGAATAACACTTTTCTTCCTCTTTTTCCGGGGCAGCACAATAACTGCAAGGCTGTAGTCTCCTAATAGTGTTATAATTTTCAGCAATCTAGTTCCCTTTTCGCTTCTTTGCCTCCAGCTCCATAGTTTTGACTGCTCAACCTAATCTTGCAAAGGGGTGAGCTCTGTCAGTGTACTGTAGAAAAATAAAACATTTCATTCTCTGCTCCTTAATTTATCTTTCTCTTTTCCACACTTTTCTTTAATGTTACTTTCTTTCATGATGTGACTTCATTTCTCTTTCATCTCTACCCACACATTTTCTGAATCTCTCCCCTCCTCCTTTATTTTCCAGGGTCTCATCACTGACCTGGTTGGCAATTTAGAACATGTTTGATAATAATATAGTGTCAAGGGCCAGCCAGATGGCAACTTTTCCTCAGAGGAGGAATTGGAGGAGTCAGGCCCTGCACTGATGGGATCCCCCCTGAGCAGCTAGACCAAGAAACAGACCCAACAGGGAAAGCATCAGGAAGCGAGAGCACTTTCCAGCCATGGTCTGGCTGCTTGTTCTGGCAGGAGTTGAAAGAAAGGACACAGAGCTCAGAGCCTCAGTTGCCATTGGGGTAAGGCAACCAGATTTTAACATTGGTAAAGCGGGACACCATTGACCGGCTTGCCATCCTCTGTGACGTGACCTGCTTAGTGAACAGAGTTCTGCTCTACCTTACTGCCCTGCACCATGCCCTCTTTAATCTTTGCTTGCTTTTGCAGCTAGAACTTGAACTCCAGAACCTTCTTTTCCCTGACATTTGAATTGATCTTTTGGCTCTCTTGTTACCCAAATTGGATATTAAAGTATTGTTTCGGGAAATTAAGCATAGTGAGTGGGATAACAGTTGAATCTTTTTTTCTGTAGTGCAAATTTATTGTGTCTAAGGGCTGGCTGGGAAGTGCAAGCACATCTGTCAGTGCAGCTACATATTGGAGAACTCCTGTTCCCCTGCTTGTGTTCTGAGAGGGCTTTCACACGTACAGGCATGGAATGATTCAAATGGGTAGCCATGTTGGCACAACAAAATTTGAGTTCAAGAGCACCTTCAAGTTCAACAAAGATTTATTCAATTTATTTATTGTGAGCTCTAACACAAATAAATCTTTGTTGGTCTTAAAGGTGCTATTGGACTCAAACTTTGTGAGGCATGGAATGATTATTGTACTGGGTCAAATTTGACCCAATATATCTGCCTGTATGACTGACTGATACTCATCCCAGATGGGTGGCTGGGTCAAGTGACGATGGGGCTGCTCTGGGATGGTTTGTGCCTGCCTAGGAGCTGAAGGCTAAAGTTGACTAGGGAATCCCAGGTCACATGTAGGGTTGAGACCTTGACTGTCTTGATGATGGCTAGCACAGCCAAAATCAAGACCATGCTACCCTCTCCATCTCTATTCTAATCCATTATTGGATTTGGGTGTGATCTTGATGCCTAGGATCTAAGTTCCTGTGGGAACTCTTGGCTGGGTTTTTAAGAGACTCTAGGATTTCCTGGGAGACTGAAGTGGGGTTTGTAAGTGCTTCTGATTCCCTATTTTCCTGTTTAGCAAGGGCTATGGGATACCTGCTACTTCAATTGGGGTGCTGAAATGGCATTATTGGGGGACTGGGTTGTGATTTTTTTTCTGGGAGAGCCATAAATATCTCAACGGGTGCAGATGCATTTACCGCTTGGGGCAACCCAAGCTCCTGTTTAGATCATGGATCTCAGTGAGGCAAGTCTGGTGTTTTTCGGTTACCTGCCAATTTTTTTTATTTGGGAAACAAGGAGTTAGATTTCTAGGAAGTCTACCTGTCTTTTTGCAATTTGTGCCTTGTGTTTTACCTTTCCAAGATCTTCTTCTAGTTTTTTTTTTTTTTTAAGGGAGTTAGAGAGAGAAGGATTTTCAACTATTGTCAATTTTCTCTGATTTTTTATTTGTTTCCCTTATGCTGGGCTGTAATTTGGTAGTAATTTTCTCATATAATTCCTGCATGCAGTTGGCAAAATACATGAAGTTGTTTATTGCAGTCCACAAGCCTGATCCAGCATAGGTTTGCTTTCTGGAGCTGTATGGCTTGGAGGTCCCACATAATTACTGGTAAGTGTCTTTTGAGTGTTTGCAGGGAATCTGGCCCTTCAAAATAGCCAGGTTTGTAGAAGTTTGGGCCCTTCTTACTGATCCATTTCCTCAACTTACCTGGTATAGAGTTACACTTAAAAATGGTTAGTTTGTTCTCAGTGTCCTAACAATCAAAGGTATTTAAAAACCTATATAAGGACACTACAACTTGTGAGGATGGGCACTTAATTTCTGTTACTGGGAAGTTCAAGTAGCTCATTAAGGGCAAATGGTTACAGCGGGAGAGGGAAAAACAAACTCCTGGTCAGAGATCCCTTAGTATACTACATGGACATTCAGCTCATAAGCCCTTAATGGAAAAGTGCACCACAACCAGGCTCTTCTTATTGTGAATTTAAACAAGGCCATTTAGTCCAGGGAAGGTGCCTGGCCCTGGAATATTGGTGCTATTGGGAAGGGTCACAGCTCAGTTGATGTTTTGTATATAGAAAGTTCCATCCAGGATTGATCCCTGGCAGCTGAACCTCACTCAGTGTCTGTGAATTGCACAAGATGGATAATGGCTTGACTTAATAAAATAAGAATCACAATGTTGTTGTTGCATGATCATTGCTGAAATCAAAAGCTGATCATGTTGGCAGGAGTTAACTGGTCAAAAGCAGCCAGGCATAAAAGTAACACTGCACTAACTAAAAGAAATATGCATTATTTCCCCCCTCTATTTGCTGCTGGACTAAGATTCATTTAAGACGTATATTTAGCTCCAAATCTGCAAGTATTCCCAGAAAGGGCAATTGTAAAAATAAAACAAATGCCCAATGTGCTTATTTCATTGGTTTTGCTATTTAAAATGCAGCTTCTGAATCAGCTCAAAATGTGGCATGTGGCAAATCTTGATGAAGTAAATAACAAAATGCTGAAATAACTAAATCAATAGGGTCTATACCCTGAAGTATGTTTAGAGTATCTTATGTGAAATGTCAAGAGCTATTTATAAAGTGCAATGACTTATTTAACTTCCAAATAGTAGCCAGAAGAGAGGGGAGGGTACCTGAATCTCTTACAAAATTATACAATTACCTATCTAAACTTTCCTACAACTACTCATTATTTGGTCTCAAATAAATTCCTGAACTGCTTCAAATTATGCCTATGTTTCAACAACAAAATTGCAAGGTGTGTGTGTGGGGGAGGGAGGGGGGGAGAACGCAAGGCCGTTTTATACCAGCAGCAGATTCTTCCAGATTCTGGCAGTAACTATATGTTATGATTTATTTATTTTACTATTTATTTATTTTTCTATTTGTTTCCTGCCGCTCTCAGCAATGCTGGCTCACAGGGGGGTTACAGATTAGAGTCCCACAGTAAAACAGTAAAACTACAAAAAACAATCCCAGCTATGAAAATGAATCCCATAGATGGCAGTTCTATTTCTCTGGAGGGACTAGGGATCAAGTCTAGACTAATTGTAACTTCATTTCCACTGCTCAAGTTTCAATATCATCAACTGAAGCCAGTGTAGGATTCAGAGGTATATTTATTGGTTTTTCCTTATCCCTTCCTTATACGAATATACATGCATAGTGAATGTACCCAGTAGACTTTACACACCACCATAAATTTCTGGGTAAAACCTGATTACATGCAAAATCTTTCAAGAAATGTATTTATTACAATATTGCTCCTGGAATTTTATACTTTGCCAAAGAAGCCCATAAACAGCCTTGACAACAATATTCTAATGTAATCTTTGAACATTCTAAAAGGCAAATTCAAAACCAAACTAAACAGGAAATCTGTGTGAAGATAGTTTCTTTACAACAGTGAAGTCTCCAGTTATCAGCTCTGGGTTAAAAAATGGAATGTGGATCTTGAGGAGGGGAGGGTATAATTCCATAGAGTTCCACTCCCAAAGAACGTGAGTTGTAATCTCAGGAGTTCTCCAGCTACCACCTAGCAGTTGACAACCCTATTATGCTTCACATTTTTATATTTTCAATAAAATCCTTCAATGGTTACAAGAGAACCAACTTATATAACCAAGGAAAGACCCTGTTGAGTCAGCCACCTGTGTGAAGAAGGACAGAAGAGAGTTTAGGTTCTATCTACGGCAGAGTCTGCACTTACTTTCTTTATTCCATTGTCAATCCTGTTGAATTCAGATCGCTTTGAACTCGTGTCTTCCTCTCCCCCCCCCCCCCATTGAAACAGGAAAGTCTTCTGCACGTGGTTAGGGTAGTCCAGAAGGGGTGGGGGAGACAAGCCTCTTTCTTTCTTTTCTTGAAGGTGAGGAAGAGGAGCCAGGCAGGGAGCCTCTTTCTTTTCTTGGAATGGGGGTGGAGAGGATCGAAAAAGGCAGAGGAGGGAGGAAAAATCCAGGACCAAGTTGAGAGAAATTAGGGGCTTTTCTTTTAAGGCAAGTTTGTCACATGACCAGGTGTGGCCTATCAGAGGTTCTCTACCACGGAGCTTGGTTTCCCAATCCGGATATTGAGCATTAAAAGCACTCTAAGATATCACACAATAAAGGTATGGTCACTCCGGATCAATCCTTCTTGCTGCAGAAGGAAAATTTAAATTGCCCCAAATCCAAACAGAAATCACAATCTGTGTAGAGGGCAGGGGCTGAATCAATCTGGGGTTGGAATAAAAGCTCTGTGCAGTTTACACCCAGGAATATCTGAGCACTTTCCTATTGCAAATTTTTTCATCCGTTAGTTTGGCTGTTCTTGAGTATCTTGTGCATATGTTATATGCCAAATAGCTTTGACTTATGATGACCCTGAGAATTAATGACCTTCAAAATGTCCTATCATTAACAGCTGTGCTCAAGTCTTGCAAATTGAAGGCCATGGCTGCTTTGATTGGATTGATCCATCTCATATTGCATTCAGTTTTTCCTGTCATTATTGTCTTTTCTAGAGACTCTTGTGTTCTCATAATATGACCAAAGTAAGGCTGCTTCAGTTCAATCATTTTTGCCTTTAGGGATAATTCTGGCTTGATTTGATCTAGTCCCATTTATTTGTCTCTTTAGAGGTTTGTGATATGAGTAGAACTTTTATCTGATACTACATCTCAAATAATTTTTCTTCCTGTCAGCTTTAACATTGTCCAGCTTTCATGTCTGTAATAGAGGAATAACATAATATGAATTATTTTCTTGGTTGCCATTGACATGTTTTTACACTTAAAGATGTTTTTAAGTTCTGTCGTAGTTGTGCTTTCCAGTCTAAATGGCATTCTGATTTCTTGGTTGCAGTCCCTCTTTTGACTGATGAGTGAGCTAAGGAAGAAAAAATATTTTACAATCTCAGTCGATTATGATCCATGTACCCAGACATTTCATACAAGGTTGGGGACAGAGAGTGGTCATTACAGCTTGGTGTAGTGACTAGGAGTGCGGACTTCTAATCTGGCAAGCCGGGTTTGATTCTGCACTCCCCCACATGCAACCAGTTGGGTGAATTTGGGCTCGCCACGGTACTGATAAAGCTGTTCTGACCAAGCAGTAATATCAGGGCTTTCTCAGCCTCACCTACCTCACAGGGTGTCTGTTGTGGGGAGAGGAAAGGGAAGGCGAATGTAAATGGTCTGAGACTCCTCCAGGTGAAGAAAAGCAGCATATAAGAGCCAACTTTTCTTCTTCTAGGAAAGAGCAGGCATGCTGCTGTCTACTTCATTGTGGAGTGCCACAGGGTTCAATTCTCTCCCGAATGCTATTGGGAGTTTTAATTTTGATTTTGAATGTTTTAACTATTTTGTAAACTGTTCCACGCTTGCTTGTGGAGAGGAGCAGTCTATAAATCTAATAATACTTAAATAAAATACAGTCCTCTGGGGGGATTTGGAGATCCCCCAGAATTACAGGTCATCTCCAGACTAAAGAGATCAATTCCCCTGGAGAAAATTGGAGAGTGGACTCCATAGAATTATACAATACTAGGATCCAAGCATATTGCATTCAGGAATACAACAGGCACTAGATTAGGGTGGTGGTGATGGCCTCTGCTGATGGCCTCTCCCTCCCTCTAGGACCTGGAAAGGCTACAAACTGAAGGCCCCCAGGAAGGGAACTCAGTGGCAGGGGCAGCTCTCATGCAGCAGGGATCTGCAGCCTCCAAGCCTCAGAGGGTAGTGGAAGGAGGAGGGGATGGTCAGGGGTGGGGGACAGAAGGTGATTGGTTCACTGTTGCACAGACAGGCAAGCCAATTGGAGGAGGAGGCACTCAGGGATGGGACAGCCACCCTGAGTGGATGTTAAGTGCTGAGTGGCACTTAAGCTATGAGACATGTTCCTCTTCCGAGGCCTTACCAGAAATATATAGTGGAACAGATTTGGGTACTTCTCTGTCCCGAATCACACCTGCCTCTGTCCCTAACATTTTCAAATATTTCCCAACCGAGAGCTGGCAACCCGAAACCTATCCTAACATTAAAAAAAAAAAAAAAACCCTGTGATTCAGGGACCATTTTTAAATGTCCTGGAGTCCTTTCTGAAGTGCCACAAGCACAGTTTAGCTATTGTGAGCATGACCTTATACTCTATCAAGAGATACCTTAATAAGTTGAAGTTGGTCCTAAAATATAAAAACTGTCCCTTGAAAAAAACTGTAAGGCAAAACGCGTCGGGACTTGTGTGAAATAATAAGAATAAAAGAATTACTGAAGAGAGAATAAGTCCAATTTGGATATTTTATTGCCATATTGGTTTCCCAGTGCATCTATATTTTTCTGGAGTCCTTTCTGACAACCTGAGAATTCTTCCTGATAACTTAGGGAATATTTACTTTACCACAAAATACTCCAAAATGCCCAAGATTTTAAAAATTGATTAAAAATAGTTTTAGTTTACTTATTTAATTTTACAGGGCTGTAAATGCCTATGTCCAGCAGCTTCCTTCAATGTGACTATTCAAAACTACAGAATTATATATCTGATTTTTTTGGTTTTGTTTCTCAATTTTTTAAAAAGCTGTAGTGTAAATCAGGCCATTATTTCTAGCACCAAATGATTGAGAACTTTGGTAATGATTAAGTTACTCTGGCTGTTATAAAGAGTACAAGAAATGTGCTGTTTTGCCAGTTGTTAATCTGAGATCTTGGTATGATAGCTTTTACTTTAAGCTGCAAAAACTGAAAATCAAATTAGATACTGGTATTTGAGCAAACAAGCCTATAATTTCTTTCTCTATGAAAAAGAATGCTGAATACTTTGAAGACATGAAGACTGTGCTTAAATTACA
Organism: Paroedura picta; assembly: GCF_049243985.1. Classification (NCBI taxonomy): domain Eukaryota; kingdom Metazoa; phylum Chordata; class Lepidosauria; order Squamata; family Gekkonidae; genus Paroedura; species Paroedura picta. Next base: position 69,247,414 of record NC_135370.1, read on the forward strand.
TGTCTAATTGCTGTTCTTTCAATTGTAACTCCCAAGTGTAACGTATTTTGACTCATTTTATGTATTTAAAGGCCTTTCTTTTCTTTTCCTTTATACTGAACACAAGAATACACAAAATCAAGAACAGTGAGTGGTGGCTTTGTTAACTATTTTTGTAGAATATTGAGATATGGGATATCATCATATTTAAGATTACAAACTCAATCCACTACAAGTTAAGCAGATTAAAGACTAATTGTTTTCAAGTGAAAAGGATTGAACACATGCTCAGTGATCCCTTTGAAGTAATTTGAATTTAAATATGTTTAAATCTAACTGGATAATAGCCCAAATTCCTGAGCAAAGATCCAAAGTACTATATATGTTGTTCTGTTAGTGCTCAGTCCCCCCCTTGCTCCGGGTCCCCCTTGCATTGCTCCCCACACCTCTGGGAAAAAAACTTTTCTCTAGGCTGGATGCCTGCTGGTACTGCTCCCCTACTCTCTGCTGGCTGCCGAGACCTGTTTTTTCAGTAATAAGTTCAATTGTTCATTGATCTGTTTATCTGTGAATGGCAAGCTCTTACATTGTACTCCCTAATATCCCTGTGGTCCCTGGATTTTGATAGTCCACAAGTTGAAAGCTAAGCAGGATCAGCCCTTATTACAACTTGGTTGGGAAACCACCAACAAATTTCAGAGTTGCGACGTGGAGGCAGGCAATGGCCAATCACCTTTCAATGTTTCTTGCCTATGAGGTTGCCATATGTCAACTATGACTTGATGGGGAGAAATATTATTGGCTTTTCATTGATGCACATTCCCACATAGCCCAATTAAGTCCTACCACCTCTATCCTAGCTGCATAAATGCTCTTCAGAGTAATCAACTAAATCGTCAAATTACTAATTAAATCACTAATCATATGACTCAGTCATGAATGAGTGCTGCCCATGGTCCTGCCATTCTGCTCTGTGGCATTGTTCCATGCATGTGGTTGGCCATTATTTTTGGACTTGGTGATTTGTGCTAGCTGCTATGGCCTGTAGGGCCTGGAAGACCTCTGGCAGGTGGCCCACTTAGAGGGCCAGGATCTGGGCCCAGCAGCCATTCATTTTTGAGTGGTCCACTTCAAAGGGGGATGGCAGTGTGATTGTTTTGTGAAGAACTCCTCTGCATCTCATCATGGGTATCTAAATGGATCCATTAGCTATTCCATGGGCAACTTCAGCCTCACTGGGACACAGTCCTCTTAATTTTATTGATTTGTGGATGTTTTTCCTCCCCAGGGGCTTCATAGTAGCCTTTAAGCCATTGCAGCCCCAATTGGCAGATTGGTCCCCCCCCCCAACTTTTCATGCTGTTGCTTTCTACATCTATTCACATCAGTTAATTGTTTGGGAAATGTCTACCTGAAAGTCTTGTGGGTGGCCAAGGGAAACGTTTATCTCCTGGCTAGGAGGCAACCACTCAAACCACCAGCAGCAACAGGGACTGGGAACCCGAGCTGACAGAGCTCCCCGTGGTACCAGATTTTTCCATGGAGGGAGTGGCAGGAGAATTCTCCACTTGTGTGTTGGGCTTGAGCAGGAGAGGGGGCATTGCTTGCACAGTCCATTGCTGTACTGGGGGCCCACATAGTGGCTTTTATTCAGGGCATTCATGGGGGCAACAGTATTTTATATTATGCATAGTTCTGTAACCTCTTCTCCAGATTTCTTTCATAATGCAGCTGACAAGTCTACTATTTTAAAGGGAAGACCAGTGCACGGAGAAACAGGTGACATTACTTTCTCCTCAGTATATCCTCTTGCCACCTGCTTTCAGCCGTATTAAGGGAAAGGGTCTGTTTTCCCCATCAGGAGTAAAAGTAGCTTGGGATTTGCAGTTCAGATGGGAATTTGTGTCTTTAATGAGGGAAAGGATGAGTACTGCAGTCAACAGTGGTAACAAGAACTGTATTTATTGAAACTCAACAGCCAACTAACAGAACAGGCCACAACTAGGTAACTCTCTAGCTAACTCTTCCTGTAGTGATAACAAGGCCTGAGCCTCTCCTTTCTGGACAGCCTCTGAGTGTTGTTCTTAAAGCAACAGTACTAATATACCACAGGGATAGACTAGCAAGTGTTCTATCAATTCTCTGAAGGTAACAAAGCAGGCTACTTAATCTGCAGTGGCAATGGATGCTTCATAAGAATTACATCCTGATACATGACTGGTTATGGTTATTTTGTATTTAAATATTCTCCTGGTAAACATTTCAGTATTCCATTCAAATTCAATCCATTAAAAAGAGAAATCTCATTACACATATATTTCTTCATAACTTTAAAGCAATTATCCTGAAATAACTCTTATATGACTATGTTTCTGTAAAAACTGCAGCAAAATATAATGTTCTTTATTGTGTTGATCTATATAGAAAGGAAGCAGATATCTTGATGTAATCAATTTAAAATAGATTAAAAATTTGTTCTTCTGGCCATGCTGCAGGCATGGATACTAAAAAAAGAAAGAAAAATCCAGAGAAGGAAGAAGAACAGGTTCTTTCCAGGTCCAGGGAACAATGCAGAACATCTTTAGTTCTGAAAGGAAGGAAGGAAGGAAGGATATAAACTGTGATGAATAAACATAAATATAAATCAGAGACTGGGAACCTTTAGGCAAAAGGAGCTTTATATATGGGGAAAGCGTCACTACTTGAACATGAGTTCAAACCCATAGGTTGGGTGGGGTAACATCAACTGGGCCCCTCCTCTGAAATACCCCACTGAGAGCTGTTGGGTGGTAGATGTGGTTTATGGAGTTAGCAGGTGGTAGGGAAGGGGAGGGGAGGCTGTGGGTTGGGATTAGTGGGTTTGGATTTTTTAACTGCTGTTATGTTGATGTGAACCCCCTCAAGCTGGCTGGCCAGGAGCCATGGTATATACATGTAAATATTAATAAATAAATAAACAATCCCAGTGATATGTAGAGCTTATTCATGATATGTAGAGCTTATTCATATTATATGTGTAGCCACTATTTCTAAACAAAGGTAAATCCTGAAGAGTTCAGTTTGGGGCAGATATGAGAGGGGAAAATGTGCACCCCTCCCCTTCTCAGTTTCCTGTCTCCCCTTTTCCCCTAAAGCTGGGGCATTGTAAATTTGATTTTTGTTTTACTTTGATCATCTCAAAGCTTGACATTTCTGGTTAATATTTCAGCAAACAGCAAGGTTTCTCAAATTTTTCCAATAATGTTTTTAGGCCTGAAAGCATATCAAAATGTTGACATTGCAGCATAAACAGCTTAATGATTTTTTCCCTTGCAGTGGTATATGACTGTGACTGACAGTGGATAAAAGGGCATTTTTAAAAAATGTCTTCCACTAATGGAAAAATAAACACATGGCAGTCATTCTTGTATCGGAATTACCTAGACATCAGATTTTTATTTTAGTTGAACAAGTGACTATGGAGGCTTTGATCTTTCAATGACCAAATCGGGTGCTTTATAGAAAACATAGAATCAGAAGGGCTCTGAATCTTGTACTCTAAAGTGTATAAGAATAATCTGCATTTGTATTAAACACTTGAATATCTTATTAGTATATTACAAATTCATATTTCAAAGAAGGTAGCAATGACAAGTGTACACTTAAATGTTTTTTGTCAGTTTCTTTAACAGTGTGTGTGTGTGGGGGTGTATTTGTGCACATGCACACACACATATACAAAGGTATTTTTTTTTAGGTTGGGGGGCATTTTTGAGGTAGAAGTACCAAATTTGTAGCATAGCTACTGGTGCATTTCCTCAACCTGCCTGCCCCCTAAAAAATACTGGACCAGGAGATACAATTATATGGGCTCCCAAAGAAAATGCCCCCAGCCTACATTGCTTTCAAAGGAAGAGGGGGAAACTATTTAAAGGAAACACAGTCTTTTTGCAAGGTGCGGGTAAACTCTGAAGGCTTTTAAAATGCTCATTGTCCCTTTAAATGCTTTCTCTAAGTAGCCAGTTCAGGCTGCAACCCCTTTAAAAGGCTGCAACCCTTTTACATTTGGCTGTCTGGCTATCCCAAAAAATCCAAAATATTTTTGCGATTTTTCATGGAAGGTCATTTTGAATAGCTGAAATTCATCCCCAATCTATATCCAATTAAGATTTTTTTTTGCTTAAATATAGTTCATTTCAGTTATTATTTCAGGAATTGACCTGAAATATTGGGTTACACATTGATTCGCACCTTGTGCACAGACCCAAAGACAACCTTCAGTGAAGGTGTCTCATCTAGGGACACTCGAGCCACCACTGGTTCAGCTCACATGCTGCTGGTCAATCGCAACAAGGAGCTGATTTTTCAATGGACTGCTATCTGATTGCTCACCCAGTTCTGCCTGCCTGGCAAGTTGCTTCATCATCTTCTTTCCTAACAGGGCAATACAGCACAACGGGCTTTTTACTGAGGTGTGAACCACCTTTCTTTGCCTGATTCCCTGGATTGTCATGGTAGATAAGTAATCTTGGTAGTATACGTAGCCTCACGTGAGGTTTCACTTGGACCCAAATCCATTTTGTAGGCATTCTCTATGGCCCATTATGCACGGCCACCGAAACGGCGATTTCGGGTCACATGGAAAACGCGGAGGGAGAAGACGCGAAGCAAACCGGGACGGGGTGCACGGGACGGGGTGCACGGGAAGGGGTGTAACGGCAGGCGTCGAAGCGTCGATGCGGAGCCAAGGGAAAGCGAGGCGAGCGCGCTGCTGTGTTGGCAAGTGGGTGCCGCTTTGGAGGCGGACGCCAGGAAGGGCAGCTGCAGCCTGCGCAGGCGCAGCCCTGCCGGGTCCGACGGGCATGGAGGGGGAGGGAGCAAGCAACTCCACTGCTGTTGGACCCTCCTTAGCACCAACGTGAGCTGCTGCCACAGATGCCGCCATCCTGAAGCTGGACTTTGGGGGGGGGGTCCGTGCGTTCCCGTCCCCTTTGTTTGCTCCCAGTTCGCCCCTCCCCTTGTTTGCTGCCCCGTTTCCTGTGCCCCCTAGTTTGTCGCCTTTAATACTGTTTACCCCTCGCGTTTTGAGTTTGTCTTGCTGTTCACACTTGTTTGTATTACTGTTTTGCATTGTTTTATACTGTTTTACTGTTTTATAAAGTTTGTCTGTTTGCATACACCCCTTCGCCTGTGCTGTCATTTGTGGTTGGGAGAGGGTTCAGGGATTGGTGGGTGATTGGTGCGGTGGCCTCTGTGCTGTCCCTGTTCCCCGCTGGGGTCTGCGCCCTGGCCCGCTGCCTACAGTGCTCCCCTGATCCCCCTCCCCTTTGGGCTTCCCGGCCGCCTTTCTGTCCCCGTTCCCTTTGGTGCCCTCCTGCCTGCCATGGTGTTCCAGCAGCCGCTTCGATTGTGGCTCTGGCGCTCAACCTGGAACTCCCTGGTTATGCACGCAGCGCCTTTGGTGCCGCTTCTGATTGGACCCTGGTCGCCAGGGAAGCTGCGGTTTCTTCTGTGTTTCGCTAACGCGGCTTTTTCAGCGGCGTGCATCGAATCTGCAGCCAGTTGCAGCCGGCACCGTGCATTATCGGTGATTTTAGTCACCGCCATTCCACCCCGAATGCGCGCTATTCCCCCCGTGCATAATGGGTCTATGTCAGTACAATCTTATTACCTTATAATGGTCGGCAGCCTTTTATTCATTATCTTCTACTAGGTGACAGCAGGACTGAAAGGATAATCGTCACAATTCTGTTAAACTCCACTGATCTTCCCTTTCGTGGATTGTCCTCAAATCTTCAGTCTGTTTTCAGGAAGGCAGTGTGGTGGCTGTCATTCGTGTGACCTCACTGAAGTCTGGCAAATGGCAAAGGCCTTTCTAAGCAGGTGTCAGATTATCCTTTGCAGTCCATATTCTCACCAAGTTCTTTTGGCTTTTTCATCAGCTACACAAATCCTTCTCTGCCCCCACCCTCTATCCCAGTGGTCCCCAACCTTTCTGAGGCCCTGATTCCCTCTCCCCGCCCTTCCGCAGTAAGAAGCTTCCCGGGCCGCAAGCTTGCGGCCTGGGAAGTTTTTTACTGCGGGGGGGGTGGGGAGAGGGAGCCGCGGCCCGGCGCCATGGTCTTCGCGGTCCGGCACTGGGCCGCGGCCCGCAGGTTGGGGACCACTGCTCTATCCACTTATTATCTGGAAAAGTATTTTCTTAACTTGCTTATTTAAAGCAACAAGTGTCTCCCTAACAGTTGAGCTTCAAAGCTTTGTGAACAAGCTGAGAAAATAATTTTTAAAAATGCTGGAGCAGCTCTTAAATCTGGAAGGAACTGGTGTGCACCTCTCAGTTAAATCCATCACTGTCCCTTCTCCCTGCTGTTTAATTCTAATGCAGCTGTTGCTCATAAGGCACAGCTGGCAGTCATGCCCTTTCAAGTTTTTAATCAAGGAGGATAGGCATGATTTGCCAATACTCAGCAAGCCTGGACAAAGCAACTCTGATAATGATTTCTCACTCTTTATTGGACTGAAATGACAGCACCCTATGCTACTTTCTTGGTCCCTGCCTATTTCTTTTGTAGGCTGCCATCCAAAGATCCGTCTGAGCATATTGACAAAGGATTTTTGGAGCAGGGTCAACCCATGACACTTGGGAGCCTATGACTGGAAAATACAAATGGGGCCCCTGGTGGCTAAAAGCCACTGTCATAAGTTAAATGATGGATAATTTTCAGATCTTTAATGCCATCCCAAACCTTTCACCTGAAGTAGCTATGTTATTCTGTCAGAACTACTACTGGGCCCTAGCTAGGCCTTCCTCAGTTGCTTGTAAAATTATCAAGTCTAAAATTCTGCTTGCTTAAATTTGAAAATCGTCCTTAGGAAAGGAAGTCCTTCCCTTGTGATTTAAGAATTTGTTGAGGACTTGTTACATAGGCTAATAGATGGTGAATTTTTCTTCAGCTGCTGAAAGAGATGTTTCCACTCAGCAATCTGGCCTCATATAGACAAATTGCTTCAGTTGGGAACATCTTTATAATAGCATTCCTACTCCAGGCATGACTTCTGTGGCACCTGTATTTCCCACCAGTGATTCAAATTTTATTAAAACTTCCTTTAATTTTGCTTACTATGTGTTTGTTGTGGGTGGAGTGTCCATGTGATCACTGCAGCCTATATAGGGTGGAGCTAAGAACCACATTCCCAACCACAGTTTCAGATTTTGAACTTATGCTGCTGAGCTATGGTGTAACTCTGGTGATGATAATGATAATGATATTTATTTTTATAACCCACCCTTCCCAATATGCTCATGGCATGTGACAATATAAAATATAGAAAATAATATAAATTTAAGAAGAAAATGGAGTTATTAAAAGCTACCTCCTAAAAACGATTACCAAGATAGGGGCTTATATAATGGCCGATTAATATTTTGTGAATCAGTTCTTGGGCAGGGAGGCCAGCACTTTCCTTGATGGTAATTTCCTGACCTCAACCATATGCCTGGTAGAACAGCTCTGTCTTACAGGCCCTCCAGAACTGGTGAAACTCTTTGAAGACCCTGATCTCACCAAAGAGAGTATTCCACCAGGCCCTGGCCATGACAGGAAATGATGACCGTAAAAGATGATCGTAAAAGCCTTGGCTCTAGTTGAGGCCATTCAGGCCAGGGACCTTGAGCAAGTGCTGATCACTAGATCTTAGTGTTCTTTGTGTGATATAGCAGAAGGGTTGGTTCTATAGATACAAGGATCCCAAACCATTTATGGCTTTGAATGTAAGAATCAAACCCCTGAATTTGATTCAGTCTCCAATCTAGAGCCAATGCAGCTGGGAGAACACTGATGTAATATGTGTTCTCTAATGAGTCCCAGTTGTGCTGCTGCATTCTGGACCAGTTGGAGTTTCTGGGTCAGCTTCAAGGGAAGCTCAGTATAGAGCAAGTTGCACTAGTCTGGAGGTGACAGTTGCATGGATCATGATGGCTGTCAGGTGCTGATAGATATGGAACATGTTGTCTCACCTGGCAAATTTGGTAGAATACCTAGAAAGCGACATTTGTGACCTGGGCATAGTAAGTTGTTCAGTTGGGAAGAAGAAAGAGGGGTCACTGGGCCTCATAGTACACAGCATGATTTTCAATAGGTCAGTGGTTCTGTGCTGAAGTGAGGAAAGGAAAGAGGAAGTTATGACAGCAGCAAGTGGTGTGAGGACAGGCATGCAGACACCGATCACTCCTACATCCACATAACTCCCTGCTGCAACAGCAGGAGGAGGAGGTTTTCATGTCCTTGCATGAAAGCAGCCACTATACAGCTGTTTTCAAAGGAATTTCTAAGAATATCATGGCACCAAGGAGAACTGGCAGGGTGACAGAGAACTGGGTTTCTCATATAGCTCATAGAACACATACTAGTGATTTATATGCTTCAGGTGGAACAGGTCATATGATGTCCATTCTATAGAAATTGTTCAGTCCATGCAGAAGAAAAATAACTGGCAGTGCCAGAACCTTTACAAACAACACGTACAAAAATCAAATTTTTCTGCTCAAATGTTCATTTTTGATTGAGGGGATCATCCATGACTTCAAATTGTTGATATGTTTGCACTTTAAAGAAGCTGCATTCCAAGCATATGTACTACATGTCTGGGCGGACAGAAACATTCATCATCCTACTAGGCAGTTGTTTGGCACTTGCTCTTTCTGCTTGCATAAAGCATTTGCAATCCAAATTGGATTGCTCTCTCACTTGGCTTCATCAACAGCAGCTTGGCAGGCTCGGGATTAAGACAGATATGTGGGCAAGAGTGCTAGGGAGCTCTGATGTGGGATGTCCCTGCCAACGGGACTGGGACTCAGGAAAAGTGGACAAGCCAAGCACCCACCATGAAGAAGAAAAGTGAACAAGGAAGCTGAGAAAGCTGTGTGAATTTTCTGTCGACCAGCACCCTCTTCTGCACATGAGTTACAGCTTTCTCATGACAGCATGGGCATGTGCAATCAAAATCATATTATCATCATCATCATCATCATCCACCACTCTCGGCAAAGCCGGCTTGTGGCAAGTTACAAGATAAAATAAATCAATACAATCCCCTAAAAACCCATATATTCCCTTAAAACCAGCAATTATAAAACTACCAACAACCAGCGGCAACCAACCCACCCACCTTGCTGAGAAATCAGGGGAGAGGATGACCACCATCAATGACATATGGTGTGCTACTCCTCCTTTGGAGAGGCCCATAGATCTTCTCTTCGCCCTGTAACTTATAGCCACATATCTTGTCCAAAGGCCCTGCAAAGTGGGAAGTGTTATTGTCTAAAATACATAAACTGTTACGTGCTCCTAAGTTGTCAACCCAAGATGAATTACAAAACCCACTTCATGCACTGAAGTCTTTATTTCATGCAGAATATGAACTATAGTTGACTTCTGGTCAAATGTATTATATCAGTGTGGCCTTTAGAGTAAGGAAAAGGCCACAGTCCTTAAAGATGAAGAATATTCAGCCCTTAAAAATGAAGCCTTTACTTGTACCTCCAAGTCCTCATAATTGCAACTTGCTCTACTAAAGGCTATTCTTGAAGCTGTTCCAGAAACTTGAACTGGTCCAGAATGTGGCAGTGTGAATCCTTATGGGGACACCATGGAGTGCAGATATATGACCTGTGCTGTCCCAGCTACACTGGCTCCAGAATGTAGACCAAATAAGATTCAAGGTTCTGGTTTTGACCTTTAAAGTCATAAAGTGGTCCTAAAATGGTCAAACTGTGGCTCTCCAGATATTCATGGACTACAATTACCCTGAGCCCTTGACAGCACATGGACATCAGAGGAGATCAGAGCCTGAAGGACCTTGAATGTTTCTGCAGAGCATGAAAAACAGAGCAGTTCCACCAGGCCTAGTGTTGAGGTCTATAACATTGCTGAGTGGAATGGGCTGCCCTGCCAAAATCCCAACTATACATCATCTAGGACTAGTAAGACTCCTCTGCCCCACTCTCTCCTTCCCTCCCAGAATAGGCAATAAGGAATGGAATTGTGTTAAATGTTTTAGATCTTAAATTTTGTTTAAATTTATATATTTATTACCCTAGAGGTTTTTATTATGATGTACCCCACCCTGAGTCCAAAGAAAAAGGGCAGTTCTCAAATAATAATAATAAATATTGCAGAGGTTTGCTAAACAATATTTTATATGTGCATTGTAGGTCACCTATACATTTCATACATAAATATAATACCTAGTGTTGACTGATGTACAGATAATATAGAAAAAATGTATACCTTTTACAGGGGAAATGGTGTGAAAATGTTGCAAAACACAACATAGAAGGCTTGATTCATACAGGGAAAGGTGAAATTGAAACATGGATTTTTGAATCGAGACATTCGCAATCACCTCTGGTTGTCAGAGGCAACAGAACAGCATATTTTATTTCTTGTCATGTGCCGCTCCTGAGTAGTTATCAGCAATGGAAGCAATATAGCATTTAAAAAAACATGCAGTGTTATTACAAATTATGAGATCAGAGAGGTAAATGAAGCTAACTTTAAAAGCAAACTCACAGCTTGCCAGATACATTGAGGTACAAAGAAATGGAAGGCCTTATCAACTTCTGATGATGGATTCTAATTTCATCAACTGCAGCCTCTTGATATTTAATTAAACAAATGGCTACAGACACAGTCTATATATATCCCAACTTTATGGAATGAAGAGGAATATTTACAGTCCCCCTCCTCTCTCTCTCTCTCTCTCTCTCTCTCTGTATATATACATATAAGTGTGTGTGTGTGTGTGTGTGTGTGTGTGTGTGTGTGTGTATGTGAAGAATAATTAAATTAAGCCCAGAATTCTTACTGAACATGTGTCGTGGCTGTCATTTGAGAGAATTTCTTCTTCTTCTCTACTGAAACAGCTGGTGACTCGGCTTTTGGGAGATTGTTTCTTTTAGAGGATCTCTGTTTAAAAGCCATTATTTTTTCCAAGGAATCACAGCAGTCTCTCATTTAAAAAAAAGAGTCAGGTTTATAATCTAACAGCATATTTACATGGAAGGTGGTGTAAAGTAATCTGAAGTATATAAATTAGAGATCAGATAGGAAGCAACAGGCCTCTTAATCAGAACATTCCAAAACTTGAGTTGCCTTCAGTTTTTCAAGTCTGTGCCACAGCTCACCAAAATTATTGGTGGTTCTTCAGGTGTATGTCTTTTTGTTCCTCTGTACATCATAGCAGCCATTTTCCGACACAAAGACCACCATGTCATGGTGCTCCATGCTTTGAATCATAATATTGGTACAAAAATTATCTGTAACGATTTATCTGGCATGTCAGCCCAGTTGTCTGTAATATGTGACTAACATCAGCTTCTAGGGAGGTCTCTTCCATCAGAGTCCTGTTCATATGTCATGGTTCACAGCTGTACACTTGTGTTTGTAAAAAAGGGACAGTATGCATACATTTTCATAAATGTGTGTTTTCAATTACATCTTCAGTAGAATATGCATGGAATGTAACATGGGTATTAGTCAACACACATATAAAGACAAATCAAATGTATATGATACATACATAGAAAGATTCTATAGTACCCTACCTGCTTACAAACCTTAAAAACAAATACAATCTCAACATCAACAGAAATACAAAACAAAGGAAGCAAGTCTACCACCTCCTCTCACTAACAATACATTGGTGCTAAAATTACACTCTTGGGGTTCTCTCCTGAGTTCCTACTGAGTATGGGATATGATCAGGCCAAAGAAGTTGTTAAGCAGAGATTGACTGACATAGAACGCCAACAGGACCTAGCTAATAACCCATCTTTCATTATTAGTGAACCCAATAGATACTCATCTTTCCCTATGACATATTTGGCCAAGCTTGAAGTACCTAGTCATAGGAGGGCCTTCACTTTCGCACGCTGTGATGCCTTCCCTTTGGCGGTATTAGAAGGAAGATATAGGAAAATACCATATATCGAAAGGAAATGTACCTGTGGCTCGGGACATATAGATACCATGGAACATGTTCTCCTTCAATGTCGATTTTATAATGACATTCAAACTAGTCTAATTCTTTTACAGTTAGGCAGATTCCCAGGGCATTCAGGAGAATTTTACTGCAAGCCCTCTTGGAATCTGGATCCTTGAAGCTTTAAAAAAATTGGGGGGGGGGTTGTTTGTTTGTTTTTGTTGGGAAGAGGCATGCTATATGGGCAAACTAGTAGAAAAAAGTTTAATTTGTGATCTGTCTGGGCAATTATATGTCTATTCGTTGCTCCAGGCAGTTTTTTTTAAAAAAAGAAAGCCCCATTCCAGGTGAACAGAGAGGGAGGCAGTCTGAAGGGCGGGCACTGGAGCTGGAAATCTTGCTACTTCAGCCAGTTTGGTAATACACATGTCTTGTGCAAGTGCCTTGATGGCTGTTCTCATCCTGCTAGTGCTACATGGCAGGGGTAATCCAGGATTCCCCTGCAAGTGCTTTAAAATGGAGGATGTAGTAGCTGGTTTGCAGATGTAATGCTGGATGTTTACGACGTCATGTAAAAAGCCAAAAATAAGCCAAAAATATAGGGGCTTTTTGCACGCCTTCAAAATAGCACAATGGTTGCCAATTGAAAACGCTACTGATTTGCTATTTTGCACAATGTCGTCGACAATCTGCCACACACCTGAAACCAATCTGCAAAAAGCGCTTCCTTGTAGCGCTTTCAGGGAAATCCCCAAAAGTGGATTCACCCTCCGGAAAGCGATACACTCCTGCAACCAATCTGCAACACTAGCGAAAAAGACCTGTGCGTTAACATTGCTGCGGTTTCTACAAAGTCCCTCCCCCTGGCTCTCTTCTCTGATCTTCCGGCGAAGCGATCGACATTTTTTTTTCTCCAAGCGAGTGGGGATAAACGCACCAGCGAGCCTCTTTCAGTTTAGAGGCTTCCCCGGCTTCAGTCCCTCCCCTTCAGTCACTAAGCACAAAGAACAGAGAAGCCCGTTTGCTGATGTATTTTCACTTTATTTTTTACACATTCATTCAGCCGAAAATCGGGCCCGTGAGAGGGGGGGGGATTTTTTTTTTCCCTCGGAGGGAGCGTGGCAATGATCAAACGACAGCTCAAACACACTAGGCAGCTAGATGGGTCTCTCCGTTGCAACGAATTAACACAGATTCGTTGCAATGGGTCTGTTTTTTTTTTTAAAAAAACCTTTCTTAAAGGGAAAGGGGCTGTTTGGGAGCATGTTAACGGCTGCCCAATGGCTGCTTGATGGCCAGGGGCGGGACGAGCTTGGCAATAGCGCTTCCTTTCTAGCGATTTTTGCCGAGACCGGAAGCCTGTGGGAAACGCTACAAAACGCAACTGGATTCCACTACAAAGGCAGGTATGCATAACGACGAATTCCACTATTTTAAATGGCGATTTTTCATTCAGTGACCAATTTGCTACAAAGATCCCGGTGCGTAAAGCCCCATAGTGTTTGCAAAGGGTAAGACTCCCACTTCTTTAATCAGGTATGGAATGGCCCTAAGAATCCCCTGCAATATCTATTTTAATAACCATAGAGATTAGGAAAATTCCTAGAATGTTGCAGATACTTTGGCCATAGGTGATGCCATTGCATCTGCAAATTCATCCAATCCCCCAACGTTTCATCATGACACCCAATTGCTTGAGAGTGGCAGGTAGCAGGTGGGCAGGAAGCTTTCCACTGTAGCTGCTCAACTGGCAACCCTCCCTATATTTGGCTTGCTATGAAAATATAAACGTTTCCAAATAGATTGCTAGGGAAGGGGGGACCCAGAAGACTAAGAATCCTCCAGGCCAGTGTGTTGGTTTCCCAATATCTGCTTTCCCACAGCAAAATGCTCTCAATGTAGATAATTTTTCCATGCTAATAAAGTCCTACCTCAAGCTTTGTTATCTGTCTCCACTTCTGCCAAGTTTCAGTCTCCACAGTTAATATAGCAGCAGTCCCTCACCATCTGTATGGCCCTCCCACTTATGCTGGGTAATTTATTTTCTCTTCTCTCAGGAGCAGCCCTCAGAAAGCATTCCAGCTCACCCTTCTCAGAGCCTAAACTGACGTTGACTGGAACGGTCTTCCTGCCTGAATTCATTATAGGTGGCCCACTTTCTAATTAAAACAAGAAGATCTTTTTCATATCCCTTAATTCAAAGACATTTAAATTGTTCTGTACAGCTAGTGGTATTTCTTTTACCTTTTCAGGACCCAGCAGCTTTTATTTCATAAACCTTGAATACTTTCTAGAAATTTTAGGGTTCTTTTTTGACTGTCCACATACAATGGAGTTAGCATGTGTACTGACATAGAACAGGAACTCGTGTTTGTATAAGCTATGAAAACACTTGAGGTAGTTCCAGGTATATTAAATTAGGCTATTTTGCAGCTGACTTGGTGGGAAATAATATGAATTCTACCCACAATGCAGAAGCATCATTTAAACCCATACAGGCAACTTCTGAAATTTTATAATTAATTGGTCTGTCATGATTCAGATGCAGATATAATGCACTCTCATGATCCTTCATGATTTCTCTGCAGAAACAAGAATGTCCATTAAAAGTCTGAAAAATGTAGCAGAATGCAAGATGTCTGTGCTTCAAGAAATGAATGTGAAACAGACCAAGACAGAACAGTGTTTCTGGAATAATAACATTAGGAAAGCAGTGTTGCTTTAAAAGGCCAGGATATAATGTGATCCACTTCTATGACTGCTATTTTAATGTTGCACTTCAACTGAGGCATTTCAAATGGAATTCCATAGGAAGCAGGCTACATTTCCTCTCTAAAAAGCAGCAAACGACCTTGTCCTCCTTCCATCTGCCTCTGCACATATAGATTTTTACACTGTGAACTGATAATGAGCCTAGAGAGTTCAACGAGTCTGGTATCAAATAGAAGCCCCACAAAGGGAAAGATAACCATGTTTGCTTAAGAATGAAGCCAGACTTTCCCCAAAGTGTCTCACCCTGGCTGTGTATGTATTAGCATGCACCAAAAGTAATGGGCACGGTTTTTTTTTTGGTTTTTTTAATGGAGTAATTCCAAACTTTGTGGCATTATTCCAGGCATGTTCAGGGCTAAACAGAATGAGATGATGATGATGATGATTTGGTGTGATACTCAGTAGAGGTAGCCTGATGACCTGGCTAGCTTCGGGAGGGGGCAGATCTTCATTCCACTGGCCTCAAACCAAAGACTTGGTAGAAAAGCTCTGTTTTACAGGCCCTGTGAAACTGGGAAAGTTCCATCAGGGCCCTCAGGTCTCCCGGGACCTCATTCCACCAGGTCGGGGCCAGGCACCAAAAAGGCCCTTGCCCTGGTTGAGGCCAGGCAAACTTTCTTGAGGCCAGGGATCTCCAACAGATTCACACAGAGTGAAGTGCCCTACAGGGGGCATGAGATAGGCAGTACCATAAATATGTTGGGCCCAGATGAAGCTGCCTTAGCACAGGCTGGATATGGGTCCTCAAAGGTGTTCCTGTGAACATGGGTAGGCCCACATGGAGCAAGTTACAGAAGTCCAGTCAGGTGACTGTTGCATGGATCATGGTACCCAAGCAAACCAAGGAAAGATAGGATACTAGTAGCCTTGCCTGGTGCAGGTGGAAAAAACACGGTACAGGCTACTCCTGTAGCCTGGGCCTTCATTGAAAGGGAGGTGTCTAGGATCACACACAAATTTCTAGCCAAGACTGATTCTGCACAAGGAATTTGTCCCTGCACAGCCTCTCATTGCTGACAGGCCTTAGTGCAGCCTCCTCATGAAATTGGCAGCAACCCAAAGCTCTCCTGTGGGTGGCATGGATTTTCATCAAGTTTGCTTTGTAATTCGGGAAAACATAAAATCCCAATTTCCCTTTTTTGTCATGCTGCAAATTGGGGTGCAAACAGGCAAGCCCATCTGATGTGAGAAAGGTGTGTCAGGCTCGGTAGAGTTGTGCCCCCCTCGCATCCACCTTCCCAACCCCATTTCTGGATCGATTTTTTTCTTTAAAAAAAAACAGCGTGTAATTTACTGGAAATTTGGGGCATTTTAAAAACACATTTGCATTTTCTATATGTGATTTTCCTTATGATTTTAGATTGTTTTATGGTTTTAGC
Organism: Paroedura picta; assembly: GCF_049243985.1. Lineage (NCBI taxonomy): Eukaryota > Metazoa > Chordata > Lepidosauria > Squamata > Gekkonidae > Paroedura > Paroedura picta. The sequence goes on from NC_135370.1 coordinate 69,263,505, forward strand.
TCCCTTGTAACCTATACTGTTTCCTTCAGACAGGATGGAAATCCAATTAAAGAATCACACGTATATAGATAAAAACATGAAACCTAAATTAGGTGCATAGGCCAGAAGTGCTGATGAATGTTTTTAATGTTATTTTATACCTGTCCTTCCCCATGAATTATCTTATCCTGAGGCTAAGAGAAGCATAGTTCAACCTGTTCTCTTTAATATCCTATTTTTAGATCAGTGATTCCCAGATTGTGGGTCACAAACATTTAATAAGAGAATCCATCAATAGAATTATGTCTGTCCAGAAGATAAGATAAACAAATATAGCTGGTGAGAAAGATGTAGATTCATCAATGCAAATATAAAATATATTCAATCCAATTATTTTTCTGCACCAATGCAAACCAAACCTAATAGCCTTAAAAATGAATAGGGAGAAATTGGTTTAAACCAAAAGTGAATCAGACCTTTCAAGTACTTATTCCTACCAACTTTAAAAGGCCTTTTTGCTCCTGTCTTTGCCAGAAACAGCTGAATGTGAATTTAATTAACAATGAAGAATTCTTTCTCTCATGCTGGCAGTGTTCATCTTTGAAAGTTAATTTTACAGCTTTTAAGCTCAAAGATCTTTCTATTATTTGCTTTGTTTATTAGACAAGGTTTTAGTTTCTTAGTACGTAGCTTTGTAGGTTAAGCGCTCTTCACTGTAATCTGCTTTAAGGCATTTATAGTAAAAGCTTTGCAATTAATGCTGCCGAAAAAACAAATTATTGGGAACTGTACCATGGAAACTTTATAACCTTTAAAAATTGTACTATTGTACATCTCAGCCCTGTGCATGTTTCTTCAGAAATAAGCCATTTTGTATTCCAAAGGGCTTATACATCTCTAAACATTTATAAGCTTGCAAGGGCTGGGCTATACATGGGATTTCCAAGATTAGAACTCTGAATATGTTTTTCATGTGTCTGTCTGCTAATACTCCAGTTAGGATAAAACACAATGCCAATGGATAGGAGGGGGTTAAGAGGATCAGAGGAAGAGATTGATCCAGTGCTCCTGGACAGGAAAAGGGTACACAGCTCTGAAACATACACTATGACATAATATTGAACCGAGTATCTTCCATTAGCAGGACACTGTATAGATAAGGCATCACCTGGTGAACTGTACAAATGTAATGGAAAGGGGTAGTCAAACAGAGGTTTGCTTGTACAGGCAGATGTTTGCAGAGGTAGATGTTTGCTGAGGTGGATGTTGTTCCAAGATGTGGATATTGTGTTTTGAGGTATATGTTGTTTCATGAGGTAGGTGTTGTATTTTGAGGTAGATGTTGCCTAACATGGTCGGAGTTGGGTAAGGAAGATTTTCTTTGGAGTGTAAAAGTACTGAAGGAGTTTGCTCAGTGGGGGAATTTCAGTGGGAAAGGGTTGGATGTGGGGTCAGCCTGCCCCCACCCAGTAGAGTCAGCCATACTCCCACCCAAGCCCCAAAGACCCAGCCCACAGGCTGCAGGTTGGTCACCCAGAGAGGAGGAGGAATGGGGTTGGGTGGATACACAGAGAGAAAACAAGAGGGTTGAATCCTACCTTGTGAGATTCAGAGAGGGGTACCCCCAGCAGGGAGAGGTTGACCTTGAGGAAGGTCGACTCATCCACCCTGGCCAAATCCAAGCAGGAGTGGTAGGTGCTGAGAATGTCTCCCAAACAGGAGAACATTTGCTTGCTCTGGACTCTGGCAGAAGGGAAGGAGAGGAAATGTATGGCCATGCAACAGAAGTTATACCAGATAATAATCTTGGATGACCAATATTCTACGGGATCATCATTGGCGGGCTCATAGGACTTTGAAAAACATTGCCTCACAAAAAAACAAACCAGCCAAAATTTGTTATGAATTTTAGCCCACAAACTGGTCTGTGCTCATCCCTAAGTATGGTTTAACTTTTGTCCCCTGCCATTTCTGGCCTTGATATATGACTGAACAGAAGCTTAAAATCAGTCATATAAATTAGACAGGCTACATTAAAATGAGAAGTTATTAAAGAAGTTTAATAAGAAAAGTATCTACAAGCATTACATCTGCAAGCATTACAAACTGAGCATGGATAAAAGAAAAGGTGATGAATGCAAATTCTCTGAACCCAAACTCTCACACACCCTAGCAAACAGTAATAAGAGATAGACTATATCATTCTCGGTGTTGCAAGTATTTAGAAATTATCCATTACCTTGGTCTCAGTATCTACCTCTCTATTAGTGATCTCTGGACCATGTACTAATAGCTATTTCTGGAGTCAAAATAGATTCCTTCTACCTCGTTGATATGTAGAATGGCTAAGAGTTGAAGAAGAGTTGAGGAAGAAATATGTTTTCAAGATGTTCAGAGAATTTATTATCTGCCCATTGCTCACCCACACAGCAAGCTCTCTTTCTCTTCATGTCTGGAATGCACTTTGGCCTCCTGAAGTTCTATAGTTTAGGTGTGAATATGTCTTGGGTCATCAGCATTTCTGTGGCACTGAACGACACTGTGCTTGGGAGGAGATTCAGACTTAACTAGTCTCTCCCTCCTGCCAGCCAGCAAAAGGACTTCATAAACTCTGAGACTGTACAGAATGCAAGCCCAAGTATAACCCTTTGACACTGAAAACTTTAGCATTCATCCTAGATTGCATGACATTTAATCAGAGTGCATTTCTCTGTGTGTGTGAGGCAGATTAAAAAAAACAAAAACAGAATTTCGAGGTCCTATACCTTGAACACATAGACGAGGAATTTTAGATCAGTACAGTTTCTCTTACAGGGGTTCACTGCCGTTCACTTTCCCACAATACTATGAAAGGTAACCTCATTTTCATCTGCTCACCTACACCAATTATGCATGGGGAGGAAAGGCCGAGCCAACACTTGCATGGCAATGGGGCTAATGCCCACTTATGCATGACATTGCCACCAGCCTGGCTGCCTCCAGCCCTGGACCACTTTAGGGACTCTGATGGCCCATGGCAAGGAAACACTGATATTTTAGCATTCACTTTTTGCCATGGCTGCCATTGACGGCCATGCAAGGCCAGGTCCATGCATACAGTTAAGAGCCGGGCCTGAAGGCCAGGCTCCTCCCTCACCTACAGTGTCCCAGCAGGAATAGAAAATGCCCCGTTCAGCTTCATGCAATCCCATCCTCATGAAAGTAACCACTCTCCCTCCCTGCCACCGCCACAGTGAAGCTTGGTGGAACCTTTCCAGCCAGAAGTTATGTGTGCATATGCACAACTCCAGGGTACACAAGAAGCAGCGGGGCATGTTGCCCCACCACAAGAAACTGCTGGCAGCCCAGCACAGCCTCCACCATGTATAAAAGGTCCTAGCTCTGCTAAGGAACGATGTCTTGGCATTGATTGACCCTATACATTTTTATTTGTGTTGTGCCAGTTCAAATGTCCTGGCTTCCAAAAGAATCAATGTAGCAGAAAGGCTGAAAAAAAAATCTGTTTTAGAAATCCCTGCGAGCCATTATCAAATAATTATAGATCCAGAGATGCATAGAAAGGGAACAGGGCTAAACACATTGACTACACAACATGTTCCTGACTAAGTCCTGGTTTCTTCATTTCATTTCTTTAGGTATTCATTGATTAGTCTTTGCCCAAAAGGTACATATAAGTGGGTTCATACCTATCAGGTTAAAGTACAATTTCATTTTAAAAAATCATATAAAATTCAAATAAAATCATTTTAAAAGCACAGGGGAATCAACTGTTTAACAACTGTTCCAATTTCAACCCAATTAAAAAACTCTTTTGGGAAAACCAACCCTTTAGCTTAGCCCAGAATGCCTTCAGAAAGTATGCCCTTCTCACCTTGGGAAAAGAGGGCATTCTATAGAAAGGGCTATCTAAAATCCTTCCTAGGTCTCCCAGAAAACCTCACACATTATCTGATAAAGGAGTATCTCAGCATCTGGTTCTCACAGCTGCTGTACACAGCCAAGAAAGACTGCTGTCTCTGCCAGCTGCAGCACTTTGCAAGTTCTGTGCTTGGTAGGAGATTCAGCAAAGTATTGATTCAAGATGCCCTTTTAGGTCAAACTGCACAGTTGGAATCACAGAAACATGCCAACATACAGACAGGTATTTTTGTTCAACGAAGATGCTGTGTATGAATGGGACAAATGCATGAATAAAGAAATGCACTTTAAAAGCCTTTGCAATGTCATTAACTGACCTTAATCTAATGTGACAAGTAATAGGTTCAGCATGCTATTATGGAAGGATAGTAATAAAAGAGCAAGTTATTTATTTATTTTTTTAAAAAAGCTTTCCATTTTTAATTATATTTTAAATACTAGATTAGATTATCCCCAGTGCCCTCAAACAAACCTCAGTGTCAATGAAAATTCATATGGAGGTTTCCGAATATGTTAGAGATTTGCAGCATCCCATCCGCAATGTTTTATGGGATAATCGACATTGAATCCACTTTGGAAAACCTATTCAATGTCACATTGAGGTCTGGCTCTATTGTTGAACTGTTTGTTTGTTTTTTAAAAATAGATTTTGCACCAAATGGTATCTTTTTGGCATATGGGTAATGGCTCAGGCAGTACCTGGAAAGAGTCAATATAAAGAAACATCATTGCTACATCTGCTGCTATCTGTTCTGCCCATGTTATTCTACGCAGAATGAGGTGCTGAGCATCTTTACTTATAAATGGTAGGCAAAGCAGGCCATTATTTGGATCAGGATGACAGCATGGATGGAACTCTTTCTCCCATGCCACTTCCCATAGATCCCTCCAGAACTGCTATTTGGCCCATTGCTGTAAACATAAGGTATCACTTGGGTAGCTGGTACATTTTCTCGCAATGGAACATTCAAGCTTCTTCCAAACCACAGGCTTAATCTAAAATCAGGAGCTCTTGTGGCTCCTTATCTCCAAATTTAAAAATAAATGCTTGGGAGATTTTATTCATGGATTTTTCCACTATTTCATCTACTTTGACCCCAGGTTTAATGTAGCTTTTGTTTGTTTCTTTCCTGAAAGCATTTTTCACTTCTGTGTGTAGAACAGATTGATTGGACTGTTGTAGATTAGTTGTAGACATTTGTTGATGCCCATCAAGTCCTTCCATACGTATTTATAAGAGAAAAGATCAAGATACCAAACCAGTTCTAAAACTGCAATAAAAAAAACACTAGAATGTGATCTGATGGCAGCACATGACCAGCTTGAGATTTCAACTGGGTGTTCTATGAGAAGAGAAAAATGACAAATGTAGGCTATTTCTGAACTTTGGTTACAGGGTGATGGGCACTTGAAGTAATAACATTTTTTCTCTTTTTCAAACACTATATCTTCTCTGTGGAACAGATGAAGTACATATGCATTGTACATATGCATTAAAATCAATACTGCATCTAGAAACATTGTCGGGGGAACCAAGGGATGCATAATCAGCCTGCTGTATTCCTCTCTAAACGAATTGATTTTCAACACTTTCCCCTACTTGCTTCAGTTACTGTAAGCTCTAAAAAAAATTATGCCTCACTTCCCAACTTGGACATGTTTTGTCACATTTCTCTTTGTCTTTTATGACCAACCAAATCTTGTTGGATAATGTTAATGGGATTCAGGTTATTTCTTTCTCAGTTCCCACAATTCCCACAGATTTTCCTGACATTGTGATATTATTCCCACCAATGCATATTTTATTGGAAACAAGTAAAAGCAGATCAAGTACTACTGCAACATTCCATGCTGATTGTTTTGTCATTAGTACTTGGGCCACTCATGTCTTGCAAGCACTGACTATAGTAGCAGGGCCAAATTCCTGCTGTAATGTAGATCTGGGAATGGTAGAGGAAAGGAAGGCCTGGAGGATCGTTGTCCATGGGGTCGCGATGGGTCGGACACGACTTCGCACATAACAACAACAACAATGTAGATCTTCTTTTCCCAACAGAGTTTGGGTATGGTGAGTGTTAGTTAAGTTCAAACATCTGCTATTTAGCTCTTATCTTTTTCATTAGTTGCAATCAGGAAACTCAATGTTGGGTGAGTTGTTTGGAAACATCTGAGCAAATTCAGATGAACACAAGTTGCAGTTATATTTTTTTCTACTGTGCTAGATTGCTGTGTTTCCTACAACCTATCTGCCACTGCCTCCAGCAATTAAAACGTGCATAGTGAAATGTTTTAAAAAGTCTTCTGTGTTCAGACTTACTACTTAGCTGTCTCTGTCTGCCTCAGTGTTTGTCCATGAACTTAGATAACCTTAGACCAAAGTAGATGCAGCTGCCACAATGATGGCACCATGGCCCTCTTGTTTCCCCCACATCTTTTTAGTGCAGAAAGTGAGCTGCGGGCCCTGCGGGAGCTGTCAGTGTTCCGCAGGGCCTGTAAAACGGAGCTCTTCCGCCAAGTCTATGGTTGAGGCTGGGATTGGTGAGGAAAAACATTGCCCCCCCTGGAGGTCTGAAGTAGTCATCATTATCCTCCATCCCCTAATGCCCTTGTTCGGGTAGGGGAGAGTAGTATTTACCACCATGTTGGGTATTTTTATAGTCTTTTATTAGGGGGTTTAATGTGGGATTTTAAGACTACTGTTACCCGCCACAAGCCTGTTGGGAGTGGTGGGAAATAAATTGAATAATAATAATAATAATAATAATAATAATAATAATAATAATAATAATAATAATAATAATAATAATAATAATAAAGAGCTGGGGGAGGGGGGAAGGCAATTTTGGCACAATATGATGCTGGCGGAAAACAAGAGTAACTCAGCCTGCCATGCTGGGAGTCCAATCAAGATCAGGTGCTAGTGGCCATTTCTAAATGACTTCAAAATGGCAGCATCAGCTGTCTGGCAGCCACAAGGAGCTTTTTAAAATATATACATTGCTTTTCACTACACAAAGGAGTCTCAAAGTAGCTTACAAACACCTTCCTCTCCCTATAACATATACCCTGTGATGTTGGTGAGGCTGAGAAAGCTCTTCAAGAACCACTCTAAAAAAACTGTGACTAGAACTGTGACTAGCCTAAGATCACCCAGTTGGCTGCATGTGGAGGAGTGGGAAATTGAACCTTAACTCTTAACCAGTAGACCAGCGGTCCCCAACCTTTTCTATGTTGAGGACCACTTCTGGGGGTGGGGGAGAGTCGGTGGCCTGGGTGCCATGCACGCGCAGTGGCGCTGCGCAAACGCGCATGTGCGAGGCTCCCGCACATGTGCATTTGTGCCCGGGTGGATGCAAACGCGCTCGAGCAGGAGCTCTGCACATGTGTGTTTGCATGGAGCTGCCGTGCATGCATGTTTGCGCCCTGCCTGGCAAGCTTCTCGATGTGGGGGGAAGTAAAGAGGAATGCGTGGCTGGCGGCGGCCCAGTACTGAGTCCTTCGTGGCCCGGCACCGGGTTGCGGACTGGGGCTTGGGGACCATAGCACTAGACCATGCTGTCTGTGTATGTGTAAGCACCAATCCATGCAGTTTGTTCAATGTCACTCATTTAAAAGATGTTTCTGGTTGCACATGTACAAAAAATGCAACTAAACATATTTTACAATACAAATATGTCTATCTAGTGACCCAAAGCATGGCCAAAGGTGATACTGCCACCTCTCCTGTAATGGAGAGAATTTTGTTTTCAGATTGTACAATACTAGTCACAAATTGTAGTTATTTGTCCACATAGTACAAGTGGTACAGTGCAAAGCTGCCCAACGCAAACTTTGTCAGGCAACATTGAGGCATCTGGAATTCATCTTACATGTAGCATGTGAAGTTTGAACAAAGTAAGTTTGCCTGATGATTATTATATTGAAGTCCGCAGCATTCCTAGTCTAGGTATTCCCAAGCTGAAGATATCTACAATCTGTTTTTTCCTTCTTCTCAGTTGAGTCTAGGTAAGTCATACTAAGTCATACTACCAAAGTTTTACTTTCCTTGCTTAGGTTCATTTCACCCTGGTGATAGCTATCCTCAGCAAAGAGCTCAAAAACAAACAGGAGGGCATAACATCTGAAGCCTAAAACAGAGAGCGTATTTGATGGAAAGACTGCCCACTCACCTGCTTTCTTCCTGCCCAATGAAATGAAATTGGGTTCTAGGTGCAAATTTTAAAGTGAGAAAGGGAATTAACAAACCGTGCCCATTGCCCACTTGCAGAAGAAGTGGAACCATAGCTCAAAGCTAAGAATCTTCCTTGCAGGCCTGGTGCTTAAAAAAATTATCAAGCCTCCTCAACCATGATAAAAGCAACCCCTCTAGTACAGAACCCTTCTGAAACTTTGAACTATAAACAGCGGAAGATTTATCTGATAGTGGGGAAAGGACCTGGAAACAGAACTTGTACTGTGGATGTGAAGATGAGCTGGAAAATGGCCTCAGCATTGCATCATGTGTAAGAAAGGACCCATCAGTATCTTCTGGCTCTAAACTGTTGTGAACTAGTGTGGTATAAAAGTTAGGGATGTTGATTTTGAATGGGAGGAGCTCAGGGTCAGATCCCTGGTCAGCTATAAAGCATTCAGTAACTGGACGATTTATTCAGCTTAACCACTGAAGGTCCCTGCAGGAAGGAATGAAACTGACTACACTAAATTAAGGTTACTCATCTGCAACTCTATTTTTCATTCAGACAAACTTTGACAAATTCTTTATTCCATGATCCATTCAGGCCCAGAAACCCATAAAAAGTTGCAATAATTTATACTGTCTACCACACACAGTAACAGCCTCTTGTGGCGCAGAGTGGTAAGGCAGCAGACATGCAGTCTGAAGCTCTGCCCATGAGGTTGGGAGTTCGATCCCAGCAGCCGGCTCAAAGTTGACTCAGCCTTCCATCCTTCCAAGGTCGGTAAAATGAGTACCCAGCTTGCTGGGGGGTAAACGGTAATGACTGGGGAAGGCACTGGCAAACCACCCCGTATTGAGTCTGCCATGAAAACGCTAGAGGGCGTCACCCCAAGGGTCAGACATGACTCGGTGCTTGCACAGGGGATACCTTTACCTTTTACCACACACAACTGTCCTTATACAGAAGGGAGGAAAAAAAAGGAAAAAGGGAAAGAAAAAAACATATTATACTCATAATTTGTTAAAAGCATCATAGAGATACCATGCACTTCCACACACCTTGGAGAAGTAGTCAGAGGACAAAGTTGTCTTGTATATTTAGTAAAACTTCCTGTATCTACAAAGATTTATCTAAGTTTCCTGTGCCCCGAAACAAAGAAAGCTCTTTAGCTCTGCTATATAAAAACCTAGGGATATTTTTAATACTGAATGACAATTCCTACCTTCAAACCAATTATGTTTCAATTAACAAGTACAATTAATTTTCACACTTCATATATTCACATGAGAACGACAGAAACACTTAAATGTTCATTAAATCTGCCAGTACAGGAAGCAAGAGACCAACAAAAGCCATTTTTTTCAAGACAGATAAAATGTTCATATTTTTTCACAAATAAACTGACATATCACTTTCAGGTGGGTAAATTCCTGTAAGCATCTGTGACATTCACAAAGTTTGAATTTTCCTGTGGCTTTCTGATCAATCGCATTTTTATTTCCCATTTTCCCTTCCCCAAAGCTCAGGATAGCTTATAGAGTTCTATCCATCTCTGTTTTATCCTTACAACAAACTTTTGAGGTAGGTTAGGCTTATAATGTCTGAGTGGACCAAGGTCACCCAGTGAAGTGAATGCTTAACCAGTCCTAGGTGACACTCTAGCCACCACACTGCACTGGTTCACGGTTTTGTGATGGCTCTCATTTTACAGGGGAAGATATTGTTCTGTTGGCCTGCCCAGTTTACTATGACTCATTAAGATTATGTATAATGGTCTGCCAGAAGCATCAGATTTTTTTTAACCTGCCAGGGAATAGAAAATAAAGGGCAGGTAAGTGAATACCAAAGAGGTTGAGTTGCCAACATCCAGTTGGGGTCTAGAGCTCTCTTAGAATTACAACTGATCTCTAGACAATAGAGATCAGTTGACCTGGAAAATATAGCTGTTTTAGACAGTGGAAGGTTATTATATCTTCTGAATCCTAAGACATGCGTAGTGACACCTGAAAGCTCATATCCTGCTACATATTTTGTTATTCTTTAAGGTGCTACTGGACTCTTGCACTTTTCTACTACGTAAACCCTTGTTTGTGGTATTCTGGGTGGAAATCTGGAAGATGGTGAGCTTAATGAGCTTTCACAGATTCCATGTGGCCAGTTATTGGAATTGCAATCAGGAAGATATGTGGTGGTCAGCCTTGAAGGACAGTTGTTAATGACCTCTATGCTCACTAGTGGTGCCAGGTGGTTAGTGCTGGGAATAGCAGCTATAAGCTGTAAAGTCCCCAGCATGTGTTCTGGAGATTCCCACCCACTTCCTCTTTCTTCAGGAAGAGCAAATCAGTGCCTGTGCTTCTGCTAGCAAGGAGGAGCAGCATTTGCCACTAGGCTTAATTCTCTCCCTCTGCTGATGTGGGCATGTAGTCTGCCTGCAGCCATGCCACAAGAGGCTTGCAATGTGCTGCATTTGTAGCTCCTCTTTAAGCTTTTGTACTCTGTTTCAGTAAGGAGACTGAAGAAGATGAATATGATATACATTTGCAAATAATCTTTCCCAGTAAAGATTGCTCTCTTTCAAACCTGAAAGAATTCAGTGCCTGGTTCTGTGCTCATCCACAAAGGCAACTAATAACTGCATATTTTCAAAATGCCCTGTTACTCTACAGCTCTATTTCTCTGGAGGGACTCAAGACCAAGTCAGGCCCCAAAATCCCAACACCAGTATTTGCTAAGGATGTGTGAGAACAGGCAGTCTCAGCTAGTTAGAGCTAGCAGCTGTGCCAAAGACATGCTTGAAATAAGGGATTACAGACACAGCTTCTGCAAGTGGAAATATCTGAGGGCAAAGGAGAAGGCTGATTTTTTGCTTTGCTTTGTCATCAGATAATATATTGGGGGGGGGGGGGTGCCTCTATGAAATCCTGAAAATATTCTAGATTTTTCAGGATTGCTGGATTGCCACAGTTGAAGTGTGTTTAAAGGGCTCTCAGTCTCTTTAAATCAGTGGTCCCCAACCCCTGGTCCGGGGCCTGGTACCGGGCCGTAGATCAGTCAGTACCGGGCTACGGCTCCTCCTCGTCCTCATCCCCAGCTGCTGCCTCGGGGACTGCCCTGCCCCTCTGCCACCAGCTCACCTTTGGTGCTCTCTGGCAGCCGCCATGGCCGGGGCTCCCCCTCGGTGTGGCACTGTGCAGCTGCTGTTGGCAATGGGAAGTTAGGTATGCCGGTGGGAAAGCAAGTGGAGCAGGGGCTCAGGAGGCAGTGGTGATGTCCCTCGGCAAAAGACTACCCCACACACACCAGGCCTCAGTAAAATTGTCAAGCGTTGACCGGTCCCTAGTGATAAAAAGGTTGGGGACCACTGCTTTAAATAACTTCAAAATGAATTACCAGCCCGAGGAAGACATTTAAAAGGACTGTGAGACTTTAAAATTCCTTGGCATTCACTTGTGCAATTGTGAATTGCAAGCAGCACTTAAATTTCAAAGAGACAGTGTTCACTTTAAAGTTTAAAAGATATTTTCCCCCGCCATTAGAAATAATGGAGAAAGGGGCAACCTTCTTTGGGGCCTCTGGTCCACTCTTTTTCAAACTAGACAGTGTGTGGGGGGGGGTGAGGAAATATAGCAGCAGCTGTGCAGCAAATTTTGTGGGTCTACCTTAAAAAACAGTCCCCAGAACCCAAGATATCCCCAGATCAATTCTCCTATGGAGACCCTATGGAGACCTTTGACTATAATGGTCCATATAGGCTATAATCAAGGTGACCAGATTTTAACTTTGGTAAAGTGGGACAGCATTGACCGGGGGAGTTCTTGATTTAAAATTTGGTCTACATGGTGCAACAAAAAGTTTCATAGAATGCATAGAACACAAAAATAGTATTGTAATATATATATTTTAATTTCAACAAGTACAATTTGCCAGGTACCCCCAGATGTCCCTCTAAAAGTGGGACAATCTGGTCACCTTACTATAATGTAACTGGAAAGATTTGCCATTCCCAAATATTTACCAAAGCTGAACAGCCTACCAGTATTGAGATTCAAGAATACTGGGAAATTTGAGGAGTTCAACATACTCAAACTGGGAAAATACCAGGGGGGAGGGGGTTCACACTCCTACTGGGGGTTGGTTTGCTGTCATCCTCAGCTGGCATAAGAGGAGGTAATGAGCATATGTAATTGTTCTCTATGAATCCCTGGGTCTGCCTTGGTGATATGACTCACAACAAATGGAAGACTCTTTTCCTTCCATCTCACATTCACATTCAAAAGTATCTTCATCTTTACAACAGGTGAAAAATGGAAATGTACCAGTCTGTGAGAACTAATATTTTCCTCCAAACAACACCTCTGCAGAAGAGGGAGAGCAAATTTATCTTTGCATCCATGTAGCTTTCTGTCCCACAACTTACTTTTCCCCCAAAGCAGAAACACCATTTCATTGTGGAAAGATGGCTAGTGGCCAGGAGTGAGCCTGGTACCAGCAATGCATCAAACTTTTCTTAATGTGCTGCCTCAAGAAAACTTGGTTGAAGATCTGACCCTGCCTGCAAATGGGGTTGAGAGAGAGAGAGAGAGAGAGAGAGAGAGAGAGAGAGAGAGAGAGAGAGAGAGAGAGAGAGAGAGGTACAGGAAAAGAAAATGGTGTGCGTAGAAAATAATCATGTCACAGAAAGGCTAAACTAAAGCACTTCTCCTGATACCCAGTTTTCTACATTCAGAGAGTTTTTGTACGGAGGAACAGACTGTATCGTTTAGTAATACCAGGAGACTCAGGAGATAAGGGAGGAGTCAATAGTAGAGATGCTTCCTGTGCCATTGGTGCACCCAGAAGGATGACCCTATAGCAGTTCCCACACCATCAAATAATGCCAAGACTTGCTGTCTATATGATGTGACTTCAGAATTCACAGTAAACTACCACACTGGAGCATGAAGCACAAAGCTGACTGCTCCTTACAAAAAGTTTGATGGGCTCTTAAATCAACAATAACAGAGGCTCTTTCCCTGTGTTTCTTATTGGTGGATTTGGATTAATGAAGTCTCTATTGATGATTTCAGCTAAGCAGGACCTCTCATTACACTGACATAGCATCACAGAGGATGCATATGCTTGTAGCTGTAGAGCTAATTGCCCTCCTTTTTCCAAACAGATGCTGAGTGACCTTTAAATATCACAAAGGCTAAGTAGCAAAGGGAGAATAATAATGATATTATAATTGATTTGTGAATTATTGAAGAGAGTGGCTAAATGCTTGCTGTCTCAACCTTTTGCTGCCAGGAAGAGATTGTTGTGGATTTCTTGCTGTATTTTCCCTACATATTAGTGTGATTGCTAAATCACTCAGCTGGTATAGTGATGATACTCTTAACATTCCAGCCAAACTCAGGCATCAAGGAGGAGTTACCATGTTTCCTCACTATCTATTGACTGTTCATTGTCCTTTATTGGCAGCAGGTGCCCTTTATCATCCTTCTTAGTGATAGGTTCAAGAAAGATGGAAGACAATACTTCTTCACACACCATGCAATTAAGTCAATGGCACATATATGGAGAATGAATATCAGGGACTGATAGCTCAATGGCTGTTACTATTAATGGCTATTCCATGTTCATAGGAATTTGAGGAGAGGCGGGTCTCATGAAGGGATGGACTGCTGCTATTCCTTCTTCACAGCTATTTAATGCACAGAAGCCATGGAAACCATGACTTCTTGGACAACGATTCCCTCTGCCCTTCGCACCAGTATAATATATTTAATAAATAACAGGTTAAAAACATGAGTTAAGTTTCGTTATTGGTATCATAGGATCATAGAGTGGAAAGGCACCTCCAGAGTCATCTAGTTCAACACCCTGCACAATGGCAGGAACTCACAACTCCAGTCCAAACAAAATGTATAGGAATTGTCCAGGCTATTTCAAATCATTAATTTCTTTTTATAATAATTCAAAACTTTGTAAATCATCCAAAATCATAAATCACAACCAAAACGGGTTCCTAGGTAAATAATATCCCATTTTCCCAAACTTCCTCAGTGATTATCCTTTGTATTTTCTTAATGTTTTCACTGCTCCATATTAATAATCCCATGGGTTCTCCACTCATCATGCTTAAAAGCTTAAAAGCTTTTATTATTGCCTCCTCACAGAGGTAGAACAAAGGTGGGGGGAAGGTTATTTACAAGAAAGTGGGATCATGGAGCCAAGTGGAGCATTTTCTGTCCCCTCTAGGCCACCATAGGTGAGGGTGGAACCAGGCCTTGAAAGCCCAGCTCTTCCCCCATCTACATGGGCCTGCAGCAGGACAATCCCCATTAGCCTCTGCAGCATACCATGGAATGTGCTGTGGGGCAACAGAGTGCCTAATATGTGACAGACCTGGGGTGGGGCTGGGTTGGTTGGGCTGGTGCCAATGTCTTATGGCTGCAGGGATTAGCCCAGCTGCTATATGGGCACGGGCCTGGTTTTTTCCGCCCATGCGGAATCTGTATAGTGGAACAATTGCATACTATTTGGGTAGTACCCTCCAATATAAGCCTAAGGATACTTGTCTGGGAGCAAACCAAGGGTTCCCTCAGAAGATGACAGGAGATTTGAGGGAGACGGTGCCTGGGAAGGGTGGAATTTGGGGAAGATGCAGTGCCATGAGCAGCTAACATTAGGCTGCTTCCTCAGTCTCTGTGACTGCTAGCTCACAGACTAAGGGAAATCCCAAGATTGTTACTACTTGGAAACCATTTTTTTCATCAGTTATGGGCAGAATATTGAGGCTGGGGACAGGTAACTGGAAGACCTAAACCCCATTGAGTGGGTCTACTTAAGATTGTTCTCTTCAAGTATTGCAATATATGACTGGTGGGTCACAGTTTGTACAGTCTTCCTCTGGAAGTATAAAGGTTTACTGACCTGAATGACTGGTGTAGTGCAGAACTTTAGGCTAGATTTGGGTTGAAAAGGAATCTTGTACTTAATGCCTTTGAACTACTTACCCTATTTCCACAGTGGTTTGGTTTTGAAAACCTAGTTAATTAAGTGCTTTAAAAGAGCTGCACCCTGAAAGGAGAAAAAAAAGGCCGTCATTTCCTTAGCTGTCTATAACCCAATTTAAGTACTCAGTGGAAGTAGCACATCTGTTTCTCGAGACAATTAAGTTATTAGTTACAGATTAATTTAATAAGCCTGACAGATGATCCAAGAATCTTGAGGCATAATCAATAAACCTGGAATGTAAGGAATGGAAATAGGTTTTGGAACATTAGCAAAACCTTGCCATTGAAAGATGAATTTATGCACAAGTGCTGCACTTAATAAGAAATCTCAGGGGGGTTTCTGTAGTTGCTATAGAAAATGAAAAATTTAAAAACCGAAAATACATAGCAGGCCTGCATAACTTACAACAAACTAAGCTAAATATTGTCTGAGGATGGCAGAATCCCTTGCCTTGGCTGAAGGGACAAGAACCTGTCCTCAGATGGCCATGAGAAGAGCTTGCCTTTAAAAGAATCACTGTTGCTGCAACAACTGACTTGTGGCAGATCAGCTTAGTGGAGCTTCAGCTAGAGTTGCCAACTCTGGGTTGGAAAATACCTGGAAATTTGGAGCTAGATCCTGTGGAGGGAGGGGAAGGACCTCCGTGGGATAAAATGCCATAATGTCCTCCCTCCAATGTAGCCATTTTCTCTGTTCTCTCTGTTCTGTCACCTGGAGACGTTCTAAATTTCCACCCAGAGGTTGGTAACTCTAGCTGCAGCAGAGGTTGGGATGACTTCCTGACCTCCACTGACCCTTGCATAAAGCTGGCTAGCTGTAATGGGTATGTACTACACCATCTTTAAAAGATTCAGAGGAATATGAAGGAAAGGTTCCAAGCTGCCTAGTCCAGACTGTGCAGGAGATATGAAGAGTATGCCCACCAACTCCATCCACTCTCAAGGTAAGGCTGCTTAAGGGTGTTGGACTAGAACTGAATAAATGGAGCCAGTCAGAATGTGTTAAGAATCCACGAACACCCCAAATACAGCTCATCCTCCTCCTGTGGCTGCTGCATGAACAGCATTCTTCTCACGCATATTTGTCATAGCCCCAGACCACTCTCAAACTGGAATATTTATTGTGCCTCAGTCAGTTGCTATATATGTCTACCAAGACTCATTCAGTTTTTTTAGTCAGATGCTATATTGTCCTGGCATATATGCATGTCTATGTTTATTAAGTGTTGGGATGGGATGAGTATAAGAACAACTTGTCCAAGGACAGGTCTCCACCAGCAATTGGTGAACAGTTCAGCATGTAGTATTCTAAAGGGTAAAAAGAAAAAATCTTCAGCTAAGGTAGAAAAGAAGAGGCAGTATGACAATGAGAACAAAAAGCATTCAAAATGTTTATCCAGTTCTGAAAGCAAAGCCCTGAAAATCTCATTCCTACTGACTTGTAGTTCAGGATCTTGTATGTGGAACTAGTTGGAATACACAAGATCTGCAGTATTAACCATGATTCAAAAGGATATGAAGAGTATCCTCCACAGAGGGATCGAAGGAGATGTGTATATAGCTTCCAGTTCCTTTGAACACAGTTTCTCCCAGCTTGATTGGGCTATTCCATGTAAAGATAGTTTTGCAATGCCAGAAACACTTGAAGATACTAATATTTAGAAATGGGCCATCTCCAAATGGGTACTGTAGTTTAGAAGTTACCCTTAAGAAATATTGCCACCAAATCATTAATAGAAATAAAACAGTATAGTGGCCCAGTATATTGGGTTATATTTTAACACAAATCTATGATTGTATTAAAGAAACCTTAGTTAATTATCTGAATGTGGACAACTATAAAATGTATGATCCGTTAAGGTTCATTAAACTGGGATCTGATGCCAGGATTTAAAGTTGGTTATTAAACACAAGGTTTTGTGCTATGATGCTGTGCTATGTATGAATGTAGTGACCCAGCTTAATCCTGGTTTGCATATTCACCAACATTCTATGCCTGCTGTGGTTGTAGGGGCAACTCATTAGCAAGACTACTCTCACTGGCGGTCTTTCCCTGTGCTTTCTGAATTTGCCTGGACCACTCCTACCTTCTTAAATGCCCAGGAATGTGGCACACTCTTTTCATTCATACCATGGTAGGATGACAACTGCTGCAGAGAACAGACATCACTCCTGTTTGCAAAGTGTGAAAGAACATCTCAATACCACATCAGCTGCAGAGGGCCAGCATAAGGACTGAAACTCCCACTTCTTCAGCAGAGTCCTTAGTACAGGTTGTGCCAGGGCCTCCTTCAGCCATCACAAAGCCACCAAAGGTGTCTCAGGCATTCCTTCTCAGCCTGATAGGAAGTCTTTTGTTTGTGCCTTGATGTGTCAACAGACACCTGTCATCCATCGACTGCTACATCATCACCAAGAGGCATAAGCTTCTTTGCAGGCACGTGGACATGGACTCTTCTTGTTACAGCTGTGACCACTAAGGTTGAACTTCTTCAGCCACAGAATGATCTGAAAGATCAATGATATTAATGATGCAAAGTACACCCAGATGAATAAGGCAGGGGGATTTGGAATGCAGCTAACAATTTGTTCTCTGCAACAATAAGTGAGGTGTATCTGCTAGGGAGGAGGAAGAAGAGGAACTCTCATGATTCTCTCAAATATAGAGTGCTGAGATGAAACAAGTACCAGATTACTCTTCATTGCCTCAGAGATTCTATTGGGAATAAACCTAAAGTGACAAATACTTATGTCTCTCTACTCTGTATCCCTCTACTTTGGCAGGTGTTGGCAACTTTGCTTAGATCAGCTGTTTTCAAGCTTTAACCCCTGAAATATTCATTGGGCTTTGAATAACCCTGGAAGTGATGCTAACTGGCCACACCTTCCTGCCACACCCCCAGAAGTCACATTAGTTCTGCTCTACTAACACCAACCAATAGGTGGCCCCTGGCCCCAAGGAAGTACGGTTGGCTTCAACCATGGTCAGGATGTTTTCCGTCCTGGCTCTCATGTGGTGGAATGAGCTCCCAAAGTTGATCTGGGCCCTGATGGAGCTGGCACATTTCTGCAGGGCTTGTAGGATGGAGCTCTACCACCAGGCTTTTGGTTGCTCTCCCCATCAAAGATGTCCCCTGACTGAAGACTAATTCTGGGAGAACTGAAAAGTTCCTAAATAAATATTTTGGGAACTCTCAATGGAAACTGTCAGAAAACATTTACCACTTTTCATAAGCTATCATTGTATTTTTCTAGGAATATCTTTTGAAAAAGTCAGGTGCTCCCAGGTTTAGAAAGAACAGGAGGAATTCTTGCTGAGGTTTGAGTTTCATTGAGAGACAGAGAGAAATCCTTGAGGCTGTGATGTGTCACGGATGCAAATTAACATGGAATCTGGAAGGAAAATTAAAACGTTACGCTTCACTTCCAAGGCTGTGCTTACTGTTATGTTTATTTCCTCTGTTTATTCATGCAGTTCCTAACACACTTGAGGATGCCAAGGTAAGTGCTATTCTTGTTCATTAACACATTACATGGATCAGTGCTCTCATGATACACCAGGCAAACACAAGTTTTTCTATTATTCTCTGCTTTGGACTGACATATCGACTTGCGTGTGTCTTCAAGAATAACCTGTAAGATAAGAATAAACCTCCTGCACAAGTTTGAATAATGAACACCTGAATCTCAAATTGTGCAATTTATGTGACAATTTCATCACAATCCATACTGTAAAACTGGCACATTCTTTGCCTTCAGTTCCTAGACTATGAATCCCAGGGTTAGCAAGAATTAGATGCTTTAGATCTTCAAACTTCTTTTTCCCAGAATAATTTCATTTTGCTTTACAGACTATCATCTCTTCTCTCTAGTAATGACCTTGTTGCCTTTTTCTTACTCTCCAGTAAGCATAGGGTTAATATACCAGTTTGAGAAATCAGAGCGCTAGAAGTTGCAACAAATCAGGGTAGCTTCTGTTAAGTTTCCTTGCAAACTTGACCTTCCCAGAATGAAGAAATGCTACTGATGCTTCTTTGACTACGAGCCATAATTCATGAATTTTGGTTGGCAGGCCAATGTTGCCTGTGGAAGTAAGCCAAAGCTTTCTCTAAACTATAGAGTTGGATTTGCAAAGAAAACAATTTTCTGGGCAGTGGTGAAAACGCAGAACTCAAACACTGACTTAATGGCTGCTAGTGTGATGTAGCTGCTAGAGTTCAAATCTTTTATCAGGTATGGAGTCCATTTTTTGACCTTAGGTCAATTAGGGCTTTCCCACACATTGGGCATTATAGAGTGAAGCCTGCTGTATGGCAAAGTGCTAGAATTAATTGTGACTCACCACCACTCCACACCTCTTGAGCTGTCTCGCATGTTTCTGGCTGCTTTCCGTGCGTCTTGCACGCCTCACTCGCTTCTGGAAAAGCGAGATGACAGAGCAATGCACTTTAGGCTTGTTGCGCGGCTTGTTGCGCTTTGGCCTGCCTACCACTGTCAATCACTTTGGGCAACTAATCCCCTTCCAGCACTTCTGGCGATTGCCAAATTTTCTTTAAATATACTCATTCATTTAAACTTCTATACACATATTCATAGTGGCCCAGACAATCTTGGGGGGAGGGGGGATTCCCGGGCACACAATGAGAATCTTGAGTTGGTGAGGCTGTGTAAAATTGTTCACTGTGTGCAATGGGAACTTGATTATAAAGCTCTTCTGCGTATCTCCAGGCTCGCCGAGGTGAGTGTCTGCCTATTAGTTGTTCCAGGCAGTTCACCTAAAAAAAAGAAAAAGAAAAGAAATTCCCATCCCCAAGAAGAAGGGAGAAGGAGGTGGGTGCGAAGGCGGAACATTGGAGGCAGATGTAGCACTTCTTTGCCTCCATACATTTCTTTTGCTGGTGATCTGCTGGTTTTCCATCATGTGATAGCACTTTTTAGGTTGGTGACACTTTGTGCGATTCCCCAACTAGCACTTTAAAATGGCAGATGTAGTGAGCAGTTTGCTAGCCAGATGTGGGACGTCATATGGAATGGCCAGAATATTTGGGCTGATCCTGCGTTGAGCAGGGGGTTGGACTAGATGGCCTGAATGGCCCCTTCTAACTCTATGATTCTATGATTCTATATGGCATCTTCACAGGGTAAGCATGACACTACACTTATGGCATACAAAAAAGCCCTTACTCTCTCTTTGACTAGCTTGCATTACATCAGTTGTGAAGATGTAGAAGAAGAAGAAATAAGTATTCAGATAAAAATATGATCCAATTACCATAACACTATTTTAGTCTGGAAAACATTGTTTTAAGGGGTCAGTGGTTTGTTTTGTTTGGTCTAAGTATTTTATGCTGGGCTGGATTTTTAATACTGGATTTTAATTAAAATATTTAATATTTTGATTGTTTTTATATTGTAAGACACTTTGGGTGAGTTCCTGGACAGGTATTATAAAAATTTCTAAATAAATAAATCCCTTCCAATTTACCTTTACAAGTTACAATGAATGGCAAATTAGAAAAGAACCCAGAAATGTTTCTTAAACACATGCACAAACACTTTACTATTCAGTACATTAAATACACTTTTTCTATTTTTTCATCTCTTTCCCCAGAATCTGGTAAGAAAACTGTAGTGGAAAGGCTTTACAACTCTGGAAATAATAGGGCCCTTTCTTCCTAGAGTTCCCCTGGTGGCTCACAGCCCTGTCAGAAAGCTGCTTCTTTGCCCTCTCTCTTGCCTCTTTGGTAGCATGCCCAGGGGACTGATGCCAAAGAAGTGTGCTCAAAGAAGTGGAAGTGCGCTCAAAGGAGAAGTCATCAGTTGAGCCCATCAGGACACTGGAGGAGGTCATTTGAAAAAATATCTGCAAGTTCCTATTCTAACTATGCTAAATGCATATCTCCGATGCACCTTGTGATTTTGAAACATGTACACTGCAGGTCTTGCACAATCCAACAAATCTCCTGGTCTCTGGCATGCAAACAAACCCTTTTATATCCATATCTGTCATGGCATATCTTTCCTGCTTGCCTCTCATCCCCACCAGCAGCAAACTGTTGTCCTTATACATTTGCATCTAGGTATTAATGTCCAAGTCCTGTCTCCTAATGATTTAAAATTGCCATTCAAATTGGAGATGTCCTTCAATGGGAACAGGTTTGTGAGATACTATAAGTCACTTAGAAGCAACCACTACTTGCAGAAAGTGAGAGATTTCAAAAATGTTTGCATTGATTTGGATTCAGGGTTACTTCTAAATAACCATACAACCATTTAGTTTTGCCAACAGGAGGGATATCAAGGGCTGTCAGGGAGCAACAAGGCTTCTTCCACTAGGAGAGAAAGGGTCATCTGTCCCTGTGAGGTCAGAGGTGACATTTCCCCTGGCACAAAGATGCTGTTGTGGTTTTCCTTGTGTGGTAGCTAAGCTGAGTTTCATCAGTTACCTTCCCTACCCTTTTTTAGCCAGGAAAGGATGAAATGGCTGAGCACTCAAGTCATCTCCATCCTGACTGTATTGATATCAGGTTTCAATGGGGGAGCGGAAAAGCCCACAGCGGAGCTTGTAAAATGGACAGAATATGGAAATTATCCATAATAACCATACTATGAAACATTTTGCTTTGTTTCTTTTTTCTGGCTGGATTAGTTTTGACTCCATAGCACTAATAAACAAAAATAATAATAATAACATTTTCTATGGCAAGAATGAGCCAATTCACTGTTTCACTGAGTGGGCGGACAAAACAATTTCTTTCTCTCACTACTGCAGCAAATGTGTGAAGTGGGATGTGTTGATCTCATATAAAGTGAGATCGATGTGCTCCAGAGCATTCGGAACTTGTGGAACTTCCTATAGAAAGGCAACAATTTCACCATGTATTAAAGCAGAATTAGTAAAATGTCTATCCTTCATATAAATGGAATTCTGTAACCCATTTCGTTCTGAATGTATGCATCTGCATTGGTGATCTATATCTGTATGTGTCAACAGAATCTATCAAATTGAGTTTGTATATTGTATATTGTTTATATTCACATAGTTTGTTGATAATATCCAAAACTGCCATTAAGAAATGATACATGAATAAGGGGTCAGTCATGGTTAGTACATGCATAGGAACTGGGATTACTTCCATGTGAGCTATCTGAACTGACTGTATAGAACCTTTCTCCACAGAAAAGTACTGTTCTTAGTTACTAAGAGAATTCCATCTATGGTGATAGATGGTTGATGGCTCACTTGTATGCAGAAAGCTTCATTTGATGCTATGGGGGTAGTGATACAAATACATGTGTGAATCACTGCCAAAGCTGCAAAAAACAAGCAACTTTTAAAACTGAACGCTGTCTTTCCTTATCAGCTGTGGGAATGGAGGAGGCAAACACTCTAGAGCAGGGGTAGTCAACCTGTGGTCCTCCAGATGTCCATGGACTACAACTCCCATGAGCCCATGCCAGCATTTGCTGGTAGGGGTTCATGGGAACTGTAGTCCATGGATATCTGGAGGACCACAGGTTGACTACCCCTGCTCCAGAGGGGAAAAAACTGGATAAGTGTGTGATTTCTTTAGGCAGCTTTTGTATTGCACAGGATTCAGCTAGGCAGTGGAAAACTAGTGTCTTCTGAAGGATGAGAGTCAAAGTAGCACCAATTCTGGCACCACCCAACCTTACCTCTGTGTTTTTTTTTAACCTCACACTGCATTAATCTGACATTATCTTTGAACATCTGTCAAGATTCACAGTCAAAGGTGACAAGGAAGCTGTAAGGACCAAAAATGAGCTGACTTCTCAAAGTCCTTGTTTAACTTTTATCACAGTTCAACAGTTGCAGAGGATACAGCTTCCTGAAGCATGAAACCTCTTAATCTTGACAATTCAATGTGTTACGGAAGGTTCCCTCCATCTCGCCCTCAGCCACGCTAATGTGCCTTCAGCTGCTTCCTCAGATCATCAAGCTGTCCAGCACTTTAAAAAGAAAAAAAAAAGCATTTCCACCCACACGGGGCTTTTTCTCTGTTTTTAATAAAGTCACTAAAACCATATCAATGCCCCTATGCATAATTCAGCATCTCTTGACACTAATGCTAGCTAAATAAAGGAAGTGATATGACTCCTGTTAGAGATCTTTTATTTTGTAGCAGCTAAAGTGCTCATACTTGCAGCCTGTCATATTTGCTCAACTCTCTCCCTTGAACAACCCTGGCAATTTTGCTTACTGATGTCCAGTTCAAATCTGCCACTTTGGTGCTTTCAGATCAAGTTTTACAGAACAGCTTGCCTTCTTACATCAAAAATCTAAAGACCTAGTGATGTATTTCAGGTTAAATATTGGACTATGACCTATGAGTCCAGGGTTCTAATAAAGTCACTTTTTCTTAGCTACACCTACTTCACTATTGAGATATTTGGTTAATATAGCAGCATTTTGGCTAGTCATAGGAGTGTGATATTGAGTGCAGTAAATAAATTTCCTAAGAAGTATAGTGCAAAGAAGGTAAACTTTATTCAAGTAGATTCAGTTCACATTCAGGTTGCAGACAAACGGAGAGAAAGAAGCCTAATCAAAAGTTAGATTATTACAAACTGTCAGCTTGTCCAGCATCATGTGTGTGGACATATGAGGGCATTATTATTACAGGAGAGACCTGCAGAGACATGTGTTTCCATGGAAGGCTGTGCGGAGTGAGTAAGAGGACAAAACAAGAGAGAAGAGCGGGTCAGAGGGCAGCTTCCAGGTTAAGACTAAAGAGGTATTCCATTCAAGGAGATAACACCTATATATACACAAAGTGGTACAGCACCACCACCACCACCACAATCACCACCCTGCCCAAAGTTCAGGCATGCTGAGTCATTCATTCTAACATTCATATGGTGATTGTTAAGATAAATTAGAGAGCAGGGAACAGTGCATGTTGCTTTCAGATCTTTGGAGAAAAAGATTAAAATGAGATCATTAAAGTATATCTTGCTTATATGCTACCTTGTTAGTTCTCAGTAAGCTTTTCAGGGCCGGTTTATCCATGTAGCAGAGGTAGCACATGCTATGGCCTTGCATGGTGCCTTCTTCATCATGTATGAGGGCCATAGCATCTCTCCATCCACATTTTCTTTCCCAAGGGCATTCAGAGTGATACCCCTTTCCACTGTGTGGGCTTCTCTGCCCCCAATCTGGCTTCTACCACCATTTGTACTCTGCTAGGGGCTTGCAAATCCTTAAACTGGCTGTACTGCAACAGGCCCTGCAAATGTTTAAACTACTCCCAAAGCTTTGTCACTGTTTTCTTATAAGACTCTATTGAGTATTGCTACTCTTGATGCAAGGGAGTCTTCTGCTAACAGAAGAGAAGGCCCAAAGCTATAGGAACAATACCCCCTATAAATTATGCCCCCAACAAATCCATTTTAGCCTAAACTGGAGCTCATAACGACATTGCAGGAGAATATGAACAAGAGATTCCACTGACTGGAGGGGGCACTCAGTGACATAGCAATCTAAAAAGGGATTCTTAGCAGGTGACCCAGCAATATCATTGAAAAGGGGCAGCTGAATTGTGAATGTATAAAACTCCTACTTAACTTGGGGCTAATGAAGCAATCTCAATAAGAAAGGAGTTTACCCTTAGACACAAGGCCCAGGGCAAGCAGAAAACATCTGAGCATCAAAATGAGTATAATTTTTGTCTCTGCATAAATCAATCTGGCATCCTGTTTTTATTTTTTGAACTCATTTATAGAGGAAGAAGAAAGATCTTCCACCCTTAAGATTTCCTAGAGAAAACTTCAAAAAGTTCAAGCCAGAGGAGCTTATAAGAATCCCTGAGGGTTAGGTTTACCAAGCTACCCTCAGGGGTCTCAATGAACAGATGAAACCAAAAATTAAAGGCACATACCCAGGCACAGGCTTCTATAGAGCTAAGACAAAATTCATAATAAAAGGCTGTTGATGAAAAGCAGTTGAAGAGCCCTCCAATTGCCCAAAGGATATAGAAATCCATAGAGGGACACTGTAAAAAAGTTGTGAAATCACCACTGAGTTAAAAACTCTAATAGCAGCTGGAATACCATGTGCCCCATTAAAACTAAGGTGGCCAGTTGTCCCGCCTTTCGTGGGACAGTCCCGCATTTGGGGGCATTCGCCCCACGTCTCGCAGTGTTTTTCAGATGTCCCGCGGCATTCTCCAATTTTTTTTTAATTTAATTTTATTTTTTGCTGCGCTGCGTGGCAGCCCAGCAGGCAGCCCAGCAGGCAGGCCAGGCTCAGAAGGCCCTCATGCAGGGACCTGGGCTCTGGGGCGGGGCTTGCACGGTGGCACCATTCCTGCCAGGGCCCACTGCTCTGCTGCTGCCTGCTTGTTCTTTCAGACATGGATCTGTCTGCCAGGCTCTTCCTGGGCTGCCGCCACCGCCCTTCTTGACTTGAGGCCAGTTGGGGAGGGAGGGAGGTCTTGTCTGCCACCACCACCACGCTGCGCTGCCGCCCTTCTGAGACCAGTTGGAGAGGGGGCGGAGGGAGGGCACCGCTGCCGCCACGGCAGTGCATCCCACCTTACAGCCCCAGATTTCTGGTCACTTTAATTTAAACACACACACACAAGTACCTTCATTGTAACCATAAATTTCTAAGTGGCAAATTGATAATGACATCTGCAGGACAAAGTATAGTGATATAAAACACCCTAAAAGAGTAAATCTGTGAAATCTTCTGCCTATTCATTAGCTAAGTCTCTCTTTTAGCCAAAGAGTGAGGTACAAAGTTAATTTTAGTTTTAGTAAAATTAATAGATAATTCCTCATGCAAACAATAAGTATGAAACCTTTGCAAAGCCCAAAGAAGACTGACCCAGGAATTGGGAAAGTAGAATTGATTTGCCTGCATAAAGTAAGACCGGGACAGAAACATCCAGTAATTTAGGCAACTGAAGAAAAGGATTGGCAAACAAACAAACAACCCCCCTCAAACCCCGTCAAATCAGTCAAAGGCAAACTAAATAAAGATGGTGCTAAACGGCACCCCAGTCAAATCCACCCACTCCTCCAGATGATAGGGAACACCACACTTGGGCTTGGCGATATTATTTTGTTTTGCTCTGTTTGGCACTTTTCTTCCCACCTCTTTGCTTCTTGCTTGTTTATTTGTCTCCCCCTTTAATGTTCACACTGGCCTCTGAGCAGAACTTTGGTCAAGAGATTGAAATGAGAGTTATACTAATCTGGGGCTGCCTCCTCCAGCAGTGAGAAATTTGCCTCAGGAGCAGAGCCATAGGAAAAGCCCCCCCCCCCCCATTGGAGTTCTATTCTCTTACCACATACTAACCACATAATCTTTTCTGCCTAGTATTAGGGCAAAATTGCTTGGTATCAGGAAGTGATTTTTGTACTTTTGGATTTTGGATAAAAATTACGGCACTAATTAAATGCTGTCTCTCCCAATCCATCTACCCACCCAGTTTTCCCAGCACACTTCTGAATCTTCTCCTGCAGTCTTATGCCTTGAAACATCTCTTGAGAGAAGCATGAAGGTACACCAATTAAACCAACAAAGGACTCACAATATGAGCAAAAGCATCTAATTTGTCTCTGGAAAGCTGATGGTGTGCTGTATTACAGATACGTTAACTTCCCTCTAAGACTTCTATGCATGCCTGCTTGTGATAACACTAAATAATGCACATGTAGCTTGGAGATAGGCAGCAATCACTGGCACTGAAAGCTCAGATACTTTTCACATTCAGCCCAGTTAACCTCCTTTTAAATGTTTAGTCTAGTAAATAGCCCAAAGCCAGATACTTGTGATTGTAACACAAAGATACAATATTGTACATACCCAGTGGAGTGTGGACATCAGCAAGCACCACCCCATGACACAGCCAGATCTCTACATATTAGATTATCAGCATCCCCCCCCCCCAATGAGTCTCAGACCGTTTCTGCACACTAGAACAATACATCATTCTTCCCCCTTTTGGGGAATCATGGTGTTTTGGAATCTATTTATGTCTGGGTGAATTTGTGAGACATTGGAAATGGTAACTAGAGCTCAAAGAGTGCTTGTGTGAATGGTAGGCTTTAAAACAAGGAGCATGCATGCCTGGATGATCAATAGAAGCCTGCTTGATCACCTGCCCCCCTTCCCCTTTCATTCCCGACCTCCAGAAAACACAAATATGAGTGGTGTTTTGCCTGCCTGATCCCCAAAAGACCTTGAACACTTTAAAGAAGATTTTATCTTACCTTTGACAATGTAGCTTCGGGATGCAGGCAATGCCATCTGGAGGGGCCTCTAAAACCTGCCAGCAACCAGAGGCTGTCCAGGGGCAGATTCTTCATGCAGAAACAGTTTCAGCATTCAGGATGATGGGGACCTGGCAATACTAGCCCTCCCCTGGTGTTCTCATCCCTTCAAACCAGGGGGAAATTGTGTTGCCAGAAGGCTCCTTATGCCAGGGGAAATTACCACAATTAATACTTTCATTTCAGTGGCATGAAATAGAGTGTCCAACCCCAATTTAACATTTGTCTTATCTGATCATAAAAGTCAGCCCTTCGTATATCTAGACATGTTCTTTAGGCTTTCCCACACAGACTACATTGACCTGTAATCCTTGAGCTAGGAATTCAAATACCAGTTTTCAGATTTTTTTCCCCAAGACCATGATGGAATTTAAAGAAGGCAAATGGGAAAGGTTTCCATGAGGAAGAATCAGTTTTTTATACCCCACTTTTCACTACTTGAAGTAGTCTCAAAGCAGCTTATGTCACCTTTCTTTCCTCTTCCTGTAGTAGACACCATGCGAGGTAGGTGGAGTTGAGAGAGCTCTGACATAATTGATTTGTGAGAAAATTTCTAACAGGACTGTGAATTGTCCATGGTCACCCATTTGGCTGCATGCACAGGCATGGAAAATCAAATCCAGCTCTCCAAATGAGTGGCTGCCACTCTTAATCACTATATCAAACTGGATAGGTGTCTTGGAAGGTTCAGTCCAACATAATCTGATTTGTTGGAGCTGTTATATCTAAAGCTAAAAGGTATATTCCTCAAGGATATCTGAAAGAGCATATTCCAGTCTTGAGTGACAAATGTGAGAGTTTGTATCAAAATTACCTAGAGTAGCGATCCCCAACCTGTGGTCTGTGGACCACATGTGGTCCTTCGACTAATTGGAGGTGGGCCCCGAAGGATGCCTTCTCCCCCCCCTTTACTTCATCCCCCCCCCCCAGCCTTTTACAACACACTTCATTGTTGTGGCGTGTCTGTATCTTATTTTGAAGGGATGTTTAAACATTACCATAGCAATCAGAGAGCGCTAGGGCAGTGGTTGAGAGTAGAGGAGTAAACTACCCTCCCCCACACCGGGCCGCAGTAAAAGGCGTTGAGTGGTCCCCGGTGTTGAGTGGTCCCCGGTGATAAAAAGGTTGGGGACCACTGACCTAGAGAACAAAGACCCAGACATAGCAGGTGAATTATTCCATGAACTCAAGCTGCACATAGACTGACATGATGAAACAACTACAAATGTGGATTTCAGGCATTCCAGTTTAAAAAAAAAACTAGGTTTAAGGAAATCTAGTGATGTCATACCAGGGAACTGTCTGATTGGTTTCCCTCTCTACAGCTCCATAGACCAAGATTTTACAATCAGGATTAAAAAGAACTACCGATTTTGAAAGGCACCTGCCCTGAAGTCTGTGAGCTCTAAGGGGATTTCAGTACTGATGAGATTTCCAAGGTATTGAAGGATATTAAGAGTGGAAAGGCACCACACTTTGTATGATCACAAAGAGGTGACTCAAAAAATTTCTCATTGACATCATTAAAAAAGGAAAAGTCCTAGGGAATTCAAGAAAGCTGCTGATGGGGGTCCCCGCCCCCTTGGACTATCTGAGGCTATGGAGACAGGGTTCTCTTTCTCTGCAGCTTCACAGTGTTCACTAGGGAAGCATTCAAAGAATCTACCAAGCAACTGGTCCTCAAAAGCTTGGAGGTGTCTTTCCTCCCCAGACCATTCTGAGGGTCTTCAGGGGAAGAACTTAAAGAAGCTGCCAAGCAGCTGATAGGATCAGTTGTTGGGGGGATACTCTGGATCAGCTGTTGGGAGGGGGGCTTTCAGACCTTTCTGAGGCTATGGAAAGAGAACTCTCTCTCTCCAAAGCTTCAGAAGGTTCTTTATGGAAGAATTTAAAGTTGGTGGGCCCTAGCTCAAAGAGGTACACTGGGCAACCTGGTGGAATGAGCTCCCAAAACATACCCAGGCCCTGCCAGAGCTGCCACAGTTCTGCAGGGGCTGCAAGACATAGCTCTTCTACAAAGCCTTTGGTTGGGGCCAAGGTTAATATTTACCAGGCTCCATCTATCTACGTATCTATGTAAGAAGCCTCAGATCTTAGCCTAGCCTTTGGGAGAACACCATTACTCTGAATATGGGTTGTTGCTGCTGATCTTCTACACTGACTGTGTTAATTATTTTAAATTAATTTGAAATTTAAATTTTATCTTATTTTAACTTTTTATCTTATTGTGTTCCTATATAATGTTGTACACTGCCCTGAATTGGCTTACTGGGATGGTATAAAAACAAACAAATAAATAAGTAAAAGACCATACCAAGTAGCTAATCCTAAGAATCAACTGCTTGGTGGGGTCTTTCTCCTTTCCTCCAACAATTCTGAGACTGCAGACAGAGAATTGTTTATCTCTGCAGCTTCAGAGGGATCTTTGGGGGAAACAAGACTCTGCCAATCAGCTGGGATAGTTTTTCTCCCCCACCCCACTGGAGAATGCTGGAGGCTGGGATCTGAGGGTGAATTAGCCCCATGCCTAGCCTCCTCAACTCTACTGGGGCCGATTCAGCAGATCCCAAGTATATTTGTTGCCCTCCCTCCAAAGCTCAGAGGAAGGGCCGTTTGGAGGCATTTAAAGGGACTGAATAACTTTAAACTCCCAAGTTGACAAACAGCTGATCACCAGAGCTGCATCTCTCCACAGAAGGATCAGCTGTCTGGTGTTTTCCCACACTGGATAAACTCAGATCAATTTGTCAGATCAGTGATTCAGTTGACTCGAGTTGTACCAAGTCAGTTGTACCAAATCTAAAAAGTAATAATTTATTCTCAGTGTACATCCCTAGGGAGCTCTATAAGGCTGCCAACTTCCTGGTAGTCTTGGAGATCAACCAGTTATAACTGGTCTCCAGATTACATAAATTAGATAATCTGGTGCAAATGGCTGCTTTGGAGAGTGAATTCAATAGCTCCCCCCACCTTCCTTTTCCAGGTTCCCTCAACCCAAATTTCTAGGAATTTACTAACTTGGAGTGGGCGGTCCTAGTGAGATAGGATAATGGAGATAGGATAATGGACTAGCGGGACTCTTCAATGTTATTTATTTTGTATCCTGTATGGCTTTTATATCTTACTTGATTTAAAAGTATATATATATATATAAAATTCCCCATTCTTTTCTGAATCTTTGGTGCTGAGATCTTTGGTGGCCTTTTCCTCAGATGAGACTGACTATGATTTATGGTCTGTTCAATTTGCCTTAATTGGAAAGGAGAGATCATTGTTGACAGCTCTGCTGCTTGCTTAGTAAATAATGGGGTAATGCTACCTGGACGGAATGTTCAATTGCTAACATTATAAGAAAGAAAGTACTGGATCCAATTTAAAATGGTTATTAAATAAAAATAGTATGTTTTATTAACTAGAACACATTTTCTATTAAATGAATAGATTATTTTGGAATTATTTTGGGTTTAGGTGAAACTTTTGGAAAACCCCATCTAGTTAGGTGTTTTATAGGGTTGGATGAATAATTCCCCTGTACCAATTTTAACATGTTATATAAAAGTTAGAACCCCTATCTTATTGCCTGTGAAACAGACCCAGCATCTTGTACCAGAAATTAATAAGCCCAAATAGCACTTTGAATGTCAATTTCATATCTATCAGAACTTCTCAGAAATATGTAGCTTATGACTCCTACTAGAAACCATACTCAGACTTAGAAGCATCTCTACCTAAATCTACAAGAGCAGAGAGAAGGGTTGTGGCTATTAAATAGTCAAGGTAATCAATTCTGTCTAAAAATGATCTGTTCTAAGGTCCCCAGGCAATGCTCAGGGAATTTCTCAAATATGGCTTTTACCATAGAAATTTGGAAAATTCCCAGTGTCACATGGCACCATGATGATACTTCTGGTTCTGAAACCAAGGTTAAACTTTTCCTCCTCCACTTTGTTCTAACTGCTGCATGATCCTCAGGGGAGAGATTGTCTACCATAACAGACAATCATGCAGTCCACTCCTAACCTATTCTTTTATCAAGCCTGGATAAAAACCACAAGCAGCTAATCCATTCTAGGATAGATGATGATGACGATGATGATGATGATGATTAACTGAATGTATAGTTCACCTTCCTCCAGGGACTCAACCCAGATTACAACAGCAATCTAACCCCCATAAAAACCCTAATCCTTAAAACAAAGTCAAGTCTCACTCAGATGACTGTAAGAACTCTCCTACCTCCCCACATTCATCCCCCGGGGTGTTTGCACATTGGTATAGTGCCGCTTGAGGGAGGTATTGCTCTTCAGAACTTGGCCTCAACCAAAGACCTAGAGGAAGAGCTTTGTGAAACAAACACACAGATCAAGCTGATTCTACCTATAAAGTGGTCTGCAATTCAGTGAGAACACAGATACATGAAACAGACAATCCTGTCAAAGAATGAGGGCAAATAAGTTTGGCAGTTATTGCAATCAAAAATATTGGTACTTGGATAGGGATGGATTGAGTCCTTGGAGTAATGGGCTGGAGTAAAGGGGCTGGAGTAAAGGGGCCCCAATGGTGGCATCAGGAAGATAGATTCAGTTGTTTTCAGGTAGATGCAGGAATGTGCTCCAGCATAAAACCTGTGCATTCAGCTAGAGTGGGAGACACCCCCCCCCAAAATCTTCACTTCTAGGTTTTTAATAATAGTACCATTAATATAATGTAATTCCTCCTGTCCCTGCCCCATCCCTATACACCTTGAAAAATAGCCAGAGGAGGAAAAGAGTGCATTAGCAAATGCATGAATATTACACCTTGCTTTTTCTGGCAGCTATTGACAATTTGAAGTGTAAAGCAGATTGACTATGGAAAGTACTACTAAACAGTCTAATGTATTTTGGATTGTATCCAGGAGGCTTTCAACATATCACTTTTTAGTGTACAAAATTTTTATTATATATATCGGTGTGACTTTTTTTCTTGGTAGTCTTCAGTTTGGGTCTATTGGACCTGAAAACATTTTAGCATTCATTGAGGTGGTGAAATGGATCCCAATTCCAGTCAAGGACTCAGGATCTTTTGGAAATCCTAATTGTTTTCAGGTCCAGTAGATCTAAAACCATAAAATACAGAAGGGGGGGAGCAGTGGCAAAGCCTGTGGGGAGAACTCTCCCCACAGGCTCAGCTGAGTCTCTAATAGGCAGCCCAGTTTAAATTAGATTGGCCAACAGAGCCTGTGAAGCAGTTGATCCTGTAGGGAGAGTTCAACTCATAAACTCAGCTGGGGCTCTCTTTGGCAGTTTGATCAAACAGACCAAAAGAGTCCCAGATGAGCCAACAGGGAGAGGGCCCTCTCTCAGCTGTTTTGTAGGCTGTCTTCTGCAGCACCTTTAAACACCTGCTGTTTAAAGAGACTTTAGAAGAAAGCTCCAAAACAGCTGAACAGCAGGTGTAATCTGTTCCAGACCTTCATCTGTTGTTCTGGATTTGCTGGTAATGCCCAAAAGATTCTCCCAAAAATCCTGGATACATTTGAGATGCCAATATATACTCAAAAATACTAATAAGGTTGTTTTGGTATATTTTTGGTTCCTGTGGACTCAAATGTGCATTCCTAATTATATATTCTAATAATCTTCCTTGGGTCCTTGGAGAGAGGGCAGAAAATATAAATAAATAAATATGTGTCTTTGATACTCCCCTCCCAAGAAAACATATCTATCTGATTGTGAACCAACTGTAGTTCAAAACACAATGTGCATAATTTTCTATAATAAAAATGCTCTTCACTCTTCTACAGTAAACACTTCAGGAAAGCAAAGACAATTTTAAGATGCCTTTCAGGTGAGGGATTTAGCAGCTAGATTTATTTCAAGCAGCAAACAACTCACTCTGTGCTATAGTAGACTATTCCCATAGTTGTAAAGCCTCACAGTGAACAGTTTGCATAACTGGTCAAACTACATTCCCCACCAATTATAATTATGCACAGCAGTGTAGAACGCTACACACATGCTTGAATAGTGGAGAGGCATGGTTTGAAGTTTAGAACAGAGACAGGCATCAACCCATTTCCCATATATTTTCTAGGGAGCACAAAGCAGAGATTTGAATAGTTCCAGCCATTTGAACCAAACAGCTGAGTGGCAGGGAGTAGAAAGCAGAAGTTATATGACTCAGAGCCATTTAAACTCCTGTTTCTGATCCCTGCTACTCAGTTGTTTTTCATGTAGAGGAGAAAACAGGGATTTAAAAATCTCCGAAACATTTAAGCCCCTGCTTTCTGCTCTACAAGCCACCATGAACTACTTCAAAAGTCATTCACATTTGTGGCAACTCTTCAGTTCATGAACATCGCTTTGAGAACCATTAACTGCTCCAAATTCATGCCTGTCCCTAGTCCAGAAGAACAAACTTATTTATTTATTTATTTATTTATTTATTTATTTATTTATTTATTTATTTGCTAGAAATTAAGCCCACTGTAGAAACAATACAGCGGGCACTAGCAGGCAGTGGGTGGCAGGGCCCCCCTCCGGCTCAGTGCGGGGAAGTAAAGGGATGGGTGGATGGGTGGAGAGTAGGAAGGAAGGAAGGAAGGAAGGAAGGAAGGAAGGAAGGAAGGAAGGAAGGAAGGAAGGAAGGAAGGAAGGAAGGAAGGAAGGAAGGAAGGAAGGAAGAAAGAAAGAAAGAAAGAAAGAAAGAAAGAAAGAAAGAAAGAAAGAAAGAAAGAAAGGTAGCAAGTGAGCAGGTGAGAGGGCGAGAAGAGGCAGAGAGAGAGAGGCAGAAAGGAGAGAGAGAAATGGAGGGAGGGAGGGAGGGAGGGAGGGAGGGAGGGAGGAAGGGAGGGAGGAAGGAAGGTGAAAGGGGAGGAGGGGTGAAGTGTCCTCTGGGTGGGTGAGGGGGGGCAAGTGGTGAGAGGGACAGTGGGGGAAGAGGTCTAAATAGAGATGGGTGGGCCAGTGGGTGTTTGGGGGGGGGGAAGCAGCAGCAAGGGAGAGGGAGGCGGGCTCTGGAGATGGAGATTGCACTACTTTGCCCATGATGGTTACGCACATGTCCTTGGCGTGTGGCTTGCTGCTTGTTCTCCTCCCGCTAGCGCTAGATGGTTGGGGGAATCCACTTTTGGGGATTCCCCAACTATCACTTTAAAATGGGGGATTTAGATGCTGGTTTGCTGCTGGGACGCTGGATGCATACGATGCCACGTAAAACGTAGAAAAAAGCCATCTGCATAAGGTTCATATTTCACATTTTTACTCGGGGGAGGAATGGCACATGGATTCAAAATCTTCTTTCTGCTACCTCTCAGTTTAGATGTTCCATTGTGGAAAGCGAGATGATTTCAGCCACTTCTGCTACTCACTGCAACCAGCCATTCTGCATAGCTTTTAAACCACAGTGATTCCAAACACCTTTTTGGTGTCATAGGCAGCTACTGGGAGAAGGGGGAGGCAGGAAAGATCCATTTTCATCATTCCCATTCACTGGTACTGCATAAGATTAAATCATATATACTATGCCGTCCTAAGGTGGTAAATATTTTATTTATCTTAGCAAAGTTTGAGTCCATTAACACCTATAAGACCCAACAATTTTTTTTTAAGGTATAACTTTTCATGTTTTCTTTTAGCACTATTCTGGCTCTGCTAATCTATTTCTTGACTTCATCAGGTGGGTGCTTTAGTTCCAAAAAAGTTTACATTGCAGGAGAACAAGTACCAGTGAGGAATAAAAAGACATCAGCGCCAGAAATACTTGTTGACTAGCAGGGGGCGACTAATCCAGTAACGACTCAGACCCAATCTTGGCAACAAATTGGCCGCAGCCGTTTATTAACCCAAAGACCCT
Organism: Paroedura picta; assembly: GCF_049243985.1. Lineage (NCBI taxonomy): Eukaryota > Metazoa > Chordata > Lepidosauria > Squamata > Gekkonidae > Paroedura > Paroedura picta. The sequence goes on from NC_135370.1 coordinate 69,298,714, forward strand.
CCAACTGGGAGGGTTGGCCTGCATGCAGGTAGGGGAGCCCCTTCCTCGTCAGCCGGCCGGCTGACTCCCTTCACCGCGGCATTCCGGCTCCACATCTCACTCCCAGCCGGGAGGATGGGATGCCTTCAGCCGCGGCGTCCCTGGGAAGCGACCTTTGAGGGCCCCACAGGCGTCCGCCTACATAGGGCCCTCACCCTCTCGCTTGGCCCCGGGCCCCTGGCCTCCCAGCCGGGTAGGCCGCGCCCGGTTCTGGCCGGTCTCTTTAGCGAGACCCCCTACTCCGGGGAGTCCCGTGCGCAGCCGGGCTCCCCGCCAACAGGCTCCCCACCTTGCATGACGCGCCTCACGACTGCGACGAACAATGAAATAACAGGGAGGGAGGGAGGGTAACTGTCCAGGCGCGGGTCCAAGAGGAAAGAGGACGGGTCCGCCTCCACGTGGCCTTTTAAAGCCGGCGGCCCCGCCCTTCTCTCCCGCGCCGCGGCGCGGCCTGCTGACGCAGGTGGGTCAGCGCCGCTCCTGGGCGCCCCCGCCGCGTCAACGGCGGCCGCGGTCAGTCGCGGCCGCTATTTGACTAGCAGGGGGCGACTAATCCAGTAACGACTCAGACCCAATCTTGGCAACAAATTGGCCGCAGCCGTTTATTAACCCAAAGACCCTCCAACTGGGAGGGTTGGCCTGCATGCAGGTAGGGGAGCCCCTTCCTCGTCAGCCGGCCGGCTGACTCCCTTCACCGCGGCATTCCGGCTCCACACCTCACTCCCAGCCGGGAGGATGGGATGCCTTCAGCCGCGGCGTCCCTGGGAAGCGACCTTTGAGGGCCCCACAGGCGTCCGCCTACATAGGGCCCTCACCCTCTCGCTTGGCCCCGGGCCCCTGGCCTCCCAGCCGGGTAGGCCGCGCCCAGTGCTGGCCGGTCTCTTTAGCGAGACCCCCTACTCCGGGGAGTCCCGTGCGCAGCCGGGCTCCCCGCCAATAGGCTCCCCACCTTGCATGACGCGCCACTGAACAGGAACCGCAGGCCCCTGTTCCCGCCAACCCTCGGACAAAATCTTAACCAAAACGTCCCGCACGTCGGACAACCAGAGGTCACACCCCCTTTCGGAGAGGTGAACCCCGTCAGACCGAAAATGCAGCGGGGAACGGAACGTTATGTTGGGGTGCGGGACATGCACACCCCCCAACGAAAACACCGTCTTCAAGGCCGCCTTGTTGACCTTTTGCTTGGCACAGTTCACCCTCTCGGGCCGCCGGGCGGCACGCCACCTCAGCCGATCCAGCAGGTCGGACCACACCAACAGCGTACGAGGCATCCGCTGCTTCAGGATCTGCAGGTCCTCAGCGATGGCTGCGCTCAGCTGGCGACCAGTCAGGGATGGTAGGTCATTCTCTCCCAGATGAATCACCAGCACATCGGGAACGCCCCAACGCCGGACATCGTCAGCAACGATCCGCAGCAAAGATGACCACTGCAAACCTCGCCGTCCGGACCAGGTGATCCTGCAGACTCGCTCGAGGCCAAGATGCGGTCCCCACATGGTGGAATGCGCGTGTCTGCCGGCCCAGTATGGGATGCTGTGGCCCACCACGTGGACCACTGCTGCCGCTGAAGGGACACCTGGTAAATCATAAATCAAACAACAAGTTGAGGGCGAATGTACGCCTTATAGGCTTGCGAACGCCACCTACCCCTCCGCTTAATGGCCCCGGGAGGCTCGCCAGCCAAGTATGCCTCGGTGGCGGCCCCAATGCGGAAGGAGTGACCCCCATACATGGACGGCTGGAGCCCCGCCCTCCGCAGGCAGGCTCGCAGGACGGCCACCAGCTGGTAGCGAGACAGACAGGTCCCATTCCGATGAACAAACAGCGCCCCTGGCAGCCGGGGCCTGATTTTTAAGTAGGCACCCACCGCCCGACGCGGGCAATCAATCGCCCCCCGCGAGGCGGGAACGTAAACATGGCTCCCCCTGCCCGCTTGGTCACATTTTGACCGGCGGACAAGGAACTGTACTCCACCATCTAGCAATTCCACGTCCGAGACCAGCAGGCCCGTGGTGAGCCGTGCCGAGCGAGACTGTGCCACCATCTCGCTGCTTCTCAAGGCACCATGGTAAGCAACCGAAAAAACCGCCCGGAACAGGGCGCTCTCGAAATCAGAGCTCGCCACCGCGGGCAATTGTTCTATAATTCGGCACAGAACAGCCCGTGTGATGGGTCGCCTGGGGTCGGTCCGAGACCCCGCCTGCCGCCCCCAACCCTTTACAGCCTGACGGGCCAGGAACGATTTCCCTGGGTCCCAGGATCCCAAGGCCTTAGAACAAAAGGAAAGTCCGGCCAAGACGACCCGCAGTGTCCGGCAGGACAGGCCTGTCCCCTTGAGGTGCGCCAGGAACCGGAGCAGCATGCCTTCCCTCATGGGCCAGCTCGAAGATTCTCCCAATCGACGGGCGAATCCCACAAAATCCTGTGCGGCCCGCCGGTAGGCCCGCCGAGTGGACTCGGCCAGGGACGACAGTACCCCCTCCACGATCAGGTGGCACCAAGCTCCCAGAGGTCCGGCGGGCAAACCTCCGACTCCGCTGCCGCTCCGGGGGCGAGACGCCGGAACCTCTCGACCTGAAACCGAGAGAGAGCGTCGGCCAGCTCATTGGTGACCCCCGGAACATGCCTGGCGCGGAAGGAAATATTGTGCGCCAAGCATGACAACACAAAAGCCCGCACCAAGCGCATGACCCTGGGAGATTTGGAAGACTGCTTGTTGACTATGTGCACAACCGCCTGATTGTCGCACAAGAACTCGACCAGGCGATTGGCCAATTGCGGCCCCCAGAGGCGGACCGCCACCAAAACGGGGAAGAACTCAAGGAAAGTCATGTCGCGGTGTACCTCCGCCGTCCAGGCATCTGGCCATGCTGCCGCGCACCACTTTCCATCTAAGTAGACCCCAAACCCATGGCCGCCCGCCGCATCCGATTGGACTTGCAAACGCTCCCCGGGGGCAAACCGTGTCTGCCAAATGGCCACACCATTAAAGCCACTCAGGAAACGTTCCCACACTTCCAAGTCCGCCTTCATCTCGGAGGAGATCCGCAGATGGTGGAAGGGGCGGGACAACCCCCGTGTGGCGAAGGACAGGCGAAAGCAAAACGCCCTCCCCGGGGTGACCACCCTGCAGGCGAAGTTCAGGTGCCCCAGTAGCACCTGAATGTCCCGCAGCGCACACTTCCGCCGACTGCGTATGCCCCGAATCAGCTCCCGCAAGGAAGCCACCTTGTCCATTGGCAGACGGGAGGTCCCCGCCACCGTGTCGAGTTCGACCCCCAAAAAAGTGAGCCTGGTGGCAGGGCCCTCGGTCTTGTCCGCAGCCAAAGGCACCCCCAATTCGGCCATGACCGATTGAAATACCCGCAGCCTAACGGCGCACGCGTCCGAGCCCCCCGGACCCGCCATCAGGAAGTCGTCTAGGTAGTGTGCCAGCTCCCTAAACCCCCCTTTGGTCCTGGCCGCCCACTCGAGGAAGGAGCTGAAAGCCTCAAAGGCCGCGCAGGCGATGGAGCACCCCATTGGCATGGCCTTGTCCACATACCAACCCTCCAGGAACCGGAAGCCCAAGAGGCAAAAGTCATCCGGGTGGACGGGCAAAAGCCGGAAGGCTGACTGAACGTCGCACTTGGCGAGCAACGCCCCTTTTCCGCACCGGCGAACCATGGCTACAGCCGCGTCGAACGGTGTATACTTAACTGTGCACAGTTCCGCAGGGATGAAGTCGTTCACTGACCCACCCCTCGGGTAAGATAGGTGCTGGATGAGCCGGAACTCCCCTGGACTCTTTTTTGGCACTACGCCCAGCGGGGAAATGCGCAGGTTCGGAAGCGGCGGCCCACTGAAAGGTCCGGCAATCCTCCCAGCGGCCTTCTCCTTTGCCAACTTGGCTGCGACAACATCTGGCAGCTCCCAAGCCGACTTCAGATTCCCGCAAGTGGATGCCACACGCTCCCCGGTGAAGGGAATCCGGAAACCGTTCATAAATCCGGCTGCCAAGTAGGCTGCAGCCTCCCTATCTGGATAGTGCTCCAACCACGCCAGTAGCACGTGGAGCCGAACGGGCGTCGGAGCCAGCCCGCCAAGCTGATCCGCAGCCTCATCCGGATTTTGGAGCCGTGGAAGGAGCCGCGGGACCCGATCCCCCGTCCTTCTTTCCGGAGGATCGGGTCCCTCGAAAGGGCTGCGAGGTAGACGGTTGGGCACAAGCAGCCATGGAATGGCCGCCGCCGCAGGACTCGCAGCGGTGTTCAAAACGGCACTTGCGGCGTTTGCAACCGCCTCTGTTGTAGTCCCAACATACCAGTCCGGACAGCTTGCGGCCCGGACCAGCAGCACCCCCTTTTCCACGTTCTTTCCGCAGCCGAGCGCTGGGCCCCACCTGCATGAACCACGCATCATGCAGCCGGAGATCCCAACGTGTGGCGGCGTTGTGGGAGGCGAGTTCCCTGAACTCCCTGTCATAATCCATTGCGGCCTCTTCGCCCCCCACCTCCCAGGCCTCCAAGACGGTGAAAAGGTATCGGGCGAGGTGCCACCCCCTTTCTGGATACCCCCGCATATGAGGGCCTGGAATTCAGAGAAGCCCTTAAGCCAGTTGAGAATGGACCTCTCGCATGGCTGGGACTGCGCCTTGTCCCTGTCACCCTTTTTCCCCGTGTCAGCGCCTTTGCGCCGCCACTTAGCCAATTCGAAAAAATCGACGTAATAACCGTCGAGGATCCGTTCCCGCAACTTAATGGGAAGATGGACCCCCGGCGGCGCCTCGCCGTCTCGAAACCGCCCCGGGGGTTCCCGGCGCCGTCGGCTGATCCCAGCCTCGTCCAACATGCGCACCATATCCCGCCGCCTGTTCTTGAGCCAGTGCGGGATCCCCGGGACGTAGGCGCCTTCAATCCAGTACCATCCGTCGTGGATGGTGTCGTCGCCTTCCTCCCACGAAGAGGACTCACCAGTGGGCGGGCTGTGCCGCGACGTACGCCTCCGCTTGTGCGCCCTCCGCTGCGTCTGACGCCGCCTTTTCTCCCCACGCCCGGCCCGAGACGAGCGGCCCCTGGAATCGGCGCTCCCTGGCGGACTGCCGGAAAAAGACGTGTCCGTCCGGGCCCGACTCCGATGGCGCGTCCGACCGGCCCCGTAAAGCTTCTTAGCCTCCTCAAAGCCAGCCCGGTACTCAGCCGAGTGTCCCGGGACGGCCCCGCCCGACGACGTGGATCGGGACGACCGATCGAGCCGCGTCCCACGGTGACTGGATCTGTGCCGCCTGTGCCGCGGCCTGCGCCCTTTTTCCCCAGGCGACCCCCGGGAAGGGCGTGCGGACGACCCGCTGGATCTATCCGCGCCCCGCCCCCGGAGCCGGCTGGGGCGACGCAGAGGAGAGGGGGACCGATACGCGTCCCTGCCCCGGTCCCTCGGTGCCCCGAGCCTGCGCCGGGCGCCCCAGCTCGAACTGGACGCCGAAGACCGGGACGTCCCTGACGCCCTCTCGGGTCGGCCCCGCGACCGGGGGGAGGAGGTGCCGTCCCTGGGCAGGGCCCCTGCTGTGGAACCTCCCCCCCTAGCCCCCCCGCGGGTGGACCGCGGAGGCGCCCCCCCGAGACCTCCTCAGGCGAAGGTCCCGAGTCCCCGGAGGCCCCTTCGGGGCCGCGGGCCCTGGACGCCGGGATGGCCGACGCCCAGGCCCGACTAGCCCGTAGGGCGCTGGCCCGCTTGCTGGCCCTCCCCGAAACCCGCGAGGCCCCGGGCGACCGCGACCGCGAACGACGCAGGCCGCCCGGGGACCGCGCGGGGGATCCGGGGTTGTCCCCGGTCCTTTCCCTCTGCCGCGTGCCGTGCCCACGGCCCCCTTCCGAGGCCGCCGTGGAGGCCCCCGACCCCCCCCCGCGACCGCTGGCCGAGGCCGGGGTGGCCTGGCTCGCCCCCCCTCTCTGCCCGGCCCGCCCGCGCTCGTGCTGCCCGCGGGACGCGGAAGGCCGGGCCGGGCTGCGGCATCTCCGTCGAGGCCTGCTGGAGGCAGGCGACCCTGCGGGCCGCTCCCGTGCGTTCCGCACCGCCCCCTCCTGGGGGCTAGCCCGGGAGCTCGACCCCTGGGCCGCGGCGGGAGCGCTGGCGTCCTCGGCCCCCTTTACTCCGCGGCCCGGCTCTCTCGCTGCCGCCCCGCTCCCGCTGCCGGTGGCGGCCGGCTTCGACCGGCGAGGCATCTCGCCGACGGCTCCTCCCCCCGCGGACCTGCCCGCCCGGCCCGCAGCTGCCCCGGCTTTCCCCTTCTGGATTGCCTCTCTCTTTTTCTCTCTTTTTTTTTTTTTTCCGTTCGGGGTCCGTGGGGACTCCCGATCCTCCCCCTTCTAAGAAAGCAAGGGCAGGCAGGCACCCGAAGCGCCATTCCTGCCCGGGCCTACTCACCCGGAGCGCCTGAACAGCAAGCTGTCCAGGCGCGGGTCCAAGAGGAAAGAGGACGGGTCCGCCTCCACGTGGCCTTTTAAAGCCGGCGGCCCCGCCCTTCTCTCCCGCGCCGCGGCGCGGCCTGCTGACGCAGGTGGGTCAGCGCCGCTCCTGGGCGCCCCCGCCGCGTCAACGGCGGCCGCGGTCAGTCGCGGCCGCTATTTGGCAATAAAATGGCCTCAGCTGTATCGTAATGCAAATGAACTTCAGTGCAGTATGGAAGGATCCATCCATCTCACATCCAGCGGACTACAAGGAATCCCCCCACACCAGCATCCAAGCCCACTGGCATGAAGCTTGCTGTGTGTCTGAGATGTGGCAGCTAAAGGAGGTTTTGCCACGACTCTGGCTTGCCACCCGGAAATGCAATCCAATTGTTCTATTCTCAGTGATTTATTAGATACACATAAACAAGCATAACCATGAAGTAACCATGATGTAACCAAAATAAGTTCCCAGGTACAGTACTTGTTTCCAAAAGGAAACCAACAGCCTGGGCCTAACATAGACCTTGTACACAGAGAAGTGCTGATACCCCACTGCCATGATTTGATTGACACTGGCGTCATTGGCCATGGCTTGCGTGGCTGCCCAATGCAGAAAGAATGGATCCCATACTGATCAGAAGGAAGCCCAAGCTTACACAGAGTCAGAATGCCACTGCAAATTGAAATCTCAACAACAGCTACCATCCTGATGGATAAGGAGAGGGCCCAAAGTGGTGGGCCTCAGAGCTAAGTGAGCAGAAATGCTGCACACTGTATAGGGAACTGTCAGATGCAAGCAAGGTGATATGTGTGTTCTGTCCCAACGGGTCAGTATTTCAGCTGTGCAAGCACACATGCACTTCAGAACCCACAACCTTAACATCAGTGCCCCACCACCACCACCACCAGAGTCATGCCTGGTTGCAGAAAGCAGCTCACTGCCAGAAAAAGTGCCAGAGGCTGCCTGAAAAAGCGTTACCTCAAAGGCAAAGGAGCACACTTAAGGGAGGAGCCCAGTCAATGTCTGAAGGAGGCTCAAGGAGATGGGCTTTTTAGAATCCTCCCTGCATGACTCTGAAGGCCTCCATCTCTCAGTCACATGTCATGCTTCGGTCCCACAGCTCCAGAGCTTGCACAGGAAAGTGATGGCGGTTGCATTTGTTGTCGATCTCTCAGGTGAGATTGGAGTAGATGCAGTTGTAGTGTACAGACTGGCTGTATACAATGGATCTTTTGTTTAGGGATACATCTAACCATAAATGTGGCTGAGACTTACCGTGGATGATCATTGACATCATGGAAGGCCTGTTGGAAGTGGACGCATTTGCCTCAAAGACCCACTAGTGGTGCACACTGCAAGAATGCAGTGCACACAGTTTCACAGCATTTAACCCAAACAAATGGTAACCTTATAGACTAAGCTTGTCATAAAGACCTCATCAAGAAAGCATTTGATTTTGATGTTTTAAGGTTTTAATGTATTAAGGATAAATATTTATGTTATGTAGATTTTAAAATGTTGGAAAACATCTTGAGCGCCTGCAGGGAGGGGGGGTTTGAATAAGTTTCCCTATAAATAAACAAATACATAAAATAAATATTCTGATTGGTCCTTGAACCTGTTTAACAACTTTACTGTGCTATATGCTAATTTACTGCTCACCCTCTACCTATATGTATGGACTAGTAATTCCCATTTTAAGGAGTAGCCTGAGGTCTCAGCTTGGCCTGGGAAGGGACCCATGTTCTTATCTGCCCTCTCCTCAACCAAAGACCTAGCAGAAGAGCTCCATTTTACATGTCCTATGGAACTGTGACAGGTCCGTCAGGGCCTTAACTTTCCTGGGAGTTTCCTTCCGAGGTCGGCAAAATGAGTACCCAGCTTGCTGGGGGTAAACGGTAATGACTGGGGAAGGCACTGGCAAAACCATCCCGTATTGAGTCTGCCATGAATACGCTGGAGGGCGTCACCCCAAGGGTCAGACATGACTCGGTGCTTGCACAGGGGATACCTTTACCTTTACCTTTATGGAGAAATGTGTGCATTTTGATTGTTTTTCATGGCTGCCATTTTGAGTTGTCTGTGCATGCCACTTTCCTCATCATCCTCTCTCCCCCACCCTTCCTCCTTGTCCCTCCCTTCCTCCCAAAACATCAGTTTTTCTTTTTTAAAATGTGGGTTATCCTGTTACAATGCCATTTCTAGCAATAAAGACAGTGACAATCTTCCACATTGCACTGCAGCAGCATTGTAACAAAATAACCCACCTTCTTTAAAAAAAAGAAAACACTTCCCGTATACTTGGGGAAGAAAAGGGGAATGTAATCGAGGGGACAGAATGGTAGGACTAAGGGGAACAATGAAATGAAAGGTGAAAGCAGGAACCATTTTGTGATAAAAAAAAAACATTATTGAAAAAGGGGAAAGGGATAAAGCCTCATGGGAGGCTGCCTCCATTCCACTCAGATGCAGGAAGCATATGATGAATTTCAGCCTGGGGGAAAGCCCAAATGCGGAAAGCCTAGAGTCAAATTACAGCATCCAACATAAATTCAAAGCAAGGCTAAAATGAGGTATGTCTCCCAGCTTGCTGGGAGCAGCAATATACAAATCCAATTAATAAATAATTAATAATAATGCAGAAATGGTCTCAAATGCAGGCAAAGTCTTTCTACACCTTCCTTCTATCCTGCCTGAGCACCCTGTGATGTGTAACTTCAAAAAAGGGAGAGAGGGTGAAGTTAGAAAAGGCTGCATAGAGGTGTAACAGGAGACTACAAAAAAGAAATCAATGAGAAAATAAAATGCTTATTTTGTATAAGAAAAAGAGAAATCAACAGCTGTACCTTTAAAAAGTGAATTTCAGGGAGAGGGATTGCAATTCAGTGTTGAAATGGGAATTCGCTGGCACTGCGATCTGGTAAAGTAGTGTTGCTGTGCTTAATAAATGGAGGAGCAAATGGGGTTCAGAGGGCTGCCTGACTAAAAAGCATTGCTTATTACTCCGTCAGTCTGTTCTAATGGAGCAACACAAACTTTTTCTTTAAAAAAATAACTGCTTTGGGGAGTGTGCTTACACAGGACACTGACTCTGAAGAAGCTTCAACTAAAGTCAGAGCAAGTTATGTTTCCAAATGGAAAGAAAAAAAGAAAAAAGATTAGTACAGGAATTGAACCAAAGGCCATGAAATCTACTACTGCCATCAACCCTGGCAGGAAGTCATGCTGGAGATGTTTAGTCAGACTAATTTGTACAGAAGATATTACCTAGTCAGGATATATCCTTTGTTTTAAAGAACCATTCCCAACAGATGAGTATTCTCACCGTTTGGAACATAGTTCTGGGAGAAAGCTGGTTAACTGCAGTGAGCAGTATATGAGCCATCTCAAGCTAGATCCAGATTTCTTTATATTTGTGTCTAAAATGATGTGAACGTTTCAAGCTCCCCTGAATGATGTTCATGAATATCACTAGCTTCCAGTTGTCTATTGCTTTTTGTCCCTAAACCCACTGGTCACAATCATGCCAAATAACATGCTTGAAGATCTAACTTTCTCATCTCAAGATGCCTGTTCACCCTCAGGTTGAGCATCTAATGCGTTCATACTGATTGTTTGCCATTTCAAATTAATAGTATTTTGAGTATATTTGTGCCTACGTAGTTGGAGGCATTAGTCATGGCAGAAACATTGGGTCAGTGGATGTTACTGGCACATGCTTAGCACTTAATAGATGCCAGAGTTGATGGAAATTCTACTTTTCTCACACTTTCAGTCAATTCAGGCAGCCATGAAATGCACAATTCCCATCAGTCTTGGCAAGAAAAGAATGGAAAGAGAAATATTCTATTAAGACAGGCTCCAGCCAAAGGCTGTTCTTTGTTTCAAGTACCATTCTTTATGGTTGGTTACTCCCAATATCATCCCATCCAGGAAAGTGAAGGTTTATGGATAGAAGGGGCAACAGGCAGACAAGGAATTCATATGCCTGTTGAATCACCTTCACAGGTAGTACTCTTCCCACCCCTGCCCCAGAATTGATTGGTGGGAGCAGATAATTAGGGCATGTCTAAAGTCCAAATTTAAATGGTTTTAAAAGCCTGTTATGTAGTCGGACTTCTAAACTGAGTAGCCCGGGGTTTGTCACTCTGTCAAGGGACCAAAGATCTTTCACAATGAATTTTCAACAAACTCACCATCCTGTCCTTGCCAAGGTTCTTTTAAGGCCCATATTATCAATTAACCAGTTCTGAACCAGCTTAAATATTATTATGAAGTGCCAGAGTCATAATTGTAATGCTAACAATGGTTTCTTCCCTCACCTCAGCTTGTAATGAATGGAGCATCTGATGTAGAGTCACTGCGAGTGAAAGCTGCCATTTTTCTTTTCCCATTGCAAACCCATTGCGGGCATGAGAAACAAAACAAATTGGTGGATTCTACTCATCGTGACTGATTTACTTTTATCCTGAGATTGGGAAGAGCAGTCATTTTTAAAAAGGAGTTGTATAATAACCAGTAGCACTTATACAACGTTATAAGTATATTTCCACACATCACGGCAGCAATCTTTATTATATGCCTATAAAAAGAGACAGTATTAGTATACAAGGCTGTTCAAACATCCACTAGTTGCAGCATCAATCTCTGTATTACAGATGGAGTGCTGAGACAAAGAGGTATTAGTTTATCTATGATTTCCCACACCTCTGATAAATGGAATGAGATACAAACCAGGAACTTCTGACCACTATATTCTACCTCTATGCATTAGCCAGTGAATCATGTTTGATGAACATCATGCAGATACATGTTGCAAGGGTTCTAGTGGAGCTAGCCGATCATACATCAGCATCCAGCTTTTTACTGAGAGGTCAGGAAAGAGATCCATGCTGAGGGCTGTATCCTCATGCATATGCATACAATATGGGACTGGGTTGAAAAGCAAATGAGGAATTAGGGGCTGTAGTTAACACTCGCTTTTGGAACAGTCTGGCCCATCATATTTTTGGCATTTAATGTTACTAGAAAACAAATGTATCATAAACTTTCCACAGATATATACATGTTAATCAGAAATGGTGAGCCTAACAGCACTGCTTGCTGACATAGTGACTATAAACAAATCTAGTTATGGATAGATGGGAAAACATCAGAGACTAAGCAATAGGTTATATTTATTTTGCAGTGCTGCTGCTGTTCTTATGGTGTAGGTTTGCTTACAGTCTAGCATAAGGTGACCAGATTGTCCCAGTTTTGGAGGGACATCTGGGGGTACCAGGAAAATTGTACTTATGTTGAAATTAAAACATATTACAATATTATTTTTGTGTTCTATGAAACTATTTGTTGCTCCATATAGACCACATATTTAATCAAGACATCCCCCCGATCAATGGTGTCCCACTTTACCAATGTTAAAATCTGGTCACCTTAGTCTAGCTATCTCGAAAAGCTGTGAACATGAGCTCCAGCTAAGCAGAGGCTGGTTCCTAATAGGACAGTGGGAGATCTAACAGGATGGCCTAGGAAGAATGCATAGGAGGATGGTTGAATACAGTTTTCCTGCAGAGTGTAGCTCATGGAGTGCCTTTAACTGTGCTCCAACTTCCATGCACCTGTAGCGGATGAAGCCAGACTTGCATAAAAAAAAAAATAATTGGCTGGAAGCAGCATGATGGGCCCTCCAGTTGACTTGGGTCCCCAATCCCCCTGGGAAGGTGAGAATTGAGACCGCTCCATAGATGATAATAGTCAAATACATGGGGGGGGGGTACATCCACCAAAAGTTTTTTTAGCATGAATACAAAAGGAGACCTCCATGTTCAGAAGCAGTAATACTTTGGAATACCAGTGCATGGAAATGGCAATGGGAGGAAGAGAATTTGGCTTTGGTGAATCTAGTTAATCATCATGGAAAACAGGATGCTGGATGGATCATTGGCCTGATAAACAGGACTGCTTCTATGCTCTTCTGAAGCATGTATGTGCTTCAACACGTCCTAAGAATATAAAGAGAGGCTAATGGCCATCAAGATCAACATCCTATTTCCAAGGTCAGCGAGACAAAAACCTCTGGGATGACCACAGGCTGGCATGTCGGCAGAAGCCCTCATAGCTAATAATTGTTACTTGCCATTGTTTGTGAGCCCACCAGGATAAGTAGTATTGTATGAAACATAATTTCATTTTCACAGTGTGGAATCTACTCTTGTTCAGTTTTAGAGTTCTTCTGAGTCCAAGTGTTATAAGGGGGAAAGTGTGTCTTTCTTTCAAAGCCTTTTGTAATTGTATACATCTTTATCATGTTTTCTCTTAGCCATCTTTTCTCTCCAACAACAAAAAAGGCCAACTGCTTAGCCTTTCCTCCTAAAGAATGTGCTCCAGTTTCTTCATTATCTGAATTACCTTTTCCTGTATCTTTTCCATTGCTCTTTTTTTGACACCAAGTAACCAGATCTATACATAGGATACTAAATATGGTTGTATCTGTTAATAGAAACACAGAGCTGACCAGGCTGGGAAAGGGAGTGAGGAAGAGAAGGTAGGTTCCTTTTTTTGTCTCTAGGACTGTAAAGAATCAAGCAGCATTCAAATGAGCATGAAATTAATCAGGGAGTGCATTTATATATAAAGCTTTATCTTGGGCCCAACAAGAGATAAACTTCATATCTCATGTAGGTAATGCTAATTGTTAACTAAAAGGTCAGCAAAACAAAAGATTAAAATAAATGAAATAGGTATGTGTATGAGTGTGGTACAGACAGAGGTTTATGGAAGCGACTTGCAAAAGGGTGAATCTTCTATAAATGAACCCTTAAAAATATTCAACAAATTCGTTAAGTATGGTGAGATTATTCCCTTCCTGAAATGAAATGGATTGAAATAAGAAACTGATCTCTTGATATTTACCAAGACAGAGAACCAAAACAAAACAAGGAATTATTAAAAATCTCATAAGAAACTCTGTGCCCCATTTAAGCAGTCTGAAATGGAAAGTAAAGGCAAAGCCCCCCCTCTCTCTCTCACACACACACACACACACACACACACACACACACAGAGAGAGAGAAAGAGAGAGAGAGAGAGAGAGAGAGAGAGAGAGAGAACAACATTTTAGAAAGAAGAGGAAAATATCGATAGTAAGTTATCCAGATGAATACATATGTAAAGAGCAACAATAATCCATTGTGTTCAAGAGCCTTGAATAAATACAACAATGGTGATGATAAAGTAGCAAAAAGCAGTAGCCCAGTAGCATCCTGTTAGTCTTGATAAATTCTGTACTTTTAGAACAGCCCACAAGTCCCCTAAATATAATCTTCAGACATCCAGTAGAAGATTTTACAAATATTTCTTCTAAATGTCTACTAGCTTGAACCTGAAACACATGGGTTCAGCTCGGATGTCAAACTGTGCACCTTTCATAGTCAAAGCTCTCAAAGATATCCAGCCAGTAGCATTGCAATGTTTGACTCAGAAAATATCTGGAGATGTGGAGGATGATAAAAGGATGTGATATCGCTTTCTGACAGCATGTCTTAACCGGGGCGGGGGGATGGGTGGGTTGTCTGTGTGTGTGGGGGGGGGGGGGGTTATTCCAGTATTTTATGACCCTAAATGTCTTTATGAGGAATACCCCTTCCCACCTTCAGAAGCTGGTTTTTCCTGCCTGATTCAACCATCATCTTACTTCGAAGGCTTTTCACTTTGGAAGAAGGAAATGGTTTCTGAGCTCTTTTTTTTTTCTTTGTAGAAACTTGTATGCACTACATAGACTGTCTCAACAGCACATGCAAAAATTATCAAGTATTTTACTTGACACAGAGGTCACTGTATCATTATGGCTAAGATCTCTGCAAGGAAATTGTTTTAGTCTGTATTTCTGTCTGTCTTTGAAATCAATTTTGAGTTCTTTCCCTGTTGTTGGGTTTGAAGACTTGAAAATCAGATTGGCAACTTTCCCAACCTTCCACAATCAGGGAGAGGATTTAAAAAAAAACCCTGAATGTGGTCACAACTTCTCCAATTTGCAACCCTATGTGGCCAGCTGAGAGCTCTTGCAGCTGTTGGTTCATGATCTTTTGTGACCTTTTGGTTCGTGACCTTTTGTGCTGGGAGAACCCAATGCCATTCCAAACCATTTTTACCAATGGGTTTCCTCAGTATACCCTTTTGCATATGAAATGTTTCTGTAGTGATGGGGGAACGGTCAAGAGAGGAGCTCTTTTCAGGGTGAAATTCCACTTAGACTTCTTGTTTACCTTTTCAGTCAGCAACAGGTGCTAGCTCACCGAAGTCATTGTCTCAAACCTACTACTAGTTCACTGGTTCCAGCTAGAGCAAGTGGGGAGGGAGTTTTTGCTCATCTTCAAGAAGAATCTTTGGAGAAAACATGTGATTGGTTGAAGAAAGTCAGGAGATATATAGCCTGTGTTTATATAAAATATTGTATATCTTACTATACCTCACTTTTCTTTTCCTACCTTAACTTCCTCTCCCTTGTACCTGTGTTTGCTATATGCTCCACCTATTATGGCAGGGTTAGCCAAACTACTTTAGGCCACATTTGGTAGACCCTCTAGAGCAGAAAACATATTTAGTAAGTGTATGTAGGAAGTTAGCTTTATTTTTTGTTTGTTTGCTTGAACTCTACAATGGAATGATATTGTTTTTGAAATGTTTTGTTTTCTTTATTTTCTTTCTATAAAGCTTTATTCTGCTTTATGGTTTGTTGCTTTGCATTCACTGGTCCAAACCAGCTTCAGCTTGATGATGTTATCACAGAGAGGCTTGCTCAAGGGTCTCATAGGGACAGTTCTCTCAGACCAAGGCAGGTCAACCCTGACAGGAACATACCATTTGAAGTCATAGTTTCTAGGGATGCGCAACTCAGGGGGCGGGGGTAGGATGAGGAATTTTTGAAATCCAGCTATCAGAGAGCAAAACAAATCTATATTCTTGGTTTCCTAATACTCATTTAGCATGTGGATGTTGGAAGAGGGTGTGTGTGTGTATGGGGGGAGGATAGTCCAATATTATATGACTCCATAATTATTTATGAGGCTGCAAGGGGAGGGGGGGGCTCTTTCGTTTCTTTTTTTGAGAAAATTGCACCAGAATTGCAGCAGAGCTGTTAGTGTCTGTTCTTTAAATAATCCCCAAGAATGAGGCATCCCTAACACTCCTCCATTCATTCCCCTATGATGGGAAGGGGGATTCCATGCTTTCTCCAGGGCCAAGAAAAGCCAGAGATACAGAAGCAAGCAAAGCAACCCCTGGGCAAAAACATTTCAAAGCAGACACGGCCAGCTGGTTAAATGCTGGCTTGCAACAAGAGTTGACAGTCTATATGCATGTTTGCATATATTAAGCATTTTATTCTTGGAGTCAGTTTCAAGCTCTCCACCCCTCCACAGATGGCCAGTGTTTCCCTCAGCTTAGATGTTAATAAAACTTGTCTGAAAATACTACATGGGAACCACGCACCCTCAATTTCTATTCACAGTTCATTTATTTATTTAAACATTTCAATAGCATCCCTTTCCTTGTGATTGAGGCAGCATACAATAATACTTAAACACGTTTTCTGTTAAAAACTGAAAGTATAATACCAAACCCTCAATCTCTCCACCATCCCACTCTTAAAAGATGCTTACTATTCAAACCTCTTCCAAGGCTTACCTGTTTTCCTGGCAAACAGGTCAGTCTTGTATTACCTCATGAAGATATCTTATGAGGGGGATTGTGATGGACAGCACTTTAAAAAGTTGAGCTCCAGGTGCTGAAGTGACAGGAACCAGTAAGTGCAGTGTTAATTCTTCACTGAGACAGAGAACTTGAGTGACAGGCTGCTCCAAGTGCTCTGATTAACCAGCAAGACCTGTGAGAAAGGTGATATTAGAGATGCATTACCAAGACGAAAGTTTTAGTAGAGATTCTGACACCCTGCTTCTAGAGAAGATCTTTCTGTGCCTTAGCTGAGAAATGCGGTCACGCCATTACCACTATTCGCTTCACTGCAGCAACAGGAGGCAGGGCTGGAAGAGGACAAAGTCCAGCTGGCTGTGCAAAAGCCCATGGTGGAGCAGGGACTGATCAGAGCACTGCACATATGGTCTGGCTGGCAAAAGTCATGCTGGGAGGGGCAGGGAGGGCTGAGCCAGGCCCTCCCTCTTTGAAGGGCCTTGCCTGTATGGTCGGCCTCTTTCCCTCCACAGTGGGGCTGCAGAGTTCCTCACCCATCCTCTTCTTTTGCTGCTGGTCTTGAGTGTGCCTACATGTTGAGGTAGTTGTTAATGTTGGTTGAATAATGTTACCATATTTACTTTGTGTCTTTATGTTTTGTCACAGTTGGCATTTTGAGCATGGGCTGAGCTGTTTTGGGGGCAGTTTGAGTCTGAGCATTGGACTTGCCCATCATGGGAGCCTCCATAAGAAGCTGTGTGGATGCTGAGTGTGGCCTGCCCCACTGGGGCAGCCTAGTATGCTTGCATTTTTGGGTGGCAAAGAGTTACCAGAGGCTCGCATACACTGGTACCCAGCACCTGCCACCCCTCAGATGAACCAAGTGCATACTCCAAGTCAGAATCCTTGCCTGCTCCTGAAGCTCAGGCCCTACTCAGTGACTATCTGCAGGGCAAGTCCTAATTCTTGAGGAGATCAGCCAAAGCCTGAAGCCAGAACGAATGATCTCAGGAGAGGCTGGTTTCAAGGTGTACTGCAAGCTTGATTCAGCACCAAACTAGTGGAATAGCCCAAACAGTCTAAGTTGGACAGGTCAGAGAAGCAGCAGGTTGTTCAGATTGGCGCTAAAGAGGCATCCAGGCTAAGGGGGAGGAAATGTGCAGTTGAAAAGGCACAGATACATACAATCTACCAAGACATGCTTCTAAGCAGCTAGCAGTGCACCTCAACACTGTGCCCAGGAGGCTTGGAGGAACAATGTCCAGAACAGCACCAGTACAACTACATTGGTCAGCCACCATCTCCCCCCCCCCCCAGTGTGGAGGTAGCTATGACACAGCATGCTGGATGATGTGCAGGCTCAGAAACCACCAGCCAGCCTGAGTCCAAAAAAGGTACCTTATCTGGCCATCAGGATATAAAGAGGTGGTTGTAGTAGAACCTACACCATTGACAGCAGATAGTGCTTGGTCCAGGCAATGGACCTGCCAAAAGCAGCAACAAATAAGAGAAATCTGCCCATATTTTTCCTACACACGATTGACTGGGATGGGCCCTTGAATACCAGTATTTTAAGCCTCAGAGTGATGCTGTAGTTTGGCCTCCACTCTATGGATAACATCAAGGCTAGGAGAAAAACGCTAGATGGTGCCACGATTTCCACCCCACCGCCACAATTTGTCATGGTGGGAAACTGTGGCTCAGAGGAGGGGGAAACCTGTTATCTCTGGAGAAATGGCAACTTGAATTGCCATCTCTCTTCCATTAAAAAAATGTCAAAGTGGAGAGAATGGCTATTCTATAGGAATCATAATGAAATCAGAAAGGGTTTAATAACATGATTATTAATATGATGGTAGCAGATATAGTTTCCAAGGTGTTAAAAACAAGAGATTCCATGGTTATATTTGCTCAGCTGAAATCATAGGATCTGAGAGCTAGGAAAGGCCAATGAGCCTAGCCTCTTGTGATAACGCAAAATCATTCATCCGCTAACTTCCTGTCTCAAACCACATGCTCAGAGAAAATATGAGCCTTCAGGGAACCTGCTCATGGCCTTTTTGTATATAACTCTGCCATTGTTAACTTGAAGACTGGGACATGAAAGACCTATCCTGTTGAATCATATATTGAATCGTAGAACCCTGTAGTATTTTTAAACTATATACTTCATTTTTATAGGCCTACATTACTACTGCATCATGTTTTAGCACTTACATATCATGTTTGATTTGCAAAGTGCTTTGCAATATTGTTCCAAGGCTGTTCTGTTGGGCAATGCTGAGGCGATTGCTTTCTGTTTCTAGGTTCCTGAAAAATCTACTAATTGAAAGTGACTGCTGACGAAAACAGCTCAGAAGAGACTGGAGCAAGCAAGCCAAAACATAAGGGAAAGCAAGGAAAGAATCAAAACACAAATGTCCTGTGTTTTTAGTATTTCAGTATTTGAATGTGACTGTTTCAATATAGTAATCTGTGAAATGTTTGGGCTTGCTACTGGAGAGAACCAGTATTAAAGTGGTAATGAAGATAAGCTACAGACAGCTGGAAAAATAGCATACAGTTGTAGTCCAGACAGAGCCAACTTTGCTAATCTGAGCAAAGCCTTCTGAAGGTGCCACCCGGGAAATTGCTTTCCATAATGTGATTACTTTTGGATCTGTATCATGCATGATTTAACAATGTAAGAAGAATATCCTACAGGGGCATTGGAAGGGATATTTGGTTAGCATGTTTAGATTAGGAATGGCCTGACTTTTTTTTTCTTTCCAAATAATCTTCTCCTGTGTCCTGGTTGGCTCAATTAGAAACTTCTTCCACCTTGGAGTACATTTCCTGCCTGCTTTTAGAACTTCAATCACTTAGACAATTAGGACTATCTCTCTCCTCTCTTACTTACAAAGTCTGTTTCCCTCCTCAATCAAACTATCTTGTTATTTTACGCAGCCCCTGGCATATTTAAACTGACATTTCCCACTGTCTAGTGGCCTGCCTAAGAAGCTCAAAGTCTCCCACACATATCGTTCCACAGAAACAGAAATGTTCATGAAGACTTTTTTATATATAAAGGAAAGAGGATTGTAGTCTATATTACTGCATATTGTATGCATTATCTTGGCCTTACTACCTTGCTTTTTCCTGTTCTAATCCATTCTCTTTCATGCAGGTCATATTTTATACTTTTATTGACTGCATTTTTTTCTAATTTTGTAATCCTAGTCCTATTGCATTGTTTACAGGATATTTTATGCATACCGCTTGAATTGTTTTATACTATATCTCATCCATTTTGTATTTTGGTGACAAAGATGTTCCATAAATAAAGTGAATAAATATATCAAATCAAATCATGACACTTTGCAAATGTTTCATTTGGTTCCTGCGAATTTAAAAGGCATCTCCAGCATCAAGTTAGCAGCTTTTCTAAATTGCTCTGTCCTTTTTTTCAGAATAAGAAATATAGTTCAGTTTCCCTTTCTGCTTAGTAACCTGTGAATTGCCCCATTCCTCATCTTTGTATCTCCAGACAGCTGGTTCATTATCCCTGACAGTCACTCATTTCTACAAATATTGAAATCTTATAATTTAAACAGGACAGTCTCTTTACCCATTTCCCCAAACATCCCAACATTAAGTGATTTACAACACTATCCTAAACAGGGCTACTTATAGAAGTTTACTTGGTAGAGTTTCCGCCCAGGAAAGTGCTCTAGGACTGCACTGTTAGTGGCCTGGAAAAATATGAACCATGGATGGACTGCACTGTTTTATTGCAAGATAAAGGTGTACTTGCTGGGAGAGACTGGCAAAGATAAATAAGAGCTCCAGTCTGTGCTAAACTAGGAGCCCCTTAATGCCATTTAAGATGCTGCAGAACCATTATCCCGAGTGCAAATGATTGAGCAGTGATAAATTCCCAAGAGGAAAAATGCATTAGGCAGTTTTAAATCCATAAAAATAGGCACTCTTATAAGCAATAAAAAGTAACTGGACACCCTTCTCTCTCTCAGAATCTTCAACTGATTTCCTCTTTGGCATCTTCTAGGATGTCATGCTGTCAACAGCATCAATTTCCTTTCACTTCAAGAAATTACCCAGCATAAATCACTTAGACATGTACACTCTCTTGAGGTTCACAATGTCCTTGCCAGGAGGTCCAGTGACAAGCCTGAAGGTCCACCTCAATTTCAATCTACCTGTGCTGCATTCTTCCTCCGATCAGTTTGGCTGAGAATCTCTTAGAACATAAGAATCGTGTGAGATATATACATGTGTATAAATTTAAGTGATTTCTGAAGAGAGAGTTTCTGTTCTTCTGTCCCCACCCCTATGAGAGGCCTTAGTATAAGTATGGGCAGATGCAACCAACACACATAGGACAAGACCTAAATGATGCCCCTCCCACAGTATTTGCCATCTTTAAGTTGGAAGCAATAAATGACCTATTTATTGAGCAGAACCGAAGGGTAATTTGACAAGTAAGATTACCCATATCCAGCACACCTCAAAGGATCCTACAAACAATTATGGCTGAGTAAGACACATGGTCCATCTTTGAACTATGTTTTAAACTCCATCACTACATGTTGTGACAGTGACTCTATAAATTCCCCATATGTGGCCTGAACAAGTGATTGACCAGATGTCCTTGAATGTCAAGATTATATGACATGGAGAAAAGCTCTTTCTGTGCAACAAGCATAATTTTATAGACTCACAATCTTTCTTTCCCTCATGTAGAAAATGCTGCAACTACAGATGTTAGGACATCCTTGGGAGCTTTAAGAGCAGAGTAAAATGTGATGGCTGTGTCAGTAAGGGGGAACCCTCTGGGAAGCAGGATGGTGATGGAAAGCTTTGGGTCATTCCGCACCCGGAAAATATAGTGAAAGGCTTACTTTTTGGTGATACCATTTTTTTTTGCCCATTTTACACAATGGTATCAGCATCCAGCGTCCCAGCAGCAAATCAGCTACATCCTCCATTTTAAAGTGCTAGTTGGTGGAACCTTGTAGTGCAAGCGAGAGGAGAGCAACCAGCAAACACATGCTAAGGGCTCCAGTGCCCACCCTTGCACCCACTTCCCTCTCCCATCTCCCTGGTATGAGATGCTTTTGCGTTGTTGTTTTTTTTAAAGCAAACTGACTGGAGCAGCGAATATGCATTTAATCATCCAGGCAGAGCAAAAAAAAAAAAAAATGTCCCCATCAGTTAACACACAAAGCATGCCTCTCTAGCCCCCCCCCAAAAAAAATCAGGAACAAGATTACTTTTTTAAAGCTTCAAAGCTCATAATTCCAAAAGTGGATGCAGCAAAGTAAGCACTATGCATCTATGATGAGATGCATAGCCATAGCAACGATGAAGTTTTACTTAAAAAAAATAGATTGCATTGTGGGCCCTTTCAAATAGGAAGAAAAGTGATTGGCTGCCTGGCTTGATTGATGGGGAGAGGAGAGTCACATGTATAGCGCGTTCCTCTCTTCTGCCATTTCAAGCAGGCGTGTGGAGTACCATGAAGCATGAGAAGGTGGCAGAGGAGAGCAAGAGAGCCAGGAGGTGAGGAATGGCCAGAGGCATGATTTTTTTATATAGCGTTACGCCATTGCGCTGGCGTAATGCTATTTTTTTAAATGTGCAGAATGGATCTTTGATTTCCTGAAGAAAGAAACTAAAAGTGCAATCCTAAACAGAGCAATGAAATCAATGAGCATAGAAGGGAGTAGCCTGTCTGAGGATTGCACTGAAATGCTGGCTGGAAAGCAGTGCTCAGCTGTGCAGCTAGGGGCATACCCAATAACTACGTTGAACTACCCAGTGGTAGTTCAATGACTACATGTGTAAGAGCAGTATGCCAGAAATGTATAGCCTGGTAAGTTCTACGCTAGAGGCAAATAAACCCACAGTGGGGCTTCATACAAATTTAAATGGGACACAGAGTGTGTACAAATTCTCCATGCTAAGTTATTCTATCCCACAGATGTCATTTTAAAATCAGACCTACTCCAGAGCCACACTCGAGACAAATATGGGCCAACCAATATACTGGAAACATAGGAATCCTTAAGGGGGCACCAGTATTAGATGCTTTGCTTTTGTTTCACATGTCAAACTCTTTATTAACCAAGATATGTCTGCAAGAAGAATGTAAAATGAAAGCAATACTATTGAAATCTTTGAAAAAGGATCAGCTATTTAGGCAACTTCTCTCTGCCTGGAGAAAAATTGTCCCATCTCTTTAATGGGATGTTATTTCTCAAGTGATATTATTTGCCTCCAAACCATGAGAAGTTTCAGTTGTCCGATTCTGCACATTAAATTCCACTGAAATTCACAAGACATTATTCTCCAGGCCTGTTTGCATCCCTGTTTAGAGAAGATGGCCAGCAGGGTTCCTTTAGTAGATGTACAGAAGAGGGCATTTTAGCAGGTGTAGATTATCATGCAACAGTAAAACCGCAGCTTGCAAAAATCCCTGCTCCCACCCTACTCAAAAGGCAGAGAAGTCCTGCTGTGTTTTGCATCACCGTGTTTCTTCAGGACTAAGCAAACTTGGAGCAATCCAATTTGTGCCTGTGAGACATATTGATACAAGCCTCACGAAACTCATTGAATTGAGCATTATGCCTGGGAGACATCACACTGCTCATTTATTCCAGTTTAATCCCTCTCCTCATATTACGTTGCCAAAACAATTTGGAAAACATCCATATTTTCTTTTTAATGTAGCCACCAACAGTTATAGGAAAGCTAATCTCTCCTCTGAGAAAATTTAACCAAAAAACAGTTCTGTAGTAAAAAAACAAACAAAAAAAACATCATTTTTAACAAAACAAAAATATTACAATGCGTCCATAAACTTACTTAGGCAGGCAAAGTTGTCTCCCAGAAACAATAAAAGTATAAGGACTTAATTCAGTGAGTCACAAGAGATCTCTGATCTCCTGATAGCATTAATGTCATTTAAGATGACTGGGGGGAGGAATTTAGATTGGAATGATAGTGTTACGGCAGGAGGACTCAGTTCTGAATGTACATCTGAGCATGGGCAGAATGCATTCACCAGTGAGAAATTATAGCCAGATTCCAAACATCTGTAGTTCTTTGGAAACGCTTTTAGTGGAGACAACATTATGTGCAAGGTCAAGAGCATGCTTATTTTGTTAGATATTTTTTGTCAGCAGGGAGTGATGTTTGAAGTCTCAAGGACAGATATATCCAAAAAGAAACCTCAAAGATATTCCCAGCAATACAGTTGCATATATTTGCGATGAACAGGAGGCTGTCCTGCCCCTAACAGGACAAACTACCACTCAGCTATTTCATCCCTGAGCTTATGGGAGTGTTGCTCCAGCATCCAATCACCTTTCAGTGGGGAGATGGGATGTTAGAGAGAAATTCCATGGGTGTCTTAGTTCAGGTCTGCCTCAGGGTGCAATCATAGTTCACATTTCCTCAGTAAGACCCATTCTTCACTGTGGAGCCCATTCAGGGCCACTGCCAGATCTTTGCAATGAGACAGTTAGCCCCGCCACTTCCCAGGGCTGAATCTGCACTTACTTTGTTTATTCCATTGTGGATCCTGCTGAAACCAGATCAATTTCAACTTGGGTCTTTCTTTCCCCCCCTCCCCATTGAAACAGAAAAGTGTTCTGCACATGGTTAGGGAAGCTCAGAAAGGGAGGGGGGATCCAAGCACAGCAGGAGCCTCTTTCTTTTCTTGAAGGGGGGGGGGAGAGGAGAGGATTGGAGACAGTAGAGGAGGGAGGAAAAAACAAGAGGCAAATCTCTACTGAGAGAAGTTAGGGCTTCCCCTTTAAGGCAAGCATGCAGCCTGGGAACGAGGAACTGAAACTTGGCCAATCAGGGCTTCTTTACCACGGAGATCAGCAGCAAGTTCGGAACAGGCAGACCTCTGCATGCCTTGTCGTACCAATTTTTCAAATTTTGAGGGTTATATCAACTCTAGGATATTTCAGGGAAAAGGTAGGTCACTCTGGATCAATCATATTTGTTGCAGAGGGAAAGTTTAAATTGGACAAAATCAAAATGGAAATTGCATTCAGTGGAGATGGCAGGGACTGAATCGACCTGGGATTGGAATAAAAGCTCTGTGCAGATTCAGCCCAGGTCCAGATAAGGGAAGATTTTCCCTGTTGGACCCAGTCTGCCCTGGATTACTGCCTCCACATGAAGCAGCTGTGGCAGAGGGGTTCCACTGCATTATGTGGCATCGGGGGGGGGAGTACTTTCATAAAAGAGGGATTGCGTTGCAATGCAATTCAACCTTCATAAAAATTTTTTTTAAATACCCCACTCAGCTATGCACCACTGTGAAGTATTGCAGAGCCGACCAGGGAAATTTTTGTCCCTTCCGGAATGCCATAGACAGTGAAGGAGATGGGCCTGGAAGGTTAATCTGTTTCCCTTCCACATGGGCCTGGCCTGTGATAGGCTTCGTTGGTGCCCGGGGCAGAAAAAGGGAAAGAGCAAATATCTGCATACCCTTGTGGAGGGCCAGTGGAGGGCCTGATCTGGGCCATTCCCTGCCAGTGCCGGTGTCATGTGGAAGCGGATATTAGCCTCACTGCCAAATGGGCACCAGCCTGGGCCATATTCCCCATGCCAAAAAGGCCCAAGAGAACAGACAGTACTGTGGCAAAATTGATTAATTCTACTTGTAGGAGAGATTAGAGTGTCTGAGGATGAACAGACCTTGTATAACTTAGTCTGTCTCCAGGGAAAGAGGTAGGCGGGTATGAGAGGAATTCTATTGACTGGCACGGTGGTATTGGACCAATCAAGATGCGAGTCCAGTTTCTTTGGCAAAGAGAAGGCCACAGATTCATTAACCACATAACTATAGGGTTGGCCTGGCATGAGGTTAGAGCAATCCCCCACGCAGCCATCTGGCTGCTGACATGGGCTCAAGTGGCGCCCTGGGTCCCCCTCCCTCCCAGCCTGGAGGGTGGGTCCCTTGCCACTTGATGACCTCCTCAGGGAGAAGGCCGGTCAAATGGTCTCCAGGCAGCCACTTCATCCAAACATTCCTTCCTCCTGGCTCTAAGCCCCTGACCTTCCCAGCTGTTTAAGTTTGCACTCAGTGTTAGCCAGTGTCTTACTGAGACCCCCACCACAGGTTCCCACTATGCAAACTGGTCCCTGACCAAAGTTCAACCTCATGCCCCCCTTATTCAACAGCTGTGACAAATATAAATCACAAAAAATAAACTTGAACCATAGCCATAGAGTGGATGGGTGGGATGCTGTTGAGGTGGCAGACAGGCCGAGCTCCGATACTGGGCACCTTAAAAAGCCACTCCAGAGCCCTGCCCCTCATACCACTGCCACGTGCATGCTGCCTGCATGCTCCTCCCTGATGGGCCACATCTCTCCTGGCTCCCCCACCCACTGCACCAACTGTGGCCTTGGCTGACTCATAACCACTTTTTTGTGTAGAATTATTTTACCTAATAGTCAGAGAAAGCCCCTTTGTACTGGCAAGCATTAAACTACATTCTGAAGCCATAACTAGCATAGCTTACTGTGCCTCGGCCAGGTTTCTCCTTTGATTGCGTAGAGACCTGTGCTGCTGTCAATAAATAAATCTTTGTTATTTACATACAACTCCTGTTTCAGCGATCTCTGTGTTCTTCTTGCTCACTTACCTCACAGCAGTGCACCCAAAGCCTTTACATTTGCTGCCCTAAGAACAGTTTTAACTGAGGGAAAGATTTACAGTTCAAAAACCTGATTCCCCCAAATCATAAAAGGCTGCCTGGGTCCCCTCAGTTGGTATAAAAGCCCTGTCACAGGCAGCTGCAGACAATGCCTTTCTCAAGAGACTTCTTGCTTTTCCTATATGTAAAGAGATGGCAATGTTAATGTAAAACTGAATTCATATGCCCAAGGATCCAAGGACTGAGAACAAGCTGACTGCACCCTGACCTCCATGTGTAATGTACCCCGAGCCCTCTTAAATCTCACTTGGCCTGTCTGTACAGTAGGCTTATCTTGATCTCTGTGTGGTATGTTAGGAAAGATGCTGTTAGACATAGTTATATTAGCCCCTCTCCCAGATACCTTGTGCTAACTCCCATGATTCCCTTGTCTTTGACTCGGAAGTTACAGCTGGTCCAAAATATGGCTGCCAGGGTCCTCACTAGAACACCTTTGAGGGCCCACATTCAGCCGGTGCTTTGTCATCTGCACTGCTTACCAGTCTGTTTCTGAATCAGATTCAAGGTATTGGTATTGACCTTTAAGGCTATATGAGGCCTGGGTCCCATCTACCTGCGGGACCGCTTGGTTGCTTATGCCCCCTGCATAGCACTCCGCTCTGCATGTATGAATTTATGGGATGTTCGCCTGGCCTCGACCCGGGCCAGGGATTTTTCGGCCATGGCCCCAACCTGGTGGAATGAGCTCCCAGAAGAGCTAAACGCTCTGCGGGATCTACCAGCTTTCTGCAGGGCCTGCAAGAGTGAGCTCTTCCACCAGGCATATGGTTGAGGCCAGGGCAGCTCTCCCACTAATCCATCGGAGGATCACCTCCAATATTGAGATCTCTAACATCGAGATCATTCTTAGATCTATTGCCACCCTTTTCTGAATATTATTCTCCCCACCAGGCTGAACTTGGGGGAAGTTGGGTAAATATGATTAGAATTGTGACCACTGCCACTTATATGTTATATGTGACATGTTGTTTGACCTAAATTGGGGTTTTATGGGGATTTTATTGTGTTTTAACTGTTTATGTTGTAAACCGACCTGAGACCTATTTGGAGAAATAATAATAATAATAATAATGATAATGATGATTTACAAAGAATTAGGAGTCCAGGAGTACCCACAGCCCTATAGCTGTTTCAGCTATTATGGTTCTGCTGGTATTGAGAAAGTCAGAAGTGTTAATTAGTGAAACACTCCTTCTTCAAGAGGTAAGCTTCACAGGGCAGTTAAAATGGAGGCTAAGCTTCTTCACCCAAACTATTTTTTGTCTCCCTCCTAAGCTACTGTCCTCTAGATAGGATAAAAACTTTCTACCCAGCTCTGTAGCTGTTCCAGGCCACTGTATGCTACTTTGTCCTGCTGTTCCTCAAGCTGTTCCTTTGACAAACGTTCCACCAGACCACATAGGCAGCGTGGGATCTCATGCTGGAACCATTTGCTGATGAGATGCTTAACCACCCCTTCTGAAAGAAAGGTAATATGTCATAATGGCTGGTGTTCTGGTCCCTTAGGAAGGTGACCTGAATCAAGGGTAATAAAGCACTCTGCCTGTCTCAGACTTCAGCGCTCCTTTCCTACTGTTGATTCACTCATCAAAGGAAATGACCAGATGTCTGCAATATAATTGAGTCTTCCTTGACTCCTCTGTGACTTAACAACTCAGCATGCCAGCTCTCCCACCTTGATATAATACTTTTCTTTGTGTTTTCTCCTGCTGTTCATAGTATGCCATGGTATTGCCCATACACAGGTTTTTGCGGTTATTGTTGTTATTTCCCCTTTATTTTTTATTTTTTAATTGCTTCTGGGATGTAGAGCAGATTTTCTTTACAAGTTTCCAAAAGATGTTTGAAGATGATGAAATTGATGGGAGGGGTGCAAGTGCTCCTGTTCTGAAAGGGATTTGAGAAGCATAACCCTTGGGGCTGATGGATGAGGAGTCACCTTTCAACACACTGGGCCTGCCACAGATCATTCCAAAGAAGAAAGTTGTTTCTTAGGAAGTTGCACTTCCTACAGATTATGTCAAGTTGAAGGAAAGAAGTCACCAAAGAGATGGCAGCCAAATAACGCCATTATTAAGCCTGTCTTTTATCAAATTAACAATGTTTCCTCTACTAAGATAAATGTATTGTTGAATATAATTACTGTGGACAAGTTAGGTACTTTGAATTTTCCACATGCTTTCTATTTCCAGCAATTTAAGCATGACTTGAGTGGCCCCATTTGAGCCCAGAACTAACAGTAAAAAGCTGTTTTGGCAGTTGGTGCTAGAAGATGTTTGATGCAAGATGGGCTTGATTCCTCACTCCTCCTCCACATGCACAGCCAGCCAGGTAACTCTAGGCTAGATACAGATCTCAGAGCTCTCTCAGCCCCATCTGCCTTACAGGATGTCTGCTGTGGGAAGAGGAAGGGAAGGTGATTGTAATGTGCTTTGATATTCCTTCAGGTATCGAAAAGCAGGATATTAAAAAAATAGCTCTTCTTTTTCTGAGAAGCACTAGATAGTAGGTAGGAAGGCAATTCCTTTCTTATCAGCTACTGGCCATTCTCAGTTAGATGGTGGATGCATATTCACTCACATTTACTTTGCAGTTTCTCATACATCAGCATGTGTTGTGCGTGGTTAAAGTGTTACACTATGACTGAGGATGAGTGCTTGCACTCAGAAGCTCGTGCCTTGAATAAATCTTTGTTGGTCTTAAAGGTGCTACTGGATTCTGATTTTGTTGGGAGAATCCCAGTTCAAGTCCCCACTCTGTCTTGCAAGCCTGTTAGGTGACTTGGGGCCCATCAAACACTCTCATCCTGTCCTACTTCCCAGGGTTGTTGTGAGGATAAAGTGAGCAAGAGGTGAATAATAGGTTCCCACTGGGGAAAAGGCAGGGTATAAATGAAGGAAAGCTACCTTGTGCTGAGCCAGACCATATGCCTGAATCCACCTTATGTAATCTGACTGCAATTCTCCAGGTGAAAACCTTTCACATTACCTTTCAACTTGAAATGCCAACGCTGAAACTGGGACTTGCTGATCTACCACTGAGCCTCATCTCTTCCCTGATGTTTCTGGTTTCTACTAAAAATAAGCTCTAGCTTTTCTCAAAAAAATTGCTTTGGAAATCTAACAAGATCCGGCTTGCCTGGTTTATCCAGCTCTGATGACAATGAAACTGCCCCGCCAAACATACCATATTTTGCCTGTACTCCTCACTATCTTCATGCATCCATGGCATCTTTCTCTGAAGCTGCATCCAGAAACATGTTCCAATTTCATAGTCTCTAGCCAAGTAGTATATGTCCATGTTATGTTCAGAAACTTTCTGGACTACCACAATCTTAGCCAGAGGAGAATATTGGATAGATTTTTTATCTATTCAGGTAATGTTTCCAATATCGCCTAGGGCAACCCATTTTCCCCATCCCTCTTTTAATATAATAGCAAGCCTACATTTCTCATTTCCAGTGCAAATTTCCTTACAGTCCCAAAGTAGAATTCATTTTAATTTACCAAGCCTAATCACTAATTTATGACCACTGCCCCCTCCCCTTGCCTTAAAGATTAGCCATAGAACTAAAACAAATGGGTTTAATAACAGAGCTTCAGTTTTGTAGCTGATCAAAACGAATTTCTTTCATTTTTATCCTTTTGAGACCCTTGTTTTATGGGAGGATTCTGAAAACGTTGCAGTTGGGGGGGGGTCACAGCAGGTGGGTGGGTGGTGTTTGCCTTGTTTTGTTTTTGTTTTGCATTCCAGTGTTTGGGGGGTTGAGCTTTTTTTTCTTTTGATTTGCAAGGAAATTGCTTTATGGGGTTGCTTTTTGACAGCAGCAATGGGTGCAGTGATGAAATGTCCATTTTAGTCAAAAACTGACTTCCCCAGCCACCCCATTTCCCTTCTCCCCCTCCCTGGCCCAGTTTAAATTCAAGGTTCCTACTGTGATATCACACTCAATCAAATGCGACAGGTTATTTCTATTAAAGTTTGGGCTTGAACAGAGACTAACTAGAATGGCAATTCTATGGCTGATAATTCAGTCTTGAGATAGAATGCAGTAGCATGGAAGAATTTAAGAAGATCAAATATAGAGCCTCATTGAAATGGGGGGAAAACAGCTTGTTTATGTTATGCAGTGAATTTAAATAAAACCCTATTTTGCCCCCTGTGTTTGAAAGCATTCCTTGTTTCTAATTCACTTTATTTTGTTTTACTTGGGTGTTTGATTCTGTTGGCAGATGCCTTATTACTGAGCACACTAATTATTCCTCTTTGACAATCTTCCAGTGTCATTTTTGCAGTAGGAGCTGCAATACTGCAGCATTCAGCATTTCCATTCTGCCATTCTTCTCCTTTTTTTCTTACCAAAGCTGAACACATTTTATCAGCTAATCATTAAGGGGAGCCCAATGTGTGCAAATACTTCAGCATCTCCAAGCTTTTCTGTTTGCCTCCCTTTTGTTAACCTGGCATAATGAAAGCTAATTCCTTCCCATAGTCTTTTCTATTTTCTCTTCACCAAGTACTTCTAACAGGATTGTACTATTACGTCACCCACGCTCACACACTTATTTGAAGCATATGTCTCTGTGCTTTCAACTTTTTCCTCTTGTTTGAAGAAACAAAATGCTGAGAGCACAAAATATGAAATATCTTATAAAGCTTCACAAGACCTGAAAAGAGGGGGGTGGGGAGGCTATTTCCATTTGGAATTCTTGCTGTAGAAAGCAATAAAGAATAGGTTCCTTTTGCATTCTGGAGAACAAGAAAGAAATGTTAATGTAATAAACCACTGGGAGATGGCTTACAGTAGCCCTCTGTGGCAAAGAACATCAAATAAGGACCTGCCAGCTATTCTGTATCGGTGTTCTCATCCTGGCCTGGTCATCTATAAATAGGAATGGAGGGGGGGGGGTCTTTTTCTTCTTTTTCATGTTGAGTCTCAGAGAATATAGGATTGACATGGACAGCTTTGCTAACACAGGAATATTATATAATGAGCAAATATGTTTGTGAGGCTGATTTAGCTAAAACTGCATCATCTGGTCCCCAGAACATGAGAAGAGACTCAGTAGATCAGAACAATTATTCCTTTAATCCAGCAGTCAGTTGAAAACATCAGCAAGCAGTTCTGGAAAACACAGTTCAGGGAGCAACAAAAATAAGAACCTGTGTTGGCTCTAGGCTTCAAACATAAAATAAAGTTCATGCAAGAAAACTTGTAGAAAAGTTTCTTCTTTTATTCTGGTTAGACCTTATAAAAGGCAGGAGACAGATAAGGTCTAAAAACACCCAATGCAATTGTTATAAACAGTTACATAGAAACATATACCAAAAGATGGAATACCTAAAACAATACTCTTGTACGCTTAGTTGTTCTACACAGGGAATCACTTCCAATAAAACATGACCTAGGGAGTCTAACTTTCCACAGCATACAATTGTGCTCCAGTCATTAATTGGGCTAAGGAGATTTGGAGGAAAAAAACATAAAGTGCACCATCATAATTTCAAACATCTTAAAGTCACATTACCAGTTAAGCAATCTGTTCTTTTCATACGTGCTCACACTGAGTATATACATGTCAATTTTATTACATTATATTCACAGATCACTTCAGGCATTTCAAACACCATATGGACATTAGAAAACAATTTAAATAAGATCAAACATAGATTTTTACTCTCTTAATATGTACATATTGGCTGAGACATCTTCTATTCCAAACAACCTATACAAACCATGAATAATCAAAGAAAGTGTCAAGACCATGAGGAACCAGCATTCTAAGCCTGAAAATCAAAGCTGCCTCTTATTGCAGTAAGCTAAATTTGTTGGGAAGAAATACTTTTAAAGCTAGAATTTGAAAGTAATTCTCTATGTAACCTGCATCAAGAAAGTGTGAGGCTAAGGGTGCATCTAGCTGCTTGTGTTTAATATTAGATCTGTGTTCACAGATTCTGGTCTTCACATTCCTCTCACTAATTCCTAAATAAATCCTATTGCATCCAAAAATATTGCATTTCAAAAATATTGTTTACTAGGCAAAACGTACATACAATACACCTGCCACACTCAAAATGACCCTCTGGTTGTGTATTGTTAATCACCAGCTTCAATGAATCAGCTGTTATCAAAATATTCTTCAAAGAAGTAGTTTTCCAAAAATCTATTGTTGGTTATTCCACACAACCAAGTATGTTGTGAAGTAAATGCCAATGAGTAAACATGATCTTACATATATCAGTTGCCAGTAGTGTAAACTGAAAGGAAAAAGCCCTCTAAAGAATAAAATCAGTTGTATCTTTAATATAAGATGTATATAAAACTGATACATCCAGAGATACAAGTACAATCCTTAGGTATAGTAAAGCCCTCGATCTTAAGAATAAAATCAGTTGTATCTTTAATATAAGAAGGAGCGTGTTCTACAAAAGGTTTTAAGGAGTCCACAAATTGAGATAAAAGTTTTAAAATGGAATTACCATCAGAAATAATTGACCTGGCACAAGGTGACCATTCAGGTTAATGAACTTGAGGTAATAAATAAAAGATTGGTACCCAATTATATTTTTAGTGAGAATGCAGCAGTCTGGTTATCTGTAGCAGTATCTGCTTTTTCTCATTGACATGCAGAACACATACTCTGCGATTCCAAAGATCAAATTGGATTTTTTTTTAAAGGTGTAGAGTTCAGGGTTCAAATTATACCAGCTTGAATTCTGTGATAATTGGAAGTAAACTATGAGTGAAGAAAGAGCCATAGTATCAGTATTCCTTGCATAATATATTTCAGGTGTAAAATGTGTAATTGCTAAATATGTAAGCCAATAATAACTTAAGAAGAATCCTCATGGATCAGACCAAGAATCCCCCCCCCCCAGACCAGCATTCTATTTCACACAGACCATTTCCACACTAAGAACTTTGCTGCCTGGTTCTCATGCGGGAGTACAAATCCAGGGTGGATGAAGTACACCAGGCCAAATGCTCCCCTGTGCAGGAGCAGGAAGAGGCAGGGCACGCTGCCCTGGCTCAAACTCTAGGCTGCAGCCTGGTGTGAAGCCTCCTGTGTGGAAATGTCACAGTGGCCAAACAGGTCGCTCTGGAAAACCCAAAAGTATGTTAGGAGAGCAGCAGCCATTTCTATTGTCACCTTCTGTAGAAACTAACATCTCCTAGATATTTTAGCTTTTCCACTTAGTGAAGGTTTTCCAGCTTTCTGTTTTCTGTAAAATAATGCTCTGCTTCAAAAGGGGCAGATGAAAGATCGATAAAGCAAGCCAGTAAACTGCAGAGGTTAAAATGTGAGACTGGGGATACCCAGGTTCAAATTCCCACAGACCACTCAAACAGACAAGATGAAGATTATATATTTCATTCTGTCCATTAAATGCAAGCTGATGTCTCAGTTTGCCTGAGGGCTGTAAAGGGAAGGGTGAGAACAACTTCTGCTCAGTTTCACTATGGAAAATATCATCTCTTTTCCTCTTCAAAATGGGAATAGCAGAAAATGCCCCAATTGGCTCTGTGGTGCTTTGCAGTGTCATAGAGCTTACTGGGGCATTATACAATCCCACCTTCAAGAAAATAACCCTTATCTGCCGTCCCCCATGCAGTGGAACCTTTCCACCCCATCTGCCTCATGTAGGGGCAGAAATCTGGGGCAGATTGGGTCCACCACCAAAAATGGTCCCCCATGGGGACACAGGATGTGGTGGGGCAAATGGCCCCATCACAAACTTCTGTTGGGAGGCTGGTATGGCCACCCCCATGTGGAATAGGTCATTATCTGCCAGGTCTACCTTTTGGAATTGTGGTCAGAGAGTCAACATATATCAGGGGTGGCCAAACCGTGGCTCTCTTGATGTCCATGGACTACAATTACCATGAGCCCCTGTAGTCCATAGACATCTGGATAGCCAGTTTGGCCACCCCTGTCATCTACGACTTTGAGTTCTTTAGAGGAATGAGAGGACAAAATACGATACGATAAACTACCAGCAATAGCCTTTGTATGAAAAAAATGGCATCAAAATACATCATATTCAATCCAGAACACCGTGAAAATGTACTTTTTTTTTTAGTTATCCAGGTTGCATAATGGATGTTTTAAAAAAAAGTTTTGGGAGGGGAGAAAAACAAATATTTCAGGCCATGATCTTAAAGGCTCTTGAGTAGAATATGTTAATATACCTGATGGTAGATCTAGGTGGAGCTGGGCCCCTAAAAGAATATATTGGATTGGATGAAGTTTTCATACAACTAAAAGTTCTTTATGGCACTTGAGCTCCATCTGCAGAGATGTGTGATAACCCTCAATACATCTGTATGTCATGTCTGTGAGTCTGCCCTGACAAATTGCAAGAAATGACCTGTTTCAGCCAAATGATCATGTCAATTTTCTCTTCTACTGGAATTTGCTCACCTAATTTCATAGGCCTGGGAACAGAGCTATCTATCTAGGTTCATTGACTCAGCTAGATTGATACAGGTGATTTGTAAGAGAAAGGTCATATACACAACAGGCTGCTGGAGTCACAATTTTTTTAAGGAGTGTCCTCTTGACTTTCAGTATCATCTGTCTCACCTGAAGCCCCCATGAAGCAAAATGAAATGTGACAAAAGGAAAGAGGAAAACTAAGACTAAGTAGGCATGGAAAAGTAATAAATAGAGAAAGACCCAGGCTTATATGCCATTAGGTGGAGGAAATGCTGATATGTGTGGAGTGATATGATAGATGCAGGCACAATATTTGCATTGAAGAAAGAAACTGTGACAAGTTTATGAATTATTTCATGTTTATCATTAGCAATTACTGCCACCCAGCATTTCTCTTTGTTTCCCAGCTGGAGCTTGGCATCTGTGCAACTCCATGAGATCCAAAGCCAGGGCTTTTGACTACTTATCTCTGTAGCCTAGAAATGACCCACAATTCTAGCAAATTCCCACATCCCAACCTCTCCCATCCTGCAACCTCCCTGCCACAGAGTTCCCCCTCCCAAGCAAGCCCTTTCACCTCCAGGAGCCTGGAGATGAGTTGTCATTGTAGAGTCCCCCCTCCAAAACAGCCATTTTTACCTGGGGAACTGATTTCTATAGTGGAATCCCAGGAGATTTCCAGGCCACAACTGGAAGTTGGTGACCCCTGGATCGGGAATGTTTCTTGAAGTTTGGAGGTGGGGCCTCAAGAGTCCAAGGGTGGGCACAACATTTTGCCATGTATCCAGTTCACAAGAAGGACACAGTGCAGGTGTGCATCCTATGCCTGTTGTATTCCTGGGTACAAAAGGCTTTGCCTTTAGTTTAATAATAATAAGCCATTTATCCACAACTGTTGCAAAAAAGTGACCATTTGAATGAAACTATTTCTACTGAATTTCTTTAGTAGGATTGGGAAAAAAAGATCTCTCTCAGTTATGTTCTGAGAAATCATAACAGAACCTTGAAATATATATCAAACAACAGTTATAACAAAAAGCAGCGAAGACTTATCAGCAGCCGCCATTGATGCAGCGGAGGAGCGGGCGGCAAGAAGACACGTGGGGGTGGGGAGGTTCAAAGTCAGCAGGAAAGGCAGCTCTGCACGAGAGGATCATGCTAGCCTGGTTGGCGCCTGGACGTGGGCTCAGGGCGCCTTAAAAGGCACCATGTGGAGGAGCCCTGCCTCTTGCGCCAGGCTTGACGCCTGAGCAGCTTCCCTCCCACCCACCCTGTTTTGTTGGCTGTTAAGCTTATGTCTGTATGGCCACTGGATGATGTCTTTATATTGCATTTTGTCGCAGCTGGCGGTTTTGGCATGGGATGGAGCCTGTTTGGGGGGAGTTCGGTCTGCGCATCGGACTCCCCAGGTTTGGGACCTCCCTACGAGGTGGCAGGTCTGCGAGCAGGGCCGACCTGGCTGGGAAGGCTTGGGGCTCGCAGTGCCAGGTAGCCTGGGGTGGGACCAAGAAGGAGGTCGGCACCTCTCCTTGGCACCCCGGGGCTTACAGTGCCGGGTGGCCTGGGGCGGTGGCCGAGGGAAGTGTGCGCTTCCTCTTGGCGCCCCAGGTGGACACTTCCCTATGGTGGGAATCCAGTGGCAAGGGGACTCGCGTTCCTGGTGGGGGAACCGGGTGGGCCCCAGGACGCCACTGGCTCTTCCTATGGATGGGATCCCAGCAGCAAGGAGGCCGGTGTTCCCAGCGGGGGATCCGGAAGGACTCCAGGGCGCTGCTGGGTCCAGGTTCTTGTGGTCTTCTGACTGCAAGTCAGGCTCCCTCTCCCATGCTGTGCCAACACTCCTGTGGAGTATTAATAAAGCTGTGGCCTTGTTTAAGCCAACTAAATGTGTGAGTGTCTTCCTTGAGCCCAAAATGCCCTCCTGCAAGGCAAATGCTAATTACTGGTTAATAGACAAACATGGTTGCTCATTTCTGTTATTGAACTAGGCCAAATTTTGTGGAGTTCTTTTGGGTTTTTTACTCTTCAAGTAAGGAAGAGTCTTTAAGCAGGGCCTGGATAAATACTTATCCTAGATGCTTTAGACCGATCCTGCATTGAGCAGGGGGGGGGGGGGGGTTTGGACTAGATGGCCTATATGCCCCTTCCAACTCTATGATTCTAAGAAATTTCAGTAGATTTTAGTAAGCATCATTTGGGTCAGCTTGACTTGCCTCCTCGGAGTGGTCCAGCTGTGGTCTTTGATTTAACACAGAGGCCATAAAGCTCAGGTAAGTTTGTAAGTAAGGCAAGCTGATGTAGCTCTTCTTTCAAAGTATTCTGCAAGGTGCTTCTTAGGACAAGGACCAAGTAGTAGTCACAGATGGAGTAACCTCATTGGGATCAGATGGTAATGAAAATGTGCCTGCTGGTGACACTCAAATAGACTTGGCAGTATCACTGAAAACTGGGTTTGGCTGCCAACTTTGTTAGCACTCGACTCTTGATGCGTTGCTCACGGTTAATGAAAAAGCACAGAGCAGCTCAAGTCAGCAGACTTCCCCTCCCTAAAAAAAATTTCCAGGTCATTAATGAATGATGAGGTTGGATGCAAAAGAATAATTAAGCACTGCAGTAAATTAGATTGATTAAGGCTAGGATCATTTCTGACATTTCTAATCCAAAGTGAAGGACAATCCAAAGTACAGAAATGTGCATTTGTGACTTTTTCTGAAAGGGCATTGGAGGATTAAAGATCTAAGATAAATGTGAACCATTAATATGAGGTGCTAACTTTGTATGTTCAGTTAGCTGAGTTTTACATCACTTTACCCACTCAGTAAAAAGGTAACTAATGCAAAGAAGTGGCAATGTCAGGGCTGCACACTAATGGCTTCAATGTCTTTCTTACTTTCTAATGCCTTAAAAATCACACCATTCCAAGCAAACTGCTCCTGAGTTTTTGTTGTTTGTTTGTTTCTTTGTTTTTGTAGGCCCACCAATATGAGGCAGAATTCTAGATGGATCACCATGTTGGGGTCTGTGGAATAGTATAGTGTAGCCCAATCTTGTCAGACCTCAGAAACTAAGCAAGTTTGGCATTTGGCTGGGAGACCGCCACAAGAAAGGAGGGGTGGGGAATGGCAAACCACCTCTGCTCATCACTTGCCTTGAAAGCCCTGTGGGATTGCCATAAATTGGCTGCAACGTGACAGCCCTTACCACATACACAACCATTCTAGCCAGTAGCAGCAAAACAAAGTAGAAGTGCAGTGACATTTTATATACATTATAAGAAATGATCCCAACATTTTGTATTTCAGAGCTCGTTTCATTAGAAGCATGAAGGGTACATCAGATTTATGAATTTACATTAAAAGTGGCAAACTTCAGAAAGAATATGACGCGGATATTACAAAGAGAGTTGGTTTAAAATAACATCTGGTCAAAAAACTAAACCATTCACTCAGGGTGGGTGAGAACCACTGCCAAAGTAGAATTGCCATAAAAACTGATCTAGGAAGGCACAAGATGAAATATGGAAAGTAGATCCAATTAGAAAATGATTGAAGTAATTAACTATAGCTGATCAAATTAACATCTGTAAGGGGCGGGATATGCAGAATATTAGTAGCAACATGGAATAACAAAGTAAAGTCCTTGCCAAGACCTAGATGGGGGAGGGGAGGACATGAAAGGAATTTTTCTTCAAAGTTCTTCCATAGAAGAATTGTGACTTCTATATCAGCAACAAGAATGCCTTAGACTGATTACTCTCTTGGACACATATGCAAAACAGGTTTCCCTCCTTGAACCATGGCCTCTCTTTCCTTTTTCTTGCAAATGACCTAATCCCCCCAGGACTTGTATACAAAAGAAAAAGAAAGATCATACAACAAACCATATACATCAAAAACCACTAGACACTATCAAGTATATAGAACACACACTCGCAAAAACTCCTCTACTCAGCATTCCCTACCTAATAATCTTCAAGACATTCCCTGTAATACACAAAACTCAAAACACTCCCAATTTCACAAACTTCTCATCTTCACCACATATTCCACATTATACATCTCACCATTTCTAGATACTGGAAAGTATTTCTTTTGACTCTTAGAGAAATAATATTATTTCATATGTAAGTCTTTTTCTTTTTTTGACCAGTTAGGAACGTAAAGATTGAGCTGCAACATGTATTATAATTATGGGCACATGATAAATGTTAAAAACATACTAATACAATCAACAATAACACATGAAACACATGAGGAACAAGACCAGTAGTCAACTAATTTTAAATGCATGTATAAAAAAAGAGCTTCTTGTGGCACAGGATGGTAAGGCAGCCAACATGCTGCCTGAACCTCTGCCCATGAGGCTGGGAGTTCAATCCCAGCAGCCGGCTCAAAGTTGACTCAGCCTTCCATCCTTCCGAGGTCGGTAAAATGAGTACCCAGCTTGCTGCTGGGGGGTAAACGGTAATGACTGGGGAAGGCACTGGCAAAACCACCCCGTATTGAGTCTGCCATGAAAATGCTAGAGGGCGTCACCCCAAGGGTCAGACTCAGTGCTTGCACAGGGGATACCTTTACTTTATGCAGTAAAAAAGAAAAAATAACATTGACCATCATTGCTTGCTAATTATTTTTGTTATAACCAAACTATGATTTAAAATGAAGTTACACGCTTTTCAAAAATCTGTATTGTTTGAAGCTTCTGCCAAACAAGAGGGCACAAGATTTAAGAATCTGGGATTATGGACTTCCACGAGCTCCCATGGGTTCAGTACATGAGCATTCTTCCAAGTGAATAGCTGCCATAGCAGTGGCTTTTCCACTTTAGTTTTGCTGACAACCTTAGTAATCAATATTTCATTTTATATATTTTTTTTAATTTACAAGGTCCACACAGAAAAGTTTCTAAATTAAATAACAGCCATTTGCATATATTTCAACCCAGAGAGCATCATTAGAGGCAAATATCTTTCATAATGAGCTGCTTTCATTAAGTGTGCCTCAGTGATTACGGCAGGATGCATTTCAGGAACAAAAGGAAAAAATGGACAGGTACGACCACCAATGCAATTGTCTTCATCCAGCAGAACATCACTGTATGTAGCTTTGTTACGGGTCTTTGCCTTGGCTAAGGCAGCTGATCTGCATCTTAAGAGTACAATGGAACCACATAGCCTTGATGCTCATGAATCGATTGATTGACTTAACTACTTGGGGAATCCAGGTCTGTTTTTTGTGTTATTTTTAGAGGCAAAAATTCAGTTCTCTAAAGCAAATTTCAACATATAGTTCTATGATATAACCTCTGCAGATATTAAAGAATGGCATTGTGATTGAAAGCATTACAGTTGGGCTATTATTTTGATTTAACATGAAACTTCCAACTAAGAAATCTTACTTTCCCTGGAAAGACATCTCAGACGAGAAAAGGCTGCATCTCTGAATTAAGTTTTTGCCTCTACTGTGTAGCGATAAAGGCACACTGCAAATCGTGTGCCAAGATCCAGGCTTTCAGAACAGTGGTGGTGCATCACAAACTTGCTATTGGCATTTTCTCTATGACAGAGTAGATATTATTCATCGTTAGCCCATGGAGCAATTTTTCAATTCCTCAGCCATTCATTTCTGTAACCGCCAATTAGCAGCTGTCACTGTAGTTTATACTGGTGGTTGATGAGGATTGAGGTGCTGGCAGGTTGGAGGTTTTCCTCAAGTCCTCTGGTTAATAATAATGATATCTAGAGCAGAACCAATAGTTCAGCCTTGGAATAGCTTCTTTCTTGCAAATGACCTAGTTCCCCCAAGACCTGTAGGTATAGATTCTGGGAAGCATTTCTTGAAGTATTAACAAAATGTTTGTTACACCAAAATAATATAGATGTGCCAAGGTATCTTTTGGCAGAAAGTAACAAAGAATTAATATAATATGTGCACCTGGCGTTTGAAAATTGTCTTGTACAGGCATGGCCAACTTATCAGGGGTTACAAAACACTTCAGGCTCTTTCCTGAAACAAGATGAATATAAATTTCTGCATTGGATTCTCTGTCTATTTTTACCTTTCTATAGCATATCCCCTAAAATTTTCGATAAAAATCCTTCAAGTTGATGGCAGAGGTCAAGAGATATAGAGATTTCCTTGGAAGTCAGTACATAAAGGAAACACCTAATTGTCTTTATAACCAGAGAGGAAACAGCTCCAAAGTGCCCTTTAAAACTGTTAAAGTGAAGAGTGAAGACATTTTAGAAGACAAGGAAAATGTCAATGTTTAATAGCCTATGGCTCAGCCTCCCATAGGCCTTCCACTATTTTAAGCAGGTTATGTTTACTGCCTTATAACCCATCATCATCTACCATCTCAGTCAATGTAGGGAGAAACAACTCTTGTATATACTATAATTATTTGTGCCTTGTTTATTTTATACAAAAGAATGAATTTTATGGCAATCATTAAACAGATCCCAAATGCACAATTAGATTCGGCAGCGTGTTGTTTTTATATCTGTGGCAGAAGTTAGAACTGCAGCTACAAGGAACTGTAAAGAATACAAAGTTACTAATGTACATTTGAGAGAGTGTTTTGTAGGGCTTGGTAAGATCAGAATTGTATGAATGACTGCCAGCACAGGCAATGCATATTCTGACAGTGAAGACTAAAACACAGAGAAACACTGGCAAGAAAGCATTAATAATTTCTGCATGCAGAGGAAGCTCAAGTGAGACAGATTTCTTGCATGCAAATACATCATTAATAGTCAAAGTGAAGCATTATGCATCAGCCCGTGAGAACCTGCATATGCATACTTCTATTAGAAGGATAATATCTAGGGTTGTGCACTTTGGCCACCAAAGTGGCCATTCCAGCCCGAAGTAGCCAGCGTCATGCTGCGGGGGGGGGAGGATAGTGGTGGCGCCGGCACACCAGTTGGCACATGCACGCAGGCACAGAACGCTGGAAAATACAGCTGCAAAAGCATATTGAAAGTGCATTAACCAATGTGTGAGGAATGGGTGCAGGAGTTAAATAAGCAGTTCTGACATTCACCCGGATGAGTGGACTTTTTGTTAGGAATGTTTGTACAAATGGGATCTTGGGTGTTTTTAGCTTGCATTTACTTTAGGTTGCTAGGTCAGTGGTAGGTAATTGATGAACAACATGAAGAAAGAGATGGGAAAAGGTGCTTAGAAAAGCCATAAAACTTACTGGATCTGGCTGGTGGCAATCCTCTGCTACTTTTGTTCTTGCCAGTTCCAGTATTTGGGGCCAGTGCTGTGGGCCCCTTAACAGCCTTTTTGGTTATAGATGGGGAGGCCAGGATAACATGGGAAAGAGCTACCAAGAGACATGCATACACTGATTAAAACCATGTTCTCACAAGAACCTGCAACTTTTCTGATTAAAACTGGACAAGTAAGACAAGATGACAACTATGCACCCACCATACTGGGAGTAAAACTCTCAGATGAAGCCTTCTGACTGGAGCAATGAAGTTGGGCTGACTGGGGCAATGAAGTTGTCATAATGATAATAGGGCTCATGCTGACAGGGTCTTGAGGCAGCCATATCCATTTGGGAAGGGACATCTATATCAGTGTAATGCCATAGCTTGTCCTTAACCTCAGAATTCTGCTACCAAAGTGCTAACTATTGCTGTCAACCATAATAGTACCAGTTGGTTTTTGATTAATACTTCCTATCTTCAGAGGAATTCTGTGTGGGGCTATTGTTCAATACCGTTTGGGTGCTTTAGCCTGTGCAAATATAAAGTGCACAGATTTTCTACTCAACCAGAGAGGATTAATATAATTCATCTCATCATCCTTTCTTCTCCCTTGCTTTTATCTTATACCTTTGTTGTTTCTTTCATTGTCAAACTTGAGATTCTGAGCAGGAACCTATTCCCCCCCCCCCTTTATGTTACTCTTCAAATGTCCATGCACACCGATGACACTACATTAACATTAACAATGACAATAATCCAGGACCCCTAAGTATACTGCATCTTCATTTCCCTCCATGCATGATTAAAGGGTGCTGTATTAATCCTTGAACCTTAAATGATTAGTGTTCTGTTAATCTCCCATGCGTCCTGCAATATCTTTCAGTCCTGTTAATGATCCCATGTATCTTGGAGACTTATTACAGTCCAAGTTTGAACTATAGTTTTAGGGGAAATAGCATTGGTATTGAAAGCAGTTGTAAAATTGTTTTGAATTGTATAATTATTTTGACATGCCATTTTAGGGGCACAATGGTTGTTTTAGACCATTTCCGCATGGAGGTGTAAAACATGCCACCTCCTGCCAGCAAACATGTGATAGAAAACTGCATTTGCACACTTCCTGTTGGGAGACTCCTCCCGCATAATCTCGCCATCTTGTCATGGCTTTTTGCCTCCTGAAAAGGTGGTGGCAAAGCAGGAAATATGGACAATCCAAAGTTTTCCCCCATCTCCTTGGTTTGTCAATCAACTCAAGCCACCAATCCCTTTACAGCGGTGGTTTTAGGGACTCCCTAAAACCTTAACAAAATACACTTCCACATTGCCACGGGGACACAACAGTGGACTGCACCATTTTTTTAAAAATTGCGATACGGAAATGAAGATGCAAAACTCTAGTGAGACCGTTGCACATTTCTCCTTTCAGACATGCTTGCCCTGCTTTGCGACCCAGTTTGCAGTGCAACAAGAAAGGGGGAAGCAGATTCTACCAATTTCCCTTGTCATGTGGCTCAAAGGATGAAAATCCATGCCACCCACTGGAGAGCTGTGGGTTGCTGCCGACGTCATGAGGAAGCAGCATTAAGACCCACAGGTATATGGTTGAGGCTAGGGTGAGTGAACTAGACTCATCGCCCCCCCCCTCTGGGGTTGGAAGTGTATATCGCTCCTTCTCCATTCTCGCCATCACTTCAGTAGTGGGGGTGGGAATGGAATTCTTTTCCGTCGTGTTGGAATTTTTAAAAGTCTTTTAATGGGAATTTTAATGGGGTTAAGACTATTGTTACCCACTATGAGCCTATGAGGGAGTGGTGGGAAATAAATGTAGTAGTAGTAGTAGTAGTAGTAGTAGTAGTAGTAGTAGTAGTAATAATAATAATAATAATAATAATAATAATAATAATAATAATAATAATAATAATAATAATAATAATAATAATAATAGATTATGAGAGGCCAGGCAGGAGCATATTCCTCAAGTGGAATTTTAGCTTCTCTTTCTATTCTGATTATGTCCAGCTGCTATTTATGTCCAGTCAGGAACCAGGAGAGGCACTGCATTTGGTCCTAATTAAAAAATTCAACCCTTTTTGTCCTTGTGGAATTATTACAAGAACTGTAAGTTGTTCTTATCGGCAACAAGTTTGGGTAGCTAATAGCTAAGCTTGTATAGGG
Source organism: Paroedura picta (assembly GCF_049243985.1). Taxonomy (NCBI): domain Eukaryota; kingdom Metazoa; phylum Chordata; class Lepidosauria; order Squamata; family Gekkonidae; genus Paroedura; species Paroedura picta. Next base: position 69,342,447 of record NC_135370.1, read on the forward strand.
CAATTATAATTCACTGTAACATTCTGTACTTTGCAACTTTTTAGTTTGCTTTGCTATGATTATTTAATAATAATCTCACAGGAATGGAATAGATCCAAAACTGGGGGACCGGGGGGGGGGGGAACCAATCAATACCAGTTTTCCTTTCATGTTTTCTGAATGTAACCATTGATCCTCTGGTGATATGATGTTACTTCTAGATTCAGGTATAGCATCCCCTAGAACCTGTACATGCTTCCACTAAAAATACCATACTGTTTAAATGTCTACCATATAAATAAATTTTGTAAAATGATTAACCTCAGGTTTAAAAAACAGCACAATTGACAAAAGCTATTTTCTCTCACAGAGCTTCTTGTGGCACAGAGTGGTAAGGCAGCAGACAAGCAGTCTGAAGCTCTGCCCATGAGGCTGGGAGTTCAATCCCAGCAGGCGGCTCAAAGTTGACTCAGCCTTCCATCCTTCCGAGGTGGGTAAAATGAGTACCCAACTTGCTGGGGGATAAACGATAATGACTAGGAAAGAGAATGGCAAACCACCCGGTATTGAGTCTGCCAAGAAAACGCTAGAGGGCGTCACCCCAAGGGTCAGACATGACCCAGTGCTTGCACAGGGGATACCTTTACCTTTACCTTTTTATTTTCTTTCACATACAAAAATCTCAACACAGGCATGCATTGATCTGTCAGGTCATTAATATCAGCTTCCAGACATCAAATTGCTTGTCATGCTTCATTTGTACTTATTTATAACTAAAATGGAGTATTAGAAAGTAAGGGTTATAAACATATTTTATATAGCTTTGTGTAGCAATAATAATAATTTAAGAATTCTCCTTGAGTTTTCTCTGAAATCTCAGCAAACAGCTAAATAGGAAAAAAAAGGCAAAGGGGAGAAGCCAAAGAGGTAAGATGTCTGCAAACAAGGACATATAAAATTTTATGAAGAGCACTCCAATGTGGATTTAAGTATTTAGACAATTTACCTAAATTAAACTGTCCCTAATCAAAGTTAATCTGCTGTAAATCTCCTTTCTTATTGCCATTCGTAACAGGAGGGCTTGCCATAATGTGAAAGTATGGATTGGCTTCCTGAGATACTGATGCAGTCTCTATTAACATAACCTCCTTGTACCACCCAGTCTTCAAGGCAATTCTCTTCTCACAAAACAGCCAGTGCAATTGGGGGAGGAAAAAAATCTATTCCAATGTAATTTATGAGCATCTCAGAAATGCAGAGATGCCATGGGGCAAACACATATTCTTGCTTATGCTTTTCCCAGTCCCGTGTCCTCAAAAATAGTGTACTGCAAAGACAAGGAATGATAAGGCCTGGGAGATTCTGATATCATTCCTGGCAGAAATTCGGCTGCACCTGTTCTGCTCCGTTTTATGACCTCTGCAGTCTACAGAGCACCAGTATAGGTCTGATTGTTATCGTACCTCACCACCAAAGTTGGCAGTGAACTCCCCTTTCACCCAAGCCACATTATCATTGTTGATAGTGATGACAGTATTGCAAGAAACATCTCACTGCCTACCAGTTTTTCTGAGTTGAAGCCACATAATTTAATATATTTTAAATAACAGGTGCTCATGAATAATCAAATAAAAGAAATAAAACTATTGGTACATATCCACAGACTTTGCATAGCTAGACTTTTGAATTTCCCCTTCCTACTGCATCTTAGTAACCTTCCAGAAATTATGTTTCTGATGGTGGTGGGGGGGGTAGTGTTTGAGGGAGGGTCAGTGGATCTTCAAAAATAGCATAGTGGGAAAAGTAAAGGCATGCAGCAGGAGAGAAAACTGGAAGAAACTACTACCCCCCTCTTCCATAAAAAGAAATGCTATTATATCAGAGGAACAGCATACTGAAGAGGAAGAGTTGGTTCTTAAATGCTGGGTTTTTTTCCTACCAGGCGGAATTTCAAAGGGGCTTACATAGATTCTGGTTTTTTTTTTTGGAAGGGGCATCATCTGGGCATGGACTTGAGGGTCACTGTGGTGGGCAGGTAGCTGTGAATGTCCTGCATTCTGCAAGGGATTGGACTAGATGACCCTGGAGGTTCCTTCCAACTATATGATTCTATGATCCTGTGTGCCTTTTACAATCACAGCCCTTTAGTTACAGGCTCAACTCTGTGGTATTTAGCAGTAAGCAATGCTGATACTTATTGCCTCAACAAAATCAGAGTCCAGTAGCACCTTTAAGACTAGGGTTGGGCACTTCGGCTCCCGAAGTGGCCAGTCTCTACCAGCGCAGCCAGTGCCACACCGCAGTAGGGGAGGGGAGGCACAGGTGTCAGTGTGCTGGCGGGCACACGCACGCAGGCACAGAGCTCCGTGCCTGCCTGTGTGGACCTGCCGGTGCTATGATGCCCATGCCACCCCCCTGCAGCGTGGCACTGGCTGCTCCAGGAGAGACCGGCTGCTTTGGGCGCTGAAGCAACCAACCCTATTTAAGACCAACAAAAATTTATTTAAGGCGTGAGCTTTCAAGTGCATGCATTCTTCCTCAGACTATGAACTACCATCATAACAGTGGGAATATAAAGCTAAAGTTAATTCTGTTAAATTAGTAAACTGTGTTACAACATTCAAATTCAGCCATATGATAATTTTTTTGCTAAAACAGCCTTGAATTCAGTTGTAGTTCACAAAAACATAGGAGAAATAAAACTGTCTATGTCAGTGATTAATGGCTGTCAATTTACCATTTGTTGCTGTCCTCATCGTCTCCACCCAGGTGTGAAAACGTTCCTGCAAGTGAAACGTTATGCTGGCAACCATCTTGTCCTGAGACCAGAGAGTTAAATTCAATATTACATTACATATTACTAACATCACCTTACAGTCACATTGCCCCAAATAAAATAAATTAAAAAGAAGAGAAGATTGTGAGGAATGTGGATTGTCTCAGTTAGTTTGACTGAGTTAGCATGCTGATGAATATTCTAACTTCTCAGGAGATTATAAGATGGGAAATATATATGTGATTATCCATGTGGTTGCAGTATACACATAAACACTATTGGTGCATAGGCTACCGTAATGGAGAAAGGGTTCCCACATCTTTGAGGATGCCTATAAGAAATCATTTGCCCCCCCCCCCCTCCACAGCCCAGTAAATCACGATGTTGGACAAAATCATCAATGCAAAACAATTTGGGGGGGAGGTTACTTTAAAAAACACCCTGCTGCTATATACATATTCTAAAAAGATTCAAAGGCTATCAAACGAATCCTAAAATTGCATTATGGAGCTGAAGCTTAAATGTGTATTAAGGATCACTTGTAGGGTAATGTTAATAAGAAGTGGAAGTTGTTGCAAGATAATGTTCTTGTGATGATAGCTAAATGACAAGATAATGTTGCCATTTTTTGAATTTTTGAAATGGGAAATTAAGTCCATGACAATAATGATTGTATTTCAAGTGTACTCAGGTTGCCTCACTGAGCTGTTCATTTTATCAAGTTGAAAGTTGGTTAAATTGTTTCATAGAAATGCAAAGCATCTAGAGAGCTTGAAGGGTCACAATTGGATGAACCTTCATAAGTACCGTCCCAAAGAAACAGATTTTGTCAGACAGGATGAAAGTACATGAGATAAAAAGGGTCTGGGGAGAGAGAAAATGACTTTCAGGGAGCTCCTCCCTGCCCCTCCGGTAAAAGGAGTTATGTAAGTTCTTTACAAAACTGGATCATAAAATATTCCATAGTACTTCCTCTATAAAAGTTAATAAAATTTGTTTTATTGCCTACAAGTAATGTGAAGTATCCATTAGGAATCCCCCGCCTTTTTTTGGGGGGGGGGGTATGTGTGTCCAGGTGCATGGATTGCAGGAAGAATTCTGTATAACAAATGGAAATAGCAGCTAAAGGCAAAATTCACCCCCTGCTCAGAACACGATGCTCAGAACATGAAGCTATAAATATAGATGAAACTTTCAGCTTCATGGCCAAAGAGGAGATTGTGGCATCAATTTAGGAGCAGCCCGCCCTTATGCTGATAAAAAAATTATAGAAAGTCTGGGGCTAGATTTATTTTTAAAATAAATTGACACCATTCCAGCAGGCTGGATTGGTAAGAGACAAGCCTCCGTGCAATATTTGTGTAGAGCTGCCTCTGGTAGGTTTGATTTACAACATCATCTTAATTATAAAGTGCCTTTAATTCTAATTTAGGATGTGGCTTCAGTGCATGACACTCTTCATCACACATATGGACTATTACAGTATCCTCCTTGTTTAATGGCAGAGAAGAGGCAGCCAATCCTACCAGGGCTAAAAACAGGGATGAAGGGAATACCAGTATGGGATAGGCCAGTATGAAGAACCAGAAAGAAAAAGTAGCATCTTCTGCCTGAAGCCTGTCTCACCCAAAAGAATCAATATTGGTAAGAAATTTAAGTTACTTTCATACTTGTTCAAAAAAAAAAGTGGTGTGGACTTTTGATAAATGGGGAAACCATATTCAGAATCCAAAGAGATTTCCATTTAAACTACAGTTTTATGAATTTATGAAGATTAAACTTTTGCATGTGGAAATTCTCACTAGATCTATCCTATCGTGATACTCCCAATATGTATGCATGGGAGCTTGACAAGAGTATTGACTGTTGCCCAAGTATAAGGCGAGAAGCTGGTTACCAATGTGAAGGGGGAAATTGTCCTATTATACTGATCTCCCATAAACCCCACATGCTACTTGCTCAATGCAATGGACTTAATTCAAGAATTATTCAAGTTAAAAAACAACAACACCACTACAACCCTCTCTGTTCTTTCCAAATCTTAGTTAATCTGCTCTACCTTGTTAATCAACATTTAAAATGCATCTATATAAAAATTTTGTTTAAGATCAGGATTAAAAAGGAAATGGATGTTGGACTTTTGAATGGTTGGTTTCAAGTGATTATACTCTACTAAAAAATACTACTGCTTGTCCAGACTTTTGATTCCTGGAATATTTATGGGTTTTTTAGATGTATAAAATTGTACTATACATGATTATGAAAAGCCCTCTATACTTATTTCTAATTAGGATTCTCATCCAGTAGATGGCACTAATTGAACTCATTCCTATATTCTTATATAAAAGGTCTTGCCTGAACTCTCTGCCCTATTTTTTATTATACAGAATAGTGAGAATAATGTGGTTATTATTAATTATTACTAATATGCTGCATTTATTCAAATAAAAAAAATCTTAATTACCTGCCAATCTATCAGCTTACTTTAGGTTGCAAGATTTTAACATGAATCCAAATTCATAAAATTTGAAGTAAGAACAACAGAACAAGAACAAAGCATATAAGCAGCAGCGGGGAGGACCCTAAACAAATTAAATAATGAGAACCTATTATAGAATAATTTGGGGGTGAGGAAAGACATATCTGAAGATTTTTTTTCATGTTCCCTTTGAAACATAGAATTAAAACCAAACTCAAAATGAGAGATCTATTCCCCTGGAGGAAACAGCTGCCTTGAGGATGGATACTATGGTACTATATTCAGGTGAGGACTTTTCCCTCCCCTCACCCTGACCTACTCAGAATCTATCACAAAACCTCCAGGAACATTCCACCTGGCAACCCTGAGCCCAGTGAGGCCTTCCTCAAATGCCAAAATAGGTCCTGCCCACTCCCCCTGCCTTTTACTGACAGAGCTAAGCTTCGAAGGTTGCTCAGAAACTGTTTCTGTACTGCACAGTCTTGATGTTTCATAATCAACACAGGGCAGCTGCCTTCACTAAGTAGGTCTAGGTCAGGTCATAAGACATAAATCTTATGAAATTCTTGGGGTCTGCCAAGAGATCTATAGCATTCTTTCCACAACCCTTCCACAACATAAATTATTGCTCTTATTTTGAATACTACCAACCAGTGCTCTTAACATAGCAATGGGCAGTTTTATGAATTCTCAGAATGAACTTCTTCCCATTTCCATTTATCTATGTATCAAGGGTTGCAAAGGGAGTGTGATGTGCAGTTTCACAGTATTCTCAGAGGATAGTGGTAGTACATTAAAAAAAAAAGATATGGTACCCATTCAGAGTGATAATTCATTCATATGGAATGGGTTTTAGAACATTGGCTATGGTGTTGAAGCAAAGCTAGTTCAGAGTAATGGGCTAAAGCTAGCACACAGTATGGGGCAAGAATCATGATTTTGTGAACTGGCTTGGTACTACATAGTTAAATGCGAGAATAACCAAATATGATCAACCCATCAGTATTTATTATGGTATATGTTCACACATAGCAAGACAGGAACATAAACATGTTGCCCTAGTCACACAAAATGGTGTATACGCATTTAGAGAGGATCACACATAGCAGGATTTTATCCATCACACCAGTGACCGACAGAAATTGTAACAACTGAAAGGGGCTATAGGCAAAGGGAAAACTGGTGCCCTAAAGGAGCTCTTCTCCGTGGTGAATAAAGGTAAATATTTGGAGAAGGAGCAAGGGTTTCAGGAAATAGTTAATCTCTTCCCTGTGAAACAACCAAGTTCATGTTTTCAAAATTAATAATTATTAGGAAATGTTTGGGAATAGTTGTGATGGATGCTATAGTCTGGTTTGAGAGACAGGATTCCAGTGGAATTCTTCAGTTGAAAGAAGCAGTTAGGAGTGACAGTTAAGGACTGACTGTTGACTAGGAAGAAAGGTAAAGCAGACTGAAACAGGATCAAGGAGGATCCTGAGTTAGGAAAGTGAGAATCTTAGCCCCTCCCTAACCAGTCTGATGGAAATCACTCCTAAAAGACCTGGATGATATACGGAAGGAAACTGGAACTTGTGTGAATGTTCCTGCCTTTATTAACTTTAGTGTCTGTGATGACAAGAAGCTTATGGTTGTTTATGTAAGCAGAGACTGCCTAGCAATCTCTCTCCTCAAGTTTTAAAGACCTGTCTGAATAAAAGAAACAGTTGCTTGTTTGTGACAAAATTATCTGGCATTTATTTTGATACAAAGTTACCTCATTCTTGTTGCCGGTTCACCTCATAAATCCTAAACCTGATTCAAATCTGACCATTTCTCTTTGAAATTAAATAAAACAGTTTAATACTTTTGAACTAATACCAGCCTCTTGAGTGCCATTATCAAACCAGGACAATCAAGAAGGATTTTAGTCTCTTTCTTCAGTTCTCTGAACAATATACATTGGAATGACTGGGTGGGACAGCCAGAAAAAAGCGGTGTGGGGAAGAGCTGCTCAGTTAAAGGAGTATCCTATAAGGGAAGAAAGTAAAATCATCATAGTAATTTAAATAGCATTCCATTCTGCACAACAGGTATGACCAACTTGCAAATTTGATTTTTCTTGAGATGTAAACTGAAAAATCCAAATGGCAATTTTTTATTATGTGAAGAGATTTATTTTAGCCATATTTCACAGAAAAAAATGACCTTTTTACAGAACCAATTTTAGTTCCCTCTTTATGAAGTAGTTTAGGGAAATACTATCATGTTTTCCCCTCTGCTCTGTTATGGATGGCCTGTTCTGGATTAAGACCTCAGGAAATTCTGGATATTGGGTAGAGATATAATAACTGACATTTCTTCTACAAGTGGCCCTTGCCACCTTGCATATTTATTACATATTAAAGACTATGATTGGAAAGGAAACTTATAATTCAAACTGAACTGCAAGCTGTTTATGCAGCACACTTATTTCGCCCATCTCTGCTTTGCTTATAACATCTAGTAATTTAAATATGGACAATCTCCAGGAACCACTTGACAAAAAAATACCAAGATGATATAAAAATATTTGCTCTTATGACTTTGCTAAATGCTAGGAGGGCTACGAAAAATGTTCATCTGCAATTCATCAGTGTTTTGAATTGTACCACCAATTACACTTATCATTGACCTAATCTTATCATGGCATGACAGTGGATCAGAGCATATGCAGAATACATTGCCCCCTTGATTTAACAACTGATGGTCATTAATGTAATGTTGTCATATATCCCAATAAAATTGCAATGTAAAATGTCATGATATCTGGTTGTTGGCTGGGTGGACCATGTGGTTCAATATATGAGAGCAATAGGTTTCTCAGGGTTGTTGCCCTTTATGTGCATTAGTCTACCACATGTCAATTTAAAGGGTTGAAAAACCCAAGCCAATTATACTATAAGAAGGCCGCTAGATTTTTTCAGTGTAAATAATAATATGGTGAGGAGCATACTCAACAGCAAAAACAAAACAAAACACCAAAACAAACTACAGTACCTGGGGTTAATCTGAAACACTGATCACCATGGAAATTTGGCTAAGCCCTATTTAATATTATGTATAGATTTTGAATAGGGTTACCAAGCAACCAGCAAGAAATGAGGAGGCATGGACTTAGGATAAGGGGGATAATTGGCACAATGACCACAGAGTTTTGTTCAAGTTGGTAACCTTGTTGGTTTGAAGTAGCACAATAGAATCAGAGTCCAGGAGCACCTTTAAGATCAACAAAGATTTATTCAAGGTGTGAGCTTTCGAGTGCAAGCCCTCTTCCTCAGTCTGAGGATGCTACTGGACTCTGATTTTATTGCACAGACTTTTATGTAAATGCTATAGCATCATCCAATGTGATAGTATCTCTTTGGATTCCATTAGAAGTAGCATCATTGACACTGATTGTAGCCCACCCCTTCAACATTTGTCAATTTTCTCATGTAGTGGCAGATTTAGAACTGATGTCATGGGTCTCTAGAATTTTCCGTTAAAAAAAAATCTTCTGGTTTCCAGAAATTCCTATAGCTAAATGACATCATTTCCTTTTTGTCCTTGAAGAGATGTCATATCACATACCACTTCACTCCCCCTATGTACTAACCCCCAAGCCAGTTGCTAGCCATGGAATCAAACATGGATCCATGAAAAAAGAAAAGAAAATCTCTAAGTTGATGTATACTGATGGAATTCTGATATGTGAAATGAATGGTAAAAAAAGGTTTGTAAGATTTAACTGCCATCATATTGAGTGGATAAATGTGACCATTTCCACATAGAGGGGTAAAAAGCAAGTGGCTTCCTGCTTGCAAACACTGGATGGTAAATCTTGCATTTGCAGCCCTCCTCAAGGGGAGACCCCTCCTGTGTTTTCCCTCTGCCTCATCACTGCTTTTTGCCTCCTGAGGAGACTACAAGGGAAAACAAGCCAAACTTCTCCCTCCGCTCCTTGGCTTGTCAATCACAGAAAGACACCAATCACAGCACAACAGTTCTCTGGTGGACTGAACATTCTCCCCCACCCCTAGCCCCAAAATTAATTTCTTTTTTACAGGCCCTCCTGCATTGAGATGCGGTAATGCCACAACACGGATGCATTTTTAATAAAAATCAACACTGCTAGGTTGCTATAGAGAAATGCCCGAACAATGCAGTATTCTTACCACTTTGGGGGATTTCTGCTCTCTGGGACTTTATTTCTGTCTGGATGAATTTCTGAGGGGCTGAACGTGGTCCCTTGAGCAAAAAAAAAAAACATTTTGTATTAATGGTTGGCTTTAAAATGTAGTGCTCAGACTCCTGTAGGATCAGGAGAAGGCTACCCAATCACCCCCCTTTCTCGGTTCATTTCCCACTTCCAGAAAACAGAAACGGGGCTGGTTTTTCCTGCCTGAGTTGTGAGAAGGCTGCATGTGGTCCTTGGAGCCAAAAAAGACACTTCCTGTAAATTGTTTGCTTAAAAACAAGGTGCTGCAATGCAGACCACACCATTAAAAAAAAAAAAAAACATTACTCAGAGCAAGAAATGGAGAGGGGACAAGGGCAGGACAAAGCTGCCAAGACTATCACATGTTTCCCCCTCCATATGAATCATAGAATCATAGAGTTGGAAGGGGTCATACAGGCCATCTAGTCCAACACCCTGTATGGTCTTATCCCTGGTTGCTCACTGGTTGTTCACCAATGGGATGTGTGATTTAGGGATGTAAATCCAGTTCTGGTGGTTCCCAAAATTTCAATTTAAAAATGGACAAAACTCCACTACTAGCCTCAGGATGAAGGAAATGTGGAGTGGGCTCTAAAGCTTGCCATCCTTCGAAGACTGCCCAGGAACAGACTGCCCAGGAACAGACTGCCCAGGAACAATTTCCTTGTGTGGAAATGGTCTGTATATTTCAGTCATGTCAAAGAGATAAATTTTTAGGGCATTTACGCACATCTAAAAAAATAGAATTAAGCCAGTGTAATGTTGATCTCTTCTTCTGTATTTTGATCTAATGTGACCTGTTAATGATTGAAGTTTGCTCACCCCCACACTACGGTACTCCTCTAGTCTAGAACATATATGTTACATGCTCATGTAGAGTTATCACTTTCTTAGCTGACTGAAATCCATGGGTGTCAACTGGAGTCACTGTATAGGATTGCTGAACATGTCCAAAAGAGAATTTAGATAGGGTTATTTGATTCAAACAAACTAACAAAATGGCCTTAATCTTTAAAACTACCTTAGCCTTAATAGTTTAGCAGAGATTATTAAATGATGCTCAGCCATCTCATTAAAAGCCTCAGGGCTAATTAGCAAGCATCAGAGTTATGCTGTTCTCCTCCTTGGTGGGCAATACTCTTCCTGAAAGCAAATCTACCAAAGGAGAGGGAGATAAATGTGCCACTGAGGAATAGCCTGATATGACTGAAGGACCAACTCAAAAAAGATGATGTGTGACTGCCCTAGGGAACGGTGATATATAAAGGCCTCAATAAAGGTCTTTAAGCAGAATCCATGTACTTGTCAGATATTGAGGGGTTAGGGAGGAGGCTAGGAGATGTGACCAGCAGTGAGACCAGGACTCCGCCATTCATTATGCAAACACCCCCTCCCCAATTCTTTGCACTGTTTGCATACATGCACAATACAAATATAAAAACGGTGTCAGGTTTGATTGCCTCATGAAAAATGCATATCAGCAGCAATTGCTGGTCCCACTGAGATAAAAAGGGCAGAAATGGTTGGCTGCATTTGTTTTAAAAGAACCCAAAGCACCATTTGGGATAAATAGGATTCTGTTTACATGTATTAGCTGCCTTATTTGAATGTCTCTACACACCAAGTAGGCAAATTTGTCATCCAGTTGATGCCTTTCTGTTTTATTTGGGGTCATTAAATATTCTTGCCCAAACTGCAGGTACTCACGGAGATGGTACTTTTAATAGTAATTCTGTTCCTTCAAGCAACTGGTAGATAAACTCCAAATAATACAGTTATGTAGGAGTTAATGGAATCCAAAATAAAATAAAAGATCTTGGGGGTGCATCTCATAATTGTCCAGTTAACCCTTTCCAAACATTTGCTACTTCCTCTCTCCTTTAGATGATCTCATCCTCTGGTATCTGGGCGCCTTTAAAATACATTTTTACTTCATTTGTGCCCCAGTTTTCTCCCCAATGAGGACCCATGGTGTAAATATCATTTTCATCTCCTCCATTTAATCCTCACAACAACTCTGTCAGAGAAGTTAGATGGAAAGATTGTGACTGGCCCAAGGTCAGCCAGTGAGTATTAAATCCAGATATCCCAGCTGGTAGTGTGACACTCTTAACCACTATACCACACTGGCTTTCTAATTCTTGTGCTGGATAATGCCTTCCTTGAAATCCTTCACCTTCAGCCCCACCAACAGAACATTCCAGTGACATCTTGAGGGCAGTTGGTTCTGGAGACCCTTGCAGTTCAGGTTACTTGGACTCCTCTGATGCTTCATGTGAGTGGAAGGGCTTAATTTATATGCCATATCTCCAGATAACTCCTTCAAAGAGACGTATGAAATGAAGTCTATTCAACTGAGATTATGGTCAGCATACCCATTGTTATTCTACCCACAGCTTTCTATATGTAGGAAAAGTCTTTGTAGAGAGCAGCATTAGACTACCTACAATGTGAAGTAATACAGCCCCAACAAATTAGTTAATCTGTAGATTTAGTCTACAAATTCAGGTTGAACTTAGAATCATAGAGTTGGAAGGGGCCATACAGGCCATCTAGTCCAACCCCCTGCTCAATGCGGGATCAGCCCAAAGCATCCTAAAGCATCCAAGAAAAGTGTGTATCCAACCTTTGCTTGAAGACTGCCAGTGAGGCAGTCATGCTTTCCATACTTGAATTTTTACACAAACAATAACTCCCTGGCACATGTTGTAGAAATCTGTCCATGGGATCCCTTCTTATCTCCCATAACAGTTATGATTCCCATACCTGAAAGGAGAGAGTGTTCATAGTTTACCCTTGTTGCTAATCACAGCAGCACTATGGAGGCAACATATATAATGTTACTCTCCTTGTCTCTTTTAGCATAGAAGATAAGGAAAACTAAGCTAGCTACACCTGCAGGCTTATTCACTCTGGTGCCCTTAACATGTTACCACAGCGCTGTGGGAACTGCTTCTTTATTGTTTCTTTCCATTTAGCCATGTGGCCAGGCCAACTCACATAGGTCCAGGCAGCATCAAATCAGGTGCCACCTATAGATATATTCCATATTAATAAGGGGGAAAGTAGGATAGAAACATTTAAAATATATTACATTCAAATTGATTTACTTAATTACCCTGGTCACATAGTTCTGGGTTCCAAATGTTCCAGCCATGCAAAAATGAATACAAAATGTTTTCCAGGGCACAACTGTCATATTCAAATGTTGCCTTTCTGAGGAGAACCACTATCAACATATGAAGTTGCCTTATTCCCGGCCCCAGGGAAGCACACCTGGCTTCGACCAGGGCCAGGGCCATTTCAGACCCGACCCCAACCTGGTGGAATGAGCTCCCAGAGGAGCTGCAGGCCCTGCGGGAGCTTTTGACATTCTGCAGGGCCTGCAAAACAGAGCTCTTCCACCAGGTCTATGGTTGAGGCCAGTGTGGCAAGGAAAATCTATATGCCCCCCTCCCAGGATAGAGTGGTGTGAATGGTGGCTTGTGGGTTCCATTTGTACCCCTCTTCCCATCTCCTCTAAGAGGGTTTTTTTTGCGGGGGGGGGATGGATAGTTGCAGTGAGTTGGGTTTTTCCGTTGTATCTTTCTATTATTGTGTTGGGTAGATTATGTCTTTTTTATGTCTGGGTTTTTAATGGTTTTTTTTTTACGGGGATTTTATACAGACATTGTAACCCACCATGAGCCATCTGGGAGTGGTAGGTAATAAATTGAAATGATGATGATGATGACAACTGGCCTATTCAGATTAGTGTTGTCTATTCTGATAAGTTGCAGCTCTACAGGGTCTCAGATCTCCAAGATCTTTTACTTCACTAGCTACTTGATTATTTCAAGAGGAGATGCTAGGGACAGAACCTTCTATGTGTAAAGCAGATGCTCTGCCACTAAGCCATATCCCCTCCTCAGTGAAGTTCAACCACAGTTCAATCTCTACTGACCCAATAGCTCTAAAGCCAGGAGGGAGAATGTACTATATAGCACTTATGGGGTTTTTTAGATATCCTGTTTAACTGATGGGTAACCACGTTAGTCTGATATATCAAAGAAAAAAATGATTATGGCAGATATGCAATGGCCTCAGATTTCGCGGTAAATCCATCGGATGCATGAAGTGTATGTTTAGATATTCTCTCTGTTCTTGACCAGTAGGTGTCAATGGGCCACCAGAGCCTGCAAGGTGGATCACCACATCACCAATAAATTGTAATAAAGGGTGCGAAAAAGTTTCACTTGCTGACCAACAGATGGAGCCGGCAACTTTTATACAAAAATGTTAACAACTAGGGCATCAAGTAACACCCAAGTTGGACTGCAACTTGTCCTGAATCTTGGTTTAGTACAGAGGTAGATGAAATGCTGATATAGCAGGAATGACATAGAGACATAGGTTGTTGTTTCCGCACAGAGAGGATTTCCATTCTGGTCTGATTTCCTCTGTGAAGTTATAAGGGTGATAGATATTCCGTCATCTGCCCCAAAGAGAATCTTCTTTCAATCTCCCATTGTTCAGGCCTCAACACTTATTTCTTTCATACCTCTTCTGTGCCCAGATGAAGATCTTTAAACAGCAAAGGTAGTTATTGCTTCGTGGAAACAAATGTGATGATCTCATTCACAGTAACCTTTAAATTTCACATTCAGGGATAAAATAACTCAAGGCACCTGTTTGTCATTAAATGAATAAATGTCAACCTGCTCATTGAAACAATAGCATGCAATATACCTTACTGAAAAGCTAGTGGGACCTGACAATGATTGAAAGGAGACAAATTATTTAGCAAATAGGGTTTTTCTTAATTTTTAAAAAAGTTACACTGGCTCATTTTGTTATTATTTAAATACTTGTATCAGTTATTGCTAGTATAGATAGGTTTATAACCTTCCAGTGTGAAGTACAGACATCTGCTCAAAGCAGTACTAAACATCTGGTTATTTCTGCAAAGCATATAATTATATTTAATGGCAGGAGTGTTTGATGGATTGCAGCCAAGTTTCCCAACAAGACAGTTACATGGGGAAATGATCTGCTGGGATTAGGCTGATAAAATATCAAGACTGTGCACAGGGTTGGATTTTATTGGGGGGGGGGAGCACACTGAGATTCTGAGTTACTTTGGTGCTTTGCTGTTACCAAAAGTTTTCTGCCCATTGCTGTTAGGCACAGTCTAACACACCTTGTATTTGAATGGTATTTGTTTCTACTTTTCATAATGGTAGGACATCCTCAGTTCCCCACTCTGCTATGAAAGTTCATTGGGTAATCATGGGTCAAGTCACACACACTCAGCCTAACCAGCCTCACTGCATTATTGTGAGGGCGGAAATCAGGAGTGGTTTAAGGCAGTGGTCCCCAACCCCCGGGCCGCGGCCCTCCCTCTTCCCGCCCCCCCCCCACAGCGAGAAGCTCGCCAGGCTGTGAGCAAATCGGCCGCCAAAGCAGCCAATCAGCTTGTGGCCCGGCAAGCTTCTTGCTTTGGGAGGGGGCGGGAAGAGAAGCTTGCCGGGCCGCAAGCTAATCGGCCGCTTCGGCGGCCGATTTCCTTGCGGCCTGAAGGGGAGGGGAGAGGGAGCCGCGGCCGCCGGCATGCCGGCGGCGCAAATGCGCACGCGCAGACTTGCCGCACATGTGCGTTTGTGTCCGGCGGGGGCGCAAACATGCACGCATGGCAAGTCCGCGCATGCGTGTTTGCGCCAGGGCTGCTGCGCACGTGCGGGCCCCGGGTCGCCCTCTCCCCACACCCCGGCGCAGCGGTCCGCAGCCTGACAAAGGTTGCGGACCACTGGTTTAAGGATTTGCAGGGTCCATAGCACCAGAGCCAGTTTAAGGATTCACAGGACCCTAGCAGAGTACAATTGCTATGGGAACAACCAGACTCAGGGTGAAAGGGCCCCTCACAGTGGAAAGGAGTGTCACTCTGAGTATCTTTGAAGAGTGGAAATGGTGGGGAGGAGAGAGGCTGGGGCACTGAGTCATAGGGGGGCAAGCAACTTGTGGGTTGTCTGGAAGTACATGGCCCATATCATGTACTACATGTGCTACATGGATAAACCAGCCCTAGGGAAATGTAGGAGAGAATAACATAAAATACTTTGGGTCTCCTCTGGGGAGAAAGATGAAGAAATAAATAATAAAATTCTAAGATAAGAATGTCCCACTTTGTTTATTTTAAATGAACGGTGTTTATGGCTTTTATCTACTAACATTTTTGGCTGAGGACATACTTTTGCAGATCTGTAATGGAAAGTTCAGTTATTCACAGTATGGTTCAGATTCAATAGAAATGGTAACATTGAATTGTGTTTATATATACAGGGAGAAATTTTTCTGTGAACTTGGGTGACTCCCTCAAGTTTGCAGGAAAAGCTGAAATATTTTTAAAAAGACAACAAAAAGGTTAAAAATACCTAAAAGTAAAACTACCTACTTTCCTGGGTACCTACCTACTGGGGCAGCAAATCATATCCAGGGTCCAGAAGAGGTGGTGAAATAGTCCAGAGGCCATACTGGACCTGTTGGCTGCTGCAGGAGATGCTGGGGACTATGTCAAGCCCAGAGGAAGCATCCTGAGAACTTCTCTGGAGCTGGAGGCACCATAGGAGAGGCTAGAAGTTTCACCAGCAAAAAAAAAAGGGGGGGAGATTGGCCCCCTCTGTTGGAGTCTGAGTGGTGATGGTGAGGGGGATTCACAACAGGTGAATCTGGGAGCCATGTTGGGCTTGCTAGTCTGAGCTATGAGAGTAGGAGGAGCTCTGGGAGTTGAGCCTAGCCCAGCAGCAGAGGCCTGGAGTTGAACTGGACTCACCAGCATTGATGTTTGGGGAATAGTTGGGGAGCCTGGTGGCCTGGCAGCAAAAGCCTTGTGAGTGGAGGAGCTTCTGAAACTGATGTGAGCCCAGCATAAGAGGCCTGAATCCACACTTGGCTCTCCAGCATGAGTGCCAGGAGTTGGGTGGGGGGAGTGTTCCCCAGAGGTGGTGTCCTAATTAACTGGGGGACATTAGTTTTAAAGGAGACCAATGAGAGGTGATTACTGTGATTCTCCACCAATATTTACAGGAATTTCCCTCTCAATAGAGTCTTTATATAGTAATTGAGTGTGTGTACGTCCAACCATGTGTTGAACGTTCAAAAGCCTCCAGAACAAGCCCCACTTGCCAGGAAACTTTGGAACATTCAGCATGCAGCAGAAGCATGAAAGCTCGCATATTCTACATGCAATTTTAATGCTGAGAACGAGCATTTTCTCCTTTGCCTAAGATACTCTAAAGTGTGGGATTTCCATGAATATGCCTCATGATATTTGCTGAAAGTTTCCAAATGTGCCTTTGGTGAGCCAGATTGGTGTGGGGGTTAAGAGTGACAGCCTCTAATCTGGAGAGCTGGGTTTGATTCCCCACTTCTCCACATGCAGCCAGCTGGGTGACCTTGGGCTTCCCATAGTCCTGTTAAAGCTGTTCTCACAGCAGTTCTATCAGAGCTCTCTGTCCCACCTTCCTCACAAGGTATCTGTTGTGGGCAGAGCAAGGGAAAGCAATTATAAGCCACTTTGAGATTCCTTCAGGAAGTGAAAAGCAGGGTATGAAAACCAGCTCTTCTTCATCGTCTCATCTCATTAATACATCCTTGAGCCATACCATATAGTGCCAGTGAGGACAAACTTAATCAAGTAGTCAAGTGAACACTTTCTACCACTTTTTAAATTACCATTTCACAATTAATGGACAATATGGATAACAAACTATCTTGGCAAGATATACTATACAAATACAGAAAGGTGACTAAGAGATGACAATGCAGTGAAGCATGTGATACCTACACCAATTTGCAGTGGATTACAATCATATTCCACTATAAAAATGCCTTTTCTGGTTTGTTCCATTCAACTATACTTTGAACATTACTGCTTTGCACATTCTGCAGTAAAGCAGAAGTACAGGAACCTTCCTGACATCCTAAGGAAGTAGCATAAGAACAGGGAAATGGTAAGTTCTTTTGTTGTAATATCCAAGTCAGAGATGGCAAAAAATACTGTGAGAGTCCTTCCCCACTGGGGGGATGCTCCTTTCCCCTCCCCCCACTATTGTGCCCAGCATTATTGGGGACTCGCCAAGCCTCAAAACAGGGATGAAGGGGCTAGGAGCAGCAGTTATAGCACTCAAGTCCAAATTCCCCAAAGTGCAGTCTTTATATAATCTCTCCCCAAAACTCCTCTCTTTCCTCCATGTCCTGATATGGAGTTGCCCCGCCCCATACTTTAACCTTGCCTTCTCACAGCCCCACCCCCACCACCTGACCATCATGTCCTTTAAATGCCTTCCTCAGGCTTTGCCTGTCCTCTTTCCTGCCTTTACAAGCTCACCCCTGAAGGGCCTTCTATTGGGCTATCTTCTCTGAGCTGTGGCCTGATTGTCCCTGGAGCCAGGCTATCTCAATCGGGTTGCTCTTGGCTGCTGCAGGGGATACCAGCTTGCCTGTTGGCCTCTGTTGAGACCACACCTTCCCCAGCACACCGAGTTGGCCGTGGCACTGGATGATGACTACTCGTTCTGGCATCTCTGTAGCTTTTTGGAATGGCATCAGAGTCTGCTTCTTGTTGTAGCATCTGCTTCATGTTCCAGTTTCACTCCTGGGTGCTCCAGGAGTTCTTTCACGTAAGTGGGGTAGAAGAGGTGCTGTACAGTAGCGATCCCCAACCTGTGGGCCGCGGACCACATGTGGTCCTTCGACTAATTGAACGTGGGGCCCGAAGGACGCCTTCTCCCCCCCCCCCCCGACCCTTTACTTCATCCCCCCCCAGCCCTTTACAATACAGTTCATTGTTGTGGCGTGTCTGTATCTTATTTTGAGGGGATGTTTAAACATTACCATAGCGATCAGAGAGCATTAGGGCAGTGGTTGAGAGTAGAGGAGTAAACTACCCCCCCCCCCACTGGGCCTCAGTAAAAGGCGTTGAGTGGTCCCGGTGAGTGGTCCCCAGCATTGAGTGGTCCCCGGTGATAAAAAGGTTGGGGACCACTGCTGTACAGCATTGGGCTTAGCTGCAGCACTGCCAGGCTTAGCGACAAGGTCGCTGGGGGAACATGGGAATCTGGACTGGATGCTGTTGTTCATGGACAGAGGCCAAATGATGAGTTTTCAAAGTTGGCAATGTTGAACCTGAGGCTTTTTTATTAGTAATATATATAGGCCCAACTATTTTCTTATTAAAAGAACATTTTCTCGTCAGAGGAATGCTTGAAAAGACATAAATATTAAAAGCTCAGGAGCAAGAAAGCATGGAAAAGGAAGAGAGAGGTGAATTTCCCATCTCTCAAAATTTCTAAGTTTGCACATGGTGCTTTCTAAGAGAGGCCTCTTACTGTTTTCTCAACAATGCAGAGATTTATTAAGCATTTGGAAATATCTTTCACATATGAGACTAATATTCATATAATGTATGCAAATCCTGCAGAAGTCTGGCTCAGGATACCTCTAAATTGACCCTAGGTAGTGAATGCATGGCTCACCCTAGAGCAAGACATTTACCCACTGTTGACAGGTATACATTCGTTGGAGAATAAACATACAGCGAGATTCATTTCACCTTCTGGATTCCCTTGCAGCCATGATTATGGTGCTCAAGCAGATGGCCATATGAGCTACATTAAGGTCCCTTTGATTTAAATGGTTCGGGACCCGATTTACAGATTCTAGGGACTCAGCTTCTTAAGTTAGGTGAGCAAAGCATCTGCAGCAAGGTATGTTACCAGAACTTATTGCATCATGTTCCATTGTCATTCTGCATATCCCTGGCAAGATAAATATAAAGCATGTATCTATTTTTGTACACTGAGTTGCTGGACCCTATGCATCATTAACTCTATAGATTTCGTGTATTTACCTGAGATTTGAATAATGATATAAATCAGGGTAGAACTGGGACTTTGTAATTCTCTTGTAAAATATGGCTCTATACCCTCCAGATTAATTCTTGTGAGTCAGATTGATGTTGGAATTGGCTCTGTTTTTCACTATAAAGATACATAATGTGTCCCATCAAAAATGGTGAAAGAAAAGACCCCCGCAAACATATTACATCCAGTCTGCATTTGGATGTGTCAGAGCAGTTAATTGTATGTCAAAATACAGCTTTGCATTCAGGGAGCAGCAAGCATTTGCAAGCATGGAAGATTCAGAGTTATCAGTAACATCTGTGGTGGAGACATTGATTCTCTTCCCCCTGTGATGCTGCCTTTTTCCTACTAGTTTTGTTATCACAACATGTGGTTGGGAAACCTGATGTACAAAAGGTGAGAGAACACAAGCAAAGAACAAGGCAACATTCCACTTATATGAGAACTGTCTGGCAGCAAGAAGAAAAGTAGATCTAATTTCTTCAGATTTTCAAGAGACTACCCCATGGTGTTTTGCTTGCAGACTCAATTCCACCTCTATAGGTATAAATGTGAATAAATAAATAAAATAACAGTAACAGCTGTGGATCTCCAGTGGATTTTAAACTCTGTTTACTTCAGCAGACATACTTAAGATTACCGATTCCATACGGCAGTGGCCATGCTGGGCCACTGCCATGAGTTTGCAGTGGGGCTATGTGCCCTGCCACTTCCTGTGTCCCTATGGGGGACATTTTTGGCCAGCACACCAGGTCCACCCAGGATTCCTACCTGCACATGGAAGCAGTCAGGGGCAGAGTGGTTTTGCCATCCGGAGGGACAGCAGGATAAAAAATATATATAATTTCATGCAAATAAAAGAAAATTTCCCTTTTGGACCCGTGGCACTGCAAAGTACCATGGAGCTGAGTGGGGCATTTTCTGTCCCCTTTTGAACACCATAGGAGCGGGAGGAGCCTGGCTTTGAAGGCTGGGTCCTTCCCTGTCCACCTGGGCCTGCAGCTGGGTAGTCCTCGTTAGCCCCCGCGGCACACCTTGGGAAGTGTATATTTCTGCATTCCTTTGCCATGGGGTAATGGAGATCATAAAGCACACCAGATAGGCTGGTGACAATGTTGTATGGTATTGGGGATTTGCCATAAAGCATTGTATGAGCCTCTTGTGGCGCAAAGTGGTAAGGCAGCAGAAATGCAGTCTGAAAGCTCTGTCCATGAGGCTGGGAGTTCAATCCCAGCAGCCAGCTCAAGGTTGACTCAGCCTTCCATCCTTCCGAGATCGGGAAAAAGGAGTACTCAGCTTGCTGGGGGGTAAACAGTAATGACTGGGTAAGGCACTGGCAAACCACCCCGTATTGAGTCTGCCAAGAAAATGCTAGAGGGTGTCACCCCAAGGGTCAGACATGACCCAGTGCTTGCATGACCCAGTGCTTGCTTTACCTTTTTATTGGGGATTAGCGCTGGCCCGGCCTTTTCTGCCCACGCAGAATTGGTTGATGTGGGGCAGAAAGGACAGCTTGATGGGATCATGATCACTGGCAGTCTTCAAGCAAAGGTTGGATACACACTTTTCTTGGATGCTTTAGGATGTTTAGGGCTGATCCTGCGTTGAGCAGGGGGTTGGACTAGATGGCCTGTGTGGCCTCTTCCAACTCTATGATTCTATGATTCTATGAGCCTGAGCCTCAGGATTTGGCTTAATTAGAGTCCTAATTTTAAAAACTTCTTGTATTAAACAGAGAGAGAGGGGGGGATGAAGGGGTTCAAATTATGAAGCCCGAGAAGAAAGCAATGAAGAAGGGAACAGGACAAGTTCCACAATAATTCTATAGAAGACTTATTGCTGGCATAATTATTTTTGATTGAAAGAATATGACACTAAAAATAAGGAATTTAGGTCCAGAGCAAAGTCTGAACAAATCTTATTTTGTTAATGTATGTTACCCCATGGGAATTTTATTTACTGGGGTGGGATGTGGTTTTGCTCTGAAGAAGAAAAAAATTGGGGAAAGGATCCCTTACTTGCGGACAGCATGGGAATCACGCTATTGTTATTTGACCTTATGTTTGTTCGCTTGGAAAAGAATCCTACTCACAGTCTGATCCTATGCATTTATTTTACATATTTTATAGTCTATATTTCCCACAGAAACAGATTACACAGTGTAGGTCAGATGAGACATCTAATAATAATGCCATGAGACTAGGATTACAGCAATTTGAAACAGGAAATCCAATATAAATGATGTGTCAAACTAGGCATGGAATTGTGGTCACTGTGGGTGGGCAGGTCGTTGTGAGTTTCCTGCATTGTACAGGGATTCGGACTAGATGACCATAGAGGACCCTTCCAACTCCATGATTCTATGTAACGTAAGTAGGAGCAAAATAACATATAATAAACCTTGTTAGAGTCCACAGTCCTGTTCCTGTTATAAAAATTCCTTCCAGATATGTGAGAGCTTTTCTGACTTCCTGAGAAAGGCCATTCCACAAAATGGGAGCCATAGCTGAAAATGCATATGTTAGGGCAGTTGTTGATCTTACCCATCTGTCAGGTTGCACTGTTAGAAGCCTTGAGCTACTGATTAGGTAGTAACTGGAATAATGGGCCCCACACTTTTATTTCTGGAAACAATGTAAAACAGTTGTCTGAGAGGGCGTTTTTATAAAGCTTATACAAAACAGGACGGTAGTCTATGCCACAGTGTAAACTGTACATCATAGTTTGCTTGTATTATCTGTCATGTTCCTACAGCATTGTTTTTGCAATTCTCTTTTCTATGATCTTCGACAAAGCATGTCTTATACTTCTTTTGCACTTTTCCATTTTTGTAATGCTAGTCCTATTGCATTGCTTAAGAGTCCTTCCATGCTGTTCAATAACATTGTTCTGCACTATGTAATCAACCTGGAGTCTCAAAAAGAAAACTGGCAAATAATAAAGTATTGGCCCACCAATAAAAGTGTTTTGGATAGGGGCCTCCTGATCTCAATGATTAGTCTAAAACATTATGGACAAGAGAAATCCATATTTTATTTATTATAAGAATATTAAATTGGTATAAACATCTTGGCTGGATTGATTTGAAAAATCGGAAGACTCCTATTACACTATGAGCCTATGTGCTTTATTCATAGGAAAATAAAAGTGTTTTCTCTAGTGACTATGTTTCTTTTCATCTTATCCTTGAATTTTCATTCAGCAGAGGTGATGTACCCCAGCCTCACACCATATAAGTTTGACTTATAGGTTCTGCTTCAGTTGCCAAATATGGACGGAATTTGGACAGGAAGTTTGTCATTCCTAGGAATTGTAGTTCTTTGATGAACAGTGCCCTGCCAAGCATAACTGCTTTCCACATCTGTCCCCATCTTTATTGAATCATATCAGGGTAGTGGATAGCTGGTCTTAACCTTCAGAGGGCAGCTGGAAGAGCTCTAAGAAAGGGGGAACAGGAGGAAAAGCCTATTAGAAAAAGACCTTTGGAATGGAATCCTACCCTGTAATGCAAAACAATTTTTTTTTCATAATGTTCAATCCAGGTATAACTTTTTAAAGAATCTTTTAAATTTTGACTTTTAAATAGACTTCCTGGAAAAGTTATTAACAAAATTATTACATTCTTAGAAGTGCGACAGAGCTAGGTGTTGTTTAGCTGTATTTCAAGGTTAGTATTCATATTGCATTGCTAATTCACAGTTCAGCATCTTATGCAGAACATTTTCTTCCTTTAAAATAGGCTGTAAATATTCTGTAATATTTGTTTGTTGAAAAAGACAGGTAATGGCAATTATCCAACACACTTCTTCCTCCACCAGCAGCCTAGTCAGATCGTTAGATGTACTAAAAGCAAAAATAACCGAATAACATGATTACATTTTTGCACGTAACTGGTTTACTTAGTTAATGTAAGGAAAAGTCTTCAGGTTAACAAAAAAAATCTACTATGCTTCCGAAGTTTAGGTCAATTTTAACTGGTAAATTATTATTTTCTATGACTAAAATGTGCCAATTTCCCCCATTTACTATCCAACTATTACTTAGAATTATGTACAAAATTAAGATAGTAGCCATCACAAATTATCTAAAAGCTCTCATATAAATTCTGTTATATCAATACAGAAAAGTGAGTTGGTTGGCACAAGGCAATCCTCATTCTCCTCATTCCAGCCTCTAGCCTGGTACAGATACCCTCCATGCATTGACTCGCCAGGCAGGGAGGGGGAGCAGGCATGGAAACATTGGCCCTAACCCTTGCCTGTGCAAGTGCCTGTTCATCTGTAAAGTGTGTCCTTGCAGAGGAGGTAACTACAGACACATCATCCTGATGATTAGCAATATTCGCATGGTTGAGCATGAGGAGGGTGTGTACACACAGCCACTTCCTCTGTGTAGCTGCACTTTGCAGTTGTCATGGCAACTGCACAAAGGTAGGGGATTGGCCCAGGCTGATTGGGCCCATTGTCCTTCCCCACACAGTGAATCAACATGGTAGTGTCTGTACCAGGCTTCAGAGTATTTCCGCAAGGGAAGAAATTTGTAGACATCCAATGAAGCTGATGTAGGCAATATCATGTGGAGGGGGCTCTAAAAGCCGCCAACATCTGGAGGCTGTCCAGGGGCAGATTCTTTGTGCAGAAACAGTCTGTCATTTCAAAGACTGCTACCTATTTCATCTTTTTTCTCTAGCTATTTAACAAATCAGACTAAGTGAGCATCATCTGCATGTCTATAATTCTGCCGATCAAGGAACACAGGATGTTAAAATATGGTATATTTTATTTTGATTAACATGTGAAAATGTACATCAGAAAATAGTGAAGCATAGTTGGGGAAGATTATTCTTAAACCAGACTTGCAAAGGCAGGCTGAATAGTAGATACAAAACATCAGATTTTTATTTATTCTTCATAGGAAAACAGATCTGGCAAAGTCATGAAATATGGATGATCTATCAGTGATCGTTAACAGAATAGCACCGTATTGTCTTTTTGAATGCAGAGATGCTTGGATGGTTATCAACATAATGATGCTCTACATATGAGTTTCCCAAGGATATCTGGCTGGCTGCTATAGGAAACAGATACTAGACCTTAGATCTGATCCAGCAAGGCTTAGATGCTTGCAGGAGCAATAAGTTTGTATAACTATTTGTGGCCCCCAATGTGAAAGACCGAACCATGAAGTTTTCTGCTGTCTTCCATAGTGGTCATTGAGGCTCTTGCTTTCCATTTCTCCCTGATGCATTAGCACTTATCTAATAATTACATTTGATTTTGTTATAGTAACTCCTTATCTGTAGGCTGCACTCCCAATATAATCACTAACCATTTCAGCTTCATGCTCTGTATGACACTTCCCATACTCCCATGTAATTGGTAAAGAAATAAAACCATTAAGAATGATGCAACTGATAACAGTGCTTTAGCCAACTTGACAAGAGGAAAGAAACAGTTATTTCTGATAGTGAATATCAGTTCCATCCTTTTTATTTGGGTCCTATTCATATACTGTAGATACCCCTGTCATATAGATATTGCCCGACCATCTTTACCATCATTTTAGCAGGGTATTTTGTTCTCATGGATAGGATTTAAATGATTGAGTTTCCCCTTCTAGGAAGGTTATGTGGATGAAGTATGTCCCAAATTGAAATAACATAAGAGCTCTGTGGCTCAGATCTTTCTGTTCCAGAATTCCCCACCACCACCACCACACACACACAATCAGCGGCAAAACAAGCTCCAAGCAACTGACATTCAGAGTAATACTATCTCTGGACATGGAACGATGGTGTAAATGATAGAGATACAGGGTGGTTCCCCCACAAATGAGAAATTGGGTCAAAAATTAATCACAGGGGGGGGGGGGGCTTTCAGCTTCACTTAGTTTGTTCTTTTCCTCCAAAGAAGAGTAGGTTATAAATGAGTGCCATGATGGCTTTGGAGAGAAATCTACCCCAAAATTTCACTTCCTGGGCTCCAGTCCAGGCCAAATTGACCCAAACTTTAACTCTTGAGTGAGTCTATGCTCATCCCTACTTGCAACTGCTATTGTCAGTGGATTGTATTGGTTGGAGCATCAGATCTACAGTGAGGAAGTTTGAGTGCAAATCTCCATTCAGTTGTGAGACTTACTAGGTCCTCTGTCATGTTCCATCTGCCTTACTTACTTCATAGAGTTGTTTTTGACATGGAAGAGGAAGGAGAGATCCATATGTTCACATTTAGCTCACTGGAGGAAAGATGGAATGTAAATGTAGTAGTAAGTATCACTGGGAACAAAGAAGAAAAAAAGAATGAGTAAAATGCCTCTGACAAAAAATTTTTTATCACAGACAACTCTAATTTGAAGCATTGCAGATAATCAGGGCAGAGAAAAGAGCTAAAAAAGAGCTCCTCATTCCTTATATTTTTAATGATTAGACATATGTTGATGGGTATAAAGTGGGGTTGCAAACACTGGCTTGGGAAATTCCAGGAGGTATTTGGGGGAGGGGTGAAGACTGGGGAACACAATAGAGGTGAGTACAAACCTGAAAAATTGAGTTTTATCGGGGTTCACAGGTCAGGGAAGCATCACAAGCCCTATTGTATTTACAGACCAGTTTGGTTCATTGCATTTGTTATCTAGTAGACTGGTTCCCAGTGAAATTCACTGTGGAACCCCCTGAGTGCGGGGACAAAGTTCCTGGGTGTGGGCCACCACTCTCCCTTTTACCCTACTAGGAGGTAGTTACCCACCTACCACCCCATAGCATGGGTCCAGTCATGAGTGGCATGGGCTGATATCTCCTTTGTGAGAGAGTATACTCTACACACTGTGTTATTTTCCCTGAGTTATTCCCTGAGAAATTCTATATTGTTTGGGCCTTCAGTGCAAATTGTTAGCCACTGTTTGAGAGAGAATGATGGAGTAGATAGACCAGTGGCTTTACCTAGCAAGGCTCTTCTAATGTTCCTCCCATGAGCCTCAGGGGAGGGAGGTATATAAATGCAATAAATATAAATAAATAAATAAAGTGTCCTTCTTCGTTGCCCTTCCCACAGGAAATATGGTGGGTAGCTGTAGATAATAGTTGTCTCAACAATGGCATCTGGTCTTTTCAACTCTCAAATGAAGCCCATATTGATCCATGACTCCCATTGGTGTACCAATAAAGGCACTACTTTTCCAGAGACTCTTTGATGACTCAATATTTTTCAGCCTGCGGGTTTTTTGTGGTGCAAGCTGTGGTCATGGATATGATATGTGATTTGATGGTGAGCCAGTGAAAAAACCCTGAGGATCCATCAGAATCCATGCTTAGAACCATGTTTTTGCCCTGTGGAATTGCTGTGAAGGTGCAGATCCTGGATTTTTGTGGTCCACACTGTTGCTACTAATATTATAGGTAACCTGAAGTTGAGTTTGGGATGATCTATTGAAAAAAATCATGTTGATTCAATGAAATTCTGGGTGTATGATTTCTTTGGTCTTTGCTATAGCCTAAGATAGCGATCCCCAACCTGTGGGCTGCAGACCACATGTGGTCCTTTGACTAATTGGAGGTGGGTCCCGAAGGATGCCTTCTCCCCACCCCCCCAGCCCTTTACTTCATCCTCCCTGGCCCTTTACAACAGTGATCCCCAACCCCCGGTCCGGGGACCGGTGGTAGTCCGTAGATCAGTCGGTACCGGGCTGCAGCTCTGTCTAAGAAGTAAGGTGCTTCAGCCCACCAACGCCGACTCAACTTTGCAGAAGTCCAAGTTACAAAGCTACCCTTCTCCATTCCTGCTCTGACTAGGACTCCCTTATCTCACGTCCAGGAGCACCTTATTCCCAGGGCAGCCCACACAACTCCGTGGCAACGAGGTTCCTGACTGGTGCCTTCAGCAACCACAACAAAAAGAAACAGACCAGCTTGCTCCCTCTCCCTTCTCATCCGTTTGTCCAATCAGAGCAGCCGTAGTAGCCGCCAGCTAATCCCGCCCCTCCGGTGCCATCCAATGACGGGTCCTCTTGTAGACTACCCCCCCTCCCCAGGGCATCAGTAAAATTGTCAAGCTTTGACCGGTCCCCGGTGATAAAAAGGTTGGGGACCACTGCTTTACAACACACTTCGGGTGTCATTGTCTCCCATCCCTCCCAGATGGGACTATCTTGTTGCATAGAAACAAACTCAGGGTTCCCATTGATTTGTCATTGTCATGAGATAAAATAGTGAATATTTTCATGAGTGAAAATAAAATGTTCCTTATGTTCATTGTTGTGGCGTGTCTGTATCTTATTTTGAAGGGATGTTTAAACATTACCATAGCGATCAGAGAGTGCTAGGGCAGTGGTTGAGAGTACAGGAGTAAACTACCCCCCCCCCCACACACACCGGGCCTCAGTAAAAGGCATTGAGTGGTCCCCAGCATTGAGTGGTCCCCGGTGATAAAAAGGTTGGGGACCACTGGTCTATGACATGGCCTACTATATGATGCTGTTTTTTTTCTATATAAAATCATGTGAATTCATTAGGATCTGTGTCATAGATCCAAGTTTTTGAATTGCTGCTGGGCCACAAAGTGTTGGGCCATTTTTTAATGGCCCACTTCATAGTTCTGGCTTCAACAAGTTATGTGAGATTAGATTTGTTTCAATTCACTGTTTAAAAGTGGAGGATCCATGAGGATCCGAATAGATCCAACTTTTACTTTATTCCCAAATTCAGCAAGCAACCACTGCGCCAAGAATGAAATAGAGAAGGAAACCTTGAGCCCCCCCAGCAAAACAGCATAACAGTTGGTATTTCTTCAAAGCCAAACAAGAAAAAAAAAAGACTGCAGTAAGGCTGCAGGAAAAAAAATCGCAGCTGGGATTGCAAACAGCATCTTCAGAGAAGCAGCCAGACACCACCAGGCAAAGACTTGCAGGTGAAAACTTGGTAGTGCAGAAGGTGCTCATCCTCTACCCCCCTACACCAGACCCAATATCTATCCAGCAAATCTTTCTCCCACCTTTGCTTGTTCTACAGGATTCCTGCATGCTGCTCACTCTGCACTAGAATGAAGAACATTCACATGAATGCTGGAAGAATATATTGCTGTTCCCATAGGCAAGAATGGGAGGGATCCTATTGGCTGGTGTGGATGCATGTCAAATACAGAGAAGAGAGATTCACATTTCCATGGCCACAGAGGAACATCCCCAAGCCCTCTTCATGACATGTCAGTGTTTCTGGCAGTACTGAGGTCCGTACCCACTTTTAATCAGCAGTATTGTGATGCCACAGAGTCCACCCTCGGAAGCTGCCATTTCCTCCAGAAGAACTGTAGGCCAGCTATAATTCCCGAACTGCAGGCCCTGCCTGGATGATGGCTACTGGTAACGAGTCAGACCACTCCATTCTTTGAGAAGAAGTTTGCCCACAAACACCCTTCATCAACATTGCCTGCACCTCACCATTATACTTCTCTGCAATTGCATTGCTGCACTAGAAATGTATAAATTTCATTTTCACCAAAGACTGACCAGCAATATCTGCACTCATGTAGAAAGCAGGAAATGTATTTTCCAGCCAGATGCCATGCTTTCCAGGAGCTGCCTGGATTCTTCACGTGACATTGTCAGCCTGCAGCGGGACCCAGTCATTAGATTTTCTCTCCCATCCCTAAAGACACTGCAGGTCAATGACACGCCTAGGTGGGTTCCTAAACACCCCTAAAGTGCTTCTTCCTTCCCACTTCACATATGGAACTCCTGATTAATATACCTAACACTATTTTCCATCTAATCACAGGATTCTCAAGACACTAGTCCCATTTTGCCTAATTCAGTCAATGTGACCACCTTTGTCCTTTTGCCTAGGACATCAAGGGTAATCCAGGGTAATCACAGGTATTGTCTCTGTTCTGGGAAAACTCCAGAACTTTGCCCCATAGTTTGTCCACTCCAGACAATAATAACACCTCTCCCCCCCCACACACATCCGCCCAAACATGCCCTAGTAGATGTTAATATAAGGCAGGGTCTTTAGTTTAAAAGATGTTGTTCTAAAGCATCCTTGTTACCATGAAGCCTCTACTCAGGTGGCAATGGCCACCACCTACAGATCTCAGATAAGAGCTCTGTCTGTCTTGATGGAATCAGCA
Source organism: Paroedura picta (assembly GCF_049243985.1). Lineage (NCBI taxonomy): Eukaryota > Metazoa > Chordata > Lepidosauria > Squamata > Gekkonidae > Paroedura > Paroedura picta. Next base: position 69,371,917 of record NC_135370.1, read on the forward strand.
CAAAAAGTCCCTCTTTCTTCTCCCACTCATCATGTTAGATCAGGTAAAAGAAGCTTTTCCTGAAGTCTTTCTAGCTCCTCTTTTCTTCCTCATCTCTGTTTCCTGCTATATACCTCCTGTGCAGCTGGAGGGGTGTTTTTGTGTGTCTTGACTATTTCTCTGTGTCCTCTGGATATTCTATTTGCATTTCTAAAGACTTTGTGGGTGAATATGGTGAGTAATTGACTCCTTCCCTTGTACTCTGCCAAGAGAGAGATAATTAAAACAACAACAACTCAAAGTGAAGGTTTTGTTCACCCTAACCCTCCAAAGAAAAATTCATTTCTATAAAATTGAAAACAGCCCTTGGGCATAGTGAATGTTCTGGATAATGGGATAACAAGACCTGTGAACCACACACACACAGCTTCTGTATCTGGTTTCCTTAAAGAGCTGGATATCTTGACTACTAGTGCATGTTAATACTGCATTATTGTGGTTTGTGGGACAATTTCTACTAGACTTCATATGGGAAGTTAGTGTCACTAAATTTTCCCCTAATAGTATCACAATGATGATAAAAACCACTCGGCATCAGAGTATGACTTGACTAACAATTCCATTAATGCTGGGGTAATTTCTGTGAACAAAGATCTCAGAATTTACCTCAGAATTAAGATTTGTATTGTTATAAGAGAAGCTTTCTTCCAATTTCTCCTCATACTTTTTTATATCAGGGATATAGGTTGTTAACAAGCTTGTTCCCAAGAGGCATATGCAAAGTGATGATGAACTTATATCCCTGTTTCAATGAGGAAATAGGGGGGGAAATGCCCCAGCCAACATAGTCAAATTTCCTACTTCAATTTTCCATAGCTTTTAAAATCAGGCTTCCTCAGAGATAATGAAAGATCTGCACATTTAAAAGACTGGGCAATTTACACCACAAATATTGCTAATGAAAGCAGATCTATAGGAAATAACATAGGAACTGCTTTTTAAAGTTTTCCTGCAATACTAGACCTGAGAGAAGTATAAAGCTTCTCACTACCATAATTTCACCTCGTTGTCATTAATATTGAAGCTATTAAAGTAATTTAATCATTGTGTTTGTCCAGCCTTGGTTAATGAGATAACACTTGTGCATGGGCTGGAGGATGTCAGAATTAAGATTTTCAGTAGCAGCTAGTAATTATGTATAAGTAGTAAATCTAATGAGAGAAAAACAAAAAAATGGATACAGAGAGTTGTAGACCCAGAGATTCATTAATTTTAAAATGAAGCTTTTGTTTTTATGATGGATTTTCCCTACTCGTTATAAGGCATCAGAAGCTATAGGTGAACAGAAAAAGAGCCTTGATAAGTCAGACCAAGGGTTAATCAAGTCCCGTATCCTGTTTCCAGTGGTGGGAATCCAGACAGCCTTGGGAAGTCTACAAACAGGGTCTAAAGGTAATAGCCCTTCCCATATGCCATGGTATCTGCATGCACAGATAGCTAAAGATTCCTATTGAATTCCTACTAACTTATACGGGATCTGTACAGAATTCATTTCCAGTGGATCGTGTCCAGAAAGAATGGATGGGATCTGAGTACCCTTATGCTAAAACATTTCAGGTATTTTGGTCCCTCTTGAGTAATCTTTAGTTATTCCCTTGTGCATTTTCCCCCTTTTTTTCTGAGTTGTGTATAAAGGAGAGTCAGGGTACAACACAGTCTGAGTTTATTATTTTCCATTTAAATCATGCACAAGATAAAAAGGAAGGAAAGGGTGGTTCTCTATAGAACGATGCCAAATAAAAGGTTACATTACAGGGCTGGTTTGTTATGAATTCCAGAGAACTGATGCAAGAGCCAAGAGATTTTTTTTTGTTCTGTAGCATTTCTAGCAGATGTGCAAGATACTGGGGCAAGGCAGAAACTCCAATGGGTGAAAATTTCCTGTTACAAAGTCACACCGAGGGATGTAACTCTGCTGAAATTGTGGAATAAAAAGTAAACATAAATTCCTCACTTTCAGTTACCTCTGGATAACACCTTCAGCAGATTTATTGGCTTTTGCTCCACAGTATACCTGCATAAAGCTTGAAATGTCACCAGTCATGGAATGTCTACACAATGTGCCTAATATGTGCCAGGTCATGGGTTCCTGACTGTATTCACAGGGGAACTCACCTTTAAAAGGGCTGGTTTGCTCAATGCTTCAAGGGAATGCTATAAAAAAAACAACATTAAGAACAGCTAGGTTCCATTCCACTTTTGACAGCAGAAGGGAGGGTAGGGAACAAAGAAAAGGACAACTTCCCTCCCCTTCCGTTGACAAAAGTGGGGTGGGATAGAAACTGGAAACTCCTTCTCCAACCTTGCAATATTCCCTCACCGTACTCGGTCAATGAAGCTTTTTAAAGGTGAATTCCCCTACTGTACATCTGTCTACCAGTCTTGCCATGCACTCATATTTGTTTATGTTTTGATTTATATACTGTCCCCCATCTCGACTGGGTCATCTTGGGGTGGCATACAACAATTTAAAATTCACAGGTTAGGCAATCTTTAAACCGCTCCTATGGAGCGGTCTAAATAAAAGGGTAAGGGCTAAAGGGGAAGAGAAAGGGCAGTGCCTCTCCTGAATAAAAACTTGGAGGGCCCAATCTGGAGCCGCGAAGCTCCAGTTTGGTGTAGTGGTTAGGAGTGCGGACTTCTAATCTGGCATGCCAGGTTCGATTCTGCACTCCCCCACATGCAACCAGCTGGATGACCTTGGGCTCGCCACAACACTGATAAAACTATTTTGACCAAGCAGTGATACCAGGGCTCTCTCAGCCTCACCTACCCCACAGGGTGTCTGTTGTGGGGAGAGGAAAGGGAAGGTGACTGTAAGCCGCTTTGAGCCTCCTTCGGGTAGAGAAAAGCGGCATATAAGAACCAACTCTTCTTCTTCTCCCCCACCCAGAGAGTCACCACAGCAGGTGAAGAGCACCACTGGTGAGTACCCACGGGGCGACCGGGGGGGTAGGAAATGGCTTCCACGTGGCGAAAGGAGCAGGACCTGCTCCTTTCACTGCGCTGAAGCCAGCGACCGCAGGGGGGGAAGAGGGTGGGGCTTCAGCCCCCCCTCTGCGTTACCCTCCGCTGCCTCTTCCAAGCCCACCCACTCACTCACCCACCCTTCCCTGCTTCACCCTCACCCAAAACTACATTCCCCACACCCTTCCTCCAACCCCTGCCCCGTTCCTTCCTTGGAAGGTGGCAACCTTGAGAGGAGGTCTTTTTGTGCACAGCAGTCTTGACCCTAGTCAGGTTTATGCACACCTAGGTAGTGTGGAATTCCAGGACATGAACCTACACCAATCTGGCAACCTTACCTCCTCTCTGGAATGTTTTCTTGACCTGAAATAGGTCAGGGGTGCTAGGTGGCTGCAGGGACATTACACACTTTTGAGGCCCCATTTTCAGACTTCAAGGAATATGTTCAGACCAGGGACAGCCAACCTCCAGGTCGGTCCTGGAGATGTCCTGGAATTGCTGCTCATCTCCAAACTATAAAGATCAGCTCCCCAGGCAAAAATGGCTGCTTTGGAGGGGTGACTGTGTAGCATTGTGTCCCACTGAGGTTTAGGGATACCACCCTCCAGGTGGGGTCTGATAATCCCCTGGAAGTACGGCTCATCTCCAGGCAGTTAGGCTGAAGGGAAAGCTCTCTCCCCTCACATGCATACCTTCAAAAGGAATGCATGTGGCCCCAGACTCCCCTTGGTTACTTGGCTGGTGATGTCTGCCCTTCTGAAGCCTGGGGCCTACTGCTAGCAACTGCAGTCCCTGTTGTTGTCTGCAAGGCCAAGTCATTGCCTAATAAAAGTGGATCACCTAGTTTTCCGCAATGTCTCTCTGTATACTTTCCTGTAAAGCTAACTTCGCTTGAAATTCTGGGCCACTTATTCAAGGGCTGGAGGCAGCATGGCAGAGAAGGGAAGGCAGAGTGAGCTGCACATCCTTCCTCCTTCCTTCCGTGCACGTGGGTGAGAGGGAGCCATGGCCACCATGGCTGCCACATTGGGCGCCTGCCTGGAGGCATTTCTGGGTGGCTGGAGGCATGCCAAACACATCTTTGAGGTCCTGGAGCTGCTGCAGGTAGGCAGGCACCCCTGAGCTTGTGCAGAGTACCCGGGGGGAGGCAGGGCACCGGGTGAGGGGAGGCAGAGCCAGGTGGGGGAACTCTTGGGGATTGGAGCCTGGGGAGGACAGGGGATTCAGTTGGGGGTGATGACATACAGTCCCTCTCCCCTTTGAAGCAGCCGCTTTCACCAGCAGAACTGTTCTCTGTGGCCTGCAGAGGAACTATTATTCCAGGGGATCTCCAGGCCTCAACTGGAGGCTGGCATCCCAGAATGGAGCCCTATTCTGCAGTGGGAACTGCAGGGGAGCTGATTCCAGGGGATCCCCAGCCCCTTCTCAGAGGATGGCATCCTGAGAAAGCAACCCTTTTCCCTCGGGGAACTGCTCTCTGTTGCCTGGAGAGGAGCTGGAATTCCAGGGGATCTTCAGGCCTCACGTGGAGGCTGGCTGTTATCCAGGGGAACTGCTCCCTGTGGTCTGCAGAAGAGCTGTGATTCCAGGGGATCCCCAGGCCCCACCTGGAGGCTGGCATCTCGAGAAGCAGCCCCTTTCCCCTGGGGGAACTGCTCTCTGTGGCCTGGAGAGGAGCCATGATTCAAGGGGATTCCCAAGCCCCACCTGGAGGCTGGCATCCTTAGAAAGGAGCCCTATTCTCCAGACAAAAGGATTACGACGATGAACATAATTTTATGGTTGGGGTTCACTACAACATGAGGAACTGTATTAAAAGGTCACAGCATTAGGAAGGTTGAGAACCACTGCTCTAGATTATAATGATCAACTCTGCAGGCAAAAATGGCTACTTTGGAGGCCGGACTCTGAGGCATTGTATGATTTTGAAGTCCCACCTCCAAACCTCCAGGAATATTTCCAACCCAGGGTTAGCCAACCTTCAGGTGGGGCCTGGAGAACTCTTGGAATTACAGCTCATCTACAGAGTATAAAGATGAGGTCCCCAGGTAGAAAGGGCTGCACAGGCCTAACTGTCACATCTAACAACTTTGCCTCAGACCACTGACAGAGCTGGCAGAGCTGCTGCGAAGGAGCCTCTGACAGCCCCTGACTGAGGGGAGGGAGGTGTTTCTGATAGCAATGCACGGGAGTCTGTGGGCGTACTTGTGCTTTCCTTTGGAGGGTGGCTGAGAGAAAAGCCCCATCTCAAAATACTGCTCTGGCAGGCCTCACTGCTAGAGGGAAGAAACAGCCAAGCCATGTGTATTTTTTCTGTGCTACTCTCTACAGATTTGAGGCCTACTGCACAGGGTTGTTGTGCAGATGAAACAGGAGGCAAAAGAACCTCCACAACAGCATCAAGTTTCATCTGCACAACAACCCTGTATGGTAGGCCTCAAATCTACAGAGAGTTGCTTAGCTTCCCTCCAGCAGCGAGGCTGGCCACAGCAGCATTTTAAGTGAGAAGGGGCTTTTCTGTCAGCCCACTGGCAGAAGGGGAAATCTCCCCCCCCCCCAGGAAAGCACAAGTTCCCCCACAGACTCCGCCGGGTTTCAGACTCTCAGAAACGCCTCCCTCGCCTCCGTCAGGGCCTGTCAGAGGCTCCTTTGCAGCAGGCCTGAAGGGAGCACACTCACCAGCCACCTGCCAGCTCTGTCAGTGGTCTGATGCAAAATAAGCGGAGTTCTTGGATGTGAGAGTTAGGGTCGGGAGACACAGCCTGACTGGATGGAAGATGCAGCCTGATTGGGCTGGTTGAGCTGCTGGGGGCGGGTGCCTGTGGGGCCAGGCCAATCTGGAGGCACGCAGGGCCGGACAGCACCCGCACACTACCCGGACAGTCTCCGCCCAGGAGGGCTTTTCTCAAATATATAATAGAGCAAAGTGTTAAAGATGATAAAAACCTCCATAATTCAGGTGAAACACTGTGGTGGAGAGTTTACTAAAGTCACCTAGGAAGTTCTTGGCTGAAACCAGAGTGATTATTGCTATAAACTGTTAAGTGGGATCAGTACTAGCTGTAAATGTCAAAGCATGTTTTTTTTCCCTATACAAAAAAGTGATTGGTGTTAATAGTATTGCTATTATGAGACATAAAAATATAATCACATTCCCTTTAAAACACATTGGTGGTATTGCAACTTACTCCAAGAACCTTTCTCTAGCCTAAGCAGTATTTTGGTTGGAGAAATAACCACTGAAGCAGAACCAAGGCTCTTTGAAGTGACTTTAAACTTTGATCAGTAAAAGCAGGACAGTGGTGGGAATCCCCACCCTACTGTTTGCTATTTAATCTTAAATATCCATGAGCAGGCCTTAGAACCTCCATACACTGAATCTCCTGCCATACCCTGGGATACCTTGATGTTCCTCCACACATGGCAATAGTATATGCTCTCAAAGAATAACACTTCTCTACATTCTGTTCTCAAGCCTGAGAGCTAACCCAGAAGTGAGGGAAGCCGCGTATATAAAGGCCCTTCCCTCAGCTGTTATGATTGAAAATGGATGTGTTCATGGCTCTCAGTTTCTTGAGGTTGGCATCTGTTCATCCTAGAAAGGATAAAAACAGGAAGCTTTCGGGAGGGAAGTCCTACACACTGTTCATGGAAAGAAAAAGAAAAAACCCTTGGGGTCAAGTGTGTTGCAATCAGTAAATATTTTCTTGGTTCATCCAGGAGGCTGATTTGTTTGGAGTGGGCTATTATAAACACCATGAGCCTGTTATAATGTTTTTCTTCTTAGGCTTCAGCATGTTGAAGTTTTGAATGAATGCCAATCAGATACAGCTTAAATGTGCTCCTGCTGCACTACAAAAAAATGATCAGTATGCGATTTATTATTAGAATCGGCCCTGCTAAATCGTTACTCACATTGCAGCGGGCAGACATAGACCATTTTTTAAAAACTTGTTTAACTTTAGAGCCACTAAAAGCAACAGCAACAGGCAATGAAGCTGTTTTAAAGCCATAATGGACTTTTTGCATGACCTGTCAGGAACTACCATTCAAAAAACTCCAACATCCTTTTTTTTTTTTTTGGCCAGCATGGTGTAGTAGTTAAGAGCAGTGGCTTCTAATCTGGTGGGCAAGGATTGATTCCTGCACCTCCACATGCAGACAGCTGGGTGATCTTGAGCTCTTCATGGCCCTAATATCAGGGTGTCTGTTGTGGGGAGAGGAAGAATAGGCAAAGTAAGCTGCTTTGAGATTCCTGGTAGAGAAAAACAGGGTATAAAAACCAAGTCTTTTTCTTCCAACCATCACAGAGCTGTTACTCCACTGTTTTGGAGAATGAAGGAAAACGATCGTTAGCCAAACCTACTCAAATGCACAAATAAGTTCCTGGAAAAAACGTGGTCGGGGACCGGTAATAAAACTTTGCAAATCTATCCATCAGGGATAAAAATCAGATTCCACCTGCTTTATGTGTGAAGAACAGATGTGCTTAATGCAGCAAAGCAACCTCGATTTCTCCTAAGGGTTAACGGACTTATTCCATCTAGCAGGTGCTACTAATTGGGCCTCTCTGCCTCCGTAGCCCTTATCCCCTTCAAGGCCAGAGTGAGGAATGGGATAATTGGCTCATCATGAGAATCTGTGAGCCACAGGATGGGAGGGGGAGAGTCGGGTGATGTGGTAATTATTCTAGAGGGTTCTAGAAAGAACATATCCTTATTGGATTGTTACCATCCAATGCCAGTTGGCTAGAAAACTATAATTAGGCTAAGAGCTGTATGAAAAAAATTAGCTTGGATCCTAATGGACAATCTCTGATATGCTGAGATTGTAATAGGCAACAACAAAGAGAATCTCGAGCTGCAGCTTTTGACTCTGGGACTGCAAGATTGTGTCATCTAATACAGATTTCAAATGTTTTCCTTGCCATGAGATTTTAGAGGTGTGTGTTGCCTAGAATTTATACCTCTATGTGTCTTTCTGGTCCCTGACAGATTTTTTAAATATAATAGCTCCCAGAATGTCTAGATCCAGAGCAGTTTTTTTCACAGCCTCCTGGGAATTCATTTCTCTCCTCAACAAAGGTTTAAAAGGGAATTTTTTACAGTTCTTTAAATTGTAAAAGTAATAACTGCCATCCTTGTGCACAGATAGCTAAAGAAAAAGCGCCCAAAACACCCTAATGAAGGATGAATTCTCCCTGTGATCACTGCATCTTGGGCATTCTTTGAGGAAGCCTCACACTTCTACAAGCAATTCTTCATGGCATTGAGCTGTCCTGACTAGATGCCTCCAGATTCAAAATGAAACTTTGTCATGTTTTTATTTAGGGAGCCTTTGATCCCTCACAGGACCTCCTTAGGTATCCCTGTGATATCTTCTTAAAGCTTAAAGTTTTGGTAATCACCTTTAAGGCCATATGTGGGCTGTGTCCAGTGTACCTGAGAGACCATCTCCCTGCCTATATCCCCAAAAGAGCCTTACCCTCCGCCACCGCCAACTGGCCCTAAAGAGGCATGTCAGACCTCAACAAGGGCCAGAGCCTTCTTGGTACTGGCCTCCACCTGGTGGAATGAGCTCCCTGAAGAGATCAGGGCTCTGCCTGAACTTCCACAGTTCTACGGGGCCTGCAAAATGGAGCTCATCCACCAGGCATTTGTTTAAGGCGCACTGACCCAAAAACATCCTCTGGTCCCCTCTCAATACACCCCCCTCCCACGACCGAACAATCTGACCTATGTTACTGTTAAAATGTTGTTCTGGTTGACATATTCAATCTGGGATCCCCCTATATCCATTGTGTTCTTCCATTGATTTATTTCCCACTCTCATCAGTAAGACAGCAAGGATTTGGCCCAGCTGGCTGAGGTGGTAGTTGTTAGTGGTTATTTTTTGCCTCTTGTTTATTGTTAATAATGTAACCAGGGTTAATTATGAGGTTTTACCATGTTTTTATCTTTTTATTATGTGAACCGATGTGAGCCCAATTGAGATTGGCGGAATATAAACAAACAAACAAACAAATAAATGTGGAAGCACTGGTATGCATGAATGCACTGGTATTATTGAGGCTATGCAGTAAGCCTTGGGTTTTTAATTTTAACAAAATATTAGTACTTAATTTTAAAATTGTGTTCTACATAGGCTTAAATTCCCCTTATTTTTGACCTTCTTGGGTTCAGTTAATGGATTTTGGGTAGGGTCAACAGAAGAAGAAGAAGAAGAAGAAGAAGAAGAAGAAGAAGAAGAAGAAGAAGAAGAAGAAGAAGAAGAAGAAGAAGAAGAAGAAGAAGAAGAAGAAGAAGAAGAAAAGTTGGTTCTTATGTGCCACTTTTCTTTACCCAAAGGAGTGGCTTACAATCAACTTCCCCTTCCACTCCTCACAACAGACACCCTGCGAGGAAGGCAAGGCTGAGAGAGTCCTGATATTACTGCTCAGTCAGAACAGTTTTATCAGTGCTGTAGCGAGCCCAAGGTCACCCAGCTGGCTGCATGTTAGTAATGCACATGTCTTGTGTGGGTGTCTTTCAGGCTACTTTCATAATGCTAGTGAAACATGGCATTTAAAAAAAAAATTCCCTGCAAGCGCTATAAAATGGAGGATGTTGCAGCCTGTTTGCAGATGTCATGCTGGATGTTCACGACATCGTGCAAAAAAAAAAAAGATGTTTACAAACTTTCATTTTTAACCTGTTATTTTAAACAGGTACGAAATAGCCCATAGTTAGGCCCTGAGTTGCTCTAGGCTACCAGCAGCACTGGCACAAAGCAGTTTGAAAACTGAGGTAGAAAATTTATATTGTGTACCCCTTCTACAGTATATTGTTTATTTATTCAACAAGTGGCACTTTGTTGTCATGTAGAAGGTATGCTAGTTTCCAAGTAGGACCTGGGGTTCCCCTGGAATTAGAACTCATTTCCAATCTACAGAGATCAGTTCCCTTGGATAAAATGGATGCTATAGAGGGTGGACTTTGAGGCATTGCACTCCTCTTAGGTTCCTGTCTTCCCCTGGCTCCATCCCCATATCTCCAAGAATTTCCCATTCTGGATCTGGTAGTCTCCTCCACTGATAGCCATGAGGGACCTGACAACCCTGCCATGTAGTGATATCCCAAAGTGGCTACCTGAGGAAGCCACTTCATTTTGCCTTCAGTTTTCCATTGTGCCAGTACAGGAAAATTTTGTGAGTGTGGACAAGATATTCAGCACCACAAGTGTTGTGCTAATGCAATGATATCACTTTTGGTTTTGTGTTAAATTGCCTCCCCCCCCCCAAACACAAACACACACGTTCCTTTAATTTCTGAAGCGAGGCAGCAGGAAACAGGGTCATTATAATAGGAAACCCATCCCCTTTATATAGAGAGCCTGGCTTCTTCATGTCATGCTCTCACTGACTGCTGCAACTCACACCAAGCCCCTAGAGAGTGCTCCTGATCCCGTATCCAGATCCTCTACCCGGGCCCAGTACTCTCCAGGCACAGTCTGAAACTCTGGCAGAGAACAAGCAGCAGGGGTCCAGCCAGGCTGAAACACAGTTCTACATTCCAGGGCATGTTGTCACCTCCCAGCTTGGATGAATCGTTGGAGGAGCAGCACAGCTGGACCCAGGCCAAGACCCCAGCAAACCCAAGCTTCTGGCTACATCTGGCCTTGAGGCAAGGTCCTTCATGGGGGCAACATGTGCGTCCCCTTCCTGTCTTCCCAGACAACTCCTTGTTCTGGTTGACTTTGGTGAAGCTCTACCTGATTGACTCCTGGTTCCTCACTTTGGCTTGACTCTTGACTATGCTCCTGGCTCCAGACCCTTGGCTTTGGTTCCTTACCACGCTCCCAGCTCTAGACCTACAGCTTGGCTTCTGACTATGGTTTAGCTTTGACTGTTTCTCTGGTTTCTAACACCGGCTTGGCTTGACTTTTCTCCCCGCCCCACTTGCTGTGAACTCTGACTCCCTTGGCTCCTGACCTCCTGGACTGGACTCTAGACTTTGGCAAACTCTCTTTGCTCTGGCACAACCACTCAGCCATGCAGGTGCACCCTGAGAGGGCAGCACACTTCATGGACTTTATAGTATTCCCCTCTCATTATCAGAGATAATTACCACATTGTGATTTATGTGATTAATTATCATGGAAGGACTCATAGGTAAGGAAATGGCTCCTTATAGTACCAGTGTTTATCATTGCTCCCTCAACCCAGTTTAATTTCAGATTATTCTTCTAAATGTATAAACAATGTACAAGTATCTAAAATGAATTCTGAAATGACAACCTCAGAAAAATGGGTCATATAAGCAGACCCTGCTCAGTCTTGAAAATAGCTGGAGGGTATAATATTCTGCAATAACGAAAGTAAATTATTCAACCCAAAGACAGAAACCCAGGGAAACTACTAAAATCAACATCTCTATTGGGCTGTAGTGACTCAGGCCCTCACTGATGAATGCTTATAGACTCCATAAATACTGTTGTTGTTCTGCACAGAAAAATCCAGCTGCAAAAGCACATTGAAAGTGCATTATCCAGGTCCCACCTATATAAGCCTAGGCCCCACCACAGAAGAAGTACTTTCTTCTCACAAAAAAAACTGCTTTATGCTCCTCTTTAGTGGCTTCTTCCTCACATCTTTTATGGCCTGCAGCATATGAATGTAACTGGAAAGTTCAGACAAGGAGGGATTTAATAATTTATTGGCACAGCCATGGCTTTTTTGTTTCCTCATTGTCCTGTGTCTCTGCTCCCCCTCGGGGCAGTTGCAGCTGAGTTCAGAAGGAAAAGGGAGAGAATTACAGTTCTAGTTGTCGTCAGTTCTTATCCTACATGTCTATGTGAGAAAGAATGGATTTTGGAATATTTCTCTGTGTATCCTTTCCTAGAAAGGCAAAGGAGGCTCTTTACAGAGCACATCTACTATGTGTTCTAGGGATCTTGAGACAGATAAACAGCAATCCATCTGAATGTCATGGAGAAGTTTACCAGGAGCCTCTATGCATGGTTGTGTTTAGCAGCATGAAGACTCAAATCAGACCACTGCAGAGCTCCTGTACTTCTGAAAATAATGCAGTGCACAGCCAGTCTGTCAGGGAATTTTCGAACCTTCCAACCCAAATACGTGTTAAGGGTGCAGGATGTGCAGAAGGCTTTTTTTTTTAGGTCTGAACTTTTCACATCTTGGAGGAGCATGAATTCTAAACATTAGAACCTGACATCAGAGAATGTATAGAAAGATATTCACAAGTGGCTGATGTTGTATTGTCTTGTGTTTCTGGACAAGGTGGTTAAAAGGGCAACCGCAGACCAGCTCCTGGCATTCTTGGAGGAAATTTCTGCATTCAATTGATATCATTTGATTCCATCCTGGCCCTAGGGTGGAGATGGTGCTGGTCACCTCAACAGATGATCTCTGGCACCAGCTGGATTGGGGCGGTTCAGCTATCCTTGTGATGTTAGATCTATTGGTTCTATCAGCTGCATTTGAAGTGGTCGGTCATGAGCTGTTAGTCAGCCATCTTGCCAGGGCTGGGATTTGGGGGACAGCCTTACAGCAGTTGGACTCCTTTCTTTGGAACCGGACACAGAAGGTGGCTGTGGGGGAAGAGTTGTCGCATCCCTATCAACTCCATTGTGCCTCAAGGAGCAGTACTCTCCCCTACGTTTGTTTAACAGCTTTATGCACCCTTTAGCACAGCTGGTTCGAAGTTTTGGGTTGGGTTGTCACCAATATATGGATGAAACCCGGCTTTATCTCCTGATGGATGGCTACCCAGTCTCTGCCCCAGATACATTCATCAGATGATTGGAAGCTGTAGCTGCATGGTTGGAGCAGAGTCACTTGAAACTCAATCCCTCCAAGATGGAGGTTCTGTGGCTATGCAGGAAGTGCATCTTCCCACCTTGGTTGGGGTGCAACTTAACATCTCGCCCCCAGCCAGGAATTTGGGAGTGATCCTGGATGCCTCTTTTTCTATGGTTTTCACCTTTAAGGCCATCCTCGGTCTGGGGCCCTCATATCTGTAGAACCGGTTATCTCCTTATGCCCTCCATAGGGCTTTACATTCTGTGGATATGAATTTGTTGGAGTTTCCTGGCCTGAGGGAGATTTGCCTGGCCTCAACCAGGGCTGGGGCCTTTTTGGTCCTGACTCCATCCTGGTAGAATGAACTCCCAGGGGAACGGATGGCACTAAAGGAACTTCCTCAGTTCTGTATAGTATGCAAGATGGAGCTTGTTAGATCTGGGCCCCTCACTGGCTAGCCAGGTCCTCAGGCACCCGTGGAATTACCCCCTGAGGCACTGTTATATTGGTCTTTGGTACTGGGGGAGGTGGGAATTTTTCACCGCTGTAGCGGGTGGGTTATAGGGATTACTGTTTTTAGAGGGGTTTTAATGGGGGTTGTTTACTGTTAACCATCATGATCCATGTTAGTGGGAGTGACGAGATATAAATGTAATAATAATAATATTGTGAAGTTGGGAAATCTAGGGCTGGATCAGTTTATGATTGGTGAATTATGAATTTTGGCTTCAATATCTCTTCCCAGACCAAACTCAATTTTTGGACAAAATCTTTTTTAAAGACTTAGAATAAATATGAAAAAAGACTGTGCTCCCCCTTTCATTTTCTAAAATCACCAATAGAGGCATATTTTTCTAGACAGCAGCAAAAAAGAATAACATGCTTAATGTATAAGGATTTGCTAAAGTGAACTGGTGAGCTTAAGAGCCTGGGAGTACTAAATAAAGAGGGACATGAGCTACAATGGATGGAATATAATCAACTGGTATCCAGATTAAAATCAGACTTTGATGAATGAGTGGACATGAACACACCTTTAAGCGACTTCAAGAATATTTTATTGCTTAACAAATCGCAACTGCAGGGCCAGATCTACAAATTACTTATGAAATATGAAACTGAGTCAGAACAAGTCAAAAACTGCATGATCAAATAGATACAAAATCTAGGCTTTACTATTGCCATGGAAGAATAGGAATGAGTATGGTCTAAAATTCCTAAACAAACTAACAGTAAGATTTTAAGGGGAAATTGTTCTATAGGTGGTATATCACCCCAAAGGTTATTGCGAAAATTTCAGTTGGATTTGATAATAAATGCTGGAAATATAATAAAGTAACTGGTTCCTTTTATCATATGTGGTGGAATTGTGAGAAAAAGAAAACCTACTGGGCCAAAATATATATGGTGTTACAGGAAATATTGAAAATGCGGTTTCCACTTAATCCTGAATCTATGTTGCTAAGCTTTCATCCAAGCATTTTACCGAGTTCTTCCAGAATCTTCTTCCTCCATGCAACTGTAGCCATGCGGTTGGTGTGGGCGAAGCACTGGAAAGCGACGGAGACTCCAACTACTTCTCTATGGCTAAACAAATTAGCAGACTTAACAAAAATGGTAAGACTTACTAACATGGTTAATAAGAAACCATTTGAAGAGTACGACAAACAATGGTGTTATTACTTGGACTTTCTTAAGAAAGATAGTTAGTATTAATTTTTAGATTAGGACCAAGTATAATCAATAATGTGATGGGGATTGGCCATACTTTTTCTTAAGACAGTATTATATTATTTCTCTCTTATGTAACAATATTTGCTTTGCTAGCTGTTTTTTCTTTTCTTTTTTTCTACTTTTTTGTAAACACTTTATATATAACAAAAATTTTAAAAAATTATTTTAAAAAATCCCTTTCCAGAAAAAAAGAGAAAAAAAATCTGGAAGTGATGCATGGCAGACTTGTTTTGCTCACCCAAAGATGTGAAGAAAATGTTCTTCCATGGGAGGAGGAAATATTTGGTTGCACGTGGCTTCCACAGTGGAATGGAGAAGTGGAAAAACAGCAATAAAAGGGGGGAGTGTTGAGGCTGTGAGTTTGTCTAAGTCATTGCAGTAAGTTCATTTCAAAGGACTTCTCGTTGCACAGTTGCCGTTTCCATGCCCAAGCTCTCTTTGTCACAGCATCATGCTTACAGCATGCCCAAGGGTGTTTTCACTCCACATTCTAATGACCCAGCTGTCCTAGGTTGTAACCTGACAGGATGCAAGTGCTGTATAGGGAGCATAAAACAGAAGGGCTCCCTAACAAGAAAGTAATTGAACTGCACAAGCTATAGCTTCTCCAAGTGATGTATGAACTAACTTAAAAGCAACCAGAGCAGCCTTGAGTCCAGGCAGCCATGTGACTCTGCCTATCAGCCAATGTCCATTAAGAAGGTGCACTCATTTTTTGTTTTGGATATGTTTTTTTTCTTCCCCCCACCCCCTCTTTAATTAATATACTTTTATTTATGTATTTTATATCCCACCAATCTTCCCAGGAGGAACCCAAAGCAGTGTTGGCGGAGTGTAAATATGCAAGAGAAGTGAGCAACACCAAGCTGCTTACAAGAATAAGACATTTTTCTTATGAAGAGAAACAATTTTGTGAAGAGAGAGAGTCCTAGCAGTCTGCCTGTTGAGTGTATTTGTTTTATTATTGAGGCAAGCAGGGAGCAAGGATACACAAAGGAGCAGGAAGTCTCCAATTGAGCTAATCAGGACACTGGAGGAGACTGAAAAATGTCAGTAAGTTCCTAATATAACTATGTCAAATACACATCTCCTCCCTTGTCCCCTGTAAGGTATTTATCATATGCTGTTGAATTATGCACATTGCAGATCTTACATAGTCCAACAAGTGGCTCCTCTCTGCTAGTTAAATTTGCAGTTAGTCTCAGAACTTGCACTCCTCTGCCTATTCTGTAAGAATTTGACTTCACTTCCTTGTGGACAGAAAAGCACATTAGATTTTGTTCTCATCAAGACTTGTTTACTGAATAGAGCCCCATAATTGCTGTAGCCTCTCACCATGTTACTCATTACAGCACTTATATATTATTGAAGGAAGATGGCAGATGGGAATCCATAGGTTTGGGCTAGAGCAAATGTAGCAGTTGTCTCACCCCAGAAGTTTGTGGAAAAAACTTTGACTGTAGCCTCTACTCCCCAGTCTGCACCTATATGTGACTGTGAGCAATCCAAATGTTTGTCCTTTTCCTGGCCAGCATAGCCCACAGAAACATGCTAGCTCAATTAGAATCAATGCCCTCTCAAAGCTGATAGGCTAGCAGTGTGGAGGACACATTTGGAAAAGACCATTTTATTATTATTATTATTATTATTATTATTATTATTATTATTATTATTATTATTATTATTATTATTATTATTATTATTTAATTTTTAGACCGCCCTTCTCCCAATAGGTCTCAGGGCGGTTTACAACATAAATAGTTCAAACACAATAAAATCCCCATAAAAACCCCAATTAAAAGTTACATATAACTTTTAAAAATAAATTTTAAAAATGCTATTCGGTGGCAGAAGTAGTTAACTCTGCTGAATGACAACTGCCTTGTCAGTTATGTATCTGCTGAATCCCAACTGATTTGCACCTAACAAAACATATGTGGGAAACACATGAACTGCCAGCTGATTTCTTTCTGAGGTCCTTGCTGAGAATTTATTTCTGACATATGTGATTTGGATTTGGAGGTTCATCCTTTTTTTTTTTTTTTTACACCCAAGATGAATTATTTTGCTGCCCCCTGCACTGCAGGAAAGTCACTCCCATTCACACTGCCTTCAATAGGGCCACAGTTATGGTGTGCTGCAGTGCAAACCTCTCCAGAGAAGTGATCTGGAAAGTGAAAAGGACCCTGGCCCCATCCCAGCCACTGCCTCATTCCTGACGAGGGGAGGGAAGGAGGGCATATCCCAAGCCTCACAATGGATAAAGGAAAGGAGGAGGTTCAACATGGGCCACCAACCTGGGCTGGGACTGCTACTTTCTGTGGCAGACCTTGATGCTACAGGTGGGCAGATGGTAACTGGGCTCTTTTTGACACCCACCCACCTCTGGTGCCCTAGACTGTTGTGTAAGTATGCCTAATGGATAGGCCAGCCCTGAAAGACACCCTTCAGGTCCCACAGGCTTCTGAAATAGTATGAAAACCTACAAAAACCTATTTACCAAAGGAAAACCTAGATGAGTATAGACACCACAAGCAGCATAGCTTCTTTCAATCTGCCTTTGCCTCTCTCAAAATCTAGACTCTGTATCCAGTCTGAATCTGGAATTCATGCTGAGAGACTGCCACACCAAAGGGGCAGAATGAAAGCTCCTTTGTTAAATCAACCCTAGCAGGATTTTGCCATCATTCGACATTATATTTTGACATTATATATATATATATACATATGCATGTGTGTATAGATGCATATATTTCTGGTACAAAGTTACATTCAGTTTGGGGGTTGGAATATGAATGATATTTTCTTCTCATCAATGTGCTTGCTGAAGATAGAAATGTTTTCAGGCAGCTGGAGGATGGGGCTATTTTTTTAAAAAGGAAGTTAGGGCTTATCTGAAAACAAGCACCCCTCCCCTTCTCATGTGAGCTGGAGAGGCCACATTGCATGGCACATGTGCTGCTTCCTTTTCCAGTGGTCACTGGTCAAGAACCAGACAAACAGCATCTGAACAAGAGCCGCTTTCTCCTGGTCTCTGCCCAGCTCTTCCAGCTGTTCTGCTCCATCCATCTTTGGACTGTGTCTAAGAGAACGAGACTGTCAGTGGGGGGAAAAAAACCCAGGGGGGAGCATTTCTGAATGCATAAAGGATGATTTCCCATAACAGTACAACATCTCCTCCGCGTGAGTACTTGATATTTTTTTCCCCATACTATAACTCCGGTTGTACAAGATTAATGCAAAGTTGTTTTCTTAAAAATGGAATTCAGAATCTAAAGAAACTTCCTGTGCAAAATATGTTCTTGAAACTTTACTCCTTTCCTGCTTTTGTGAGGGAGTGTTTTGAGCAACAAGGCAGGGAGAATAAAAAACGTATGCGTAGAAGTTGAGGCAAGAATCCAAACAAAACAGTCATTTGCATTTATCTCCTTTGAATAAAACTTCTGAATCGCCATTACATGGAAAGTATAGGTGAAACAAGAAATTAATTGCATTTCTACATTTAACAAGTACTTCGTTGTTTGGCAGCATTTTTTCTTTCTCTCCGTCTCTCTGCCTCTCTCTCTCCTGGGACGTTACTACTTCACTTTTATACAGGCATAGAAAGAACTGTCTCTATGTAACATGAGAGCAAAGTCCCAAACTGACAGCCTATATTTAGCCACAATGCATTTTTGTTTTCAAAAGTTTCGTAAATGCAGCAATTGAATGATTAAAAATAAGGGGAAATGAAGGGGGTGGCTACATTTCCTGTTTCCAATGCTCAACAGACTTTTGCAGTGAAGTTGTACTATAAAAGAAGTTAGTCCCAAGAGATCTGGGTGAGAGATTAAGGAGACAGGAGCATGCCAGACCGTCATCTGATGTTTGTGTCAGTCTTCAGGGAGTGGAGCCCTTGAGTACTATAAAATTGCCAGATGTTTCCAATGGGGTCACCAACACAGTTTCAGAACAAACAAATCAAGTTATTGGGGGTGAGGTAAAAAATACAACAATTCAGGGGTGGTGGTGGGAAGAAATATGATAATCCACCTGGAATTTTTATAATAATATTACAGCAAATTATATGTATTCAATAATAAATAAATACATAAATGATCCTGGGCATTGAGCAAATAGCACTAGCTCAACTCCGGAAGTCAGCGTTGCTCAAAACAGCAAGAATTCTGCAGAAATTGCATCTGCACTTTCCAAGATATTGGCTAGGTCTCAAACTGCAGAACACCACTGACCAGTCAAATTTTTGACTGTGAGCATCATCATCATCATCATCCTTTCAAAACCTCCTATTGCTACAGTGCAATTAATGAGTATGGGTTTTGATGGAGTATTGTCAAGAAAAAAATAACAGCACTCTGACCCCCTCTGTCTAAACTGACAGAGAGGAAGACTGTGGATGAAGGAACAGAATGGAATATGAGCATCCTCCATTCTCACTCTCAGCAGGATTTGTATCAAGGTTCTTCTGCTATACAGTGTGCTAGAATACCTATTCATGTTTTCATATGCCTATAACCAATGTGAAATATGAGAACATGTTTTCTGGTTCTCAGGAAGGCATGCCAGGGGAGGAAAAGAAATACATACCTTTTTTTCTCCCTTAGCATATTTTTAAATATGTTTCTAGCCCACATAGTTTAATGGCAGTGTGAAAACACAAGGGATGTATTGATGGACTACTTTATGCTATGATGGATAGTTTCATATAAACAAACTTCTATCAAATGCAATATTTAAAAAAAATGGCAAAAATTTAGCTTTCCTTCTTAGACTACATCCTCTTGAAGAATTGCAGCCCCATGCCACATATATTTGTTTTTCTACATGCACATACTTACCACTAATCACCTGTGTTAATATGCAAATACTGTCAGTTTCATGGGTTGTGGGAGTAGATGAAATGGGACATATTGCATCAATGCGCTTCCACTCTCTGCATTGAACAAATAAGTGAGTTCCTTTAATAAAGAATTTATGGACATAAATCTAACGTTAAAAACCACAGCTTTCAAAATACCAGGGGGGGATACATTTTAACCTTCCAGGACATTCAATTGCTGATCTAAGAGTAGTAATTCTCTTAGGAAGACATTTTAAAGATAGATGAGAAAAAGAGATTGCTTAATTGCAACTGATAATGAAGCTCAAGACAATGCATCCACCTGGACTTAATCAAGACGTAGGTTGCCTGTCTCATTAACAATACTGATTTCTCTGTTTACACCCACTACCCCTCTGCATATCACACCTAATCCAATCATACCTGCTATTGTCACTTACCTGATAATGTTGTTTGGCATCTGATTTCCAATATGTAGGACAAAGGGACGCACTTTCCAGCTGTATCCGGAGAAGTGAGCAGTGACTCTTGAAAGCTCATACCCTGTCACAAATTTTGTTAGTCTTTAAGGTGCTATGGGACTTTTGCTCTTTTCTATGCTAGGAATTATTAGGAAGGGATTGAAAATGAAACAGTCAATATTGTAATGTTCCCATACAGAGCTATGGTGAGGCCTCATGTGGAATACTGCATACAGTTCTCTTCCAGTTCTGCAATGTCCTTTTCGAGATATGGAGAAAACACAGAGAGGATGGCAACCAAGATGCTTGGAGGGTTGAAGCACTTTCCCTATGAGGAAATGCGCAATAGTCAGGTTTTTCAGTTTTAAAAAGAAATAACCGGGGGGGAGGGGGGGACATCATAGAAGTTTATAAACTTGTGCATGGTGTGGATAGAGTTGAGAAAGATACATTTTTCTCCCTCTCCTAACAAACTTGAATGCAAGGGCAGCCAATGAAGCTGACTGGCAATAGGTTCAGGACAGACCAAAAGAAATACTACCTGTTGGACTTTGCACTCAAACAATACCTTTCTTATACCTGTGCAAAACAACTGTATGGCATGCTGAAAGAAAGCAATTCCCAGAAGAAGAAGGATTTTGGCTCTCAGCCAATGTCACACTTAGTCTAAGTGCAGTGGAGACTAATGAGGTCCCCTGTTGTTGAGCAATGACCAATGGGGAAGCACTTTGAATGAAAGGCCAGACTAAGAATTGTGGGTTTTGAGCAGCAAATTGCTATCCAGGGGCAGACTGGGCATTCAGACCACTGAGAAAAGATCTGGTAGGCCAATGGCATGGAAGGCAACCTCCTCACCAGGTTCACCCCACCCCTAAAGCACAAGGCTACCAAGAGCTGCCAGCAACTTCCATCTCAGGAGTTGCTGCTGGGTACAAGATGACAGCCCTTAGCCCCACTCACAAGGCAAGCATAATCCACTGCAAACCTGTTCCTTCCTTCCTTCCCTCTTCCATTGAGGGCCATGAATGGCCCCCTACTTTCTTCTCTCATTCCTCCATCAAGTGTCAGACCAGGGGGCAGGACCCAATCCAGGACTATTTGGGCCCTCCAATCTCCCTTGCTGCTATAATTACATTGCATCCAACCCCAAACACTACTTCTTCAAGTGGTTATGCAACATTCTGTTATATTCAAATAATTGCTTTGGGCGTAATTGTGATCCGGTTGACATCAGTTTCCTTAAAGAGCTCCCAATTTAAACTAAAGGCTCTTAGTTTCTTCATTCCAAGTATCTGAGGGCAATAAAGTCACAAGTGAAGACTACAGATCATTTTCAGTTTTTATCTCATGCCAAAGGACGATTTCAATTAAGTTATTTTTCTCTTGCAATAAACAATTCTGTTCATAAGAGACAAGCAGGAACACAAAAACAGAACTGGACAGAAAGCTATCAAACTCAGTATCCCTGAAATAAAGAATTTGTCCAAATATTTCTAAAAGTTTCAGGCTGCTGCAGCAGTAAACCCCACTGAGGAGATTTGAGTAGGATGCTGAGCAGACTGGCTTAGGATCTCTATTTAGAAATGAAAAGACTCTACATTAAGGTACATTCCATTTGTAAGCTAAGGACTGCATCTAGTGGAAGAAACACAGATACTGGTTCAAGCACACCAGCTTTATGTGCTATAAGCAGAAAGCGAAGAAACAAAAAAGGCAACTTTCTGCTCTATCTCTGTAGGTTCTATGAGCCAGCAGAGATGTGCTTTCAGATATTTATTAATAAAACAGTGCGAGAAAAAAAAGTAATTAAAACCCTTATTATAATGAATGCATTAATCTAAAATAATGACTTTTGTTAATATTAGTCTTCATATCCTTGTGATGCTTTCTGTCAGGGTTTGTGGAGGTCAGACAGATGGAAAGGGGGAGGAAGGGTAATGTGGAAGTTTTCCTTCTCCTCCCACTTGCTGTGTGGAAAGAGTTCGGTGCTTGTTTTGTTTTCTATGTGACCACTGCAGGCCAGCCAAGACAGGCAGGGGATAGATACAGGATCTCTCCTTTTCTCCCCCTCAATTATCTCCTTCAGTGCTTGCAAGTCTTTTTCACATGCATTTAATGCTCTTTCTAATGCATCCACCACTGCAATTCAATGAGGCCACGCAGAAGACTGATATGGGCTTTATCCTGAGAGCCAGCATGGTAGTGTGGTTAAGAGCCATACACTCTAATCTGGAGAATGCAATTTGATTCCTCATTCCTACACATGAAGCCTGCTGGGTGACCTTGGACCAGTCACAGTTCTCTCAGAACTCTCTCAGACCCATGTACCTCACAATGTACCTGTTATGGGAAAAGGAGGGGAAGGAGATTATAAGCCACTATGAGACTACTTGCAATAGAAAAAAGGGGGGTATTAAAATGTTCTCTTCTTCTTCCTCTTCCTCTCCTCGGTTACCACTTTCAGTGCTGGAAATGCTCTCGCTGATGTATCCAAGTTGCCATAGCTTGGTAGAACTTGGGACTACATTTACCAAGATGCGTATCAGACACACCAAGAGTAGTTTTTGTTGGGTGTACTGAGTAAAACACATTGGGTGAAATAATCATCTTGAGATGTCATGAGAAATGGGGAAGGGCCTGCAAGACAAAGCTCTTCCACCAGGTCTTTGTTGAGGCTGGGCTGGTTAAGAGCTGGGCTTCCTCCCCTTGAGCAAATGGCTTCTCTTAACCCTCCATTAGGTGCTATCCATCTCTATGAACTGGGGGAAGGAGGGTTTGCCACCACTGTCTTGAATTGATTATGTTTTTTAGATGTAAGGGGTTTTATGGGGGGTGTTAATGTGGGGTCTCATACATTGTTAGCCACTATGAGCTAGTTTTATGGGAGTGGCAGTATAGAAGTTGAATTATAGATAACTAAAAGTAAATAAAGAAGATCATGATTCTTGGCTTAAATCTGTTCCATGCCTGACCTACACAGTAAATGGAAGAGGAGAGTAGAATTATTTTAAAAAAAACAAATAATGAAAAATATATAGGTTTGATAATGAAAATTAAAACAATAAAAAAAACATCTAAAAGAAACAGAACAAATGCTCTGCCACCTGGAGGCTGACAAATAATGGTTATTGGACAATGTGCAATGTATCTTCAAAGCTCTTTCAAGCAGGGCTACTTGCCCACAACTGGATGGATAAATAGGAAAGGAACATAAGATCCCTGCTTGACCAGACAAGAGGCTTGTCCATACCGATAACCTTCTGTTTTGCATGGCAATCAAAGGCATGCCACTCAATACTCTAGAGCAGGACGATTCCCATGACTTGTCCTCATCACCTTACAAAAGAATCATGTTATACTGAGAATGCAAGATAAAAAAAAGAATTTGAAATCATAACTGGGGATCTCCATCAAAACTTCCACAAGTGCTGCCAAATCAGTGCACAATGTTTTGTGTAGGACTGGAGCATGAACACCAGTGTTTAGTCTCAGACATAAAGCTGTTACATCCAGATGGTTCATTTTGATTAAGCAGCCTCTTCACATAGACCATCATAGTAATAGTGTCATATTAATGAGTTATTTATTTTAAATATACAGCAACAGCTTTTCTAAGCGAATCTTTTGCTCTTGAGTACTTTAATTTGTTATTCTTTAAGGTGCCACAAGACCATGTTTGGTTTTCACTGTAACACAGTAGCACAGCCTCCCTTCTAGAATTTGCCTTTTAGGGATTCTTTTATTAAGAGTATTTATATAAAAAGGTTTATCATGTTTTCAAAATGTTAGCAATGTGATAATCTCTGCCGAACCTTGTTGTTTTTGACTTGTTTTGCAGTTCTTTAAAAAATCAAAAGTGGTCTTTATTAGTTAGATAGATCAAGGATATGACATCCTACCATCTGTAGTTATGAACCATTCAAAATGGGACTCTCCAGAATGTGAATTAGATTCTGGACTTACTGATTTTATTCAGCCCCACCCTCTTTTAGAAGACAATGTGTATTTTAGACATGAAGCTTGCCTTTATGAGTTCATGTCCACCACAAAGTTTGATCCTGGCACCTCTGCTGTTTGTCCTCCATGACATTAGCTTCTTAAGGCTCTTTTGCAGGTGTTTGCATGCATGTGTTTTAGAGACAATAACAGTTGAGGTTCAAAAACTCACAAGTGAGGACAGGTTTTTGAAAAATGAAAAATAGGACCAAGCCCTATGAAGATAGGTTGAGGGACTTGGGAATGTTCAGCCTGGAGAAAAGGAGGTTGAGAGGGGACATGATAGCCCCCTTTAAGTATTTGAAAGGTTGTCACTTGGAGGAGGGCAGGATGCTGTTCCCGTTGGCTTCAGAGGAGAGGACGCGCAGTAATGGGTTTAAACTACAACGATATAGGCTAGATATCAGGAAAAGAATTTTCACAGTCAGAGTAGTTCAGCAGTGGAGTAGGCTGCCTAAGGAGGTGGTCAGCTCCCCCTCACTGGCAATCTTCAAGCAAAGGTTGGATACACACTTTTCTTGGATGCTTTAGGATGCTTTGGGCTGATCCTGCGTTGAGCAGGGGGTTGGACTATATGGCTTGTATGGCCCCTTCCAACTCTGTGATTCTATGATTCTATCTCACAATGCATATTGACAGACTCATTCCAGCACCTCCATAAAGGGAATTATTAGGACAGAATAAAGAAGTTATTTTGATGGACTGGTACAAGACAACAGGTACTGGAATATTATTGCTGGAATATTATTATAGAAAATTTACCAGGATATCTGTATAAACAGTTGGGACTGAAGAATTTATCTTTTCCTGTGGTATATAAATTAGTTCTTATTCCTCAGTTTCCTGCTCTCACTTAGGGAATACAGGTATATGTTGTCTTGGGTCAGCAGCGGGCAAGTCATGAGTCGGGCTATGCCTGGGACAGACCTGACTAACCTACAACATTGAGCAGAACCAGGAATTTGCCCTGCCACCAGATTACTGGTAAGGCAGGGCTAGTTCCCAGTGTGGAAACGGTCTTGGTGACATGGGTGAAGCACAATACATCCTAAGCAGAATTACATGCTTCTGATCCCATTGGTTTTAAAAGAGTGTAACTCTGGTTAAGTAGCATTGGACCATATACATTTTTTGTCAAAATCTAGGCTAAAATTCAACTGAAGCTGACTAACTTCCATGTGGCCCATCTGCTGGAAAGGAATCATAGTGTGTGCATGTGTGTGATTAATATATTTGTACTGGCTTCCATTTGGTGGTACAAAATAACTGAAGCAGCTTTGTGGGGTGATTTATTTGGGACCAATAGCATGACCCTGGTGCAGGAGGAACAGAAATCCATATTAATGAAGTTATCTCCAAGATATCACCATAATACCTGTTGTTCAATTCACCCCCAGTCGAGATTGCATCTCTGAAACATCGACCACCTGCTTGCTGCACGTGGCCATTCTGAACCACCAGCCTGCTTTGATTAATCTATAGAGGAGGCCAGGCTTTTGCAGCCTTTTTTCTCCAACATATCTTTCGCCACAGGGATCTCTCTGAATCAAACAGAAAAATTCTGCCAAAAATTGCTGTCAGCTCAATCTTTTTTTAGGTGCAGCATTATCACTGCAAAGTGATTTTTGCCTTCTTTTCTCTTATAGCATATTAAAAAACACCCATATTTTACAAGAACCTAATGTTTCTGTCCCAATAAGCCCTGAGGTGGCACTAAGCTTTTTATCAGCAACTTGCACTTCAAGAGTTTCTATTAAACTTTGGGTTGCCCTGGAACTGATAAAGGCTACCATATTTCAGGATTCTAATGGCAAGCTTCATGTTTAAAGTCACTATATTGATGAGTTCAAGATGCAGTAAGGTTGGGCTCCTATCAAAGAACAAAATGAGGAAAAGACCATAATTTACCTCTTCACTCCTTGTACTAAAATGTAACTTATTCCTGTGAGGCTTCTGATTTGGTTGTAAGCTGTTGTTGTTTTCAACCATGTCACTGTTTTTAGTTTGTAGGACTTTAATAGGAAGGCTTTAGATATATTATTTTATTCAGGAGAACTGATTTTGGCCTTTTGGAGATTTTTTGTGATTCTCCAGCCCCCACCCAGAAGTTGAAACACTAATCATGACACATGAGATTGTATGGGTGGAATTCTGTGGGAAGGGGCATATTAGTCATTTGTACTGGGCCTAAACAAATGACTCCTTCGCAAACAGGAACCTCCTATACTGCTGTGAAATTTTGTTTTAGGTGGAATTCAACTGCAAATCTAACATATCTTACCAGTTATGTCTGTTGTGGTATGATTGCTAGACCCATACACCCATCCAATGCTGTGACAGACAGATAACATGTAGGGCGCACACAGTTTGACTAACAGTCTACATTATTATTTTTTCTAAATGTGGAGCACTAAGCAGAGCTATAAGGATTTTTTTTTTTGCTAGTCTTACCAGAATTCTGTTTGCTTTTCTCACGCTCTTCAGATGTTTGACCTGAACAAGACTGTGGCTTCAGTTATGGGAAATTGGCAATGTCTGAGAAAAAGCTAATAATGCTAGGAAAAGTTGAAGGCAGCAGGAAAAGAGGAACATCCAACGTTAGGTGGATTAACTCAATTGAAAATGCCAAAGCCCTCAGTTTGCAAGACCTGCGCAAGGCTGTTAATGATAAGACATTTAAGATGCCATTGTTTCATAGGGCAGCACTTGTGACAGCCTCTGCTCATGGCGATCATGTGTGCCACTTGGAGGTAGTCATGTGTTAGCAGGCATGTGCATGTATATTGTAGCAAGAGATACTAAGATAGATTCTGCATGAGGAATTTTCCCCAGGACAGTCTCTTGTTGCTCTCAGGTTTTCATGCTGCTTCCACATGACATCTGCAGCAAATCAGAGCACTCAAGTTTTACCCAGATTTGCTCCACGATGAAGGAAATCGCCAAATACCGATTAGCCACTTCTTGCCGGGCAGCGATCTGAGGAGCAAACAGGGGCAAGCCTGTGTGGAGGGAGAAACATGTGACAGTCACAGCAGCATTTTGCCCGCCCTCAGCCCCCACCCTCTTCTCCACTAAAAAAAATGGCACATTTTGCAATGCTGCAGGACCACAAAGATTTGTGCCCTATATTAAAATAAAATGTTCTACTCACTATACCCAGTAATTCTGGAATTGGGCATCCCAAACACATTCCTGTGTGTGTTCCCTGATAGTGGGGTATGAAAGGGTTTATGTGATGAAGCAGCCCTCTCCCAATCAGCCTGGCATCAGTGCTCTTTGTTTTAAAACCTTATTGTGAACAGTCACTCATCAGGGTCCAGTATTATAGCCAGCCTATCACAAATCTACCCAAACATAAACAGAGACCATTACACTAAGAATCCCAAAAAGAGGAGGGAATGTTTTATTGTTGTGGTGTGATCCCGTGGCAACACAGAAGTGCTAGTTAAAAAAAACATTAGGGTGTTTTGGCATTTCTCAATAGCAATGAATGAATTTCAGGGCTCAAGGGGAAGGAAGTTTAAAAGCCCAAAACAACCATTGTGATGGGATTGATGGCTTGCAGTGATTGACAAGGTGAGGAGTGGGTAGAGAAGTTTGGGTTGTTTTCCCTTACCATCTTGTTGGGAGGCCAAAAGCTACAATGAGGCAGTAGGAAAACATGGGAGGGTTCTCCCTTCAAGAAGCTTGCAGACACAGAACTTACAACCGCATGTTTGCAAGCAGGATGTAGGAGTTTTATGCTTCTGTGCAGAATCGGTCTGATACGCTTTATGTCCAGTTGCTTTTAAAAACAACTCAGTGTTTAAACTTCAATGGATGCATATTTGCCTCCTGATAAATGCAAGTAGGTGATCTTTACTTCTATGATGGGAAGAAGTTCTAGGGGTTGATGCCTGAATCAGTTCCCTTTGGAGGAGAGAACAATAGTAACTTATGGTATTTTGCTTTATTTACAAATAGTTCACTGGGTGGGACCAAACAAGCATTCCTGTGGGCAACAGATCCTCTTACAACACAGAAGAACTGGGTCAGATAAGTGGTCCATTTAATCCAGCATCCTGTTTCACACAGACTGATTATGCACGAGAGGGAAAATCCAGGTTGGTGCTCGCATGGCAGTGAGACTAATTCCTTCTGACATCCAGGAATGCAATGTGTACTAGCAGACCCTTCCCCCAGAGGGGGCCGCTGCTGCCCTACCTTCCATTCCAACTTGCAGCTTGGCCAACGGCCCTGTATCCAGCCAGCCTGCCTAACATGCGGCGATCAATCTGGTCCTCGTGCTGCTGGCTGGGCTGACGGCGGCACAGCAGGTCAGGACCACTGCAGCCACTGGCAGCCAGGTCAATCTGCAGTTGAGGCAGGGCACTGTGGGAGTGTCCTCCTTGGAGTCCAGGCAGCGTCTGACCATGAGGCTGGCTGAGTTCCTTCGGCCGGCTTCTGGAATCACTGAGTGTGCCTGGATTGGCCTGTGCAGGTGGAAGCGTAGGCCAGACACCTGGACGTGTCCTGGACAGCACTCTACCTAAAGGGTTTTTTAGAGTAACCAATGGTTAGGATAAGGTTTTCCATTTTTAAAGAAAAGGCATTTACTATAATGACCATGAAACTGTGAAATGGCTTTGCTTTTTTGTAACCAGTGTGACAATGTTTTTTCTTTCATAGGATTGCCATAGGGCATAAGATTGCAAGGAGTTAGGCATAAGATTGCAAGGGTGCCATCAACATGACATCACTTTTTATCTAGCCTGGAAAAGTTGTCATTACATTGGAGTGATGTTCTAGCATTCACCAAAAGACATTATGATATCATCAGGTCATGCCAAAAGTAATACCATAACATTGCCATCACACCAACTGTCCCTCATCTCCCCTCCCTCCCAGCCCAGCAAGAAGTGACAGGATGAGAAGGGCTGGAGCCCTAGTTCCAGAAGGCATTTTGCTGTTGAATCTCTTAGTATTATAAATGGCTACCCCTGTTTCTTCTGCTTTTATTGGCACCATGATAAACTCACTGTAGTACTTTCCATGAGGAAAGTACCAACCCCTGCTAAATGCTAGCATTGATAACTGTGACCTGCACTCCAGTCGTATGCATAGTTATTGCAGCAATTACAGTTATTGACTTTAATGGATTTAGATGTGAGGAACTGTACATAGTATCATGTTACAATCCTAAATACATCTATTTAGAATTCATTCCCATTGTATTCAGTGGCGCTTACTCCCTAGAAAGTCTGCCTAGAACTCTAACTTTTAAATAATGACATGGGCTTACATGTATGAATCAAATAGCAATGAGTGGTAAAATAGATTGTAGCATTTCAGACTTCAGGTAGAACCTGCTAGGTCTGAAAGTTCCATTATACAAAAACCTGGCTGAGACTTAACTTGGCCGAACCTTGCTGTGGCAGAGAGCTTGCTGGGAGGAAGAGGCAACCACCCAGAGGCCCTCCAGTGTGCGCGCTGCCAGAATGCAGCGCACTCTGTGTCAAGGGCAGGGAGGGACCCGTGGCCGCTATTTAAGTCACCATGTGCATGGGTCTTGCCCTGTTCGCCAGGAACACCGTGGGAGGTGCTTCCCTCCCAACTATCCTATGTTGTTGTAGACAGCATTTTTGATGGTTTCTAGGTGGATGTATTGTCAATAATTGTCACAGATGTGAGTGTGCATGGGATGGAGCTTGTTGGCAGGGAGTCCGGTGTGCGATCAGACTCCCTGGGGTTCGGGGCCTCTCTACGAGGTGGCATGTATACGAGAAAGAAATGCCGCTCAGCTTGAAGGGCTTCTTAAAAGAGAACTTCTTCTTCTTGGGGGTCTCTTTGGTGACTCCTGAGGTGGCAGCCGCTGCCTCCGGCTTGACATCCGCCCCTTCGGCCATGGGGGCCGGCTCAATGGCATCCCCGCTGCCTGACTCCACCTTGGGCTCCTCCTTAACTGGTTCCGCAGACTTGAGGGGAGCTGCCTCTCCATCAGCTTTGGGCGAAACGTCCCCATTCACTTTCACGTGGCCGTTCTCCTGACCATTGGCTTACCCAGCTGAGAGGCCAGGGGCTTGTTTGCCAGGTGGCCTGGGGGAAGTCAAATCAGATTGGCGTCTGGTGGCCCCCCTGCATAGGTCACTTATCTTAGTGGCGGACTTCAGTAGACAAGGGGATCTGCACTCCTGGCTGGGAATGTGTGGGTCCTCAGGGCGCCTCTGGACTCTGTGGGATGTTGGTACAGTCTGCTGACTGCTAGTTCAGGCTCCCTCTCCCATGTTGTGCCAACCCTCCTGCGGGGAGGTAATAAAGGTCTTGTTTTCCCAACATTGGTGTCGCGTCTTATTCCAGCACATAATTCCCTCCTGCAAGTCAAAAGCTGTTTGGGCACACAGTGAATTGGGACAGCAAGGAGAAATGTTTTTTTGCTCTTCTCTTTTTACTTGCCATACCACTATTCTCATTGCAAGGAGTTTTTAACATCAGAAGTACTATTGTCCACTTGCAGTCTCAAGTCCATTTTGTTATGTCAGGCACCTGCACCTGTTTGGCCATTCCCTAGAAGTATCTGGCTGGTCACAATTGAAGGGGAATTAGATGGACGGCTTGATCAAGTGAAGAGCTGGTTTTCTATAGATTGTTTTTCACTCCCCAAAGGAGTCCCAAAGTGGCTCTCTTCCTCTCCTCACAACTTCCTCAACACTTCCTCTCCTCACAACTAAACCTGGTAAAGTAGGTAGAACTGTGGAAGAACAGGGAATCAAACCAGGTTCTCCAGATTAGCATCCATCACACTTAACCACTACACCACACTGGCTCTTTTTATTTTCTTACACATTACAAGAATCAATCGGCATGTGGATGGTCAGGTTAGGGGCAGTTCTTGTGTCCTTTCCCTTGGGTAGCTGCAACTGTCACGTGACTGCTTAGAAGTCTGCATCCCTTATTGCAGATTCCTTCTCTCAAAGACCACTTCTGTATGTGAGCTTCTCCTGTGTTTCCTCTTACCCACCTCCAAACAATGCCAATAGCCTTTATGACTGCTCTCTTGCTGGTAGCCCCCGTGCAAATTGGGAATTGCTGAGGATAATTATCTCGGTGTTTTTCGTAACTGCTTGTTCTTTTTCCAAAGGCTGCTCAGCCAGTCTCCTGTCTTCTTTCGACATTTATAAACTGATATGCCAGTAAAGTTATCATTAAGAATCTCAGGGGTGCTCCCAAAAGCTTTGCTGTCCACAACAGGACCTAGCCATTACATTCAACAGGAATATAGCCTGCAGGAAAAAGAGAGGGGAGGGAACTCTTAAAATACTCAGAATCTACCAGGGTTTTGTTGAGCCAGCTCTCCACTGACACAAGCCCTCCCTGGCTATAGTTTCTTCTGCCTATCTCTGCAGATTACTGTTACTCACACTAAATGGAATTAAAAAAAAAATCCTCTCCTTTTCTCCCAGGGTATTCTAGATGCAATGTCAGCAGGAAGGAAGGAAGGAAGGGAAGTTACAGCCACAGTGAAGGAAGGCACAAATCTTTCCTTTTCAACTTATAGCCTGGAGTGTTTTGTTTTTCTGTGCAAAAGCTGCTTCCTTTCTCAAAGTACCCTTGCCCAAGACTCTCGGTGTCCCCAACTCCAGTGTATGCAGGTGCCAGATATGAAGAATCCCCCCTCCTACTTCCATTCTTGGGCATTTAGAAAAAAACCCTCCAGTCCTTGCAAGACCAAGTTTTTATCAATCTCCTTTTAATTTTCAAAGCGGCCTCTGT
This sequence comes from Paroedura picta, assembly GCF_049243985.1. Taxonomy (NCBI): domain Eukaryota; kingdom Metazoa; phylum Chordata; class Lepidosauria; order Squamata; family Gekkonidae; genus Paroedura; species Paroedura picta. The sequence goes on from NC_135370.1 coordinate 69,403,502, forward strand.
GGATTTTTTGCTTGCTGAATTGCAAATGAAGGCTGGGGCTTAGTCGCTTGCTCTTTGCTTCATGCTCTGTGGATTTTAAATCAGGAGGCAGGGAGGGGGATTGCCACTAGGGATTGCCACTAGGGATTTGGCAACTAGACACATGGCCATGGCATCTCTGTGCTGCACAGAGAATTTCTGCTTGCTGGAGGGACCCTGAGGCAGTGGGTTTAATTTTTGAAGCCTGCAACCACCGTTGCAGCCACAGGAGCAGAGCACAGAAAAGACGAGACACAAAGCTTTCCTCTGAGGATAGGTTGCTTCACCTCTTTTTACACACCAGTTTCCTTCCTGCTTTGCACTTAGCTCAGCACTCACCCATAGTTCCTCCATGTAACAAAATAAGGTGGCAAATTGCCACTTAGAGTTCTATATCTATCCTTCTCCACCGTCCTTTCTCTCTCCCAAGGCCTCCACACTGGTTTTGCATTCTGCACTGAAGCCATTTGCAGCCTTCATGATTTTTTACACACCAGCCTAGCCTCAAATTCTCTCAGCCACATTCTTAGAACCTCTGTAAGCAGTCTGTTCTTTGAAAACTCCTCTGTTGCCATCTCTCTCTGTTTCTCACAATGAGCACAGATCTCAACCTAGATCTCCCTAGAGATAGTCCAGAATTCTAGCCCACAATGACCAGACTGGCAGTTAATCTCATTTTTATCAGCTCTGATGGGACTCAGGGTTATTATCTCCTGCTGTGTGCATTATGTTGGTTTCAGTGAGTGGCTTAGCATCACCTAGTGGACTTCCATAGTGATCTGAACCTGGTTTCCCAGCCACTACTCTGAAATTCTGACCACTACACCATCCTGGATTTCATAAGGTAGCTGCTGGAGAATAGGAGAAAGCAGCCAGGCCTAGGTGAGTTAGGTGATATCATGTTGCCCAGTGGTGGCTGCTAGCCCTTCCCCCTTCCCCATCCTTTTATTGGCATGTTGTTGTTGCCTGAGGTGGGGGAAGGGAGCTTATGTCTTAAAGTTATAGGCTCTCCTTTTATCATTTTGGGCTTTCTTTTAACCTCTTAAGGTATTAATTCAGATTTTGTTTGCAAACTAGGGCCCATTTTGCACACAATAGATAATGCACTATCATTGCACGTAGATTTTCCTGTTCCGCACAGGAAAATCCAGCTGCCAAAGCACATTGAAAGTGCATTATCCTATGTGTGTAAAATGGGACTAGGTTATTTTTCAGGTTTGTAGAAAGATCTGCCTTGACCATTCAAGGTTTCAATCACCTGATCTAAGTATCCTCAGATTTAGCTGACTTTGCTATATAGTATGATCATGGGTTGTGTTCTGATGGGCTGGTATTTCTATCAGGCACGTTTTTGCTGATCTTTTCCCTCCCCATCCTATACTAAAAGTAAAGCAAAGTTATGGACATCATACACTTAACGGCGGGGGGAGGGACAGATTTAGCCTATTTGGTTTTATGTCTAAAACTTGGAAGAAATATCATTTGGATTATTTATCATTTGATGGCTGATGAAGAGAATATCTTTGACTTGATTTTTTAATTATAATACACATCTGTTTATTTTTATACCTCAGATTTCTCCCCAGTGAGCACAAAAAGTAGCTTATACTACTGTTCCCCCCTCACAAAACTCTAGAGAGGTATGTTAAGTTGAGAAGAGGGTTACCATAAGTCTACTTCAGGAGTGCAAGCTCATGGCAGCCCAACCCTCCCACTGCCCTCATGTCTGGGCTGGTGGGAGAAATGTGTTGGGTGTATCAAGCTGATGTCAAGTATTACTGTAGAGAGTGTATGCCACTTTTCTCCACAGTGTAAACCCAAAGTAGCTTAGACCGTTCTTTTCCATTTTACCTTCACAACAACCTAAGAGCAAGGTCACTCAGCAAGATGCTATGGCATAAGGGAAATTTGAACCTGGTTCTCCCAGATCCCAGTACAATACTCTAACCACTACACCTCATTGACTCTACTATGCCTCTAAGATTTGTATTGTTTTACACAAGCCCATAAAGTCCTTCAGCCTGCCTCTGACTAGTTGGTCAACGATTATTTTTTTTTAAATGTAATCTATTGCTAAACCACACAAGAGATTATATTTTTAGCAAGAGATTGCATTTTTTTTAAATATAATTGTTGACCAACTAGTCAGAGGCAGGCTGAAAGACTTCAGAGGCTCGTTAAACTCCTATGGCTCCCAACCAAGAATCAATGGAAACTGTGCCTCAGTGAAGGATCTAACAATGCCTGGCAAAATGCAAAATTATTATTCCCAAAATGCTCCTTAAGAAACCCACAAGAACCAGTATTGCCCTGGTTTGCATTTACAGTGTGTAGAGAAGCCTCCCAAGATTTACAGTGTAGATCAGCAGAGCCTGACTGACATCTGCAGTGGTCTCCAGCATAATCTCCAGTCTCCAGATCCAAGTCCAGGTGGCTATTGCATTGCAGCTCTATTACTTCATCCTTGTTTCCTCCCTGGTTTCTGGAATCCATCAGATTCTTTGCATAGGAGAATTCCTCTGCCTCCACACAACTCCTGAACAATTGGCTAATCCTTACATCCTGTTCATGGGGTGTGAGCCAAAGGTTAAGTCCCGCTAAACGGTTTTTCCTTGCTGCAAATAAATGGCAGCATCTGATTTTTGGTCCCAGGACTTGTGTTTGACCTAAGAAACAATAAGCAACTTGATAGAGTGCTTGTTAGAAGACCTTCTTGTCTGAGCAAACGTATGATAGATGAGGCTTTGGCAAGGGGACTAGCCAAAGAAGCTGATGCGTGAGGGTGGTTTAAATGAAACAGAGTCGCCCGAGGCAAAGGTCTTTCCCCTTCTTGAAAAGGCTTGTCTTTCCTGAAAAAAGAAAGGCTGTGTTTTCTGTCTTGTGTTGTTAACAGCATTTCCCAGGCAGGAAGAGAATCCTGTGTTAGGCTTGTAGCCTCCCCTCTACCCTGCCCCAGGCAGTAATTGAGCAGATGAAATTATGAATTCCATGTGTTCTCGCAACAGTATTGCTTTTCAGCCCCCTAAATCAATGAGGCGGCACACCAAGTGCTCTCTGCCCCGACTCCTCTTTTTCAAACGGGGCATAGAATGGTGCTGTGACTTACGCATTCTGACAGCTGCCTTGAGGTGACCAATCAGTGCATGCAGAGGTGAAACAGTAGCTTGCTTGTCTGAAGCACGACATGACTATTTTTGTCAGATGGGTAATTGTAGCTATCTCCAGGCGTCTGCAGCACATGTCCTGTAATTAAAGATCATGCTGGTTATTAATTCCACCACAGCTCTTCTACTTTCTCCTTGTGCTGCTGAAGGAACTTCACTTTCATATACCAAAAGAAAAAAGAAAAAAAGCAACGAGCACCCTGCCAAATTTTGGATTGGAGCAAAGAGGGAGAAGTGTATTAGTGTCGCAGTAGGTATGTGTGCATTTTTTGAGAAGCAACCACAAACCACAATCTCCTGACAAAAATTCTTAAATCTCTAATAAGAAACGGTGGTTAATGTACACTGGTTGACTTGCAGGAGGGCATTTTGAGCTCGAATAGAGCACAGCACAGGCTATAAATATGGCCATAGATTTATTACCTCCCCATGGGAGGCTTGGCGTAGCATGGGAGAGGGAGCTTGACTGCACCAGCAGACTGCATCAAAACCCATGGCTTCCCAAGGCACCCTGGGGATCCGCACCATTCCCAGCTGGGACAGCAGATCCCCTTGCCTACTGAAGTCTGCTCTACAGGAGGCAACCTATGTGGGGGGAGCCACCAGGTGCCCGGATGCTTTGGCTGCCCCCCAAGCCACCCTGGCCTCCCAGCTGGGTAAGCCATGCTCATTTACATGCCGCTTCGTATTGAGGCCCTGAACCCCAGGGAGTCTGATCACCCACCAGACTCCCTGCCAACAGGCTCCATCACATGTGAAAATGACAGCTGTGATGAAATATTAACCATGAAACATCTACCATGGACACAGCCTAGAGGCTGTTTACACATCAAACAGGGTGGGAGGGAGGGAAGTTGCTCCGTAGTGAGCAGGGCAAAGAGGCCCACATGCGTGTTGCCTTTATAGGCGTTGTGGGTCCCACCTGCCTCTTTATGCTGTGCGTGCTGTGCAAGTGCACAGTTGATTCTATGCCATGCATTGTTGTGACACCGGCTACAAAACTCTGCCTTTCTAGGAATTTCCTAAGCTACAGCTAGCAACCATAAGCCCAGGCCCCAGCTACCCAGAGTTGTGGAGGCATCCACTATGTGCTCGCTGATAGGGGAAGAACAGGCAAATCAAGTTGGGGGAAATGGAAGGAGAAGGGAACCGAAAAGGGGGGTCAAAAGCTTTCAATAGTCCTCCTGTTTTTCTTCACTGCCCACCCCCACTCCCGAATTGGAGTATATTAAATAAATTCATATGCATTTGGAGGAGATTTGTGAATCTTACCCAAAGGGATCTGAATCATATTTGGATTGTAATACTCTTATTTTTTATTATTGCATAGCATTTTCTGTATTTGGGTATGGGAAGCACAACTTCATATCCTTATTTAGGCATGAAGTTCTTTTGGTAAGCCACTAACACTAAGCCTAAATTCACTCACATGGCTTATATTGAGTTGAAAGTGAAGTCAATAGGATTACCAACCTTCAGCAGGGGACTGGATATGTCTCCCAATTACAATTGATCTTCTGATCACAGAAATCTGTTTCCTAGAGAAAACAAGTGTTTTACAAGGTGGATTCTATGCCATTACACCCTTCTGAGGACCTTCCTCTCCACAAACTCCCTATCCCCAAATCTACAGAAATGTAATTGTAGTGATAAAAGTTATAATTTAAGAGACATTCTTTATGCTTAACAGTGTTCAATGGTGTACCTGGAGCAGCTGGGCAGGAGTAGGAGATGCAGGGAGGAACCCATAGCCACCTGGGATAAATGCTTGCCCCACCCACCTGTGCCCTGTGCCTGCCCAGTTGTCCAATGCCTTCCTCATGGGCAGGGATGGTGGGGCCAACCACCTCGGACTGGGAGTCCCCCTGTCAATCTGGAGTGAAGGCTAAAGTACACCATGCCCTACCTCAAGTCCACCCATGCCCCATCCACCCAGTTGGCCAAAATCCTGTTGCCTTTCCCATGTGTAGTAGTAGAGAGGCCAGCTCATCAGTATAGAGGAAAAGTTGTGGGGGTTTGCCCGGGTGGCCATTGGGTGGCATGGTATTCTAACTGCTGTACCTCTCTAGCTTTCAGTCACAAGCAATCAAGTTAAACAAATATAACAGTTCAAATAGTAGGTGTGGTAACAAGAGTCTCTATTTGTCAATGAGAAAGAAACCTTACAGGCTTTGATTCCTAGAAATGTAATGTCATCTAAAATGCCTGGTAGTGCATAATCTAAAACAGGGGTAGTCAACCTGTGGTCCTCCAGATGTCCATGGACTACAATTCCCATGAGCCCCTGTCAGATTTTTCTGGCAGGGGCTCATGGGAATTGTAGTCCATGGACATCTGGAGGACCCCTGATCTAAAATAATGTTATGAGACTGGGCAGGAAAATAATGTGGGTAAACAGCACCATGGAATTAGTAGCTCTTAACAAGCAAAGACTTAGCAGAAGATTACATTAGAAACCCAACAGTAATACCTTTCCAGTATGGCTTCTTCCCTACTGTGTGCTGCTGTGGCAGCAATATGTTCTATTGAATGCTAACAAAATGCATATCACTCAATGCATATGCCTCAGTATGAGCTTTTAATCCTACCAAAGGGATTACTGCAAACGTTCTCATGCAATGCAACTTTTAAAGACAGAAAATGGCAATCCAGATGTACTTAGGTAGGCACAACCAATGTTCCTGAGAAAATTAAGTCTAGTTGTGTTTTTCAGTTGGTGGTTTGTTGTTGAAGCACAAACTGATACACCAGGTTGCAAACTTAACCAGTTCGTCATTTAACCCCCTGCTTTCTGTTTCGTGCGAAAAGCAGCAGGGAGCAGAAAACAAGGGGTGAGATGGCTCCAAGCACAAAACTTTCAATGCACATGTGATATAAAATCCTTATGCTGCTTCTCAACAAACACAAGACCTTTTTAATAGATAGCCAAAGTTTTGCTGTCCTTTGAAACAAAGGCATGCCTCACTCTAGCCCTGGAATAATCCTTTTGATGGATGTTTGCAGAAAGAGCAGTTGACCTCAACGTATTCTATATAAATCCTCAAAGGGTATATATCCTCAAAGCCCCATTCTCTTTTCAACAAAATCTGGTCTGCAGCCAAAAGACAGGTCTTTTGAGCAAAGAACCAATGGGCGGGAGAATCCAGAGTTGTTGTCACTCTGAACACACTTTCCAACACAATTCTCCTTCTCTCTGTTTCCTATCCACTTTGACTAGTGTTTGCCAGCATTAGGACAGAAGATTATTGTATCCTTTTCTCTGGCTTTTGATCCCTTGATATTTTTATGCAAGATCAGAGACTCTTCCATACCCAGTCTTCTTTCCAATTAGAAAACTGGAGATTAAAACACTGCACACAGGTGTACCTGCCCAACTTTATAAATACATACTGCAGTTTTGCTTAAGTAGATATTGGTCTTTCTTGTAACAAATATTTGGGGGGAATGGGGAGCACCTCCAGTTGTCTTTTGGGCCTGGTATGGAGATACTACCTTACTACTGGCTTCTTGGAGGAAGATGCTTTCAAAGGCCAAGGAAGTAATACAAATGCAAAAACACTTCCAGGGTGGCATGCATTTCAGGACAGATATAAAATCCCCAGTATTATAGGGCCCTATTTTCAAACTATGAATCATCACCTAAGAGTGAAAGAATGGTTGCCCGATATTTCTAAGCATTCTAGTGTTACCAAGTAGTAAATCTTGAAATGTGTGGAGCACTTCCCCAGGACTAGTCTAATATTTATTTATTATTTAGTTATTTGTTTGTTTGTTTAATCGATACTTCCATTTATTGACTGCCACTCCCTGACCCTGCCGGATCATGGTGGTTTACAATAACATTTAAAACCCACATAAAATACATAACAATACCATAAAATCATACAAGAGGCAAAAAACAACCTGTGAACCACCCCTTTCCCGCCACTCATACCATATAGTAACAGCCACCACCATGCCCATACCCGGGGGGGAGGGGCACCTTCTGGCAATGTTCAGCCTATGGGGGCCTGTACCAGGAGAGACCCGATCTTCCTAGCTTGGTCTCAACCAAATGACTAGTGGAAGAGCCCTATCTTGCAGGCCCTGCAGAACCGCGATAGCTCTGTCAGGGCCCTCAGCTTTTCCAGGAGCTCATTCCACCAGGTTGGGGTTAGAACCGAAAAGGCCGTGGTACTGGTCAAGACCAGGTGTACCTCCCAGGGGCCGGGGACAATGAAATGATTCAAACTTGCAGAACTCTGTGGGGGGCATAAGGAGACAAGCAGTCCCTCAGATAAGTGGGCCCCAGGTTGCAGATGGTCTTAAAGGCAAGAGCCAAAACTTTAAACATGATCTGGAAATATATGCTCTACAGACAACACAAAGAAGTAATAGACACTTCCACTGTTGACTGGAGACAAATTCCTTGGCACATGACAGTCTTTCCATTTTGAAGATTCTAGTCATATCAAGACTAGAGCAGCTTCTTCCATCATATCACTTACAATGTGAATATAGCAAACTCGAAATCTTGCTAAATTATTCATAAAGCATTTTGCTGCCACAATCATTCATTCTCACTCAGAACTGGAAGACTCTTATTTATGCAGATACATCTCAGAATGTTATCTGAACTAAGCTGGTTTTATGGTTGCTTGGATGATTCTCAGCTGCTGAAGTTTACGGATGTTGACAAGAGGTAGGGTTGCCAGGCTTCTATAGGAGTCCCCCGCTTTCTGGATGCAGTTCATCTCCCAACTCCCAAAACCTTCCCAAACCAGAATAACACTGCAATGTGCCAACATCACTTGGAAATGGCATTGGTACATCTGTGTCATCAAAAGGGAGGGTGGCACTCTGTTTTTTGGGCAAAACTCTATGATTAGAAGCTAATTCTATCATACGATTTTGTTCAAAAGCCCCTCAATGTCACTTCTGGGTGACATTAATATATTGTGATATTCCTCCTCACTCTTAGAAAGTGCCCCCCCATTGGTAGCACTGATGAATATGGCAACCCTAACAAGAGGGCTACCAATCTCAACTCTAGTCCTTCTTGAATTATACTGCTGAGTCCATGGAGTGGTAGCTACTTTGAGGAAGGGTAAGATTCCAAGCCAATTGGTGAGGCCCCACAGAGTAGCAATCTGAACTTGGGCCTCGCCAATCCCATACTCTAACTGGTACACCACATAGGCTAACAGTTACGGCCCAGTATATAAATGCTGAGTTAGATGTTCCTTTATATGTGGTAAATGAATAGGCATAGCCCCTTTTCTCCTACCTGAGACCTGGTCTATGAATGCAGTAGAATGGATGTGGCTAGGGTTGCCAGTCCAAGGCTGGCATCTGGCAAGAGACACTATTTGGGGATTTCCCTTGCCAGTCATTAAAGATATGATGATGTTATTTCTGTCATGATTGGGCAATGGTGTCATTATGTCACTAGAAATGCTCTAGCATTCACCCTGAACTCCATGATTTAACTATAGACTTTTAGGTGAATGCTGGAATGTTGCCTGACATGATTTTCGCTCTGTGCATATTGTACTTGAAATTACATGATAGGATTAGGATGACACCAGTCTCCCCTATTCCCCTCTGCCTTTTCTCTCTTGCCAGAAACCTAGCTGAGAGGTGGTAGGAAGGGTTGGGATTGTCGACGTCCTATATCAAAGCAGGAGATATAGAAAGCCTAAATATGGCAGAATCATGATGAGGTGGTAAAAAGATGAAAGTATGGTTGTCTCAGTTCTTTTGGTAAGCAACTCAGTTCTTTTGGTAAGTCTCACACTAGGGAGAAGGATTCTAGCTTAATATGCTTTACTCACAGATAAATACCAATGAGGGGGGGGGGAAGGAAAATGCAATCTGTTATCTGCAGTCTGAAGTGGTACAGTCCATCGGACTATGTCAGCAATCTGCCACTTCATTATCACCTTGTTCTACTACTTGTACAGATCAGAACCACATTCTTGAATCCAGCCTTGAAGGAAATAAGGATGGTATAGGCAGGGAGCTCCAATTATGAAGACCTGCAAGCCAGAGCAGGACTACCATTATTCATGCTTACCCGTGTGTCTGTGTGTGTGTGTGTGAGAGAGAGAGAGAGAGAGAGAGAGAGAGAGAGAGAGAGAGAGAGAGAGAGAGAGAGAGAGAGAGATCCGGGTGTTTTGCCTCACAGCATCAGATCTGTTCATTCCACCCTCATTGCTTGCCACCCACCTATCTGGCTAGCCTTGTTTCCTCCATCATAAATACCAAATCATAGCCACCCAGTATAAACAGGATCCACCTTTGCAACAAAATCATTTTAAGGTAGTTAACTACATTCATTTAACTGAAAATCACTTTGGACCAGATTTACAGAGTCTCTAGTTTGATATGGACCTATTCTGCTTTAGTATCTAAAGACAACATTTGGCAGTCTGTCAAATTCAAATGTTTACATTTCCCAGCAGAGCTTTATATGTCTCATTTTCCAGCACTATTTAATTGGTCAATCTTCCCTTATATCTAGGCAGGTCTTTTGTGAGGGTAATGTGACTCAATGGCCTTACCAAAACAACAAATACTTGGATGATAACAATAAAATGAACATATGTGACATTTAAATGTCACAAATGTTCATTTTATGATTGACACCATTCGTTATCATTCATTTTATGATTATCAGCAAATTGTAGATTGTCTTATACTTTGAAGCCCCATCTGTGGCACTTCTGAAATTTGATGTGTGTGGAATTTTTAAAAATTACCTTCCATTTTTTCCCTTAGACATAATTACTTGAAAGGTGATCTACTTTTGCCCTCTTTGTGCCAAATAATCTTTTATAAAATTTATTTTATTTATTTGATTTTTAGGCTGCCCCTCTCTAAGTGACCTTACGGCAGCTTACAAAAGTAGATAAAAACAGATTCAAAACTGTTAAAAACAACAAAATTTTATGTTAAAACTATTACAATATTTCCTATCATCTAATCCAGACCTTTTCCATTAGGGTTTCATGATGACCCTGGAAGGGTTTCCCAAATGGGTGGGAGTTAATTAATTTTTAGATATATTTTCAGAATTTGTTAAACATTTATCATGTGATATGACCATGTATGATCATGTCAACCCATTCGCTTCTCCCCAAATGGCCAATGATGGGCTGGGAAGGGGAGGGGCTCTGGGTGGGCATGTACACAGCTATACTTCTCAGCCATATTCTGCACAATCACACCACTTCTGGGGGGTTTTGAAGAATGTTTCAGGAGTTTCTCAATGGTAAAAAAGTTGAGAAAGGCTGATCAAACCACTCCATTCTGAAATTATGCCTTAACAGCCTAGGCATACATTTTATTTTGTTCTTCTGTGTGGCCTGGCTCCAGGTGCGGGCAAATAGTCTGGATGGGAACCATAGGTATGGTCTGGGCAGGGGCCCATATAGATGTTAGAGGTGCCATCCTGAGTCTCAACCATATACATGGTGCAGGAGCACCATTTTGCAGGCCCTTCGGAATGTTGAAAGTTCCATGAGGGCCCGTGTCTCTGCAATGAGACCAGGTACACCTCCTTAGGACTAGGGACACCAGAAGATTGGAATTAGCTGAGCAAAGAGCTCTTCAGGAGGTGTATATGGAGAGGCGGTCCCTCAGGTACATAGATCCCAGACCATGTAAGGCCTTTAAGGTTAAAACCAACACCTTAAACTCTTTCCAGAACTCAATTGATAGCCAATTCAGCTGCTGGAGAACAGGTTCTTGATGGAATCCTAGTGAGGACCCAGGCATCTGTATTCTGTACCAACTGTAATTTCCAGGTTAGGGATAAGAGAAGGCCCATGTAGAGTGAATTACAGAAGTCTTGGCTGGAGGTGACTGTTTCATGGATCACTGTGGCTAGGTGTCCTGGGGCTAGATAGAGTACTAGTAGATTTGCCTGGCATAGATGGAAAAATGCCTGGCAAGCTAACTTAGTCACCTGTGCCTCCATTGTCAAGAAGTCATCCAGAATCTCTCCCAGGTTCTTGACTGCCTGAAGCTGCACCCTATCAAGAATGGGAAGATGAACTGCTACATCTGGTCCTTTCCTGCCCAGCCATAGGATCTCCATCTTCAGGGGATTTAGCTTCACGCGGCCTTCGTTTGGCCCCTTACAGTCACTGAGTTTCATTAATACTGCAATGCGGTAAGTGACACAAGAGGACTTGGATGACACAAGAGAACTTGGATTATTCTTGGTTGATAGAATTTGCCATTATCCAGATAGTTCAAGGAACATGTTCATGGGTGACCCTAATTCTGAAAGCTCAGAGTGAACAATGGCATGTTCTATCACTGCTTAATGGAGTGATCTAATGCCTCTATAGCATTTGCTATCATCTGGATGCCTGGGGGTTATACACTGAATTTACTGTAGCCTATTTTATGCAGAAGGCTAACATGGCATGTTAATAAAGAGATTTTTTAGAAGTAAAATTGATCCAGTAAAAGTATCAAATTGTCTAATTTGGTTATCACTTCTGTATTTTGCAGTCATCAGGTTTAAGAGGAATACATATCGCATACAGAAGCAGCAGAACTATCCTTATATCTTTTTTTTCTCTTTTGGAAAGTTCCAGAACCACACAGTTGGTTTTCATATCATACAAAAAACATGGCAAACCCAAAATCCTTTGAATGCATGGACACTGGATTGGACATACCATCTGTGACCTCAGCACATATTAGCCAATGGTATCCAAAGACACAGTCACATCTACCAGGAAAATGTAATTGGGACATAGAACTGGTAGATTGAAAACAAACAAGACAATTCCTAAGATCGGGCAAATGCATTGTGGCAGGGCACAGTACGAAGATTGCCTAGCGTTCTAATAGTATTGGCCAAAAAAATGAGTTTGGACAGCATCCTCTCCTTTGCCCTCCATGCTGTAAAGTGTGGGAATTCCATGAATATGCTTCATGATATTTACTGAAAGTCTCCAAATGAGAAGTATCTTTGAAGTGCCAGATTGGTGTAGTGTTTAAGAGTGGCAGCCTTTAATCTGGAGAGCTGGGATTGATTCCCCACTTCTCCACATGCAGCCAGCTGGGTGACCTTGGGCTTTTCATAATCCTGTTAGAGCTGTTCTCATAGAACAGTTTTGTCAGTGCTCTCTAAGCCTCACATACCCACAGGGTGTCAGTTGTGGGGAGAGGAAGGGAAGCCAATTGTAAGCTGCTTTGAGACTCCTTCAGGCAGTGAAAAGTGGGGTATAAAAACCAACTCTTCTACATACAAGTTAGTCAGGCAAAATCTCACAGTGCATTCATGCGAAGAGCATGTGGGGACAGAGAGACAGGCATTGTTTATGTATTTGTTCACTTCATTTATGTACTGCCCTCCCTAGTGCCCACTTCTTTTCTCCCAGACTTACCCAAGAAGCATTAGGGCAATGAGGACCCCTTGCTGTTAAGGGTTCCTTGAGGAACTGTGGACTTGTAGGATGGCACAGAGCCTGCGGAGAAGCCTGGCCCGGACTTCATTCCCAAGAGGCTACTCCTATCCAGTTGCGAAGAGGAAGGAAATGGGAAATAGTTTTATTTAGGAAGGAAAGGGATGCAACTAGGTATAGAGAGAGAACTATCTAACTAGCTGCTCTACGGTAATTCTGTTCAGCTTCTCCGGAGGCAAGCAGGGAGTAAATGTGCTCAGCACAAAGTCTCTTGTTGAACCAATCAGGATGCTAGAGGAGAAAATGTGAAAATCATTAGGAAGGTACTATTCTATCTATGCTAAATATACACCTCCTCCAGTGCCCCCTGCAGGATATTTGGCTCAATTATGTTGAATATCCATGTCTATAATGAGTGGGATTTCTTTTTATTAGCTTGAAGAGAAATGCCTACGCAAATTCTCTATTTCCAACTATCATCTCAACCCTCGCTATGGGTTAGATCCTGTAGAGAATTTCTGTAAATGGAACTGGTCATTTTCTCCATTTTCCCTCTCCTGCTGCAGAGCTCCTGCTTGTGATGTTTCTGAGGCTCCTCTGTTTCACAATAGCAGCATTTGAGAAACTATTTTGTACTGCAGGTGAGGTGGGAAAGTTCTGTGCCAGGGATGGAAGTCTCTTCCATTAGCAGAATTTTTTTTTGGAAAATTGCAAACATCACAAACAGCATATTATTCACATATTGCTGGTGGGGGGGATGTCTGAATAAAGCATTCCTCCTTAGAAAGGAAATTTAAAACCAATGAATACAGAGTAACCCTGGCCCTCTTTATGTGTTTTACGGTATCAAAGACCACTAAAATGAAGTTGCTCAGTTTCATAAGTGCTCCCTGTTTGTTCTTCTTTTTCTTAACCAAATGAACAAGGAATTGCTATTGTTTTCCTGAGCACAGCCATTGGCTTTAGATAGTCTAAAACAAAAGAACATTTGTGCCCTGGAAACGGCACACAAAAATGTAAAAAGCCTGCTTGAATCAATAACCAATGGTACCACATGGGTAACGCTATGGTATTTCATAGGGAACACTGACTTCCTTTGATTTTTTTTAATGCATTAAGAAAACTAAGCCACTTGTTTTTTTTTGGGGGGGGGGAGGGGTTGAAGCAGTGATGACGCAGGCACCAAAAATAAACCAAGGTGGCTTCACAGTTGTCAAAAGTCAAAGCTGGGCTGCTCAGATTATCTGAAATTTATTAACATAATGATTCTAATTCATCAAATATGATACAGTGTAAGTATGATTTTTCCGTGGAAAGACCACTTTCAGGAAAAACTCTGGTCGGTTTTATTTCAATCTGATGCAATTAAACATTTGCATCTCAATGGAATCTGAAAGGCCATTAGTTGCTGAAAAAGAAAGGTGAGCCTGTGTACTTATCGGCATTTTTTAACCTTGACTTTTGAAGGCAATCCATTTACAGTTACCTAAATGATCGGTGTGGCTGAGCTTTTTTTTTTTTTTTCCAGACCCACCATTATTATCCTTGTAATAATTTAACATATAAATGGAAGCCAAATTGTCCAGACTGACAGATGAGAAACTGTTCCTTAATTTTCAAAGAGCAGCGTTGATGAGTTTCACTGTCTAAAAGAAGGCAGCAACGGGGTTTTCAGCAGAGAGCATGTCAGATTGATGAGTTCGCCCTGATGACCCCATCAGAAAAGTGGATGCTAACTCCAGTGGGTCATCAGAGTTAGCAGCTAGTATTTAAATAGATAATGGGTAAAACTTAACTCTCAAAAGACATATAGGTTTGGAAGCAGATTCTGAATATGTAAATACTTTTGATGTAAAAGTGCAGACAGCGTATTGAGGATGGATTACATCTAAATCTTTTTGGAACTAAAGTATCCAACCTGATGAAGTCAAGAAACAGATGAACATAGCCAGAATGTTACCCAGAGAAAACCTGTTACAAGACAGCTCCCAAAGAGAAAATAACAGAACACCACTAGTGGTCACATAAGTGTTCTCAACTCAAAACAGTTCAGCACATCAGCAGTGACTTCCAAGAGTGCATGCACTTGAAAGCTCACACCTTGAATAAATCTTTGTTGGTCTTAAAGGTGCTATTGGACTCTCATTTTGTTGTGTTACAACCCCTTAGATCAGTGGTTCTCAACCTTCCTAATGCCGCGACCCTTTAGTACAGTTCCTCATGTTGTGGTGACCCCCAACCATAAAATTATGCAAGTGTTCTTTCACAGAAATTAAACCAAAACTGATGGCAAAACAATGGCATGAAGATCCATTGTTCACGATTGTATATAAATTGATTCCCCCCCCCCCGGGGTTTCTCGGTTCAGCTCTGCCTCTTGTCCCACCATGCTGATCTCGCTCTTTTCCAGACAGACGAATGCTCTATCTCAGTCTACCCCACAAGGCTGTTGTATGGATGGGTCACACCAGCCAAACTGCTTGCCCTGCCGCAACCCCTGTGAAAGGGTCATCTGACCCCCAAAGGGGTCCCGATTCCCAGGTTGAGAACCACTGCCTTAAATAATGGTAGTTTCACAAGGACTGGGAAGCAAACCTTTTCTTGCACACAAACAGTCCTCCAATCTGTCTCCAAACAGTCTCCAAACTACTCCTCACCCTCAATAATACAATATCTAATTTGAACATGAGTTTACAATAAGCTCAGAGCCAACTTTGCTGCCACATACACCCAGACAACATAATCACTGGAACTAACAATATCAACACACCATCTCAGGCTTATTTGCAAGCTTATCTTCTAATATTGTATATGCCCTCACATGCCAACAATGTCCTTTGATTCCATACATAGGACAAACAGGTCAAACACTATGCCAAAGATTAAATGGACACCAAGAATCTGACATCAAGAATCACAAGACTGAGAAACCCGTAGGAGAAAACTTAGACCTTTCTGAACACTCAGTGTGTGCTGAGCTGAAAGTTATTATAACACTCAGAATAATGGAATCCCCAGGACTTCAGGGATATTGGTTTCTTATCTCAATACCTATGCTGACCACATTTAGCCCTTACACCTGTATTCTCACCTATCCTCCAGAAGTCCCATACGTCTTCTTTATTTTATTTCTTATTTGGAATTAGAATAATAGATTAGAATAGCAGATTGTAATGTAGACTAATAGATCCTCTTGTTGCGCAGAGTGGTAAAACAGCAGAAAGACTGTCTGAAGCTGTCTGCCCATGAGGCTGGGAGTTCAATCCCAGCAGCCAGCTCAAGGTTGACTCAGCCTTCCATCCTTCTGAGGTCGGTAAAATGAGTACCCAGCTTGCTGCTGGGGGGTAAACGGTAATGACTGGGGAAGGCACTGGCAAACCACCCCATGTTGAGTCTGCCATGGGGTGTCACCCCAAGGGTCAGACATGACCCGGTGCTTACACAGGGGATACCTTTACCTTTAATGTAGACTAATGAATAGGAGAATGCAGTGTAATTTAGAAATCATCCTAACAGCACTCAGTCTCAGTTTGAGAATTAAAGCCATACAATATGAGTGAATGATTTTCTAATGAATGTCAGACTCATATTTTTGTAAATAAATATTTTTAAATGTCTTTCTCGAACCCAACCTTTTTTTTAAATGTTCCATCTGTAATGATCTTCCTTTTTTGAAGCAGGAATAGGTACAATAAATGAGCCTCTTCAAAAGGATTCCTATGTATCCTGGAAAGGTATATGCAACAACCTATTTCGGTAGCATTACTGTGAATAATATACATGTCCCTTCCGGAGGCTGGATTACATTTTATAAGAGTAGGAAATGCTTTATAAATATCCTTGTCCCTATGAATTGTGACATGAGTAATTATTGTGAACAGAAATTACACGGATGCTCCATCAGCAAGGCATGCATCAAGTAAATATGATCTTCAAAAACCAATTAAGATAGAGGTTTTTTTGTGGGGAGGTAGAGCTTTTTGCCATACTCATAGTAAGGTATTATAAAACATGTTGTATACAAACTGGAAAAATGCCTCCTGTCTGACTATCCCACAGTACAATTCCTAAGTGGTAATGTGAGAAAACTATTGCACTAAAATAGAGAGTCAACTTAGAACTATTAATAAAATGACAAGCTTTTGCAAAGCATTTGTATATGCCACTCACACTTGGTGAATTATTGGCAATTTGAACCAAGAAGGAAGTCATTAATCGCTAGCCTTTCCATTTGCCCACTTCAGGTGGGCAATCCCCTGCTACTCCAGTCCTCCTACCTGCCATTGCATCTGAGCTGGTGGGAAAACTGGAGAGGGGGGAGAAATAGTGAAAGGTCTTGGGACACTTTAAAACATTATACATGCATGTTTTATTTTATATGTAGGAAGGGCCTATGATTAAGTGGTAGGACATACCTTTCTATACAATGCATTTGTTTTATCTGCCAGTTAAGGTTGCTGCCTTGGGAAATCCCTGGAGATTTGGGGGTGGAGGCTGGGGTTTGGGGTGGTGGGGCCTCTGTGGGGTATACTACCACAGTGTCCAATCACCAAAACAGCCATTACCTCCTGGGGCAGTGAGCTCTGTAATCTGGTGATCACTTGTAATTTCAGGAGATCTCCAGGCCTCAACAAGAGCTTGGCAACCCTACTACAAATGCAAAAGCCTCTGAGTTGGGATGGGGAAGCTGGAGTACTTAGTACTACAAGAAGGAATATATGTATTGGCCCTACCTGAAAACTGATGGAATGGGGAAAGTTAGTGGGCTATCATCATCCCTGGATTTATGCTATATTGGAATGAGAAGGAAAGCCATATTTGAGAGTGATGTCTATGTGAAAAAGGAGAGTACATTCAAAGTCCAAATCCTTTACAAATACCCTTGCTCCTGTGAGTCGTGACTTGAGAAATCATTCTTGAATGAATCCTTAGGAATGTTATTTCTTCCATGAGCTGAACTTAGTGCTTGCAGTATACTACTGTCAAGCTCAGAGTATGAACTGATGCTGGAGAAGCTGCTAGAGGAATGGGTAAAAACATTAGGATGAAGAACAAGAGCTTCTTTCAATATAACAGATGCAGAAAACCAGCAAGGAAGGCTGTTGAACCATTAAATTGAAAAAGTGTAAGCAGATTCCTGATAGGGAGATTAGGGATAAACTAAATAAATTCTTATTATCAGTCTTGCTTGTGGAAGATGTTGATCTTGCCCCTTGTCCAAATTCTTGAATGAAGATGTGGGAACAATTGAATCAGCTAATGGTATCCAAAAATGTTCAAGGCCTAATTAATTCATTAAAAATGAACAAACCACTGGATATGGATGGTATGTATCCAAAAATTTTAAAAGAATGAATACAGGACGTCCAAGGCCCATTGATTCCTGATACGGTTGCCACAGAGAAAATGAATTCTCTATTGCAGACACGGAAGGAAACAAGAGAGCAATAGGGAAATAACTCTTTCTCAATGTACTGATGCGTTAAATCCTATCAGACATTGAAAAAGAAAAAAAAAGCTTCTCTCAAATATGCTTTTCTTTGTGAAAAGCACTTTAACTTATTATTAGCTAACTTTTTATTAGGTTTTGTTTCCTTTCCTTTCAGCCTTTCATAAGTCGTTCAAACCAATTCCTTATCTCAGATCCTAAAAAGAACACTGTGGGGTTTTTTTTACCCCTCAACTCATATGCTTTTAAATTGCAAAATTATCTACTTCAGTGTTATTATAATCCTGTAGAGAATGCAATTGGGAATCCTGGAGATGTTCATTTTTTTTTAGGAAACTGCCACTCTACCAATACTGCACCTGCTTATGACTAGTGACCTACATAGATATCTTTCTCCACCGTTTCTGCTGCTGCAGCTTTTTGTAGTAAAGAAATGCCTAGTTCTGACCCAAGTATCACACCTGTGTCTGGGCTGTATCAGTACAGGCTACAGGTAGCCTGAATAAACTGCACAAAATATCCCCTGACTACAAAGAAATAGATGTGCCACATAGATTTTCTCCTGATAGTTTTCTGCGTGTCAGGAATTCTTTGGATATAGGACTATTCCATGTCTGTGGTCTGATGTGGTACAGCCCAGAAAGGTTTGTAATACCCATGGGAATTGGGTCATAATAACTGTTGTAGCTGAGGGAGGAGAAAAGAAATTCTCAGTACAACTAAAATGATCAGAAAGGCCAGGAAAGAAATGCCAGTGTAATCCCCCTTCATGTATATAATCCCCCTTCATGTATATAATCATGTATATAATCTTTAACACTGCTCCACGCGAGTGGTATAAATAAAAGGCTAAGGGTTCTGGGGGAGGCCTCGGTCCGGGATGGGGGGGGCAACGATTAGCCCCCTGCCCCCAGACTAACAAATGGGGGCCTAATCCACTTGCACAAAGCACCAGCCGATTGGGCCCTTCGCTTGTCCGACCTGCACCCCCCCCCCCCCCCAACCTGGCCTGCCTTCGGCTAGCAGCCGCCATTTTGCAGCTGTCCGCCAACAAGGCAGGTAGGCAGCTGCCCACACTAACCTCTGCCGCCGCTTCTCCGCCCCCCTTCTCGCCCGTGCTCGTTTCCCAGCCGCCCCCCATCACCAGTCACCTCTGCCACCACTTTCCCACCCACCCAGCCAGCCAGCCAGCCACCCTTCTCTTCCTTTTAACTTTGTTTTCATATCCCAGGAAAGATACATAACCACAGATGCATCCCATACCAATGTTGTCCAACAACGTGAAATGTACTGGCGGTGGTTGGGAATGAAATCAGAACCACAAAAGAAAATAAATAATGCAGATCTCGACTCATCCCCCGCCCCCATTCATTTTGTCTTCTTTTAGTATACACAGTGTGCCTTTTGCTTCATGGTCATTCTTTCCATCTATATACGAAAGGGCTGTGGTTCAAAGTGCAAAGAACTTACCCATGGATACTTATTCACATATCTGCTTTTCTCTTTTCATTGACAATCTGATTATATCAAACCCAGATTGCCCTGTCCCCCCATCCACTGCCTTGCAACAGTTGTTATCATTTCTATCTGCCCCTAGGTAGGATTCTGCCTACATCTCAACAGGAGGAGGAACAATTTTTGCCAATGTCTTCCTCCTGTGGCAGCCCATAGTTTACTGGAGGAAAATCCAAAGTCTCCTACAGTAAGATAAGATTAGTATAAATCACCAGTTTCTGCAGCCTCAGAAATCTAGGCAGGATTTCACCTAGGGTTGCCAGGTTTCCCCCTGACCATTGGCAGGGGATGGGGGTGGTGGTGGAAAGATTGTGAGATCCAGGTTGGGAAACTCCTGGAGATTTGGAGCCTGGGGAGGGCAGGGGCTCACCTTCCATGTCATTAATTTTCTCCAGTGGAAATAACCTCTG
Source organism: Paroedura picta (assembly GCF_049243985.1). Classification (NCBI taxonomy): domain Eukaryota; kingdom Metazoa; phylum Chordata; class Lepidosauria; order Squamata; family Gekkonidae; genus Paroedura; species Paroedura picta. The sequence goes on from NC_135370.1 coordinate 69,423,462, forward strand.
TAGTCTGGATATGAGCTGTAAACTGGGGGATCCTCAGGTCCCATCTGGTGGCTGGAATCTCTAGTTTCATAACTTCCCAAGAGTGCCACTTAGGCTTCTACCACCATTCAGAAAGATAAAATCAGAGTCCAGGGGCACCTTTAAGATCAACAAAGATTTATTCAAGGCATGAGCTTTCGAGTGCAAGCATTCTTCCTTGAATAAATCTTTGTTGGTCTTAAAGGTGCTACTGGACTCTGATTTTATTGTGCTACTTTAGACCAACACAGCTACCTATTTGAATATATCCATGTAGAAAGAGTACATCTTGCTTTCCTGTTATTTATGCTTGTAGGGAAGGGTTGTTGTTGTTGTTGTTTTGCAGATAAGAATTTTACTAAGAGATATTGCCAGAAATATAGTTACAATGTTTTATAGAGCTTTTCCTGAGTCACGGCATTATCACCCCAGTAAGCCAGTGATTTATTTTTCATGTATATAATGTTGTTTTTCAGTAGTTGAATGAAAGTTTTTAAATGTTGCTTTTTGCTGTTTGGGTGCTTCACGTTCCCCATTTCAATGAAAGGGTTAAAAACAGCATCATTCCATTCACTGCTGTGGCTATTAATCACCTGAGATCCCCTGTCTCATTGGATTTTATATATTTTCTTTCTAGCTGCAAATATTGGAAGCTCTCCAGCAGGAGATGATATTGCAGTCATTGGAGGTAAGACTATGGTACTTCTAGAACAAAGATGGTATTTCAGAGATCATTTTGAAGAAGCAAAACACAATTCCCCATCTGATAGGGGAAAAAAACCAACCTTGGTGTAAACTGCACGGAGCTTTTATTCCAACTCCAGATCGATTCAGTCCCTGCCCTCTACACAGAACGCAATTTCTGTTTGGATTTTGGGCGATTTAAATTTTCCTTCAGCAGCAAGAAGGATTGATCCGGAGTGACCCTACCTTTATTGTATGATATCTTAGAGTGCTTTTAATGCTCAATATCTGGATTGGGAAACCAAGCTCTGATAGGCCACACCTGGTCAAGTGACAAACTTGCCTTAGAATCCCCTAGTTTCTCTTAACTTCTGTCGGTCCTGGATTTTACCTCCCTCCTCTGCCTTTTTCGATCTTCTCCCCCACCCCTCCAAGAAAAGAAAGAGGCTCCCTGCTTGGCTCCTCTCCCTCACCTTCAAGAAAAGAAAGAGGCTTGGCTCCCCCGCCCCCTTCTGAACTACCCTAACTACGTGCAGAAGACTTTCCTGTTTCAACGGGGAGGGGGGGAGGAGAGGAAGACGAGAGTTCAAAGCAATCTGAATTCAACAGGATTGACAATGGAATAAAGAAAGTAAGTGCAGACTCTGCCCTAGGCCTAGTCTGCACACGATAGATAATGCACTTTCAATGCACTTTAGAAGTAGACTTTCCTGTTCTGCACAGTAACATCCAGCTGCCAAAGCACATTGAAAGTGCATTATCCTATGTGTGCAGACTAGACCCTATTCAGCTTTCTGCAGAAATCAGTACTGTGGTGCTCAGTACTCTCTCAGTTTTGCTCATCATCCTACAATCTGGAACCCCATGGGGGACAGGGGCAGTGAAAGCCCTGAGACACTTTTTAGGTAAAGGTAAAGGTATCCCCGGTGCAAGCACCGAGTCATGTCTGACCCTTGGGGTGACACCCTCTAGCGTTTTCATGGCAGACTCAATACGGGGTGGTTTGCCAGTGCCTTCCCCAGTCAGACACTTTTTAAGAAACTGCTATTTAATAGGTTTTTCAGACAGGGGATAAAGATTCCTCTAGGGACTGTGGGATATCATAGAGAGCAGGAAATAACAAATCTAATTTTCAGTATTTGTAACAAACTTTAAAACAATAAGGCTAAGGTTTCCCATAACCATAACCCTTTAGATATTTCATATATTCAAGCTATGAATGAATGTCCCATAAGCATTAACAATCAACTGACAGGGCACTAATTTTGATTGGGGCTGCCTTGTAGGAAGTTATTCCCCCTGTCCCATGCTATTTAAATTTTTGAATGACCACCCCTGTCACGTTCCTGAAAAGGGGAAACAGACATGTTAAGTAAGGATGTTTATCTTCTTATTTATTACTATTATTATTTATTATCATTTTAGAAAATGTATGCCCTGCCTTTCTTCCTGGGAAGAGCCATGAAAGCAGTTAAAATCTGCATAATAAGATCATATTTTAAAACCACCACCCCAGAACCTTATCTTGTAAAAAGTGAAAAGAATGAACAAATGTTGGGAAGACCTCAGAAACTTTTCAAAAAACAACAACAACAACAAGGTTCTAAATTCCAGTTGCCAAAGGCCCATATGTAGTCCACTGGGAAGTAACATAGTGTGGAGAGAAAGTGTTCAGAACTCACAATGGGGCGGGGCAACTAGCACAAGAATTGACTCATCAGTTGGGGCGGGGCAACCAGCACAAGAATTGGCTCATCAGTTGGGGTGGATGGCAAAGAAAAGGGACAAGGGGCACACAGAATCACAGAATCATAGAGTTGGAAGGGGCCATACAGCCATCTAGTCCAACTCCCTGCTCAATGCAGGATCAGCTCACACCACACAAATACACGTGGTTTCTGGTTTTGAAGGCATGGAAGTAAGAGGTCATGAATCTGATGACAAAAATGGTCTGGATAGCACAGTTGTGAGCTTGCTGTAAGACATCTGGGCTATACACTATATATATACTGTACTGACAAAGCCATAGCACCTTGAGTATTTTTTAAAAAGCATCATAGAGATACATCCTTCAACATGGACAAAGAACCCCTCCCCCCCGGTACTGATTTTCAGGCATAAAAGCAGGTTATCCATTAATAATAAATAAATTATTAGCAGCATCAGCAGTAGTAACAGTAGTAAAGAATAGGCATTGTACAGGATAAATTTTCAACTATTGTCAAAAAAGTCATTTTTCACTGGGGATTTTCAAACTGGTATTATTCTCACACAAATGTACACCAATTTGACTACAGTCCCATTAGCACATTGTCATACAAATTCAGTTGTTTACTCAAATTACAATCCCTCCCCAATGTAAAATCCTAGATGTTAAGATCTTGGTTTATTTCCATTGTCTTTGCTCACTTCTTTGCTGCATTTGCTAATTTCAGTAATTCACCAGGTGGATTTCTAATCATTAGTGCAAATTAGTGAAGTTCTGCTGCATTTCCCCTTAGGTTCCATCTCCTTTAACTTTCCTTTAACTCTAATTTCAACTTCCTACCAGTTACTTGGAGGAAAATTGAATTGTGTTCAGTCCCTGAGGCTTATTAATACTGTACAACATCTAAAAAGCATTAAAGCCTATTGTGTTTGGGGAATCCAACATAGTCCTTAAACATTTATGAATCCCTTTTTGGACTGATATTACCATGGCAGAAGCAACATTTTTACATGGACAATTTTCTTTTTGATACCTGTAACTTTGGTTTGGAACCAGGCACCATAAAGCTCTGAGGGTTTGTTAATGGTGTACATTGAAGTGAATTTTATACCTCTAGAATGGTTTCCCTACACTCATGCTATAACCACTGGGGGTTTGCTTCAAGATACCAGGTAGGGAAATTGATTTACAGCCAAATATTCATGTTACATCAGCTCAGGCTCAAGTGGCTAAATGCCCAAATGCTACTGGAAGTACATTCAAGCAGCAAGTTAAATACAAGTGCAACAAGACCAGGTGTAGAGAGTAGGGAAAAGGACATATTGTAATAGGTTGTTGCAACTGTGCACAGTAACTGAGAGGATGCGGGGGGGGGGGGTCCCCTTGGCCCCTGTAAACTTCCTTTTGCAGCAACAGTGACCAGGGGACTGGGGAACCTGTGCAGGGGAATGGGGAACATGTTCAACATAGTGCCAGTGCATAGCTTCAAGTCATCAACCCATTCTACTGGACATTCACCAACTAGTGTCATGGGGGCATCTCCTGGTGCAACCTACTATCTGCCCCACTATATGAGAAGCCACTATATGGATTCAACTTTCATCAGACACAATGGAGTGGAGAAATAATAGTTATGACAAAAATCCAATCTGTGGCCAGCATCAAGACACAATCCAAAGTATTTAATCCTTTTATGAATGGCAGTAAAGGGAGATGCCTTGCACTGACAATGGCATGAATCAGCAGCAGTTCCACAGCTGAGAGTGATTTCCATCCAGAGAGTGTGACTTACTATTGTTCCCTCTCTTGCTGCATCTTAAAATGCCTCTTGAAATAGTGCTTGGAGGGGGGGGGCAAGGGATCCCCAGAAAAGGAATGAGGGGGAAATGGGAGGTTTGCATCAGGAAGGGGGATTGAGAAAAATTATTTTGCTATCCACAGAAATCCTTGAGGAAAGAGAATCTCCCTTTGTTGTGGTTTTCTTGTGTTTGTCTTGCCTGGCTTGGAAGAAATGAACAAATGTTATCACAATGTCAAAGTCCCTCTCTAATGTGATATCAATGCATGGTTTCTCTTTGAAGGATCTAGCTGAAAGCACCTATCAAGGTTTTGTTTTTTAAGAACAACCTGGGCTATTTGAAATTGGTAATGAAAAGAAAATTTCAAATGTGTCTTTTCTCCCACAGGTGTCATCGCTGCTGTGGCTTTTGTCTTGATTTGTCTCTTGGTAGTGATGCTACGATACATGTACCGGCACAAGGGCACCTACCACACCAATGAAGCAAAGGGAACTGAATTTGCCGAAAGTGCAGATGCTGCTTTGAAAAATGACCCTACCCTTCAAGAAGCCATGGATGAGAGCCGGAAAGAATATTTCATCTGAGAGCAAAGGCAGCCCCACTGATACACACTTAGTAAGTCTCTCCTTCTCAAGGGGATCGATCAGAGGCACTACATCAAAAAGCACCAGGATATGAAGATTGCACAGAGGAGAACAAGGGGACTAATTGAAATGTTGCTGTTTCCCCCCAAGGAGAACTAAACACCAGATCCATGGCTGTTTATTTGATTTGATTAGGAGAAACAAAACAAAACAAAATATCTCAGAATGAGTGATTAACTGATAGCAGATAATAACATCAAATGTCAAACCTTGACATTTGGCAAAAATAACAAGTGCCAATGGAAAACATCCTCATAGATTCACTGATCCATACCACACAGTTACCATACCTGAAAAGGAAATTTAGGTAGAAGCAAAGCAAATGTAATGCATAAAACAGAATTCTGAAAGAAAACCTACTTTATAGCCCATGTTTCTTGTTTTCCTAAATATGATACACTTGTCATTGTGGAAAAAATAAAGAAATACTTTTGCCAAAAATAAAACAACCCAACATCCAGAACCTTGCATGAAAACATTATGAGGAAATACTGGCAAAAAGTGTTTTTTAAAAAACTGGGTTTCTGAATATACATTGTAGATATGTCAGTTGCTTTTCACATGTTTGATTAAGACTTTCTTTGATTTGTTTCTTGTTAACATCATATTATCAGTTGTCCTAGAGTATATGCCACCTTCTAGCACTCTTCTTACATTATATAACTACCTATGTATCTGTTTTGATTTGTTTAAAATTCAGGGTGGTTTAATAACCACAGGCCATTTTCATACTGCCTTTGTATTCCATTTTAGTAACTGGTTTCTAATGGATTTTTCCCCTGTCATTTCAGATAGACCTGTTTTAGTAACTGGATGCTAGCTGAATTTATTTACCTATTCATACAAACCCACTTGCATCAGTTTAGCAAAGTCTGGCTGAGACGCTTTTGAAGGAAACTGCTTTCCTTAATTTTCTATCCTTTCATTGCACTTCTGAATCGCTGTGTTATGCTGTATAAAATGTCCATAGCAACAAAGCTGCATTTTTACCCCACCGCTTTTCACCCTGAAGTCTTCCAAGGAGTTTTATTTCATGTTCTAAGTTGAGGGTTATAATGCTCAATCAATAAAGTGTTTCAGTGCTCTACTGGCATGGCTTGACTCCATTAACTCAATAGCATCAAAGCATCTCCATGGTGCTGCTATAGCATTAAAGTGCAATCTCAGTTTAGCGCTATAGCCAACAACTTAAAATGTTAAATAAAAGTCTGTGGAAGATGACACAACCAAAATGTCCCAAGTGAGGGGAAGCAGCAGTATTTGAAATGTCCATGGTGCCTCAGAGATAGCTCATTAACAGAAGTAAATTCATTGTATGAAACCCCTGTCTCTGTATCATTTTACTCAAAATTGGGCCATCCTGTTTAGAACTGGTAACTGAAAATCTTCACAGTGTTGGTCATAGTGATACTTCTGCAGCTCAGGATGTCCTGCACAAGGGAATGCTATTGAGATGATCACAAATCCATTCATTCATGCCTCCATAGAATCATCTGCTCTGAGCTGTTTTTTTGTACCTCATGTTTTACTATCCAAAGGAGTCTTGAAGTGGCATACAATCACCTATCCTTCCCCTGTAAGGTAGGTGAGGTAGAAAGAGCTCTGAGAGAACTGTGATGGGCCCTGGTCACCTAGCCAGCTGCATGTGGAAGAGTGCGGAATCAAAGCCAGTTCTCCAGATTAGAAGCTGTCACTTTTAACCACTACACCAAGCTGATTCTAAGTGCAGGCCTAAGTGCAGTGTGGACTCAGCATGAAATCCTATATAAATAAAACCAAGATTCTCTCAGAGGATGAGTCAGTGCCAGTTGAGAGCCAGTTTGGTGTAGTGGTTAGGAGTGCAGACTTCTAATCTGGCATGCCGGGTTCGATTCTGCGCTCCCCCACATGCAGCCAGCTTGGTGACCTAGGGCTCGCCACGGCACTGATAAAACTGTTCTGACCAGGCAGTGATATCAGCGCTCTCTCAGCCTCACCCACCCCACAGGGTGTCTGTTGTGGGGAGAGGAATGGGAAGGCAACTGTAAGCCACTTTGAGCCTCCTTCAGGTAGGGAAAAGCGGCACATAAGAACCAACTCCTCCTCCTCCTCCTCCTTCTTCAACAGCATTGGAATTTATTAGCAACATTCAAATAAAAATAAATAAGACAGCTGGACAGTTTTTTCACAACTGATTATGCTCTGATTTCTCTTTATGCCCGTGTTCCCCCCCCCCCATTCCACATGAAAATGGGCCTTTTCAGGGGGGGTCCCAGTGCTGGCCCGACTTACACCCTTAGTTGACCCACATCAAGGGAATGCTTAGAAATCTGCATTCCATTTTTTGATGTGTGATACAACAGGGTGCATGTCAGGGTTGGGCCATGTGGAAACAGGAATAGTCATGCTTTCCCAGACATTGCTCCCCTGCCCCAGCATTATTTCCATCATTCTACCCTTGCAACCTTTCCAACCCTGCTTGTTTTAAAGGCCTATCATGTTACAACGCAATTCTAATATACCAAAATAGCAACCTTCCTACCTGTCGCCATGTTTGGTCAGCACCTTTCCTTCTTCCTCATGTGTATCATTTGCCAGCAATTATTTTCACGATGCATGTGTGTGTGTGTCTGGTGTGTGTATGATAAAACAGTCCACTGTTTTGTATTCCCTTGTTTGTTATGGTTTTATGTTATAATGCGATGGTGGTAATAAAAAAAATGATTTTGGACTTGGAGGGGGCGCAAGAATTCAGGGGAAATCATGACTTAATGGCTGGGGGGGGATTTCTTTGTCTGGAAATAGTCCTCAAAATGTCCCATCTTTACCAGGTCCCTGAAAGTCAGCAGGAAAAGTGTGAGATGGTGGGAGTTCTAGAGTTTTAGTGGTTCTGTTGAGAAAACTTGCAAGATGGACCATTTCAATTGTCCACATGACTAGTAAAATCCATGTGACAAACCATGACAAAATACCCTGTAGTTTTGCTATTGCCACTGTGGTTGCTGATTCAATGCAGTGGCATCAGGGCTTTTGGGAAGTAGGTTTCCCTGTACTTTGCCTGTCTTTCCCCTCACTATTGCCTTACCCAGCAATAACTAGATTGCTCAACCATTACAATATTTTACCTATCTAATATTTTTCTGGATTCTCAGCTTTCATTCTTAAAATGTCTCTAGCCCCTTTTATTGTAGAAATAGAGGTGAAAAAGCATATCTCAGCAGTGAAAGAGTGAGCCAACTTGCTTCTTAAAGTGAAAGCTGGGAATTCAGAGGGCCTAGAAGATAGATTGGTATAACATTATAAGAGGGGCACCACAAGTATTTTTTGTAAGCATCTTGTTTCCCCCTCCTGCACTACTTCTTTTCCTTTGCATTTTCCTTTTTTTCTGCTTCCTTCTCTCTCTTTCCCCACCCATCAACCAACCTACGTCTACCTGCTTTCCTCACTATCTTCAGTTTTCCTTCCTCCAGAAGCTTCTTCCTGGAAAACTACAGCCCAGCTGTGCAGTTCCAGCTGCCAAACCAACCTCAATTACACAGTGGAGAACCTGCAAGGACGTCTGGGGGCACCCATTTTTCACCTGATATCCCCTTTCTACCACAATATCCTCTTTTCCTTTCCTGGTATTTCCTGCATCCTCAGTTTTCCTTGCTTCTATTTTTCCTTTCTAATAATCAACCAACTACCATTATTTGTCTCTCATCTTCAGCTATATCCGTTATTTATTTACTTCATGTATGCTTCACCTTTCTACACAATGGGGAAACCAAAACAGCTTACATCATTCTCCTTTCCTCCATTTTATCCACACAACAACCCTGTGTGATAAACAAGGCTTAGAATGTATAACTAGCCCAAGGTTCATTGAGTTTCCATGGAAGAGTGAGAATGTTTGAAACTGTAATCACTACAGTATAATGTCTTTCATGGAAAGACTGCTGTTGAACAAGCACCCCCTTGGGTGGGTCATGGACTTCACATGATGTCAAGTTTCTTAGTGACTTCTGACAAGCCTGGCCTTGATGAGTCCCCCTTAAAAGCCAAAATAGACCTGGAAAGGCCCTGATTTTTACTGACAGAAAGGATTGCAAGCTCACAATACCAAATGTTTGCCTAGCAATTGCCACTAAAGGCATTCAATTCTTAAAGCTACAGGTGCTGCTTTATTATTGGGTGTGTTAACCTCCTGTGTGTGTACGTGCGTGCATGTGTGTTTGTATCCAACCTAATGTGTTTTTAAAGCATGCAGAAATGTCTTATTTATATTGATGCTAATGATGCAGGTATTGCCTAAAGCAGGAGTAGCCAACCTGTGGCCGTCCAGATGTTCACGGACTACAATTCTCATGAGCCCCTGCCAGCAAATGCTGGCAGGGGCTCATAGGAATTGTAGTCCATGAATATCTGGACGGCCACAGGTTGACTACCCCTGGCCTAAAGAACTTACTACTTCCGGTGGCAGAGGAAAGGAAATGCCTACTGTGACAGAAAACGGAAGCGGAAATGGCACCAAAATGGCCAGCACCTTTTGAAGAATGGTATACAGCCCATGTGGAAGGAAAATATATATACAAGCATAAAACACGAGATCAAAGGTGGTTCAAGAAAACATGGAGAAAGCACAGAGAAGCCAAAAAAAAAAGGCTATGTGGAAGCTTAGAAATAATTTTCTGCAGTTGGGAGTCTAAACCCAAGGGAGAAAAATGTGGAAATCACCAATTTCAACTTGCATGTGGAAAGTTTCCATACAGAAGTAACTGAAATGTATAGATAGACCTTTTTAATTTAATAGGTTCAAGGAAAAAAGGTGAGGAAATCAGCAAGGTGATAAAACCCCCTAGTGGTGACTATTTAAATCTTCCTCCTGATAACAGATGTTAATACTGCAGTAGGCAAAGTCCTTGGCTATCTTTGAAATGTGAAACAGTTAAAACCAATATTTAAAAGGGGCAAAAACACAGCAAACAACAACCTTACTCTTGACAGGCATACTGATACTACTCATTCAAATGGCCACTCACGTTACTGAAAACAAATTGCGTTATGTGTTTAAATCCATACTGAATGACGTCACCACCATTTGGGAAACCATGTTTGCCATGGAACATGTTACTGACCTCTGTACAGTGTCATCTGCTAACAACTGTTGTATGAATCATACAGTCTTTTGATCCCAATTTCCCTTTGTCTGGATCCCTTTGTCACTCCAACAATGACTTTTTACTTATCTGTATAAAAATGAGATATTTTCTCCAGAATCAAAGGGTAGGATTTTCAAGCTACAGTGATTGTTTTCAGTGAGTCCATGCTCATTTATAAAATATATGAAACTGTTTCCAAGTCTTTATTATGTCTCCGTAACTGAAACAAGTTTTTGACACTACATTAGCCATTCTTCCTTTCTATTTATTCTTTTTTTTCTTGTTGAGGGTATAACTCTAACCAAAGAAACAGTCCAAATGCAGCAGCCCATTTCTGACCATTGTTAATTATAATTTTGACTATTAAAATGAAAATTTAATGATGTAGTCTCTGTTGGTTTTCTTTCAAAGCTCTGTTATAGTTTGGGTGTTCCTCCTCTTTTTTTCCAAGCCAGCCAGCTTTTGAGAGCATGGCTGGGCTGATGAACATATGTAGGAACAAAAGGGGGTACACATTGATACATCTAAGTGATTGTCCAAATACAGATACCCATGAAGGTGCTCACCACTGAGGGTGTTCAAGCAAGGTAAGTTTACCTGGCTATATTTGTGTCAAAGACTGTGGTGTGCCAAGTGAGCATATGAGCAGGAAAAAGTTTGTGTAAGCATCTGAGTGCATCTACCATTTTGAATGCATACATCTAATTTTCTAATCTCTAACAACTCAATGGATATTCTCCTCCTTATAGCCTTGTTCACAAGTTACAGTGAACTCCATATATGCTTGATTATCTTTTCAATATGTGCATCGAGCGTTTCCCATGTTACATCCAAGCGGCAGGACCTTGTCATCATGGGTGACTTCAATTTCCCAGATGTGTGCTGGGAAACAAACTCTGCAAAGCGTCCTTAGTCATGCAACTTTCTGACCTGCCTGGCTGACAATTTCATTTATCAAATGGTAGATAAACCCACAAGAGGTTCAGCCGTACTGGACTTAATACTGACCAACAGGCAAGAGTTGGTGGATGAGGTGAAGGAGGTGGGGACCCTAGGGGGAAGTGACCATGTCCTCATAGAATTCCTTTTGAGATGGGGAGCCAAGGAAGCTTCTAGCCAGACGCGGATGTTTGATTTTCGTAGGGCAAACTTTAATAAACTGAGAGATATGATGAGTGTTAGGCACATCTAGAGATGGCAGTAGCCAAAGGATAGTGTCTGGATGGAAGGTTGACATGGACAGAGAGGTTGTCGAGAGGCATTTAGCTGCACTGGATGAGTTCAAATCCCCTGGGCCAGATGAAATGCACCCAAGAGTGCTCAAAGAACTTTCCAGAGAACTTGCACAACCCTTGTCCATCATCTTCGGGACCTCTTTAAGGACTTGAGATGTCCCAGAGGAGAGAGCAAACGTTATTCTGATCTTCAAAAAAGGGAGGAAGGATGACCCAGGAAACTACAGACCAGTGAGTCTGACCTCTGTTGTGGGGAAGATAATGGAGCAGATATTAAAGGGAGCGATCTGCAAACATCTGGAGGACAATTTGGTGATCCAAGGAAGTCAGCATGGATTTGTCTCCAACAGGTCCTGTCAAACCAACCTGGTTTCCTTTTTTGACCAAATAACAGGTTTGCTGGATCGTGGAAATTTGGCTGATGTCGTTTACTTGGATTTTAGTAAAGCTTTTGATAAGGTTCCCCATGATGTTCTGATGGATAAATTGAAGGAACGTAATCTGGATTTTCAGATAGTTAGGTGGATAGGGAATTGGTTAGGGAACCGTACTCAAAGAGTTGTTGTCAATGGTGTTTCATCAGACTGGAGGGAGCCTCAGGGCTTGGTGCTCGGCCCAGTACTTTTAAACATATTTATTAATGATCTAGATGAGGGGGTGGAGGGATTACTCATCAGGTTTGCAGATGACACCAAATTGGGAGAACTGGCAAATACTCCAGAAGATAGATACAGAGTTCAACGAGATCTGAACACAATGGAAAAATGGGCAAATGAGAACAAGATGCAATTTAATAAAGATAAGTGTAAAGTTCTGCATCTGGGTCAGAAAAATGAAAAGCATACCTTTTGGGGGATATGCTTCTAGGTAACACTGTGTGTGAACAAGACCTTGGGGTACTTGTGGATTGTAAACTAAACATGAGCAGGCAGTATGATGCAGTGGTAAAAGGCAAATGCCATTTTGGGCTGTATCAACAGGGGCATCACATCAAAATCACAAGATGTCATAGTCCCATTGTATACGGCACTGGTCAGACCACACCTGGAGTACTGTGTGCAGTTCTGGAGGCCTCACTTCAAGAAGGATGTCAATAAAATTGAAAGGGTACAGAGGAGAGTGACGAGGATGATCTGGGGCCAAGGGACCAAGCCCTATGAAAATAGGTTGAGGGACTTGGGAATGTTCAGCCTGGAGAAAAGGAGGACATGATAGCCCTCTTTGTATTTGAAAGGTTGTCATTTTGGCATAGGGCAGGATCCTGTCCCCATTGGCTGCAGAGGAAAGGACACACAATAATGGGTGTAAACTACAAGTACAATGATATAGGCTAGATATCAGGAATTTTCACAGTCAGAGTAGTTCAGCAGTGGAATAGGCTGCCTAAGGAGGTGGTGAGCTCCCCCTCACTGGCAGTCTTCAAGCAAAGGTTGGATGCACACTTTTCGTGGATGCTTTAGGATGCTTAGGGCTGATCCTATGATTCTATGATTCAATGCATTATAGCTCAATATTGTAGCTCAACATGGTCTCCAGTGACATTTAGAAATGGCATTAGTTCTTCCTTATGTACTGAGATATACACTTACACACAAGATGTACATGTATTCATTGCAACATGTGCACAGGGCTATTGTATAATGTTGGCGATGTAATGGCTAGAGGTAGATTAGAACTGCAAAACTGTTCTCAAATCCCCAGATCGCAAGGTCATCTTGGGCCAGTGACTTTCTGTCTATTTAACCTGCATCATGGGATGTTGCAAGGATAAAGTAGAGAAGAGGACTTCTACCTAAGCTCCCCGGAACAAGGACAGGATAAAAATGGGATCATAAATTCAATCTCCATAGAATTCAAATATTGCTCTTCAGAGAGATCAGATTTGAACAAAATACTTCCATATTGAAACTGCTGACTTCTACAGTGAATCCCTTTGCTGTGATTTATCCTATGGTGAATATAGTATAGCCAGGAGATCTGAGGATCCTCTGGCAACCAGGCAAAGGACATTTGGGGGTGGTTTGCCATTCCCTGCCTCTGTGTCATGACTCTTAGTGTTCCTTGATGAAACTCCATCCAAATCCTTGGAGGTCTCTCATCCAAATACAAGCCAGGCTCAGCACTACTTCGCTTCTAAGATCTGATGGGACTGGGCTTCCCCTTGCTTTAAATTATTGAAGTCAAATTGTGTGCTGTGTGTTTCAAAAGTTAATTTGTCTTTTAATTCCCCCTTCTCACATAACACTGAACCAACCTATTTGCTGGCTGAATACTTTGAATGAAAACATCTAATTGATTTTTTAAGAAGAAGATGGGAAATCTCCCAGTGGTTAACCTCTCACATTATACTGCAGCCTCAGAAATCAGGAACAGGATGAAGTGTTATGCAAGCTAATGCTAAAGGGTATATCCAGACCAGATGTTTTCAACCTGAGGGAATATAGTAATTGAATGTCTATGTACCAATGTGGACTAATTTGTAAACATAAAGCAATCTGGCTGCATTTTTCCAAAGTGAGTTGTTTTTCTCATTTTTAAGGCATTAAAGTCAGAAGTGACTTGATGGCACTTACATACATAAGAAGATTTAGGCCAGATCCTTGGACAAGCTTTCTTATTGCACTGAAGGAAATCCAATTAATGTTTAAGAATATGGTTAGTTTTCCCTGTGTGCACAACTGTGTGCAGTTAAACATATAGTTCTTTGTTAAACTGAGGCTAACACTCTACATTATATAGAGCTCCATAATTTCTCTCTCTCTCTCTCTGAGCTTTTCTGCACCAGGAATTTGCCCCGCCACCAGATGAGCAGTGAGCTGGTTCTGCTCAACATTGGCACCAGGCCAGGGCCTGGCCCAACTCAGGCCATTACTCTAGCACATGTCTGCCCCCCTATATTATTGGCCCATGGAAGAAGAAGGCTAGAAGGACTGATGCTCTCACAAGAATGACTAATCCTAGAGTGCAGAGTCTCAAGTTTGCACTAATGTGAGGTCTAAGTAGATGATCATTTATAAGTTGTGCACAAGGCCTCTTCAGTCAAGTTATTTAAAGAGAGTGAATGTGTGGAAGAGTATTGTTGTTCACACCACACCTAACTGTTCATTCTTTATAAATGTGAGCAAAACTTGAGTTGGTCATTCTAATAGCCAGGAAAGGTTGATAAGTTGTCATGGTAGTGGGAAAGCATGGGTGAATGAGGCTCCCTTATCTTACTGTTCCAATTGTATGAAATTTCTTTGACAAGCAGGAGGGCATTATTGGCCCCCAAAGAAGATGCTTGACACCATTTTTTATTTGGCATAACCAGCCACAACTTTTTATTGCTAAGCCTGGAGTGTTGGCCTGACATAGGGGAGAGCCTGTTCTGTGGTCAGCCGACCACACCCATGCCTGCTGTTCCTAGTGGCCAACCCAGGAATCCCCTCCCTTCTCCCGGCCGGGAGCAGGGGCTCCTTGGCCACCAGGATCCTTACCTGGGAAGTGCCACTCGAGGTACTGCAGGGGGCGCACACCAACCTCAGGCCACCCAGCTGCGTGACTCTCCGGTCCTTCATGCCCAGCCACCTCTTAAGAGGTCCCAACCTGGGAGTTGGGCTGCAAGCCGTACTCCCCTCCTCCAAAACTGAGGCTCCCCCTATGCCATCCTGAAAGCTGTGACATAAATTAACATTGAAGAACCGCAACATAACCCGACTGCCAAAACAGCAACACATCAAAAATAGGGAGGGTGGGGGGGAATTCTTCTGTCCCCCGCAGCTCCAGATGGCAAATGAGGCTTGGCTATCTCACATGGCGCTAATTATAGGCTGCCTCATCACCCCACCCTAGCGCTCGGCATCGGGCCGTCCACAACATGCCGGCTGGCACGTCATATCCTTGCGCCTCTTCCCTTTGGTGCCTGCTCCTCCGCACATCAATGGGTGGCTTTTGGTGAGTTATTGCCTTCTTTTATCATGCAGACAAGGATACTGCCAAACAAATAGTTTGGTTTTATTTGACTCAGAAGTTTCCAGGGACCTGGGACAAATTAAGAGATCATTCACTTAGACAAGGCTTATCAGTAGTAAATCCCATTTTATTCAGTGTGTCTTACTTCCAGAAAAGCGTTCTTAAGTTGCAGTCTTGGTCTCTTTCTGTAAGTTCCAGAGCAAACTAAATGCCTGAAGAATGTTTCTTTAGTTATCAAGTTTCTTTTCTATGAATTCTGTAATTAAGCATCAGGAACTAATGCAGGTAAGAATGCAAGTGTCCCCACCATTTTCATCTACCTCCATCATCATCATCATCATCATCATCATCATCATCGTCATCGTCATCGTCATCGTCGTCGTCGTCGTCGTCGTCGTCGTTGCTGTTGCTGTTGTTGCTGTTGTTGATTTATTTCCCGCTACTCCCTTATGGCTCGTGGCGGGTTACAGTGTCTTAAAACCCCCATTAAAACCCCATTAAAAGACATAAAACATTACCAACATGGCGGAAAATCAATAAAACCCGACTCCCTCCCCCCACTACTAGTGGGTGGAGAAGGAGGTCCTGATGATGTTCACTTCAGATCCCGGGGGGGGGGGGTGGCATCGATCTATCTTACCAGCCCCGGCCTCAACCATATACCTGGCATATTATGGCCTATTATGCCTATTATGGCCTATTATGTTTAGGACGGCTATATGATATGAACAATGCCAGAATCATTTTTGAAAATCTTTTTTTAGTCATTTAATCCTCTCTCTGTAGTCTTTTAAAATGTTTGTTGGAGTTTTGGATAGATCACCCTTTAGCATCTAATTTGTGGAAAGGCAATTCGGAGAAATGAAAGGACTACACATATTAAGCAACCCCTTCTCCAATCCAATGTGAACAGGATTAATTTAGCCCCGTATAGTAGAGCAATTATCTGAAGCACCATTTGTTTCATGACTTCAAAATCCTGGCAAGCTTCCTGCACTGTATTCCCAGCATTGCTGCAGAAATGATCCTGTTTATGCTTCTCTGCAAGAGATAACTGAGACTCGCTTTTCATAGCCGCTTAATAGTATTTATCAAATTATGTGCATTTGTGGTTTCATCATGGCATTATAAATACTGGACTGCTGCCAAAAGCAGTGGATGAGCATACCTTAAATGCCATCCTGTCACTCACCGAAGTGCAAAGAATAGCGATGCGACTTGCATTCTGTCACCTTTGATTGCTGAACCTGGATTTGATTTATATCATCGCGGGCACTTTCGCTCTGTTCTAACAATATATTTTCATGCATCACTCAGACCATTCCAACAACCTGTCATTTGATATTAGTGTATTCATCTCTATGAAGACATGCAGAAACCTCAGGCCAGATTGCAATTTTAATCACCCCAAACTAGTCTAGCATGCAAATTTCTCTCTTTTAAAAGAATGGCTTGTTACCACAAAAAGTTTGCATATATGATTGTCTAAGCTTTTCACCTCTGGCTTCTGCTCTCAGAAAGCAGATGACCAAGGGTGCACTCTGCCCTCTAGACTCCTGTTTTATTTTATATTATTATTATATTTTAACTGCTTCCTTTCCACGTTTTTTCTTTTTCATTAACTTTCCTACAGAGCGGGGGGGGGGGGTGTTTTTTCCACTGGGTGGGTGTTACTTTTATCTCTAGTCTATTTTTATTTTATTTTTAATTGGATTTGTTGGCTTGCCAGGAGCTCATTAGGAGGGGAGGATTGTACATAGATGCGGGTCTACCTTTGCTTTCTCCTTTTACTTCTATTTTTCTTGTTACCTCATTGATCCTCTATTTGCTTTAACCTTCTACATGCTAACTTTTAAAAAATTAAACCTTTTAAATTTGTAATAATTATTGTTGACAAATGTTAACAATTTTCTAACAATCTTTTAACTTCTTTAACTTCCTCCTTAAGACAGTTTCTGCATTTAAAATGTGCCTTTCCTTCCCTCTCTGCCCCTGGTTTGGATGTGTCTATAAAGAAAGACATTTGGATGGCTCATCCTATTTTATTTCAACACTGGAAGGAAAACCCAGTGCACCTGGCACTAGGTGGGGGCTTGGGCAGGTGCAGAGAGGTTTCTCTTTGAACCCAAAGGGGGCAAGGGACTCAAGGAGCAAGGCAGCATATCTTCATCAAGAGAGGCTCTGCCCGGCTCCCTAGCCCCAGCACCACCCTTGTGGGGCGCAGAGAAGATCTCTCCACATCCCATGTTAATGGGGGACTCAATGAACTGGGCAGCATCTCTTCCTATTTGGAGAAGCACTGCCCAGCTCTCTGGTCCTGGCACCACCCCATGGGGTGCAGAGTGGTTGTCTCTGTGCCCTTTGGCCATGGGGGACTCAAGGAGCCAGGCAGCAACTTTCCTCATTGGGTGATGCACTGCCCAGCTCCCTAGTCCCAGTGCTACCCCCAGGGGATGTAGAGAGGCTTCTTTCTGCTCCCCACAAAGGTAGAGGACTTCTCCTGGAGCACCAAACATTCAGAAGGATCCTGGCAGACGGGGCTCGCTCTGGAACCTTTTGAACATTCAGCACATTGTGAGAAGTGCCAATCGTTACATAGAGAGATATACTGCTATCTCTCCAGCTGCTGGTTGAGTTGAGTGGGCCCCTCCACTCTGTTTTGTCCCATTTCTATGTCCACTTTCCCCCCACCAAGTGTGGAGCTCATGTTTAGTTCCTTTTCAAGCCCTTGGTTTTGATTTATTTCCTTCACTTTCTACTATGGAGATCCATTGCTGGTATCTTCTTCCTTCCCCATTTGACCTGGTGGGGCAGTGGGCACCCATCTCATTTGGCTATTTCCAGGCCACTTGGCAACAAGTCCCTGGCCTCCCAGCCAGGCCAGCTGAGTTTGTTTCTGCCAGTCTCTTAATGAGGCTCCCTCCTCAGGGAGTCCAGGAAGCAAACAAGACTCCCTGCCAACAGGTTCCTTCTCATGCCCTAAACCGTAGCTGTGACTTGTGCTTACAACTGTAACGAAGAACTTGATAACAATGCAAACCATATCCAACATAAGAACTAGATAGCAATGCAAACCTCAACAACCAATAACAAAACGGGCTGGAGGGAGGGAAGCTGCTCTGGTGGTGACTTGGATGGAAAGGCTGGGTCCTGAACCTGTGGCACCTTTTATAGGCACACGTGTGCCCATCTCTCATCCTCAACACCACGCACACTCCCTGCAGCTGGCATGCCTGCTGCAGTTGGGAGTCTGCCGCATCCCTTCTGGCCAACCTCCTGCTGCATCAACCGACAGTCTCCAGTGAGTTGCAGCTGTGCATTAGCCAGAACACGAGACTAAAAGCCATAAATATCAGTAATAATTCTGCCTGAACACTTCAGGGGGAATGAGACAGCAAGGCTTAGATACCAACTGCCATTTGGATTCTCCCATCCCAGAAGTCCTGGTATAAAATTTCTTTTAAAAAAATTATTTTAACTTCAGACTTTCCTTGTGGTTCAAGGCAGCTTGAGATAAAATAATACCCCAAATAATCCCCCTTCGTCCTAAAAGATGCTTGTAATTTATACCCCAATTAAAGCCTTGACAAATAAAACACAGCTGCAGCACTACTGGACATGATACGCCCACCTCTTCTGGGAGCCTGATCTTCAGTGGGAGGAGCTACAGTGGAGGAGACACAGGCTCTGGTATATGCCAGATGGGTCTACCTTTTGGGGGAACAGCAACTTGAGGATCATAGTTGCTGTCTATGGACTTATGTGAGGAGGCAATTTTATAAAGGGGGTGACACATTGCACTGGATTACTTTCCTTTCCCTTCCACTATATTTTGCTATTTTTATTCTGTTTCTTAAACTCCCATTGTACCGTGTTTCTAAACTGTAAGCTTCTTTGACAGAAAAGTGGTATGTAAATGTAATAAATACTGGTAAACAATATACCCAAGATTTAACAAAGACATTAAATAGAAGAGGAAAACTATAGTTTACTTTAATCCCTTAGTATATTCCCAAAGTTTTACAAATCAACCTTTGCCAAATGAACCTGTCAATTCTGGAGAGGAATTTAAATGTTATTTGTAAATACATCTGAAATGCAAATGTTCTCAAGACTGTTAAATCATCATGGCTGACCTCATCAATACTTGTATTAAAGGTCACCATCTGCTTTTAGATAAGTGCTGTTATAAAATTATTCTGAATTTGTAAAAGCCCAAAATAAACAACATATGTTACAAAGAACACATCATTACATGCAGCAAAAGAATGTCTTTCTTTCTTTCTTTCTTTCTTTCTTTCTTTCTTTCTTTCTTTCTTTCTTTCTTTCTTTCTTTCTTTCTGCCTGCCTGCCTGCCTGCCTGCCTGCCTGCCTGCCTGCCTGCCTGCCTGCCTGCCTGCCTGCCTTTTTTTTTGCATGTAATTTTCCAGGCTTTGTGGGAAGAATGAAGAAAAATGAAGAACAAGGATAGTCAACTGAAGGTTGGGGGGGGGGACTTTCCCTTTGGTTCCAAGCAGGTGATGATGGATGGATGGATGGATGGATGGATGGATGGATGGATGGATGGATGGAGGAGGGAGGGAGGGAGGGAGGGAGGGAGGGAGGGAGGAATGGATGGATGGATGGATGGATGGATGGATGGATGGATGGATGGATGGATGGATGGATGGATGGATGGATGGATGGATAGATAGATAGATAGATAGATAGATAGATAGATAGATAGATAGATAGATAGATAGATAGATAGATAGATAGATAGATAGATAGATAGATAGATAGATATGCCACACTCACATGCAGACAAAGTTCTTGATCAGTGCCCTACTCATGTGAGTAGTTCCTGTGGTGAAATTACACTTCCTTTTCAGACAGGTTAAATTGTCAGCTTTAGCAAATGAGCATTTCATTTATACTCTGTCAGTACCTAGAAGATGCCATAAAACACATAAGATACTGCTGAGGAGGAGGGATGAAATGATTCATAAAAGTGGTCTCTGAGCCATATTTTCAATGAACATATACTGATGATTATAGCTATGATTTGAATATTTCTTCAAGGAGATGAATTGAGTTAGGTTACGCATAGCAAAAGAAAATATATTGACTAGTAGGAGGGCATCTTGGGCTTGAAGAAGATGCAAGACACATGATCGTTGGCTTACATAAGGTCACAGCTTTATTAACTCCAACTAGGGGCAAAGCCGTTGTATCCAAGAATACAACGGGCGCTAGAGCTTGGCAGTAGGAAGAGGAAGGGGAGGAGTTGTCCAGTCTGTAAGGGCATGGGGTTGAATGTGTGTGTTGTGTGGGAGGTTGTGGTGGCATGGTGGCAAATGAGGGCATGGGTGTGGAGATATGGGTGTCAAGAACCTGTGGTGTGGAATGTTCATTGATTGTGGGAGAGGACTGACCTTTGGGAATTGTGGCATAGTGGTTACAGATGAGCTTTCCAGAGCCATGTCCTCAGATATGTGGAGCTCTTTTTCTAAAACTCTCATTCTATTTTGTTAATTAATGGAAATGTATGAACCAACCTTAGTGACAAAATTTGTTTCTATCTAGGGAAGGGCACGAAGTGGGAAAATGCAGTTCAGATTGTGGTTTATTAACTAAACCAAGAGATTTGTTTATGAACTGGGCCAGTTTGAGGTTTGTGGCACTGCAAACCTAATTGAAAGGAACTGCAGTTCCCTTTAATGGGGTTTGCAAAAACAAAAAACAAAACACCTGGAAAAAAGTTGAGCCACTGCTCAACTGTTTGGGGGGCTTTCTGCAAACTCAGAGACATGAATTGGTTCAGTTTACAAACTAACCTGGTCTGGTTCAGTTTGTGTTTTGGTTTCTTGTGCAACAAACAAAAGAAAAGGCTGGGGGATCTCAATTCAAAATATACCAATAATGTTACAAGAATCAAGCTACCTCAGATATATAATGTGGTATACACAATAGTGAAGCTTAAAAATATAAGGTCTGAATACTTAAAACATCAGAATGAGCTTGCATAATAATTTCACATGCAAAATAGATTATTTCACATATGTTAATGTATAATGTATAAATTCGGACCAGGAGTTGTTTTCTGACAATTCAAGGGAAAAAACAAAACCAAAGTGTTATAATAAATATAGATGCTAATACAGTGGAAAAAAATAGAAATTTTCTAACCGCCCTGTTCTCTTTGTTCAGTCTGTTGGTTCTGGAGGCAAGCTGGGAGGAAGTATGCTCAAAGGAGCAGGAAGTCTCCAATGAGCCAATCAGGACTTGGAGGAAACTATTTGAAAAATACTATGAAGTTCCACATCTAAATATGCTATCTTCACATCTCCTTCGATGCCTCCTGTAGAATATTCTTTATATGCTTTTGAATAATGCACACTACAAATCTTGCACATTCCAACAGTATAAAGGCCTCGCATTCTCCGTAGGTCTGATTATTGGCAGGGCAGAGAATGCATAATGCATGCAGAACAAAAGGTTATATATACAGGATGCATGCTGGCAGTGGCACCTGTAAGCTTTTGCCAGTAGAGCAAAGCCTCTTATAAACACAAAGACAGATTCCCTTTTCACTGAGAAATGTTGAAACATGAATTTTAATTTCTGCTGTCCTTGGTGGTTAATTAATTGAAACACATTTTTTCATATCAGCGCACAAAGAAAATTGCACTTCTGAGGGTTCATTTCAACTTCTGAAGTTGCTGTAACATCACAGCTGTTTAAACGTAATGGGGGGGTTGGCCACCCTAAAAGAAAAGAGGGTTTTGAATGTCCTGGTCAATTGTCATGTTGCCATTGAAAAGAACAGGAGAATGTAAGTCTTGCATGGTTTATAAGGCATTAACACTGTCCTAGCCCATAATATATGTCATATAAGCAGAACGAGACCAGTGAAATAGAGATGTTCCTTTCAGGGAGAGTTGCTACAGCAAGGTTTCAGTCAAAACAATGACAAAGGAAGCTGCTCTGCTATCTCAAGAGCCTCTGTCTCTATTGTCTCTTACAAATTAAATAATCTTGACTTCTTATCAAAAGTTGTATCCTTCCAAAAAAATACATGTTTTGTTTTTTCCCCCCAAAATACCTTTGAAATGTATGAACAATGTGTTGGGAAGGTTTGGGGAGTGAGAAATTCCTACCGCAGGTGAATAGCTTAGGGCCAACTTTCTGAATATGACTTTTTCTCATTAAATATATCTCAAAGACCTCTCTGTTAGTGAAGGAAGAATGATGAGCAGCTCCATGCCCTTTATGCCCCCAAATAAATCACATCACATACCCTGCAGACTAGCCCTTGCAAGATGGCAGGAGCTGATGCATTCCAAATAGTAACTCTTGGTGCCAGACCCATTGACCGATTATGCATGGCGGCAGCTGCACTGGGCCACCACTGGTACCTAGTAGGGTTGGACGCTTCAGTAGCTCACGCGTCATGGGGGCGGAGGGGAGGTATGGGCGTCAACATGCCGGTCAGCACACACATGCAGGTGCACAGCTCTGAGTCTGTGCGCCAACTGGCCACACCTCCCTTCCCCTCCCACAATGCGGCGCTGGCTGCTTTCGGCATGCGCGGCCACTTTGGATGCTGAAGCACCCAACCCTAGTTCCTAGCAGTGGGGCAGCATGTTCCACCGATTCCCAAGTATGGATGGGACGAAATCTCCTGGCGCACACATACTTCCTCATAGTTGTGCATGCACACACACAACTCCAGGGTGGGAAAGGTCCACCATAACTCATAGTGGTGGTGGCAGTAGCAGGAGAACCAGGTTTGATTCCTCCATAAGAAGCCTTCTGGGTGACCTTCTTTCGTCCCCACATATTTAGGAAAACAAGATCCCAGTTCACATGCTTATTCCAAGAATGCAAGTACAAAGGCATAAGGCTGAAGCTGATTCCCAGTTCCTTATTCACATTTTCTAGCTTCTTTGTTGCAAATCCAACTACAGATACTGGTGATACTTAAAAATCTCTATTCTCAGATATGTGTTGTACTTCCACAAATCATACACTCCTACATTCTGGGGATTCGATCTTACAAGGTGCTGTATGTTGGGCCAAACTCTAGTTTCTGTGTGACCTGTTCCAAAGTTGGGAGAAATGCATATTAGGAAACTGGGTGTAGTGGTACTACTAAATAATCTTTGGACCACTCCTGACTCTAGAGACTGATCCTTATCTAATCTGGAGAACCAGGCTTGATTCACCATTCATCCACATAAAAAAACAGAGTCCACCCTTCCCTCCCACTTTTAATAATCTGATTCTGGCACTTTAAGATGGTTCTGTAGGATCCAGGATTGCTTCTGGGAACTTATATGTGCCTCTTTTTGTTCACCAAGACTGGATCGAGACAGTGGGGATTCATAACAAAACTTTTTGTGAAGGCTTCAGCAAGCACAGATTATTGCAAGTAACTGGGTGGACTCTTCCCTAACCCTGGGGTTTAGGTTTGCCAACCTTGAGCTAAAAAATTCATGGAAATTCGGGAGCACAACTTGGGAAGTACATGGTTTCGGGAGGGAAGAGTGCTCAGCAGGAGTATGATGCCATAAAGTTTACTCTTTGAGGTTGCCATTTCTTCTAGAGCAGGAGTAGTCAAACTGCGGCCCTCCAGATGTCCATGGACTACAATTCCCATGAACCCCTGCCAGCAAACACTGGCATTGTAGCCCATGGACATCTGGAGGGCCACAGTTTGACTACCCCTGTTCTAGAGGCACTGATCTCTGTAGTAATTCTGAGAGAATTGGCACTGTGCCTTCCTGCCCACTTACAAGCAAAACTTTTGAAATTATAGATTTCAAACTTTGATGTCAATTTGTGGGTAGGATAAGAATGGTGTCTGACTTGTAGGTAGGGTTGCCAGCCTCCAAATAGGGCCTGGAGATCTGGAATTACAGCTAAGTTCAGTCCCCTGGAGCAAAGTGCCTGTTTTGGAGGATGGACCCTATGGCATTATCCCCAGTGGAGGCCCCCCCCTTCCTGAACTGCACCCTGCCCAGTACCCAGTATTCTTCCCAAATCTCCAGGAATTTCCCACCCCAGATCTGGAAACCCTATACAAACAACTAGTTAGCTATCTCAACTGCGCCATTCTTGAATGCTGAATTCTGATGATCTTGACAAACTTTCATTTGTCTTTATTTCCAAGCAGCACTTTACGTGACAAGGGTGAATCAAGGGACAAAACACATTCCCAAGAAGAGCAAATAAACTGCATCTTTTCTTGCAAAGTGGAAAATGATTACAAACACAGACATACTGCTTGTATTGATATATATTTGGCAGAAAGAAGTAGTGTCGTGTTTTTTTTTTAAATCTCTCTTTGCAGTTAATCACATTCCTAGGTTTAAGAGCCAAAATATTCTGAGATGTATTGAGAAAATATTGAGAATGGGAGAAAAAACTGAGTTTGTTATCGAGCGTTAATCATCCCTTCAAGCACATTTGTCAAAGGTTTTTGGCGGTGCTATTTTTGATGGCAGCATAAGAATAGGCTGCCAGTGGGTGAAGGAACAGATTTATTCAAAGTTCAAAACAAGCCCAATGTTTTCTGGCCACAGATGGCCCCTCATCAGGGGAATTGTGTTTAAAAAAATATAGACTTTAAATAAACAGGAGAGCCCCCACACAATTCTATTCTGAGATGGATGTGTTGGGAGGTGGGGAAAGCTGTATAAGTGTGTGTGTGTGTGTGTGTTTTAGAAAGGATGTTTGAGCAATTAATACAAATGCCAGTTTTCAGTGAAACTTTCAAAATAATACATATCTGGTTATAGTAGAGGTGCTCCACAGCTTTCTTGGGTGGTTAAAGTTACCAGATGGAACATGGAGATTTTCAGGCTATCAAGATTAATTCAATGGAGAAGCTTTGGAGGATGGGCTCTATGGCATTATTCCTCTGATGGGGTCTCACCCTTCCCCATGCCCTATCCTTCCCAATGGCCAGGAGTTTCAAAACCTGGAACTGACAAACCAGATGTCAGATTGTATTATTAAAGCACTTGGGAGAAGGGTTTATACATTTTAAAGGAATTTATATGTCCATCAGGTAATCAATGGCCAATTGGGAAGCTTAAAGGTTAAAGTTCATATCTCAGAAGCTCCATTACACAAATATGGAATACAGCACAAGTGTGGTAGGGCGTTTTTTGGATGTTTGAAACCGCTCCATACTGAGGATATAATATGGTGATTCACAAACTGGATTTGTCTTTAGACTTCTCTAATGTGCCAACATTGCTTCTAGTTGATGTCCCGGAATGCACCCCTCAACCCCTGCTGGCAATGCCGATGGCTCTGGAAACCCTGAATGAACACTTCTGCTGCCTCCTGTGATTAACAGCAGCTCTCAATTCGCATAGAATCATAGAGTTGGAAGGGGCACACAGGCCATCTAGTCCAACCCCCTGCTCAATGCATCTTTGTTAAGTCCTTATAAGGCTTGATTCCCAGGCCCCAGGACATCCTCATCACTTGTCTCTGCACTAATCTTTACTGAATTGCATCTTGTTCTCACTTGTCCACTTTTCCAGCATGCTCAGATATTGTTGAATGCTCTGCATTTTCTGGGGTGCATGCTACTCCTCCCAATTTGATGTCATATGCAAATTTAATGAGGAGTCCATCTACCCCATTGTCCAGATCATTGATTAAAAATGTTGACAAGTACCAGACCCAGTATTGAGCCCTGTGGTGCACCACTGCTCACCTCCCTCCAATTCGAGGAAACATCATTAACAACTACTTTGGGTGCAGTTTTCTAACCAGCTCCTAATTTACTTATTTATTTATTTTTAGATTTATTTCCTGCCACTCTTGGCAGTGCCAGTTTGCAATAGGTTACAAGTTTAAAAGCCCAATTACAATAAAATCCCCAGAAAAAAATACACAATTTAAAACACATCCAACAACGGTGGCATAATCCCTCTCCCTTGGTTCCCACCCTCCATGACATCCCAGTCAGCCAGTCCATACCTGCGCTCAGTGGCTGATGCCCATAAAATAAAACCCCCCTGAAGGGGGGATGAGGGGGAAGGGACCCAGGATCTTCTGGTCCTAGCCTTGACCAAAAGCCTGGTGGAAGAACTTTGTCTTACAGGCAGGCCCAGCAGAACTGTGACAACTCTGACAGGACTTTCAGATCATCCAGGAGCTCATTCTACCAGGTAGGGGGGCAGGACTGAAAAGCCCTTGGCCCTGTTTGAGGCCAGACACAACTTCCGTGAGCTGGGGACCACCAGCCTATTCATACCCAAAGAGCACTTGGCTTGAAACCATAGTTTTACAAGTTCAAGACTGGCTTTGTTTTTTTTTTTTTTTTTATAATGATTTTTTTTATTTTCATAAAGATAGAAATATAGTCATCATTTGAGAATATACGACCCCACATTGACTCCACAGTGATATAAACTTTTGCCCAAAACTCTAAGAGCCATGAGTCTAAGAGCCATCCACATTTCCACTACATTAAAAAAAAAAAAGCCTGTTTAGATATACAAAAGAAAAGTTATTATTAATCAACTTACTTGAGAGATCGTAGACCTCACATTAACTGCTTGATACAATCTGAGAGCTATCCTAGCAGATATTTCTAGGTTTGAGTTAGATGCTTAACATTAAACATTTCTTATAGCACAGTATTAGTTTTGGCCCTGTATCAATACCCTGATAAAGGGAGAGGAAAGTAGGGCTTTGCCTTAAAGATGTACAAAGAAAAAAAATTACAAAAGGATTTCATAATTTCTCCTTATCCTTAATACAGATACATCTACAAACCATTTATACTTGGCCCATTCTAAGAGCCATCCTGACAGGTATAAGTTGAGAGCTTTGCATTTTCTACAGATCAATATGAGCTTTGGCCCTATAACAATACACCAATAAAAAAAATAATAAGAGGGGAAAGCCCCATTTTATATTTCCAACGCTAACGATTATATTACCTATATGCCTACTAAGAAAAAGAAACAAGAGAGAAAAAAGGCACTGCTTCCCCTTTTTCATAAAAATAGCAATATAGGATACAGTATATGTTGTTAATACAGAGAATAATAAGATTTCCAGGTTTAGATTAAATGCTTAACATTAAACATAGAACAATATAAGCTTTCAGTCTTCTATAGCTTCTCCTTATCCTTGGTTCTAATACATCTACAAAACAATTTTTGCTTAACCCATTCTAAGAACCATCCTCAGTGTAGGCTTTAGTCCTAGGACAATTCACTAATAGAAGAAAGAAAAAATAAGGGGGGAGAACCCCATTTTACATTTTCAGCACTAATGATTATATTACCTATATGCCTATAAAAGAAAAGAGACAAAAAAAAAAAAACAAGAGCGAAAGAGACACTGCTTCCCCTTTTTCATAAAAATGGAAATATAGAATACGGTATAACATTAAACATAAAACAATATGAGCTTTCGGTCTTCTTAAGGGGGTCTCATCTCGAGGCTTGCTACATCTTGTCGTTCCCGTAAAATTATATTCTGTCCCATTGGCCTTTGGCGTAGAAAGTGCAGTTGTACTCTTTCCCGCAAAATATGCATCGATAAATCTTGAGGCCGTTGCACCTCCTGGACTCCAGTATCAATACAATTTTTTCCCCAGAGAGATCCTTTAAATCGGTTACTTTCACTGCAGATCCATATTTCTTTTGATTGATTTTTGTACACTCTTGCTTTGAGATGGCTGTATGTCTTTTTAAAAAGGGTGTCCTTATCTGGGCTGCAGAACTCCGGCATCCCATTTTCCGTCTCCAGAATTTCAGATTTCTCTTCTACTGTTGGTTTTCCACCTTGTTTAGAGCTGTCATCAGCCACTGTTATTGATCCATTATTCCTGTTAAAGACGTCTTCCTTGGCATCTTGGATCTCCTTGAAGATATGAATTTCAGATTTCTCTTCTGCTGTTGGTTTTCCACCTTGTTTAAAGCTGTCATCAGTCACTGTTATTGATCCATCATTCCTATTGAAGACTTCTTCCTTGCCATCTTGGATCTCCTTGGAGATATTTTTGATCAATCCATCTAAGAATACTTTGTAATCTTGGGTTTGTATCTCTATTAGATGAGCCAATCTTTTTAACATAGACATGATTTTGACTTTAAAAAAACCCGGCCCCAAACAATTTTACAAGTGGCCAGTAGAGGTCCTCTGTTTTATCCTCTAATGTTCCGGCACAGGCATGTGACGTATTGAAGCCGGTTAAGGCAGGGATTCTCGTACTGGCACAAAGTTCTCGTGAGATTTTCACATTCACTGCTCTTATCTCTATCTCCGAAAACCAAAACAATTACAATAAGAGCTTTTGCCAATTAATTCGAGTTGATTTGAATCCTTCTTCTGCTTAGTTAGGAGAATTAGCCTGCCTCTTAACGAGGTGGCTTCAGGCAGAGCAGAGTAAGAGGAGGGGGGAAACAAAGGGCTTTGATGCAGGAAGAGAGACGGAGAAAAAAAAAGCGAGAGATACTTGCAGTAAATGATGTTTTGGAACTCAGCCGAAGTCCTCCCCTCAGTTCAAAGCGTTCATTTGTGGTAAATCATCATGTAGGGTTGAAGCAGATACTTTAAGATTAAAGAAAGAAAAGAAAGTCCGAGGTAGAAAATGGCAGTCGTCCTCTGGACCTGGAACGCTGACAGCCTATAATCCAGGGAGATATACTCCCTAAAGGATTGGAGACGGCCCCAAGAACTTCCTGGGTAGAAAGGTGAGGTGAGGTTTGCGTACCCCTCCTCTTTTCTGCCAATTGCTTGCACAATTGACCCCTGTCAGGCTTCAGAGATAGCAGAGCAGATGCCCTGCCACCCTCTCAGGACGACATCTTTAGCCACACCCCCCAAGACTGGCTTTGGGTCTTTTTTCCTCACACAGATATTTATTTATTTTGCTTTTGAACAGGTCATGTTTTAAGACTACACCATTTTTAAAGCATGAATTTCAAAAGTAAAAAATAAAAATAAAACTCCTTCATGGGGAAAAAAAGACCCACCCCCTTGAACCCATTAAGTTGTAGTTGCAAGGCTTACTAACTGAGCTATCTTGGAGCTGGCTGGCTGTGCCTCCACACAGTTTTTTTTTAAACAAACAAACCCCAGTGTTAAACATCCCCTTCACTTTAAAAAAGAATATCAGAAAGAGGGCAGCCCTGGGAGGCATTTCCCACTCCCCATGAAGGAATACAGCTCATCTTTACTTCTGATATTACTATTTCCAGTTGGGAGGAAATGATTGTTGTAGATCTCTGACAAGATCCAAGTCTGATTTGAACTGAAATCAGCAGTCCTGAGACCGAAAAATACATGTGGGTGCAGACTCAGCCCTTGTCAAAAGTCTTGCTGAAATCCAGGCACACAACATCAACTGAGTTTCCACGATCTAGTAAGCCTGCCGCTTGGTCAAAGAAGAAAATCAGGTTGGTCTGGCAAGACTTTTGGAGACAATTCTGTGCTGACTTCCCTAGATTGCCAAGTTATCCTCCAGATGTTTATAGATCACCCCTTTTAATAGCTGCTCCATTATCTTCCTGTCAACAGAGGTCGGATTCACTAGTCTACAGTTTCCCAGGTCATCTCTCCTTCCTTTTTTAATGGAAAGTTTGAATTGTAATCATGTTTACTCAGGTATAAGTTCAACAGAATTAAAGGTAAATGCCCATAGGATTCCAGCCTGTTGGAAAGCTTCCTGGCTTTATGACTTTGAATAACCTTGAAACCTGTGGCAGATGATATTCTGCTGAAATCCAAGAGGTTAATGCAGAATGTCACAATGTTACAGTTCTTACTTACATGCAAGAGGAGACCAATGACAAATTTCTGTAGACACAATTTTCTTGTGGGGAATTTTTTCTTTTGTATAGCAACACACATTGAGAGCAGAGTGGAAGCAAAAAAGCTGCACCAGCCTGACCACATATCTTTCTGATCCTCTTGCTGCCCCCTTGTGAAGGAAAATGAAAAGTCCTCTTTTCTGATCAACATTTTAATTTATGACTTGTCAACCTTCCTCTCTAGTAGATGACTGACATATATAATGTCTTACAACTCATTACAACCAGTAATTTTCACCTTGTAATTGACTGAAAAAATAACTTGCTTCAATTGAAACTTCAGTTGAAAATGCTCATCTCTTACCCAAATGTTTTCCCTTCACTTTCCGTTAATGACCTATTATCTTTTGAGTATAACCTCTACAAGTTTATACCCAAGTGTGGTACTGTAATTAGAGACTCTTTTGCATATCTGTGTGTGTACAAAGTAGTGTTACCAACCTACTAATGGAGTCTGGAGTATTCACAGAAATGCAACTGGTGACTGGTCTACAATGATCCATTGACTTGCAGGAGGGCATTTTGGGCTCAAGGAAGACACACACACATTTCCGTTGGCTTAAACAAGGCCACAGCTTTATTATTACTCCACAGGAGTGTAGGCATAGGATGGGAGAGGGAGCCTGACTTGCAGTCAGCAGACCACAAGAACCCAGATCCCAGCAGCGCCCTGGAGCCCACCCAGTTCCCTGCTGGGAACACAGGTCTCCTTGCTGCTGGGATCATACCCATGGGAAGAGCCAGCAGCACCCTGGGGCCCACTCGGTTTCGCCGTTGGGAATGCAGGTCCCCTTGCTGCTGGATTCCCACCATAGGCAAGTGTCCATCAGGGGTGCCAAGAGGAAGAGCACACTTCCCTGGGCACCACCCCTGGTCACCCAGCACTGTAAGACCTGGGGTGCCAAGGAGAGGCACCCACCTCCTTCTTGGTCCCACCCCAGGTTACGTGGCCTGTGAGCTTCAAGCCTCACCAGCTGGGTCATCTCTGCTGACAGACCTGCCACATCATAGGGTGGTCCCCCAACCTGGGGAGTCTGCTGAGCATACCGAACTCCCCACAAACAGTCTCCATCCAATGTCAATACCACCAGCTGTGACAAAGTGCAATATAAAGACATCATCCAGTGGCCATACAGAAAGAAACAGCCAACAAAACAGGGTAGGTGGGAGGGAAGCTGCTCGGGCAGTGAGTCCAGCACAAGAGGCAAGGCTCCTTCGTGGGGTGCCTTTTAAGGCACCCCAAGCCCAGGCACCATCAATGCAGGCACGATGCTCTCATGTGGTGCCCGCTCTTCCTGCTGCTATGGAACCTCCTCCCAAGCACATCTTCCCACCACCTGCTCTTCCTCCGCATCAGTGGCGGCTGCAGCTAAGTCTTTGCCAATATTTTCTCTGGAGGAAATGTCAGCTTTGGAGGGTGAACTTTATAGCATCACATACCCATTGAGCTCCCTTCTCCAAGCATTTCACAAACTATTGTTGGCAAACCTAATATGAAGAGAAATCTAGTTTCCAAATACAGGCTTTCAGTCTTATTAATATTGGGTTAGCTATATTAGCATCTGACATTAGTTTAAAGCCTGAAAAGAGCCTGTGCCCCAGAAGCTCTCCCCCCCCCCCCACGTCCTCAGGACCCTTCTGTCTAGAGGATGGATGATTTTTCTATTCATTCTTGGAGAAATTCTGCTAATTTGACCAACTAAAAATCTAAATATAATTGTTGCTGTACTGTCACTGCCAAAAACATTTTGCAAGGTTTTCCAAGATGGGGCTTGTTGATGGTATTATTTCTGCTAGACTATTCTGAACTGATCTGAGAGTTCAATCACCAATTTTTAATAGAGTAGAGTTGAAATGAACTGGTGGCAAGGAAATGAAATAATTGAGAGGCAGCTCACGGGTGGCATTGGGGAGATTTATTCTGTGTGAACAGACATGTTCTGAAGCTACAAAAGCTGATGCTCTGACACGGGTGCATTCTTATCTCTTTCTGCTGCTTAGTACAACACTACTGACCACAACATGAACTAGGATGACCATTTCCTTCCATATATTCTCCTGCTCCACTTACGATCCTCCATCCAAAAGGAACCATGTAATGCTTCCCTTTTCAAGGGGTCCTGCTTGGAGTCTGAGCCTTTTCTCTATGGTAATTCACTGAACAGACTTTATGAGGAGGTGGAGGGGCGCCATCCTTAAAATTATCCAGGACTGAAAGTCAAATATGATAGAGATCTTAATGGAGATAATGGGCTTTTATTGATTTGGAATCATTTTAATTTGGAATTATAAACTGATGAGCTGGAGGGGAAAGGTGGGATATACATTTCTTAATAAGGAATCACTCACCTCAAGTAAGGAAACAATTGTTGCCATCTGGTCAAAGTGAAAGTCCTTTTTAGTTGTTTAAAAGAACATGTAGCTGGTCAATAGTACAGTTTTGGAAAGAAGGACAGTCAGGGCCCTAGATGGTTCCCATAATATTTTGTTAACCTGTTTTATTCTAGAATATTATACAAGTACTTCTACAGTCATTAACTCAGACGGCATCACTGCTGACCTTTTCAATGAGTAAGAAATTTTTTTTAAGTTTCATCATGCTGTGTTTATCTATAATGCTGACATTAACTCACACTGAATTTCCAATAACAGTTCTTGAGAATAATCACTTAAATTACAGACAAGGATCTGTAGTGCAAAATTGACACAAAAATATTTTTGTTAAAAAGCAATATTTTAGAATTCCAATTCTAAAATAAAGCTGTGATTCAAAAGGGGAAAAAACTTATTAAATGATATACTCTCTTATGAGGGTCAGATATAATTTAAATCACTCCCCCCCCAAAACTCATAGATCTATCAATTGACTGCTAGATCTACAATGCTCAGAAATCCTCCTTCAGTTTGTGTGGCGAAGTCAGGGATTTTGACAGGCAGATAAAAAGCTGATAGTAAAATGTGATGCACGCTATAGAAGATTAGAACTGGGAAATCAAATTCTTCTCTCCGTTTTCCCCATGACCTGGAGGCTTTGGGGCTAAAGCATCATCTTTTATCCATCTTTTTTTATTTTTAGAATCTACTTTATTAGCATTCTCCTTTGTTTGCCACCCTTATCATTTCACAATCTATGTATTTATGCAGCAAAAGGCTCTGTACTCACATAAGCATTGTGTTCATTTTCGAATGTCTGGCTTGTGGTTATTGTGGTATTGATGCTACTGATGCTTTTTAAATTAAATTTCATATTGAATGGCAGTAGGTAGCAGAGATGTTCTCTCCCCCCCCAATAAAAATGCCCAAGGAGCTAAACTTCAGTAGAAACCAAATGTAAGCCCCCCCCCCCCTTTCAAGTCATTGTAGCCTGAGTATATTGTTTTAATAGATTGCCAGCCAGGTCTATGAAAGCTGGTGCTAATTTGGGGAACATTTTAAAATCCTGGCAACCTATTGTTAATTCAGTGGCCCATCTGAAACAGAACTAAAACTAGAAGGGCAGGAAGGTGGCAATTAATAGTTTAACATTTAGAGTGATAAAATCTGCATTAGGTTTGCACTAATATTTGCAACCCATAGAAAAATGAAAGTCCCTCTGTTTAAGGGGACTGAATTAATATCTCTA
This sequence comes from Paroedura picta, assembly GCF_049243985.1. Lineage (NCBI taxonomy): Eukaryota > Metazoa > Chordata > Lepidosauria > Squamata > Gekkonidae > Paroedura > Paroedura picta. The sequence continues at coordinate 69,457,074 of NC_135370.1, forward strand.
CTCTCTGTCCAAATGATTATGGCAAAGAAAAAAAAATCAGTGATGTCCGCTTTTCTCATATAGTTATTACACTTTTATCCCCCATTGCTTTGAAGAACTAGGAGAGCCAAGGACTAAGTTGCTTAGTTTCAGGAGTGTAAATGACTGACCTTTATGCTTTGTTGCATAATTTCAGGCGTGCAAATGACTGACCTTATGCCATTGGCATTTGCTGTGCGCCCTGCTGTGTCTTCTAATTCTGTGTTAGTGCACAGGGATCACCAGGTGTGGAATCTGTATTTTCAATAAAGCAATGCAATATGGGAACCAGGCTGTGTGGAAGAAGCTTATCCTGTCTACTACTCAAAAAGAGAATAGTATCTTTAACCGCTCCTGCAGAGCGGATTAAATAATCGGTTAAGGGCACCTAAGGAGGGCCCTGTCTGTGATGAGGAAGGGTGCTGATAGGCCTCTTCCTCATGACTGACAATCGGAGGGCCCAATCGGCAGGCGCAAAGCTCCTGCCGATTGGGCCCTCCGATTGTCAGTCTGGCGGCAAGGGACCAATTGCGAGCCGCAAACAGAGCGGCTCGCAATTGGTCCCTTGCCGCTGGACTGCCTAATCAGCCCCCAATCTGCCCCCCTTCCACCTTACCTGTAGCCACGCTGAAGCTGCCATTCCCTCCGTCGCCTCATGCACACCCGGTCGCTCCATCACCCTGCACCCTGAAAGGGCCAGCTGCCGCGGATCTGCTGCCACCTCCTCCTCGCCCACAACTGGCCACACCACGGCCGCCTGGGAGCGGCCTGTGCCACCAGCCGACGCTCCGGCGCCCGCCTGCAGCGCCGCCCATGCCTCCCACAACGGCCCCTCTACTGTCCCCACACACGCCCCGCCTGCCTTCGGAAGCTCCGGCCACACTTGAACTCCCGCGGCTACTTGCGCACACCTGTGCGCGTCATTCTACGACGAATCCCCTGGGGGGCCTGGGGGCAAGCCTCACCCCGCCGCTGCGTAGAAGGGCCTGCGGAGAGCCTCACCACCGCCCACACAGTACGCCGCGAACATCCTGGGCCCTGGTGGGGGGAGGGGCCGCAGAGAGACACCTACGGAGATCTGGAATCTCCGCCCATGCTTCCACCGCCGTGGCAACGCGCCCACACGTCTGCGCGTCCTTTCTTCCCATGAGGAATCCCCTGCGGGGGCCAGGGGCGAGCCTCACCCCGTATACTCCGCCCGCTGTGGGAAAGGGCCCTGGGAGAGCCTCCCCGCCGCCCACACAATAAGCCGCAACGAGCCCGGCCCCTGGAGGGGGGAGGGGCCGCAGACACACACAAACGGAGACAGACACAGATGGAGAGCTACAGACTGTGTGAGAGAAACACAGGCAGACACCACACAGAGAAGGACAGGGAACAAGGAAGGACAATACGAGGGGAGGAATGAGACAGAGGGACATACCGGCCTTGGAGAAACACACGGAGAAGGACACACAGGTCCACAGATTGCCATGGATGGGAGACACACAGGAGATACAGTCAGGACTCGGTGGCTGTGTAGGAGGATAGGGGGCAGCCAGACAGAAACACAGGGCACTGGGATACTTTGACAGATCAACACAGAGGCAGAGAGAACCAGCCAGAAAACAGATTCAGGAAGACAAGAAGCCAGACACACTACACGCTCACACACTTGCTACCCCACCCTTCCTAGCACCTGTGGTCTTCACAGGTCGCTGTCCCTGCTCCCAGGGCTGGGAGAAGCCACGCCCACTCTCTCCCCCCCTCACCTGTCGGGGCAACCGAGCACAGGACCCTTTCTTCTAGCGCCCGCTGTCTGCCAGCCACAGCGGGCTTAAATTCTAGTTAACCATAAAGTGAACCAGGAGTTTGCTAAAGTGAATGAACTGTGCAAACCGACTCTTGATTGTTGTGCAGAGTACTAATGTTTCCATTAAAAGCTATTCTTAAAAACACACACGCACATGTGGAATAGACAACTCCTTGTGTTACTATTTATGTTTTATATTTCACTCCTTCACAACTGAAGAAACGCAAAGCCTAAGCATGGGAAAATGGCACAAATGCATGTGCCTCTTCAGTCTAGCCTTCCTCCCCTCCATTTTCCATTTCCCTTCTGTAAAATTTTGGATTGTAAGATCCCTCAGAGAAAGGGTGTGTCTTTTTTGTGTTTTGCCTGTTGCTGAGTTACCAAAATAACAAAAATGACTGTTGATAATAATGTCATCATTAGTAGAACCCACACTTTACAATTTAATGAAATGTAATCCTATAGTGACTGCCACTGAGAGAAAATAACCCTGGGTTCCTAAACCCAGAAATAATGCCTGTTCCTATCACAAACCTTTGCACTTTCTCTTCCTGTAATGATAGGACCTAAGTTTCAGAGAACACAAACATCTGAGGGGGAGGAGAGTTGTTCAAATTCCACCCAACATTCTTCATTCTCAGAAAAACGCAGTGCCACAGTTTGTAAAAGAAAGCTAAACACAGCATTGAGTGTATTTCTTTCTCTTTTTTTGCATCACGAGTTTGGTCAAGGACAGCTCTGTACCTTTCATATATTATGCATGGCTTACCAAAGGACTTGGAGAAATAGATGAATTGCTTTTCTATGGCAGCAGGGCTTTCTGAACAGCTGGATTTCAGCGAGGCACGGTGAGGAGTACCTTTGAGCCCTTCTTTCACCTGAAACTTTAGGCTGTTTTTTAACAGAATGCAGAGCTAAAAATAAAAGGGCAAAACAGTTCCTCATACAGAAGTCGCCTCAAATTTTGGTGACAGCTTCCTGGGAGATGGGCACAGCCACGTACAGGATGCTGAAGTGCTAGAAGGAAAGCCTCTTCAGGCAATGGCAGAAAGGACAGTGCGGAAAACTGCAGTCCAAAAGTACATGTGGTAGAAGGCAGTAGAAAGCCAAAGGGACACATTGAGTGGTTCATCATCTCAACTGTCAACATTCCTCTGCTTTAAATTGCCTGATTCGTTTCCCCAAATGGATGAATGGAGAAGCTGAGTGTAGTCCCCCCCCCCGCCATTTTTCTAAGTGCTTGCAAAAGTAGAAATGTGGTAAGAAAAGGTTGCTAAAGGAAATATATAGATGAATGAAAGCCTAGGTCATAACCCCCAGGTCCTTTCCTCAGGTTGGATGCTTAGTTTTATTTCCCTGAAGCATTTTTTTTTACAGTGCATTAGTGGTCAGGAATGAACAGTTAAGCGTAACACTGAAACACCATAGAATATCCAGAGAAGTATTTAACCTATATTCATCACTAGGCTTAGGCTGCTGATCTATAAGCAGTCTGGCTCCTTGCTTTGCTGAGAAATCATAAAGATCTAACATTACTGCAGTTGCTGCCATTCCCACTATCTCTGCTGCAGCTGCTACAATTTTTTGCTAGCGTAGCTGAAGTAATGTGAACAGTACTCAGCTGCAGCAATGATCTTCTGGAGGAGTATAATCTGTGGGAGGGGGCTTTCATAGGGGCTTCCTTGCTATAACCATTGATGGATTGGTGTTATTATTGCCCTAGCACTCCCTTGATTATTGGGCCCCGTTTAAAATGACTACAAAAACAGACTGGTTTTTTTTCACACTTTAGTAGTATGTTTTATTGCATTCTTATATATCACCACAATGTTTTCCAGATACAGGTATTAAATAATAACAAAGTAGTCAAGCAAGCTTGGCCCACTAGATGTCAAGGAGAAGCTTCTGAAGCAGGGAGCTCACCTACCTGCAGCTGACACCCGGCATCCACTTGAGCACTGAGACAAGCTGAGTTTGTGCTGGTTTGCCTGCCGAATAATCCCATTAGTTGTGATGAACAGCGCACATAAGTATAATATGTAGATTTCATCAAGCAGGGGACATGCACTGTGGCTCTTTGATCTATGCTGCTCATTAATATCCTACATAGCCTCAGGAACATCTTGCTTTGATTTCCATTTGATTTTGTTCAGTATGTTTGAGTTTGTGGGATGTTTTGATTGTCTCCTCAATATTTTTACTCACAAAACTGCATCTTGTAAAGCTGCCATCTGTTCTTTAAATATGTGCCAGAGTTCTCTACCCTGGAGATTTTCTGGTCTCGAAGAAACGTTGAATCAAAGGCACACTTTTGTTTCACAATAGAGATTGGGGGGTGGAGATGGGAGTGGAGAGCAGGTTTTGTAGATCTCATTGCCAGAAAATGTAAACAACCATGGTTTCCTACTTTGCTCATATGAAAGTTTTGAGCACACAATCATGTTCTTATATTTAATTTCCTTGCTAACGTTGATGCTAACAATGTTTTGGGCATCTTATCATACTGGGTGCTGCTATAGCAGGGTTCCTATTGCAAAATGCAAGTGACCCAAAGTGAACAGGTATACTCATCTCAGGCAGAAGTTTGGCCTGCCATGGCCAGCGTAGCTTAAAATGATGCAATAGTTTTACTAGGCCCATTAATTTGGAGAAGTTGTAATGTCTTCATATAGATTAAGCCCCACCAATCATAATTCATATCTTCAAGGCACTGAAATCCATCGCTTAACTGTTTTAATATATTATGGTAGGACAGAGAATCACTACCACTCAGAATTTGCAATTTGTTCTGAAAATGACATCCTTACAAATGCCCTGAGATATTCATACCTCAGAAGTCCTTCTGGATTATTAGTACTGGCCTTCTGTTTTTTTTTTTTACAGAAACACTTCAAAAGGCTGGATTTAATCTATAAAACTATTATCATCATAGTCCTTGTGATGAGTTCATTCTATATCACAAAATAGAGAATTATGATAGTGTGGGAAGGGTAGATAGAACATTTTTCTTCCTCTGCCAAAATACTGGAATTTAGGGGTCACCTAATGTGGTTGATTTGTGGTAGTGCACTTCGGACAGCCACACTTTGGCTCTGTTTGCCTATGGGATTTTCCCCGTTGGACCATATTCAATCGATTTATCTCCGAAGCAACCCTGCTTCGGAGATTATTCAATCAGAGTGATGCGAAGCTCACATGCCTAGGCTACTCTTTTGCAGGAGACAAGAAAAGCTAAGACATTCTTCTTAGGAAAAGGTTCAGAGCTTTATTGTCTCCAAAAGGGTACATCTGGTAACTTCATGATAGAAAATCTATTGCTAAGAACTAGCTAGGCTACTAGAAGGCTAGATATAGGCATTCCCCAGCCTTCATCTGCATTTCAAACTCCCGTCATTTACACTAGACTTTTATCTTCAAAGAGCAGTTAGAACAAAATGAAAGTTACAGTTTTCACACTTAGCTGTCAAAAGGTGCTCAGACCTAAGCATTAAAGATATAACATGCAAACTACAGATAACATCATGCATTTCCTAGGAACAGGCTATGTGCAGGTTTAGAAAACAGCAGACAGGGAAAGGAGAGGGAAACAAGACAGCAAGAAATGGTTCATCTTTGACTACAGTGCATGGCATTAAATGGGGGATAAGCAAATAAATGTAGGCAGCCACAGAAATTGGTTGCAACATCAATAGAAATGAAAACATTGTGGTATAGATGGCAAACACAATTATGCAACAACTAAAAAAATTCAAAGGTTCATAAAAAACTTGTGTTTTTAAACATTTAAGTTGCATGTGTTTTTCTCTATTAATATGCAACAAGGTCCCGGTATTAAATACCTTGATTCACCTCAGCTTTGTCACATCAACGTAGACAAAAAGTGTAGTTCCCAAGTGGCATAGTAACCTGAACAGCATGGATCCAGTATGTTGCATTATATATAATGGTTATGTTTGCCAGCTATGCCATGCTGTTTTCTCTTATATGGAGTGGGGGAAGAAATAACAGCAACCCTGTTTAGAAAAGCCCTCTTGAATAATGCAATTTTGGATTTTATGTGAAAAGTCAGTAGAATGGAAGCTTTCTTGACCTCCCCAGGGCAGCCACAATGGAGAAAATATGTGTAGGGGGAATTGTTTATTTTTCCCATTTTCAGGTTGGCACCCTGTCAACAGAAGACCCAGCTGACATAAGCAATACTGTTATGGCAGACCAAAGGGGTATAGGTGGTCCCACAGATAAGAGGGACCAAGGGCATGAAATACTTTGTATGGGGTAGCCAATAATTAAGTTGAGCCCAATAATAAAAACCCAGCCGAGACTTACCTTGGCCAAACATTGATGCAGCGGAGGGCTTGCTGAGAGGAAGAGGTGACCACCCAGAGGCCCTCTAATGTACGTGCTGCCAGAACGCAGCACGCACAGCATCAAAGGCAGGGCGGGACCCGTGGCAGCTATTTAAGTTGCCACATGCATGGGTCTTGCCCTCTTTACCAGGAACGCTGTGGGAGCTGCTTCCCTCCCACCCGCCCTATGTTGTTGTATACAAAATTGTTCAGGGTTTTGAGGTGGATATTTTGTCAATAATTGTCACAGCTGTGGGTTTGCATGGGATGGAGCCTGTTGGCAGGGAGTCCGGTGTGCGATCAGACTCCGTGGGGTTCGGGGCCTCTCTACGAGGTGGCACGTATACGAGCGCACCTTACCCAGCTGGGAGGCCAGAAGCTCATTTTCCAGGTGGCCTGGGGACAGCCAAATGAGGTGGACACCCATTGGCTCCCCCACATAGGTTCCTTCCCTTAGTAGTGGACTTCAGTAGGCAAGGGGATCTGCTCTCCTGGTTGGGAACGGTGTGAGTCCCGAGGGCGCCTCTGGACTCCATGGGTTGTTGGTGCAGTCTGCTGACTGCTAGTTAAGGCTTCCCCTCCCATGCTGTGACAACCCTCCTGTGGGGCGGTAATAAATCTGTGGCTTTGGTCATCCCAGCATTGGTGTTGCGTCTTATTCCAGCTCATAATACCCTACTATAAGTCAAATGGACTATCTGGGAATAATATACATGCCCCATCTAGCTCCTGATAATAGCTGTGTAGCCTTCTGTGCCAGCTGGCATTTCCAAACTGATTTTGAAGGGAAAACAATGTACAGTGCATTTCAGTAGTCTAGTCTCAGTGGTTCTGTGGCATGGATCCAGGTGGCCAGATCAACTGTATCAAGTTCAGGCACACATTTTGCCGTTGGTAGGAAACACTTTTTTGCAGCTGCATTAATATGACATCCTTACAAATGCCCTGAGATATTCATACTGCAGAAGTCCTTAGTTATTAGTACTGGCCAGTAATACAGTTGGATCCAGTATAACCCTATGGCTTTTAACTGAGTCACCAAGGGTCAACGGAACTCCATCAAAAGTGCAGAAAGCAAATCATTTTCAGAACCCCCACCTTTCCAACCAGCAGCACTTCTGCCATTTTGGGGTTCAGTTTCAGTTTGTTCACCCTCATCCAGTTAACTAAAGAAGTCAGGATCTCTACTGCATCAGCAGTATAATGCTACATAGAGCTGAGTATCATCCTCATATTAAGGACAACCCACCAGCTATGAATGATTTGGCTTACCATAGAGATTGGAGAACATGGGGGAATGCCACAGGAGTGGCCCTGCACTGCTGACAACAATATAGGATGTTCTTCATATGTCTTTATTTATTTATTAAATTTATTTATTATTTGTTTATTATATTTGTATATCGCCCTCCCCGAAGGCTCAGGGCGGTTCACATAAAACAGAACAGAAACAATACAGATGACTTAGATTAGCAATAATGAATGAAGCGAAACAACAAGCAACATGAAATGGTAGGAAATTAAACATTAAAGTAACTCATACTGATAGCCCAGTGGGTTGGGCAGAACTCCAGTGGGTGCCATAGGAGGGGGCTCAGGAGAGGGCCCTTGGAAAGTGATGGTACAGGCTGACCTCAACCAAATGCCTGGTGGAGGAGCTTCCTTTTGCAGGCCCTGCGGAACTGTTCATTTATTTTTGTATTTATATACATGTAAATACACAGAGCCTCTTGTGGCGCAGAGTGGTAAGGCAGCCGTCTGAAAGCTTTGCCCATAAGGCTGGGAGTTCGATCCCAGCAGCCGGCTCAAGGTTGACTCAGCCTTCCATCCTTCCGAGGTCAGTAAATTGAGTACCCAGCTTGCTGGGGGGTAAACGGTAATGACTGGGGAAGGCACTGGCAAACCACTCCGTATTGAGTCTGCCATGAAAACGCTGGAGGGCGTCACCCCAAGGGTCAGACATGACTCGGTGCTTGCACAGGGGATACCTTTACCTTTACCTTTTTAAATACACAGAAACTTTGAAACACGCATACTCCAGATCTTACATGTTTCAACACAGTGAACATGTCATTCATTTCTTAAATCAAATCTCATTTAATGTGGACAGAAGACAGCTGGACTGGAGCAGGGTTGCTTTGTTTCACTTAGCCGACTAGTTTCTCACCTAGACAATCACCTGAATAAAGCTGAAAAAAACAGTCACTGTTGAAGGATGAAATAAGAGTATTCCTGAAACAGCTTGTGTGTGCATATGTGTGTGCGTGGGGGTGGGGGTGCATACTCCCTTTCATGCTGTGAGTGTGTGTTCATAAAAGTGTGGTAACATCTTTTTTCCCTGCTTTGAAACTCAGCAAATGATCTATATTATTTTTTTCTATCTTTCAGCATATCAGATTTGCTGAACTGGCAGGAGATAAGTAGGGCAATGAACTCTGTGCTTTGTTTTCTTGTAGTTTCTACTTCTGAATAAATTCAAATGTTCCACTGCATATTAGGTTGGGAGAGCATGCACATGCAAACATTCACGTGCTTAATTATGGGGGTTTCAATTCTGTAGAGATCTACACAATGAAAATTAGGGTCGGGGAAGGGACCATCTAACCCAGTATTGTTAGCTGTGACCAATTTCAGTTCTCTAGACAATTGAGAGTCTTTTTGCTTGTTATGGCAAGACTTCAGAGACTCAAATTGGTCAGGACTTCATCCATGCAAAGAGACTCCCTGGCCACTGAGCTATATAACAATTGCTTTAGGGATGGAAGGAAAGGAAAGAAATGAAGAGTACCTGAGTCTTGATAAAAAGGCTCTGAAATGAAGGGATGACAGAAAATGCCATTTTGCAAAAGCAGTTAAGGAAAAAATGGTGTAATTTTAAAAGATCGCACCAGGTAAAAGGTGCTTCTCACAGACCCATTATGCACGGGGGGAATAACGCACATTTGGGGTGGAATGGCGGCGACTAAAATCACCAATAACGCACAGTGCCGGCTGCAACCAGCTGTAGCTTTGGTGCATGCCACCAAAAAAGCCGCATTAGCGAAACGCGGAAGAAAGCGCAGCTTGCAGGTGACCGGGCGCAACCAGAACCGGCGCCGTGTGCATAATCGGTTACTCTGGGTTTTGCTGCCGTTGCATCCCGTCCCGTGCATAAGCGGTTTGCTTCGCTTCTTCCCCCTCCGCGTTTTCCATGTGACCCAAAATCACCGTTTCGGCGGCCGTGCATAATGGGCCACAGTGAGAGCTAGGTTTGATTCCCCACCCCGCCTCAAGTTTCGTTCATTGAGATCTATAGCATGTTCCTGTTAAATCGTCCAAGAATGCAAGTTAGAAAAAGTACCTAATTTGAAAGGCTTGGAAAATATTCATGCAAACAGTTATCACAATGGAGAGCAGGGGAATTCTTATTTCATTATACTACTCTTTTCGGCTATTAAGTTTAGGGAATCAGCTGATTATGTCCCTCAAAGCCTGCACACATATGTTATAGATAGAAGACCCATGGTGTAGTCCTACTCAGCTAGGGAGACCAGGTGTATATTCTGGTTACATGAAGAAAACATATGAGCCTTTCTAGCAGCCTCAGAACACCCGTGGCAGTCAGAATCACCCTCCCCATCAGTGCTGGAGGGGAGGGGGGGGGAGGAGATTGAAAAAGGAAGAGAATGGGCTCAAACATGTAAACTTTACATCCCTTTCTTCAATGCTTACTCCTTCTGGAAAGTGAGTGCTGGTTGTCAGCTGTGCTTCAACCTAAGCGGTTTTGTATATCCTGTCTATGTCTGGGAGGAAGAGGAGACAGAGGAAAAGAGAGACTGCTGACTGCCTCCTGAAAGGAAACAAAAGCATCCTGGAACACTGAATTCTTCAGAGCAACAATTTAAGGACTCTGGAATGAAAAAAAAGAGTTGTCTATGGTTGTTCGTTTACTTCTTCTGTGACCTCAAACATGAAATCATCATTTGCTTCAGAAATTCCTAGCCTCCTTGCTGAGAGAAGGGCTTGCTAAAATCTCCCTAACTGTAAGCACAAAGCTTGACTAGAGTATTTGGGGATTTGTAAATGTAGTGCTACAGAAACATTTGATTTCTGCTTCCGTACAGCCAAAGTCATCAATACATTGCTGAAATATTCAAGATCTGCAGTGTGCCTGATCCATTAGAATATGAATAATATCCTGCAGGGGGCATCAGAGGAAATGTATATTTAGTAGATTAGGAACTTCCTGGTATTTTTCGAATAGTCTTTTCCTGTGTCTTGATGGGCTCAATTGGAGACTTCCTGCTGTGGCAGGGACAAGTAGTCTATATTCAGGCCAAATTCTCTGGCTCCAGAAAAATGATTGTTGCCAAAGCTATCAAAGCTGGCAGTTTAGACATCCAATAGGTCTGCATTTGTAGTTGGCAGCCCTGCAGTGAGAAATGAATGTATCCCTCCAGCTGCTGGATGTGGTGATTCAGTTCTAGGAATCTTATGTCCAGTCTGCACCCGTTTGTATGCATTCATGGTTGCAAGCAGAAGCCTGCTTCTCCACGGATTCCATCTTTGCTTGATCAGGATCTTGGTTCTTCTTTCCTTTCTTTCTGTTCTTGCCACATGCATTGAGCTTTCTGTGACATAAGTCCAATGGCCTGCCTTTTAAAAAGATCTGTATTTTCCTTTGAGAAATATTTTATACTGCTTCATCATTTACTAGCACTCTATAAGGTCAGATGAAAGAAAGAATATAGAACATTCACTGGTGTGTATTGCACATAGAGTTTCTCGGACAGAACAGCATGTCCATTGGTGGAAGAAAGGAATGGTGCTTTCTGATTGCTTCCTTTCCCACTGCTGACCCGCTTTTTTGGCTGTTATGCTGTACTTGATGGATTTAACCCACCAGAATAGAACTGGGGAGCAGGGTTGAGAAGACTACAGCAGGTAAGGGAAGCCTGTTCTGCAAAGATAATTAGCTACCCACCACTACCCCTGATGAGATATATAGATTGCACAGCATTGCTACTTATCAATTATATACTATTTTTATCTGCAAAGGCCAACACAGTGGCCAACCATTCCTCTGGAGGGCCAACAACAGGGCATACAGTCCAAGGCCTTCTCCTGATGTTGCCTTCCAGCTTTGTGAAGAGTTTTTGTGCAAACACAGATATGAAGGGTTTTCTGTGCAATGAGTATTTCAGATTTGAGAATAAGAAAAACAACAGACAAGCAAAAATGTTGTTTTATATTCTGGGAACAATGTATATGCTTAGAAACCCAGTGGAGATAGGCTCTATTAGTTCTGACCTAATAAAATACGGCTAAATATCAAGCAAATATCAGCCCAGTATTTAATATCTTGTTTTTGTGTTCTTGAGGTGATGTTCAGAATTTGTTATCCATAGTTCAAGGCCAAATCTTTGCCTGGAATAGATAATTCTCACTTTGTTTGTAAAGATAGCATTCAACCAATGCATTGCTTTAAGAATACAGACATATGTTAGCATTAAGTACACATGATGTCACTTGTAGCTACCAGCTAATGAGCAAACCATCTGTTTTTATGGCAGAGCAGATTGTGGATGAATTATGTCGGTAAAATATCCATATTTTTGTGGTTTTACTTCATAGCTGTTAAACTCATCAAAGCATTTCAGCCTATGAGATGAATCCCACCATTCTTAGCAAAAGCTGAAGTAATTCTTCTCACCAAATTTCAAAGCAATCTGTCCAGATTCCCAGTCTGTCTAAACAGATGTTCCGAGCATCTACTGCTTTCTGCTTCTTTTCTAGCCATGTGCCATTTTTCACAATGAATGACATGACATCATCATACTGCACATTCCCTCACTTCCATCACTGAATGCTGGCAATTCAAGGGGGTGGAAACGCACAGCACTGTGATCTCATTTTATTTGTTGTATGAACCTAAATATCACCAGGAATGGATGGAAAGAGACATGACAGTAAAAGCAACGTTGGTTCTTTCTACTCTTGTTAAAAACAAATGTTTGCCTTCAGCTGTAGATGTTCTTTGAGTTTTGTCAGCCCTTCAGGTCATCTGACACCATGGAATAATTTTCAAGAAAACAAACAGAAGCTGGTAAGACAAACAGATACACACATTTTTTAAAAATCTGCTAGAGTTGGCTTATGTAGGCATAAATACTCTGAAGAGTGCTAAAACTAAAGTCGAATATCCAGATCTGGACTTGATTCAAATAGCAAAGTGTGGCTGCCTCTAATTATTAGTAGTGGGACTAAAGGTGGCAGAGCTCAAAATGTATATCTTATGGATTTCATTAAGGCCCCTACTGTTTCTCCCCTATTCTGCCACAACTCAGAGCCATGTACCACAAGCTAGTGTTGTGCAGTGGCTACAGTGTCAGATTAGGATCCAGGAGACCCTGGTTTGAATCCCCACGACTAGAGCATAATTGTATGTTCTGGCAAGTTAGCCTCCCAAGGTCCCATTTAATTAGGAGTGATTCCCTATACAGAACAACTAACCATACAAGACCTTATCTGATGAAAACAAAACAGAGCCTTAATCTAGAAACTCTTTTTTCCTGCTTTTTACAAGGTCTAACCAGAATAAGTGAAAGCCTCCTGGACCTGTATCACTTCCCCCATGACCTGAGTAGACTCTGGGACTGATGGAGAACCAAGGAACTGGAGGTGAGCACTTTCAGGGTGACTGATCATGATATCATTTAAACTGAATTATTTTTCTTTCTAACCTGCCCAAATCATTTTCATTGAACTATCCACTTTCATCCCATGATCCTTTTCCTTTTCCACCTCTTCAGATCCTATCACTATATGTTTAGAATTAGTATAGAGATATGGATTCAGATATTTCTGATCTGAAAACATAGCCAAAATTCCCTATTTTGTTTCAGGTATTTCCAGTCTGAAATTCAACAAGGAACTTCGGATACTGTCTTGAATTATAAATATCAGAATGCACATCCCTAGTAAGAATTTCTTGCTATCCTGTGCTTATTACACTGACTTACCCTAAAGTGCATTAAACATGTTGCAGCTCATTCACGCAGATTTTCTCTCTAAACAGTATATTTTGGTTTTCATCAGGCTAAATGTCATCATCAAACCCAGCCACTCCATTGTTTACCCCTGATTTCAAAGTATTTATGAACAAATTAATACCAGTGATTCTGGCAGAGTTTTGGAAGACCATATTCACTTTAGAATTATTGAACCCACATACAGGAACCATCTGAGCAAAGTTGACACAATGGAAAAAGCTGACTGGCCTTTTTCATGAAGTTCCTTTATTTAAATACCACAGCAATTTGGATCTCATCACGTAGAAGTGATTCTGAATGAGTAGGTTCACAGACTGATGAAATCTGACTAAGATATTATCTGTCCCATAGTACCTTGTACCCAAGACCCAATGGAACTTTTTCCCCCTGCCTTTTGTATTACCAATACAAGGTTGACATAACTCCCTTGTTTGTCTTTTCTTTTGCTTGGCTGTCGTTCTTTGGTCTACCAATGTTTCTGACACCACCTTGAGGTATCCACCTATTCACCTCCAGTGATTACTGTTGTGTTATTGATAGTAAAGATGTACTGCTCTGCAGGGATACAGTCACATACAGTTAGAAGAACATAGAGGAGGAATAAATGCTCAGTTTATAGTTGACTCAGCAGTATATATTTTTAAAAAGACATGACAAAAGCAAATTGGGTTTAGCTTGCCTGAAGATGCTTCTTTCCACTTACATAACAGGGTTATACTTCTATAAAGCATATTTTGCAGACCACTGAACCATGCAATAAAGAGTAAGTGAATTTCTTCCTGAATAATTGCCAAAATAAGAGCAACTTATATTTAATATTTCACCATTCCTTCTGTCCAAGCTTATGCATGGAGTTTTGAACTACCTGCTATATCTTTTGGATTCTTAATGAAAGAATTCAGAATGACTGATTTGACCAGAAGTTGTGATAGAACTAAAATAATGTAACTGAGCTTTCAGATTTGATTTAATAGCTGGTAGTGTAATTGTGAATGACAATGTAATTGTCAGGATATTCTTAATACAATGAGCTGTTTAACTAGAACTTCACATTGTAGTGATCTGAGTTGTCTTGGCTGGTCTCCTAAGAAGGATGGGAAAATATATAGAATTATTTGCAAATTTGAAATGGGAATCACTTTGGAATATAATGTGTCAGTATCAGACTGCAAAAGATGGGATTAATACTAGTGAATGTCTAGGGTGGAGGTTCCTTTGTGTGGCACAAGATAAACAAAAAAGTCTTTAAAAGAACACTCCCCAAGTCACCCCTTTTTTTTTTTTAAGATATCAATATTGGTAACTACCTCTTAAGAAGGAAGGCAAAAGAATCCATCCACTTTTCAGAAAGGAGAGTTGGGGGATTTGAAAAAAAAATTGAAGGGCAGGCCTTGCTTAATACAGAGACAAGTGGATTAAAAAGAACTAATGCCAAAGAAAAAACTATCGACTGTGTAGGCTCTTTTGATTTTCTAACTTTTAGGAATCATTTGCACATATTTTCTTTGAATTCAAATACAAAGAAATGAATTTTAGAGTTGTTTCTATATAGGTGGAAATCTACATGTTTGTTGCACCTTGGCCATGTCCAGTGTGGCTAATGTTAAATGAGCATCTGAGCATGGAGATACAGTACCCGGGAGACCAGTATAAAGCCATTTTTTTTTGCAGGTGCATGTACCATACTTTAATGAATGATGGATGAACTCCCTTCACTTAACTTTGATTTCTCTTTTTTGCATTAGGGGATTCTTACTTATTCTTTACCTACCATTCCACTGCGTTTTTCAGTTCCTTGGGAAAACACCTGTAGACAGGGAGAGATTTATCATCTCCCAAGGGGGACCTCCTATCATCTTGTTGCTCCATTTGAGCAACCAAGGACAGGGATTCAATGGACAGGACGTTGATCTCACCCAAGTTAGAAACCTATCCACATTGGTCAGAGAGAGCCATTTCAAGGCATCAAATGAGCCCTCTCAAGGTGGCCAAGAGGGCTCCAGTTCCCTTTCTATAATCAAGCATTGAAGGTAGGTCATAGTGGAGTGTCAAGACTTTGCAAAATAGCTTGCAAAAGCCTCACAGCTCATTTCCGATTGACTATTACTTGGATGCCCTTCCTCAAAGGTGGTAAGAGACTAAATTACCCTAAATAGTTACGCTGGGAGTGAGCTTGTGGACATGATACTTTTACTGCCATCTCATAGGCTCTCATAAGCATCCTATAGGATGTTCTTGAAGTCTCATTGTGTACCAAGGAGCTCACTTGGGACAGAGGCAGAGATGCCATGGGGGAGTGATTTCATCAATGGCAGCCAGAATTCGGCTATGCCAGTCCTTGACCAGCTCATCTAATGAGTTACCAGGAGGTATCAGGTCCTGCAGGGCAACCTACACTCTACCTACACTGATGTTGGGTGGGTAATTTACTATTTTTAATGTAAACTTTAAAAGATGGTTGGGTTTCTGGCAGTTCCCCATCATGACTGATTACTATGGAGTGGATTAAGGTGGGTAGCTGTGTTTATCTGAAATAGCAGAACAAAAGGTCCAAAGGTGCCTTTAAGACCAACAAAGTTTTATTTAAGGTGTGAGCTTTTGTGTGCTCACACAGTTCCTCAGACAATGGAGCAAGAATCACTGATGGTAACATTTTTCTTATTCCCCCTATGTGTTTGTGAATGATTTTTGAACCTAAAGGACTGAATTTGTTATTCCAGCAAGGAACTATGCAATCTTCATTACCATGCTGCACATTTGTTGTGATGCTGTTTACTAATTTACTACTAATTTATTCTTTCCTTACATCTGTACTCTTATGATTCTTGTTCCATTGCCTGAGGAAGTGTGCATGCACATGAAAGTTCAAAGGTGCCTTTGGACTCAAATTTTGTTCTACTGCGGAGTCGGATCAGGACAGGAAAGCAATAGGCCAATATGAAGGTAAGAGTGCTAATACAAGTGCTATTACAAGATAATTCAAACTTTTATTAAACAAACATATTAAAATGTGAAACTATTGTTTTTCAACATATCCTCCACCTAGTCTAGGTCTACACATTTCTGATTCTGGTGTTTCCATCTTTCTAACCTCTCCCCAAAGAATTCTGTGGGCTTTGATTTACACCATGTCAAAGTGGCAGGTTTAGCATCCCCAAGGGACTCAGGCCATGTTCCTTTTAAGTGTTCCTTGAGTTTTGAGAACAACAACAAAAATCTGAAAAGGTGAGATCAGTGCTGTAGGGTGCATGGGGTAAGGTTTCCCAATGAAATACTCATAGTACAGCCCATGCTACCGTTGAAGAATTCTTGATGCAACTTTCCTGGCCTTCTCACCAATGTAATTTTGAACATTTTAAGGAACCCTAACAAGAAGGCACTGGCAAACCACCCTGTATTGAGTCTGCCATGAAAACGCTAGAGGGCGTCACCCCAAGGGTCAGACATGACCCGGTGCTTGAACAGGGGATATCTTTACCTTTACTTTTAACAAGACTAAATATATTACTGAGTGAACTTATCTGCAGCTATCCACTGATTGCAGAGACATGTTCAAAAACAAGTTCTATTTGGGAGAAATCCATGCACGTATGAACTAGAGCCCTAGCAGCAATACTTTTTGGTTTACCCTTGTATGTTGATACACATGAATATGACCCCATCAGCACTCATACACCAATGCTATGGGATAGGAAGGAAGCCTCAGAAAACAGATGAGATTTTTTTTCTGACCTTCCGCAGAAAAAGCTTATAAATACTGAGCCAATATTGAATTAATCTGCAGAGTGTTTGCCCACTACTAAAATTGCTAATACTGTGCAAATACTCATCGTTTCTTGACTCTATTCTGTGCCATTTGCCTTCTCTAACTGCTCTTCTTCCTTCTGTTCATAGCTTCTTCTTCTCCCTCTTACCAGGCTTGATCCTATCCAATCATGACTCATCTAGTTAACATGCTGAAATGCAATACACCCAATGAAATCCAGCCATGTGATAGTGTTGCTGAAGGTAGAGAGTACAGCTGAGAGTGATGACAATTTCAATTAATGAATTCTGATTTTTCCTCCCAAAAAGAGAGATATCTAACATTGCATTTAGCATACAGGGTCTGCCCTATCTGTAAGAAGCACAGCATTGTTTCTGGGACCAGAGACCCACATTCATATTCTTTTAAGCAGAAGGATTTTCTCCTTCCATGTATAAGTGTGTCTGAGGCACACATCTGAGGAGCTGGGGAGATGAAGATGCCAGTGTAGCTTCAGGTTCTCAAAAATAATAGCACATTATTTGCTATTCTCATATTCCTCCCAGTAAACAGAGTTCCAAAATATAAACACTCTATGGAAACATAGTAGGTATGGAACAATTTGATATATACTGCTGATTCCCATCCCCTGCTCATCTTTGTGGATAAACACAGCTCCTTAGACTTCAACTGTTTTCATCCACTTACCTTCTGGCTACTCTCAACATGTGTAAGCATACATCAGATCTCTGGCCTCAAGATCATGGCACTCAGCATTGTTTAACACTCAGCACAGGAGAGTTTAGGGATGCCTTTTTTCTTGATCAACTCTCCTGTGGCATATTGTTACTTCAGTCACATCTCTTCAAGGTTGAATTTCTTTTGTGTTGCCTTTGAAACATGGCAAGGACCTTTAATATTAATAAACATTGTAGCCATGGTATTTGGAATATATATATAATGCACACACTTTCCATTTCAATATATATATTCCTGCTCATGCATATTCCTACCCATGAGGAATACTGATTGTCTTGATTTAAATAATACAAGTTTCCTTGTAACATTTAATTAATTTTCTGTTTTCCCAAAGGGTGTTTCCCTTCCCTTTAGTAATGCAACTGGAACAACCTCACAATAGCCATACACAGAGATGCACTATGTTTCTCTCTCCAAGAATGCAAACTGGGAACACTTGACTTATGCTTATGTGTACTTTTTTGTCTCACTTTTGTTAGTACTACCCATTGATCCTGCTGGATCCAGATCTAAAGAGGAATCTCACTTTCTCCAGCATCTAGTTGCTATCACAGAGGCCATTGGAGGGAGAACAGAAAGTAGCCATGTCTGCCTCCATCATTAATGTACCCAGATCCAGCTGTACACAGCAGGTTTTGTTTAAAAGCAGGGAAGGTTATCGAAAAACACTGATTTGTATAAGAACTTTAAAAATTCAGTGGACATGCAAGGAACCCTCACTTGAATATAGAAGTTGGTTTACCACCCTGCTAATTGAAAAATGATCTAAAACATAGTTTATTTATATAGGGAAAGTTCAGAGCCTATATGTGTGTGTGTAGATAGATAGCTAGACAGACAGACAGACAGAGATGATAGATATAGATAGATGATAGATAGATAGTCTCTGAACTATCCCTTGCTGCTAGAACTAATATAAGGATTTTTTTTTTGGCCTAGAAATCCCTGCCTCTAAACCTTCTAAAAAGTTTTGATGGGAAGAAAACATTATCACATATCTAATCTGACCATGCATTTGAGTTTCATTTGCTATTTTAATCACTGAATTGTTTTGAATTTTAATGTAAGTAATGCTGGAAACCATTAGTGGGAAAAACAGAGAATATATGTTTTAAATAAATTAATAGGATCCTTACATGTTTTCTGCTTGATCTTTCCTGATTTCCCTCCTTTTTGCTGTCTCTTTTCCATGTGTTTTTGTCCACATGCATCTCATGACTCCCAAACTAGCCATCCTAGCAGTCCATCCTGTGACTTCAGAATCCTGTGGTAGGGAGATAATCCAGCATTGCCCTTCCAGTATCTGCTGCTTCCTCTCTACCTTGATCTGGCATTCCCATGGCCCATTTTTGCTGTGGGGCAGTGGAGAGGAGACAGCTGCTTCCTCAGTGACAGCATTCTATCATTTCTGGCCCAGCCAGGTCACAATCATTCCACGGAGCCATAATTCAACTGCAATAGCTGTTGTGTGTCTCACCACATTTACTTCACTGATTTTTAGACACCTGGTGAAAACATTTCTCTTTATCTAGACTCGTAGCTCATTTTTCACCTCATGGGGTAGATTTTTTAAAATCTTTCAACCCAGATTTCTATGGCTAGGCTTTTTCTTTCTTTCTTTCTTTCTTTCTTTCTTTCTTTCTTTCTTTCTTTCTTTCTTTCTTTCTTTCTTTCTTTCTTTCTTTCTTTCTTTCTTTCTTTCTTTCTTTCTTTCTTTCTTTCTTTCTTTCTTTCTTTCTTCCTTCCTTCCTTTCTTCCTTCCTTCCTTCCTTCCTTCCTTCCTTCCTTCTTTCCTTCAAGCTTCAGGTTTCCTGATAGTATTTTTTTACCACTGAGTATTATATTATATGGAATTTTCTAAACTGTTGTTTATTGCTCCAGTTGCTTAAATCATTTGCACTCACATGTTTATTTCAAAACATCTTGGTCTTTCAAGATTGGGACCCCTTCACAGGCAAACATTTGTGCTGTCTCCCAGCATAAAGCCCTCAATTTAAAAAAAATTTAAAATGGTATTTGATGCTTAATGTAAGGCCAGGAGTGCTATTATGTGTAGGAATGTTCTCCTAGTTTGGTGAAATTATAGAAACTCCAATTCAGAGATAAACACAAAAGCTACACAATTTGGATGCCTCTTCTTGCCTCTTTTCAAACTCCTGCACCTCAAATCAATGGAGAATAACAATTTAGTTCACATGAACAGTTGTGCTTGGTCTTTTCACTGCCTGCAGCTCAGAAAAAAGAAAACACTTTGAGTTTATCATCCAGTTGAATAAACAAAAGGAAGCAATGCTGTCAATCCCAGACAAAGAGCCCTTAGGTCAAGAGACAACAAAAGGCCAAGAATATACTTAAAGCCTTTACACAGTTGCACAGTTGCTCCCCTTAAACTACAGATGAAAGTCTTTTTCAGAGCACACTGTAATTCCCTCTTCATTGGCTCTTAGAGAACTCTGCTTTTGCCGACTGAGGCACCATTTTCATGTTGGCCCTTTTAGATCTGTCAAGCTCATTACTACAAGCAGCCAATCATGTCAGCAGAACTGAGAGACGGGTGACTGATTTCCATTTGCCTGACCTCAAGCATAAATTGCCTTTTTTTTTACCTGCTATAAAATGCACAAGTGAGACAAATTTTAATCCCAAACACAAACTGGAGCCTGGGAACTGTCCTATTTTGCCTCCGCAACAGCAGTCGGTCAAAAGAGCAAGATCAGAGAGCTGTCCAGCAGAGAATGGGAGAACTTCAATTGGGAAGGGCAAGGGAGCTGCCCATAAAATGACTGGGGGCTATTATGCATGTACATGTTTTCACTGAGGTCAGCATGCTGACCCTTTTAAATCATCATTTTTTAAATGGATGAGTTTATGCCTGTGCTCTGATGCTGCATTGTTTTGTTCTGCATACGATTACGCATTTGCAAGATTTATGATGACAAATCCTTAAGTGGGGGGGGGCACTTCCTCTGTTGTGCAAGACATTATTTGGCAGGCCATGGGCAGCTGCAGTGTCACCTGACCACCACTTTGTCACATGCTGGTGGCAGGGCCTCATGGGAATTGTAGTTCATGGACATGGAAACA
Source organism: Paroedura picta (assembly GCF_049243985.1). Lineage (NCBI taxonomy): Eukaryota > Metazoa > Chordata > Lepidosauria > Squamata > Gekkonidae > Paroedura > Paroedura picta. The sequence goes on from NC_135370.1 coordinate 69,477,849, forward strand.
TCAACAAGAAATTCCCATGGGGACAAAGCCTTTTGAACGCCAACACTATAACCTTTCCTCCTCAGAGGTATGCTGCTCCTCATAGAGAGTGTATTGAATGTTTGCAAATGCCTCTGAGGTAATGAACAATTACATTTATGCTGGTATAATGTTGTAATAGCAGATGTGGGAGAGTCTGTGCTGAACAAGGGGTGCCTCGAACTCCTATTGGTAGATGAGGGTCTAGGGGTTGTCTGTTCCCCCATTGGTGTACAGTGGCACAGGGGAGGAGACCAAAAACAAGCTAACATTTATGTATGTCAATAAAGGTGTTTTCAGCACCATCATAAAAAAAAAGTCATAGTAAAGCTAGATTCAAATACTATGCTAAAAGATGCAGTCACCACTATGAGTGGGGAGGACAGTGCATAATCAAAAATACTGCGCTGAGTTTTCCATGCCGAAAATGGTATTACATGCAGAATTTTAAAAATTATTTTTTCAAGACTTTTTGCGATGTTTTCTGCCATGTATGATAGCCCCAGGTCTTAAGTGCTAAGCAGTTTGGAGGTGGTATCAGCTGTTTTAGCCCCAACATGTCCAGCCTTCCTGGTCCATTAGTGGGGGCCTTATTACTTGAAGGCCACAGCCACCTGGACCAAGGATGAACTAAGTCTGCAACTGGCTCAACTCCTTCTTCCAAGATTGTTCCCATTAACTCAGCTCAGGAAAATGAAATCTCCTGACAGGAATTTAGCATATACAAGTGGGAAGGAACCCATGATTATGTTTGATTAGATCGGTCCTTAACTGTCATTTTAAATTCTGTTTTTATTCATTTTTATGACTTCTGTTTTATTCATATTGTAAACTGTAATGAGCTCCATAAGGAAGGCAACTAATAAATGCTTTAAATAAATTAACAAACAAATAAAATAAGGGGAAGGCCAAATCCCACTTCCTCTTCCTACATTGCTAACAATTCTGGCTCCCATTATTCTCCTCAATCCACTTTTGATTAGGGTTTTTTTTTTTGCTCCCTTTCCATCTCACTATAGGCCATCCTTTACTGCAGCTGACCATGGCCTGCCACTGGCTGCCACTGTTATTACTACCATTTCCCCTGCCCATACACACTCCCTTGCTGCTCCACAGGTATACCCTCTTCCCTTTTCTCATTTTGCACAGGTACCATGACCCCAGGAATGATCTTCCCAAGGGTCAGAAAATATTTGAAATGGAGAGGAACATGGGCAAATTCCATTTGCCTTCTGTGCATGCATGAGTGAATCCAAACCAATATTTACAGATGTCAAAGGGATACAAATACCAATGTACATACCACATCAACAAGTCCAAGAAAACTGGCATTCGAAGTTGGGCTTATGTTCTATTGGTGGTATGCTGTTGAGCAATGACTGTATATTATGTTTACCCAAGAAGGCAGACAGGAAGGTGGCTGCAAAAACAAAAACACAGTATGTCGATCACTCTCTTCCTGACATATATACTAACCAGTGGGCCAATGTAGATATTTCTAATAATTAAATCTAAGCATCTGTACTCTTGGAATACTTGATGAGATTGCTGGGCCCACAAAAGCTGATTGAAATGCAAGGAGAAATCTCCCACAGTCCTTGACTCCTCATCATAAAAAGTCCAAGGAATCTGCAGACATATGATATACAGTGGCACAAAATCAAAGTCATTTGTACTTCAGAGAGGATCTGAAAAAGGCATTGTCTAGCATGCACTTATTTTAGCCTTAGGGCTTTCTATTGAAGGGAGGAAGCCGTTACCCTTCCTGGTGTTTTCTCTGTCAACGTGGATGCTCTGTAGTTGCACTCTGCTTTTTCCTATCTTGCACTCTACAGTATAATTGACTTGACACCAGTTTCAAGGCTGAAATACAGATGGAGTCTTTTTGTGTTCATTCATGTATATTAACTTCCACCAGAACATCTGCATTTTTGTCCATATTAAAAGATAGCCAGCAGTATAAATTTGCATGTTGGAAAATTAGTATTGCAATTTACTAAACAATTGACATTTGCCAAGTCCCAAGGATCCACCTCCAGATGCAAGGGTCCTTCAAGATAAGAATGTATTAGAAAAGTTCACTGGATTGACTTTCATGGATGCAAAAAAAGACAGAGAGAACCTTGAAGAAAAGTTTTAGATATTTGTTGATTTACTCCCACAGGAGAGCCAAAAGGAAATGCCTTCTGATCAGAAATCACTCCCCCCCAGCCAGCAAGGGAAATCAGCATGGACTGATCCCTATTTGAGCCCCTAATTCTATGCAACAAAGTGTGTTTAAAGCCAAATTAGAACCTTTATTAATATTAACCTCTGTAGGTTCAAGAAGTCATTGTTCTCGTGCCACTCCCAGGTACAAAGAACCACAGGGCAGGCAGAAGCCCTGTCATGGAGGCAGCAGGAAACATCTTTTCCCTTCAGAGGCCACCTTTGACTGTAAAGGAGGACTCTTCCCAAGCCTACCCATGTGTTAGGGCATATTGGTGAGTACAGGCATTAACATGTAATGTTCACAGTCCCAAAATGTGTGACTGCACAAAAATTCAGAGATAACACTAGTGAAATTTGATAGTCACCTAAGTGTTATTGTCAACATTTACTACCGTATGTGCAAAACCCAAAAAGCATCTCTCAATAGTCACTATTCAGTTGTTGTTGTTGATCAGCTGGGCTCTGTAAAATTGGGAGAGGCAGAGGATTCTGCAAAGAAGAATGGGCAGGTGAAGGAGGTCCCAGCTCATAGCCAGTTACAGATAGGAAGCTACTTCTGGCCTGCCCAATAAAGATCCACAGTCTGATAGCAGCAGCCCAGTTGCTCATCCCCATAGCTCAGAATCAGGCCGTATTTCACTATCCATCTCACCTCCTCCATCTCTGGAAGTGTTGTAATGTAGACCATCATGAGATACTGGAAAGAAGGTGGAGTGGGTGACTAGCAGTCCAGAGACACCTGGATCTAGAAAGCAAGGAGGGATGCATACACCCCTGTATGCAAGACAACCTAGATGCTATTACAAAGGTGTGCCTGGGTTCCCTCCTGCATGAATGTAGGCCTGAAGCACGCATGGAAGCAACATGTAACTTGATCACTGTGCCGATGTGCAATGATTGTGACACCAATCTTTCCATATCCTGGCCCTTCCTCCCAGCAACAAAAATGCAGAACATATTTAGAGATACCTGTCCGTGGTTTGGGATAACAGCACCCAGGGGGTATGATGGTCCCTGGGGATATCACAAGGGTTCTGAGCCTGGAATGGTAGCACTGGGAATGGAATCAATAGTCAGGAACTAGGAATCATTTTGTATCTCTCCATAGTGACATGCCAGAGAGGTCTGCAACAGAAACCACTTTTACTTTGTGAAAGGAAACAGGCTGTGACAAGGAAGGGTGACAAATGCAGAGTTTTCCATGGAAAGTAATATCATTGTCTGCCAGTCTCTGAAACAGGAAAAAGCAGAAATCCCCCCCCTCTCCATGGCCAGGTGGAGCTTTCCTGCTGAAGAAGAAGAAGAAGAGTTTGTTTTTAGACCCTGCTTTCACTATCTGAAGGAGTCTCAAAGCAGCTTACAATCATCTTCCCTTTCTTTCCCCACAACAGGCTCCCTTCAAAGTAGGTGGGCCTAACACAGAATTATTCTGTTAAACAGCACTATCAAGGTTGTAACTATCTCAAAGTCACCCAGCTGGCTGCATATTGATGAACAGGGAATCAAATCCCTTTTGCCAGATTAGAAGCTGCTGCTCTTAATCACTACACCAAGTTGGCTTTAGCCACTGCTTGGTCACCATTTTAGGAAACCAGTGGAGAGATCTGTGCTGAGAGGCATCTAAGGTTGTAAAATTGAGCCCCTTGGTCCAATTCACTTAAAATTTGTGTGTGCGTATGTGGGGAGTGTGTGTTGTGTATGAGTATGTGTTGTGCAAATCCAGTAGCATTATCTTTATACACAATGCCCTTGGACATCATATCCATTCCCCATTGAAGACAATGGTCCCTGACTCTGAAATGACACCCTCTTGTCCATGGGTGAAACCAATGAGAGGGAATGGCTGGAAACCGAGCACAAATGGCATAATGCTGTGAAGTCAGTAGTGAGTGGAGGCTGTCATAGTGACTCAGGAGGCAGCTACTGGACCCAAGAGCAGCTGGTGTCTGTCTCTAGAGCCATAGAGAGATGACAGGCATGCTTGCAGACCTCCTGGCCCCACTTCTTTTGTCTCCACTCCACCAGCAGTAGGGGAAGGCTCAGCACATCAGTCCTGGTGCCAGGATTCATCCCTTCCAGTGACTAAAAAGTACCTGTCACTGGCCCCATGTTCCTTTTGCTCTCTGCTTACCACTGTCCAGAGTATTGCCCTCAGAGCTTTACATGGAACTTACTCCTGGGTGGACTTGCTTGGGATCACTTCTAGTGCATGGGGGGTGGGTGTCCCATCCCCTTTTTCTTTGGGGCTCCTGCCTCTGATCTCTATGGCAGCAGTTTATGCCTTCAAATGGGCAGGATGTGTGCTATGTGCTGCGGGCATGGCCCAGTGATGCACAGCCACATGCTTTTCCTTCGCTAGTGTTCTTATCCCCCTGGGGCCAGGTCCCTGTGGCTGCTGCCCTGAGATTGATTGGTTCCTCCTGTCTGCCACAGCTATACTGTAATGCCCCATGCTGGCTTGTGGATGTGATGGCGTGGTTGCTGGAGATGCTGATGTGCTGGCCGCTCATATGGCCTCACTGCAAGGATGTTTGCTCAGTCCCCAGACTTTGCAGAGTCCCTTTAGGGTATGCACTAGCCATGCCATGCTTACATTGGCCTCCACCTCAGTTTCCCTCAGGATAGCACTGTGAATTTCAACTGTGCAGACAGTTACAAAGTCAGGGAAGAGAGAGACTCTGCGGTGACAGAGTGAGGGGAAAAATGGGGATAGCAAGGTTATAAATACAAACAAATGCAATTACCTGTTTTATGAGAATAACTGTGCACAGAAAGCCAGGCTACCTGGTTGAAATCATATTCTTACTGAGGGGCTGTAGAAAACAATGCGCACAGAAATGTTTCAGAGCAGCAATATTGTCAATGGATGGTGTCAGTTTACAGCAAGCCAAATATTACATACCAATTGAGGTGAAGAAGACTGCATTAAGGACAGCCACCCCCAGATGTAAGCTGCTCGTCAATAAACATGTCCGATTATCAAGGCAATCAAATTACATAGGGAGCCGACAATGAGATGATTGAAGGGCTTTAGGAAAGCAAGCTCCACTCGCTTTGAAATTAGCAGATTTGCTGCTTTCTAATTGGCAGGGTTGCTGCCTGCATAAACATAGCAACAGCCAACGTCTGTTGGCTTTGAGTTAATTAGCCATAAGTTCTCTTTTCTGGAACAAGAGCTCTCTGCTGTGAGCTTTCCCAGTTGAAGCACTGATGTGTGACTGGAGCTTAGGTGGTGAGGCACTGGAAGCCAAGCCTACATAAAGCTCTCTGTTTTGTTTCCCATTCCTCGATGGAAGGCTAGTCTTTAGGGGTTCAGTGATGTGTTGCATCCAGAGCTCCATTTTGGAAAAGGCTCAAAATTCTAGCTCACACTCAAGACATGCTAGTTGTTGTTGCTGTTGTTTTTTTTTGGGGGGGGGACAACAAAAAGCATCTTTTTGTTTGTTGGGGATGGACATCAAAGGGGACATCAGCTGGGGACGGACATCAGAGTAACAGAGAGGGTGATCACAGATGAAAACAACACTCATTTTACCACACATCAGCCATTACTGCAGGTCTGGGTTGTTGCAAATTTCATGCTTTGTCTGACTGATGCTAAGATGTGAGCCAAACAATGGATCTGTTCCAGTCAGCACCTAGCTACTCAAATGCCCACTGAACTGGTATGTTTGTTCCAAAAGTGTGCATGTATAAAAGTGCTACTGATGCGACCTGATTGGCAGCCACACTAATAAACAACACTAAATACTACTTAGAGGAACACCAAAAGGTGAGATTTTTTAAACTAAAGAACAACATTTATGATTGATTTATATGATGATTTGTGACTGATTTAACTGTTTAAATATCTGCCTGCTCAACAGAGCAGCAACAAAGCAAGGAGAAGCGACTCAGGGCGCTTTCACACATGCCAAGTAATGCTGTTTCGATCCACTTCAGCAACTGTTTGCAAATGGATCTGGCCGTTTCACACATTAATAACTAGTTACAATGTGTACTGAAAATGGAATCAAAGTGTGGTGTTTAGTGTGTGTGAAAGTGCCTTCAATCAGGCTGCCTGTCAGAGATTGCACATGCGCGTATTACACGGTTAGGAAGGAATATGGGTTGAAGCTACCACTGAATTGACAAATGGATCAATGGTCTCTTGAGAAATTGACTCCCTATTCACAACTGGCAAACAGGATGTAAATCAAACTGACAGTTGTTCAGGCTCTCTGAGATCCAAGTTTTGACAGGCTTTTGCTCAAGACATCATTTGGTGTGTCCCCATAGGCATTTAGTGGATCCCTTATCACTTCCACACCTGACAGAGGTCAAGGGGCAGTAGACATTTCTAGAAATGCAAGAGGATTAAGGCATTCCCTTCCCTCAGGACTGCCCTATCTCCAATGGCAGTTCCTCTTTTTTCCCTCTAACAGATATAAGCAGAAGGTTGGGACAATATGAAATATGTGGCTAGGCAGCAGGTATTCACTTACTTTCCCTCCTGCTTGAATGGCCATGGTTTCTAAAAGTCTAGCAATGAGAACTGAGAGGCAGCGGTGGCAGCGGTGAGGAGTTGTAATGGAAGGAAAATTATGAAGCTGGAGGCCAGTGGCACTTTTAAGACCAACAAAGTTAAATTCTGGGTATAAGCTTCCATGTGCAGGCACACTTCATCAGGTATTATGAAACAGGAAGCCAACTCCTAAAAGGGGAAGTCTTCTTGTCCCCAATGCCCACATGGAGAGGGCAGAAGGGTGAGAGGCAGAAGCTGCTGCCTCTTTTATCTTAGCCACTTGCTTTCCTGCTTTGCCCAGGGAGTGTCCACCAGTTAGGATAAATAACTGCAGCCTTTCCTTTCTCTGGAGGTTGCACTCCATCTGAGCACCAGTGGAGCTTCTTGCTTCTGGTTGCTTTTGCTGCTTGGGCAAACTGATGGATTAGTGCTCTGTGGTCACCATCAGCAGCAGCTTTTACTTGCTCTTTTAGTTTCATCAGGTGGTGTAGCCCTGAGGACCTGATCTTCGTGGAGGGGCCTGATCTCACACCTTGAGAGGATAAATGGCAGTAGCTGCTGTGATTCTGCAGGAGGGGGCACCAAATCCTCCAAATGTGATGTGGCACCTGACAAGGTCAAGTTCTCATGTTGGTCTGGACTGGTGGGTTAGACTGTACCCAAAAAGCTCCTAACATTTGGCAGACTGATATAAGTATCCAGCCTACTTTCAGATAGGGCCTGAAAGAGCTTTCCTGTGATCATTTGAGAACCAGCACAGTGTAGTGGTTAAGAGCAGCAGCTTCTAATCTGACAAACTGGGTTTGATTCCCACTCTGCCACACAGCCGCCTGGGTGACCTTGGGCTAATCAGAGTCCTGTTAGAGTAGTTCTCACAGAGAAATTATGTCATACTTCTCTCTCAGCCTCACCTGCCTCACAGGGTGTTTGTTGTGGGAAGAAGGGAAAGACAATTGTAAGCCACTTTGAGTTGCCTTTGGGTAGTGACAAGCGGGGTATAAAAAACAACGTTTCTTCTTTGTCTACTTGGAAGATGGGATATAGACTACTTGAAAGCTATTAAGAAAGTGAGGCTAGATAGAAAGCCCCTTTCATTTTCATTTAATAACAAAACTAAAAGAGCATCAGAATGATCTAGTAATCCTATTCGTTTTATGTTTCCTTGGTTTTAGTGGGAATCTCATTTATGGCTGCAGCTTCTTTGTTTCCCATCCATCACCCTAGGGACCTTTCCTGACCACCGTGGACTTGCAGTGTCTTGCTAAACTGGGCACCTAAAACAAAGCACATTTCCAGAACACTTTCTTCTATCTAACTGTTATGTTGCAAATAAGTTCCCTTTGGCACATGGTAGGATCCTTGAGCCTCTTGTGGCTGAGAGTGGTAAGGCAACTGTCTGAAAGCTCTGCCCATGAGGATGGGAGTTCAGTCCCAGCAGCCGGCTCAAGGTTGACTCAGCCTTCCATCCTTCCGAGGTCGGTAAAGTGAGTACCCAGCTTGCTGGGGGGTAAACGGTAATGACTGGGGAAGGCACTGGCAAACCACCCCATATTGTCTGCCATGAATACGCTGGAGGGCATCACCCCAAGGGTCAGACATGACTCGGTGCTTGCACAGGGGATACCTTTACCTTTACCTTTTTAGGATCCTTGAAACTTGTGTGCAAATTGGTTGGAAATCATTATAGCCAGAATTGTGTTTTGGCTTTAATAACTTACAGAACTGAAGCATCCTTTTATTCTTCTCCATCTGTCTGGAATTCAGAAGGGAAAATTCTATGAGTGAGGGGCCCAGTCCCTCAGATTTGCCTCCAAATTAGATAGAAAATGAAGGAGTTACTGCCAGAAATGTTGCCCATTGAAATGAATGGAAAATGAAAATGTATGTAAGCTAACAGTTAAAGTGAATTTTCAATGAGACAAACAAAATAAAAGCACAACCGCAATGTTTGTATAATAATCAGTAAAAGAAATGTTCTTGTGCTAAATTTCAAGGGGAATGTTTTTTGACTGACATTCCCCACAATACTTTACAGAGCCGGTGGTCTATCTATATATATAAAAATTGTTTGATAAGAGTATAAGGAATCAACCATTGAAGAAAAATTGTGAAAACGGAGTATATCTAGAAACCGTTTTGGTTGGTCCTTAAAAAATTATCAATATATAACATTTATTGTACCAATTGCCTTGGAAAGGTTCTGCTTTTCTCTGTTTAAATTTCAAGGACCTGCAAGTTTCTTTATATTTCCAAGAAACTCACAGAATTTTTAGCAATTTTTAGGGAATTTATACTTCTCTAGGATCAAGGGTCTACTGCCCTCTGGACTATGAAATCATAACTATCACTGCATACACCATAAGCTGCAAAGGGAGATTTACTGTCCCATTACCAGCCAGTAAGCTTCATATCCTAAACCTCAACAAACTCTAAACCTGCTTAGTCCTCTGTCAGAGGTATGTATCATGTTCTTTCTGCACCACAGAAATCCAAATCTGACAAGATTAACAGCCCAAGAGCAGAAGGTACAACAGGCATTGAGGGAATTTTCTGATTAGACTCTCTTAAGTGGATTATACTGCCCTGGCACAGTGCGAACAGTCTTAAACCCACAGCATGCCTGCATATATTTGTCAAGTTATTATGTGCACAGCCTTAAGAGGCAGCAGGTTTCCAATAACAGTCAATTTAAGCGGATGTTAGTTTTTAGCGAGTGTGTGTTCTGCACATAATAACTGTTTGCTGCACAGCCACATTATTCAAGAATAAATAAGTATGATCTAAACAAGGACATTAGCACAGCTTCATTTTCCATTTGTTGGGAAAATGAAGTGCGTCTGATTCTTATCTAATCAGTGATTTCATTAATGCCTTGCTATGGGAAAGCCAGATGCAACTCAAGCATCTTCTGCAAGCTGTAGTGATGCAGTCGAGTACACAATGGATAGTTTGCAACAGGACTATAAATAAACACACTCTCCACACACACGAGAGAGAGACAGAGAGACAGAGAGAGAGAGAGAGAGAGAGAAACCGAAAGATAATATGCATTGTTTACTCCAGAATGTGAGGAGGAGGAGGGAAGCACAAAACGCATGCTCTGGATTCCCCATGGAGAGGACATTAACCCTGTGTTCTGTGGGGTCTGTTGGTCTGAAACAATAGGACAAAGGAAGGCTCCTACCTTTGCTCTGTGGAGTGGTAGGATGCATGCCATGTTGTAAGGTGCATTGTTAAAACCAATGTTAATTTATGCAGTGGCACCAGCAAAGTTTTATCCAAGGTATAAGCATTTGTGTTATAGGAACAGTTATATAGCATTCACATTAAGATGGATAAGCTTAGACTTCTGAGATGGGAAAGGATTTTTTGCCTGCTTTGCTAGAGCTAATACCCACAACTCTTTGCTTACCTCGTTTTTCAGTCATTGCAACTGACATGCTTTTGTATACAAGCAGCATCAGTCCAATTAAGCAGTTTGTGGGATATTCAAGTTCTAAGGCATTCCCAAGAGCCCCTAAAGCAGCTTTGGTTTAGGTCTTATATACTGTACTTTGATTGAAAGCTGTGTATTTGGGGGGATAGAAAACATATCAGATACAATTGCAGTGAGGCTTGCCCCGTACTGGTATGTACCCTATCTTAGGCTGATGGAAGTTCTTCCTGTTTAAGGATTTTTTTTCTTTCAGGCTAGTGACTTTCTTCAGCTTGTTCTTCTGTTGATGTTAAAACCAAGGTTAATTTATGCAGAAATCTACTGTCACTAACATCTGACATTATCTGGGGGGGGGGCTTAGGATCAGACATCCTTTCTCCATAAAGTATTTATAGAATGAATGTGTGCCACTTTTTATTAACTCGATTTTGTGATCCTTAACACAGATCAGACACTCTCAAGTGCCTCCCCCCCCCCCCAGGTTTATGGCTGAAATCAATTACCATCTTTTCATACCCATGTGTTCACCTGAAAAAAATAAAATGGAATCCACACCTAGTCACATATTTTTATGATGAAAGTCAATATTTGGTAAATCTACCTATGCCCTACTGAAAGTCTTTATCACAGAACGTTCTTTTCCTTCAATGAGAACTGCTGTATTTCAGCACAAAATGCATGAAGATGATGGTTCAGGAACCACAATGACCATTTGGTTGAGCCAGCTTGGTGTAGTGGTTAGGAGTGCTGACTACTAATCTAGAGAGGTGGTTGGATTCCTTGTTTCTCCTCCACATGCAGTCAGCCGGGTGACCTTGGGCTCGCCACAGCACTGATAAAGCTGTTCTGACCGAGCAGTGATATCAGAGCTCTCTCAGCCTCACCTACTTCACAGGGTGTCTGTTGTGGGGAGAGGAATGGGAAGGCGACTGACTGTAAGCTGCTTTGAGCCTCCTTCGGGTAGAGAAAAGTGGCATATAAGAACCAACTCCACTCTAAATCCCTACTAACCCTGAGTCTGATAGTGTCAGATCTGCATATGAATTACAGTTTAGAGACTTCTTAAATGAAGCCTATTGCAATGGGGGTTTGATATGGTTACTTATAATTATCTCAACTGCAAACTGAGAAGAAACCCCTGTTTATGCTTTCATCTTTGTGTAAAAAAGAAGTAAGGTGTGCTGTTTGAGTTAGGTGAATATGAGGGCATTCCCACACCTGTTAAATGTAGCATCATGCCAGCTGATTGCAAGCTGAATATTCTGGTCCTTGTATATGACATTGCCTACATCCAGCTGACAGCTCATTACACCTTCCATTTTAAAGTGCTTCTTTAGGAATTGCAAAAAGTGGATTCACCACCCCAAAAAGGGCTAGCTACCAGAGAGCAACCAGCAGAAGGAAGGTATGGAGGCTCAAATCCACTAAAGTCACCTGCTTCATCTCACCCTTGCACCCGTGTTCCTCTGCGTTGTTCCCAGGGATGGGAAATTCTTTTTAAAAATGGCAACATGCCTGGAGCAACAAACAGGCAGACATACATGTAGGCAATGCCAGAAATAAAAGAATAGTTTATTCAACAAAGCATGTCTCTTGAAAGTTTTCTCCCCTGCCCCAAATCAGAAATAATATCAATTTTTAAAATTTTATCAAAGGACTTATCAAACGGGTGGCATCCAAAAAGCACTATGCATCTATGATTCCATGCATAGGCTTGCTAAAGAGAAGTGTGAATTAAAAAAAAATTAGCATGCACCATGAAGCCTTTAAACTGCATCAACATATGGAGAAAGGGGATTGGTTGCCTGAAATGATTGACAGGCGGAAGCATGATATGTATAAGGTATGTTGGTGTCTTCCACCTCTTCCAGCAGCAGATGAGGAGGGTAAGATGTGCAAAAAGAAGGTAGACAAAGGTGAGACAGCAAAAAGGTGAGGTGGGCCTGGGAGGCGTGATATAATTTAGCATTTCCTAATTCCTCAGGTATGATGCTATTTTTACTAATGTGCGGAAATTCCCTGAGTGTTACAAGGATGAATGGGAAGGCCTTGGATCTCAAAAGGACAGAAAAACATGCCTAAAGAGATGTTTATTTCAGGTCAAAAAGTCAAGATATTAATGTCTTCCTCTGTATAGGACAGTAGAGGGTTCCCCTAAGTAATCAAAGACAATTGAAGTGCATCTATTACAAGCCAGATGTAGATAGCCTCCAAATTGCATTCTAAAGAAAATTGGTCTGATTCAGTTGATAACACAAGCTAGTGGGTCTCTCATGCAGGTCACAAATTCCCTTTCTATTCAGCAAGACCTTCCAAAAAGAAGCTTGGAGAGATGCAAAACAGCTCATTAGCTCAACCAGGAAGAGATCTCCAAGCAGTCAAATGGAGATAAGATGCAAACATTACCTGCTGAGGTGAATCAGCTTGCTGAGCTACAGTTGCAGGTATGTCAAACTCAGGTGAAAAAGACTTCAGCGTATACATTTTTCCCAATTCCCTGAAATACTTAGAGCCATGCCTAAATTTAAACATAAGTGCTCTCACTGAATTCACTAGGGTGACTCAAATTAACAGGGTTGCCGTCTCTCACACATTAACCAAAGGTCATATTGCTCAGCTCATTTCATTATGGTCCCAGAGTACTACATGATGAAAACATGTCAATGTCTCTTTTCTTGCATAAATTTTGAGGCCTCGGAGTCATGAAATAAGGGCAGCATTGGCCTGCCTGGATACTACTGGATAGGAAAAGAGGTGATGTCTGTTGAAAACCAGTGCTCTAGGGCTGTGCATTGCTGTTGACTCAGGTGGATTATGCAGAATACATAATCCCAGGCTTAAACATTCATTATCTCCCAGTTAAAGGGCTGTCATTTAACTTTTAAAGTCCTAAATACTCCAACATCAACTATCTAATGTATCAGCCCACCTGTATTCAGAGTTGCTAGGTCCCAGCATCCCAAACCCTGAGCTTCATGGATCAGATCCTGGTAATGTCATGAGTTGGGAGACTGGTGAATAGCAATTCTAATGGAAGGTCTTCCTTACATTAGTAACAATTGTATCACATGGGATCTGAGAACTGTGTTCAAAATTACTAGGCAAGATATTGCGAGCTTAAATGGACTCCGGGGAATGGTAGAGAACAGGAAGGCCTGGAGGATCATTGTCCATGGGGTCGCGATGGGTCGGGCATGACTTTGCACCTAACAACAACAACAAGGCAAGATACAAAGTATAAGCTATTTACTGTGCAAATTTTTTATTAAATCACATCAACATTATGTTAAATGTAAAATGTAGTTTTATTGCCTCCCTTCTCCATTTACATATGCAGTATTTATCATAAACAGGCATTCATCAAAATCTTAAAAGAAGCCATCAACTGATTTTGTTAGGCCCCTTGGAAATTTGCTATCAAAAAGAAGCCATAAATATTGTGATAACAGCACGTATTCTTTAAGCTATATGAAAGGATGTAAAATTAAAGAGAATCCTGAGTTTTAGTTAGAAATCAGAGATCTTCAGGGATAATAGATCCCTTGATAGATAATTCTATCTTCTAAGCCCATTGGAGTGTTTGGAATGATGGATGCTGCTGAAGCAGCTGCCAGGAGACAGACAAAGATGTTTTCCAAGGGTCACTAAGAGGAGTGAGTGACATATTTTGGAAATCAAATTGGTGGATGAGTTGTCTCAGCTCCAAGCATAAACAAGAACTAAGCAGAATCCAGAAAATGAAGCAACCACTAGACTGAACCTTTCATGTATATTTCAGAATGAAACTCTAATGTCTACATGTCCCTAGTTTTTAATAATGTCTTTTTTTAAAAGACAATAATGGTTCCAGGTTTCCTGAATTGTAAAAAAAAAAAAAAGATTACATGTTACCGTTCCTGTAGTTAATTCAGTTTCTAATATGAATTTATATTCAAGTTATCATTACGCAAGTAGTCCAAATTAACAATCCTGAAATATTAGCAAATAAAATTTAGAGATCAATAATGGTCAGTTAGCTAAGATCCTGACTGATCCTCACCCTAGGTCCACACATTTAATCCCTGGGATCGTTGGTGTGGGGAATGCCTTGTATGAGAAACACTCCTAGATTAGCATAGCCATATGTTGATAGTCCAAGACTGATGAAGGTCTGAGTATACTGATGGAGCAATTTCTTTTAGGGCAACCTTGTTCGGTCCCAGTCATGCATGCCAAGCCTACTTTTTGCTCTGCAAAGCACACTTGCAGAGTTGAGGTCTTGTTAATAGACCTTGTGTTGCACAACATCAGTGTCAGAGCTGGTTTGCTTCCCACTGCCTCTCCCCTTCCATTTCTAAGGATGGGACAAAGGTTAGAAGAGGTCTCAGACCATTTTGTTGCCTGTTCCGTCTTCCAAAGTCATACCTTCCCTATCCCCTAATTTTTGGGGTCCCCAGCCCTCCCTTGGCCCAAACCTATTGCTGTTCATTACCACTGTCCCATGATTTCCTAACTCTGCTCTCTCTATTGCCTATAAACTCCAGCTTCTCCTACCCACCTCCGAGAATGCTTCTCCAGATAGCAGGCCATTGTAGGAGCCCATTTGGGACTGAATTGCATAAGGAAGCAAATCTGAGAACCAAATGCAGAGGTTGCAGCCAGTGCTGGGGCTTGTTTAAACAGCCCCAAGGCCTTGCAATCTTCACCCTTCTGATGGCATGCCGCCTGACATAGCAGGTTGTGGGAGAAGAAGCTGAACCCCACCTTGCTTCCAGCCTGAGGGTACCATGTAGCCAGGAAAGGTCTCCTTCCTGCTTCCCCTGCTCTGGACCACAAATTGAGGTGTAGGGTAAGTCTTGGCTGTGCTTGTCGTTATTTATGTTTCTATTATTGTGTAGCCTCTTATGATGAAAATGGTTATAAACAGAATGAGAAAATACTTCTTTCCTATAATCTGGGCACAACACCCCAACAGTTAAAACAGATGTCCTCTGCAGCCATGGATCTCATTACCCAAACTTGTAGGTCAATGAGTGAGACAAGGCCATTCTTTACAACATGGACAAGACATTTCAGACTGTGACAGACAGCTGTCTACAATGATTCTCCACACTTGTCATCCTGTCTCTCTAAACACTTTATATGCATTCACCTCTGTCATGTTGACTCATAATGATTTATGCATGATACCAAGGTGAGCCCAGGGTGTGACCTCACAGGAAATAGTTATTAAACATATGAAAAAGAAAAGTAGGATTCACTCAGGCTGTGGAAATGCCCACTTCTCATGCTCTGTCTTTTATAAAAGACAACACTGTCTTGATTACACAATGTTTAGTTCCTTTCTAGCACGTAAGTAGATTATCAATCCAGCTAAAATGTCAGTTTGAGCACATTTACTTCCCATGAACCAAACAACCTGACTTTATCAACAATTCCCAGACATTGTATTCAGTATATTACATCAAGTACTGAAAGTACTAAGGTGTTTTATTCCAATATGACCAAAAGTAACCTAAATACTTTGATTTAATTGGGTTGTGAACCACATGTAATAAAAAGGATGCCTTACATTGACTAAACATTGGTCCTTTTGCTTGTTTTAAGCATTTCTATCCTACCTTTCTTCATACTGGAGATAGAAATTGGCTTACCAGAAACACAAAATTATAATTTAGACAAATAACCCAAAACTTCCAACTTTCAACTCCTGGCTGTATCCATTGGATTAGCTCATGAAAGGCTACAGCCATGCGTACAGAGTCAAAGTCCAGAAACCTTTTGGCTCTTGCCCTTCAGTTCACACACCTACCCATGCACATCTAGCTCATTAGTGTCTCCTTTGAGTAAGAACAGTTCTCCAGTATGTCAGAGAAATATCTTTTCAAGAACCTATATCTGATATCCTTTAGACAGAGAATTTACCTTGGAGCCTTAGCATATACACCACTACTAATCTGTGGTCCATTCCCAACATGGTGAATATTTGAAATAGCTTGATATAGTCAGACCTTTTGTCAGCCTCTCTAATTGGCAATAGCTCTTCAGGATTTCAGGAAGAAAACAGTCTTTTCCCCATGGCAGCCATTGGTAAATCTTTAGTCTGAGATATTAGGACCGTTTCCTCATGAGGAATCTGGCCCTAGACAGCATCTTGTTGCTGGCAGGATTTAGAGCCATCTCCATATGACATCGCCTGCATCCCAAAGCTGTCCAGGGGCTGGCTCGCGTTTTGTCCGGATGCGAAAAGTATATTTGCCACTTTTTATCTCACATCCCATCAGTGAGCAACCAGGTGAGTGAGCCCATATGGAGGGGGAAAGGTGAAATAGTCTCTGTAGCATTGTCCTGCCCTCGCACCTGCCTTCCCCTCTCCATTGCCTGCTCTGATGAATGATTTTTTTTTAAAAAAAATGGTGCAGTCCGCATTGCAGCACCACCACAAAGCTATATTGTCAAAATAAAATAAATTCTGCAAAGTGGTCATGGTCTTTTTGGGATCAGGCAGGCAAAACACAACCCCCTTTATATTTTTTTGGAGGTGGGGAATGAGCTGGGAAAGGGGGGACAGGTGATGAAGCAGCCTTTTCCTAATCATCCAGGAGTCTGAGTGCTTTATTTTTAAGCCAACTGTTTACAAAAAATGTGTTTTGGGGCTCCAGTTACCATGTCCAGCCTTTTCAAAACTCAGACAGTCAAAACACAGACCCATTTCTGTTTTCTGGAGGTGGGGAATGAATGTAGAAGGGGGGGTTGAAGCATCCTTCTCTCGATCGTCCAGGTGTGCATGCTGCTTGTTTTAAAGCAGGGGTAGTCAAACTGCGGCCCTCCAGATGTCCATGGACTACAATTCCCAGGAGCCCCTGCCAGCGTTCGCTGGCAGGGGCTCCTGGGAATTATAGTCCATGGACATCTGGAGGGCCTCAGTTTGACTACCCCTGTTTTAAAGCCTTCCATTCATGCACAAGCACTCTGAGCTCCAGTTACCTATGTTAACCTCTCACAAATCTACCCAGACATAGAGTCCAAAACACCATGACTCCCAAAAGGAGGGGAATGCTGTATCATTCTGGCATTTCTCCATAGCAATGTGGAAGTTTTACTTTTGTATTAAAAATGCATCTGTGTGGCATTAGTGCATAGCAGTGCAGAAGTACCTTTAAAAAAAAATTCGGGGCTCAGGGATTGGGAAGAAAATTTCAATCCATTAGATATGATGAGGGCAGACATCCTCCTGTTTCTAAGGTAGCTGAGGTGTGAAATTTGGCCGATCTACTGGACAATCCTAGGTCTACCCCAGCAGTGTCCAATGGAGCCTCTAATGGGTCAAATAGTACCCCCAATGCTGTTTTAGATTGGAAAAACAGCAGGAGGGCAAGACTGAAGCTTCCCATCTCCATAGACTACAGATCCAATCTAAATCAAGTCTGTACTTCCCCAGAATTAATTTATTCCACAGACCTCATAATATATGTGCAGACATTGGAAAGAACTGGGGGGGAAACAAGTAATATAATTAGGATCACTCAGACACAGAAGAAGAAACTTAGGAAAAAAGGATTACATGTAAATGCAAGAGAATTACTTCCTAACATAAGTTTGCCTCTCTCTTTCAGCAATCTCCATCTGAGAATTAAAGATGCATGTTTCTACCCCTCAAGCGGTTAACCTCACATTTCCTTTACCCCATATTCCGGCCTCCTTCCAGTCTTATTGACATCCTAAAGGAGAGGCCTTGGCATGGTGATGCCACTGAGCTGAACATGTTTCTTCATCCTGCTTCTCAGATGAGATAGCCACAGCCTATATAATCAGGAAGTGTGAAAAGATCAACCCCCTTATACAGAAAATAAAGCAAGAATTTCCAAAACTAATTCTCTGAGGAAGAGAAGGAGAAGAATTTTGGAACTCAGAAGGGAAATAAGCAGTGATTAAATAAAGGGCAGCCAAAGAAGCAAAACAATAAAATACCAGAAAATACAGTTGCTTTGTAACTCTAAGCAAATCTCAGGAGAGAAACCCAGATGCTCCATTTCTCTGTGGCTTAAAAATGATGATCAGCAACTGGCTTGGTGCAGTTTTAAGACCACAACTGTTTTCAGCAGTAATTATTTGCTTGGGTGTACTAGTCGGCTATATGCAAACTATGAGCATAATAGTTTAAAACCCAGGGAGTTCATAAGGCTTACTCTAAGATAGGAGTTCCCAACCCCTTGTGCTCATCTAGTATTTTTAGAAAGTGGGAGAGGGCAGATAGGGCTTTTGCCCAGCAAGGCTTCTGACTGGCCACTGGAGATCTGATTGGCAGCACAGACATTTTAAAAAATTGCTTTGGAATTAACTGCTTCCGCATCATGAGGATCTTAATTGTGTGGCTGAAGATAAGCTTCAACAGCCATTTTGTGACTGCTCTGTCTCCTGCAGCAGCCATTTTGTGGAAGCCATTAGGTGGCTGTGACCACTACACTGTGTCAGAACTCCAAAGGTGTCCATAGGCTCAAAGGATTTTGGATCTAGGCACAAAAGATTGATCATTCACACTGTAGAGATTTAGTAGTTATCAGCCCTAAGAGGAAGCTTTCTGTCATGTCTCTGTAAGAATCACAGCCTCGTGCAGGCATCCTTCCATTGAGAAGGCAGAACACTGACATGTAGAAGCCTGAAGAGGAGGTTCACTGAAGTGGGAAAACTGTTAGCATTATATACTCTAGAAATACATTTTTTTCAGGTGGAAGCCTTCAGTTTTAATTTGGAAAAGAGTTACCCTTTATACTCCCGTATAAGCCTAGTTTTTCTGCACCTTTTTTCACACTGAAAAATCCCTCCTCGGTTTATATGCAGGTATATACAATAATTGAAATAAAAGCCATTGTACTTGTAGTAGTAGTTTGCCAACTGTTGTTCTGCTCTGGTTTGCTGGCCCGAGGGGGCACTATTTGGTTCTCCTGCCAGAGCTGTTTTCACAGAGCAGTTCTGTCAGAGCTCTCTCAGGGTGTCTGGCATCAAGAGAGGAAGGCAAGGCAATTGTAAGCTGCTTTGAGCCTCCTTTCGTTAGTGAAAAGCGGGGTACAAAAACCAGCAGCTATTCATCCTCTTGACTTTTCTGTATTTGCTGGGGAGGGGAGGCTAGATGGGAGAGCCTGTGACGATGGAGCATCTCCCACCCTCGGCTTATATGCGAGTCAAAACATTTGCCCAGATTTTATGGTAAAATTAGGTGCCTCGGCTTATATGCAAGTCAGCTTATATGCGAGTATATAGTATCTTGCATCTGCAGTTGTCTC
The DNA here is from genome assembly GCF_049243985.1 of Paroedura picta. Classification (NCBI taxonomy): domain Eukaryota; kingdom Metazoa; phylum Chordata; class Lepidosauria; order Squamata; family Gekkonidae; genus Paroedura; species Paroedura picta. Next base: position 69,497,281 of record NC_135370.1, read on the forward strand.
AGTGGGGCAAATAGTGACTCTTGTGGCTGTTTCCAGTTGAGAAAATGGAAAGGGTGCAACAGTGGGTGCAAGCATAAGCTTTTGCAAGCCAGGGCTCATTTCATTAAATGAATATCTGATGAATGGCACAATGTGTGTGGATGTCTTGATGCATATCTCCTCATCCATCCAACGAGCTGTCTCAGATCTGGAGTGTTTCTCCTAATCCATTCAACATGCACTCCACACACTAGTGATATAATTTTGATTTGAATTTTTAAAGGGTCAACTTTTTTCTCAGATTCAGCATTAAAATTTGCTTCTTCAGTCACAGCCCCAAATTGCTCTCTCACTTGGCTGCAGCAAAAGAATCCCAAGAAAACCATATTTCATCTTTTCAAGTAGACCTCTAATGAGGTCTAATTTGGGGCTGCCCAATGCAGAAATGTGTGTAATCAGATTTTTCCCCATGCCCACCATTTTGAGTCATTTGGGCATGCTCCTTACCTTGTCGCTATCCTCCCTCCCCCTCCCTCTGTTCTGAAAAATATGCTTTTTTAAAAAAAGAGGTGATTCTGTTACAACACTGTTTCTAAAAAAGCACTCTTACAGTCTTGCACAGCAGTGTTGTTATGTTATAATGTTATAACCCAGAGTTTTGTTCTTTTTTTTAATTTGTGGTACAGAACAATTGGGGGAGGAGGGGGGAAGCAATCCCACAAAATGGTGGGATTAAGAGGCACAATAAAAAAAAAGTTGTAAGCAAGTACAATTTTGTAAAAAAAAAAAAAACCACCAATTTCTGAAAACGGGAAGAAAGCAATACATGATGGGAGGCTGTCTCCATTGGACTCAGAGCAGAAAGCATATTGTGAATTTCAGCCTGGGAAATAAGGGGAGGAAAGCCCAAATGTAGGAATGCTAGAGTCACCTCGCTGCATCCAAAGGAAATCCAGTGAGGCTAAAACAAGGTACATCTAATACGGAAATGGTCTGTCTGACGAAATGGCATCCATGGAAGCCTGCTTCTGAGTCAGGGCATCACACTATTACACGTAGAGCAATAACACTCCTCTTTCACACTCACCTAGCTAGCCTCACTGATTTTCAGCCAAGATCCATGTATAAAACAGGGTTTCTCTGACATCTGTAAAGGATTCTTGTATTTCCTTGTGCTAACAACCAGTCATACTGTCCATCTCTGCTCGCTCTCCTGTAACTCAGCTTAATGCCAAGAGACAGATTTATTTTAGAAAAGGGAGGAAAACCAAACCATCAGTGCCTTTTTCCTGCTTGAGACAAACACACAGACACACTAGGCTAAGGTAGAGCTTTACATCAACAGGAGATGGAAAGTGAGCCAACATTTCTTCAAGCCATGCAGTTTCACAGGGTGAAAAGTCATACTTCTGTAGACAGTGATTTGAAAGGGAAACATTTCAGGTCACGGAAGATGTCCCTGAAGATTCAGCAATCCAACACATTTTTTTTTTTAAATTCATTTCTACCTTGCATTTTTTCTCCAACAGGGACCCTAAGTGACTTCCATTATCTTCCTGTCTTCCATTTATCCTCACCACAACTCTGTGAAGTTGGTTAGGCCGAGACTGTGTGACTGACCAAGATTACAAAAGTGAGTTTCCATGGCAGAGTAGAGATTCGAACCTAGGTCTCCCAAATTCTTGTCCAACCACCACACCACACCACACCACACCACACACAGCCCAGTTCCACATCTACTGTATTTTATTTTGTTTCCTTTGTGTATACTTCTATCAGAAGCCAAATTTTTCAGCATTCAATTTCCATTGCTGAATCTAGATCCTCTTTTCAGCCTGAGCGTGATTTTATTTTTTATTCTCTGGCAGAAAATCGTAGGTGAAGAAAAAATAGGAAAATGACCCTCTTGTTAGACCTTTTGTTGCACACAATAAACACTTTGATTGCCAATTACACATAGAGGTAAAAAGGGGAAAGTCTAATTGTCTGGAATGACTCAGAACTTAACCACATGGTCACTGTTTGTGGTTTGGAATAGATACTGCTGTGACCTCTCTGTGTGCCCCACATAATTGCATGGGTTTATCACATTTGCTCTGCTGGATGCTAATTGCTTTCCTTTTCCTGGGCATGAATAATAGTGCACCATTTAAGGAACTGATCTTGAAAAGAAGACATTTGGGTTCATGCCTTTTGAACTTGGACACATGGCTACAACCTGGTCCAAGGACTTCTGGATTTTTGACAATAATAGCCTCTTTGTTTTTTACTAGGCTGTCTTATCCTGCTTACCTGTCACCTTGAAATACAGGGAGAAGTTTGCTTATTTCTCCCACCACCACAATTGTGGTTTCCATCAAGTGTCTATCGACCTCATAGAGACAGAGGCCATGCTCTATGATGTGCTCAACTGTACAGTCCTAAGCAGCATTACTCCAGTCTGTGCAATGAAATCAATGGGTTGAGAGCTCTATAACCCTGCATAGCTACCCTTTGTAAGTATGCTTTTCTGTTGTTCAGAGATGGAGAGATTGTTTCCTTATCATCCTTACCAGCAAACTTTCAATGCAAGAGCCAAATGGGCAGCAGTAGAGGCGTAGAAAGGGGAATGAGCAGAGACCTGGACTGGGCCCAATCCTAGAAAATGCAATGAAAGATCAGTGATTAGTATCAAACTAAGACTATTTCTTCACTGAAAACTCACCCTGTGTTTATTTTGAGATCACTCCTGTTTCTATTATTCGCAATTGCTCTGCTGTGTTACACATTGAAATCATTTGGTTTTCTTTTCCCACTTTATAATTCAGAACTGAGCCCACCTTTTAGTTTCCACAATTAAGACTAGGGATGGGAAATGAAAACCTCCCAGCATCCTTTCTCCCCTCCCCTTTTCACATGCCCAATGTTGTTATGAAATGACTATATCAATTCATTGACCCCCTGCCATTTTCTGGACTCAGAATTAAGAAATCACACTAACCCCTCCAGCATGGACAAGGTGTCAACAAAAATAGGGGCATGAGGGGGAAATGGCAGCAGACAGGAGATCTCTCTCCCAGGAACCATTCAGACAAAAACTAGCTTTTTAAGAAAAGGTGAAAAAAGTTGGATGAGAAGGGGGGAGGGAAAGGAGATTGACGACAAAAGTAATACTACAGTGGGGTGAGGAACAATGGCAGCCACAGACAAAAAACCCTGAAGGCTAATGTTTCTCCACTAAACAGCCTCTTCATAAAATGAAATATTATGTGGATGAAAAATTCACCCTTCTGTTGGCAACTGTACAGATTCTTGAAGTAAATGTGCATTTTACCATTACCTATTAACCTGGAAAGCCAATTTTAGGATGCCTATTTGCTTCATCTGGTATAGGTATTCCCTAGGACTTGGATGGAATGTATACAATCTTTTGCTGTTTCAGGCTTCTTCCCTCTTACTATACATATGACTATTCATATGATGTTAGGTTGTAGTGTCCTGTGGGTTGAGCTGATCTACTATTATACAGATTGTGTTATTTAAAACATGTGGCTACTGTCTTTCTGTGCTGTGTTTGTGGCTGGTTTGGAAATTTTGCTTGCACATTGAAAAAGCTTCCCTAACTCTTGCTAAACAAAATACTTTCCTTCTCAACCTTCCACTTGTGAGAGGTGACCAGAATGATTCATGCCATCATAATGTTGTCATTGGTCAGGGATGACAATAAATTCTCCAAGTCATATTGCATTTAAGTTGGAGCACAACAGCTGCTCCATATCCCAACCTGACGATCACAGGAATAAGTCCAGATACTTTTATTTTAAAAACCCTGCCAATGGGATTCTGTTATGCATATTGCAATCTGAAAACTTCTCAAATAGCTTGGTAGCAATGGATGGTGAGCCCTCTAGTGGAAAAGCTCAGCCTTCTATAAACACATTTAACCTACTTAGGAAACAGCTGCTTACTGTCTGCTTGGATCAGGGCCCATCAGGTGTTTGATAATCCTGTTGGCTTTGTAGACACCTGAGGCTCACTGATGGATTTTTCAGAGCAGGAGAGAGGAAATGTCTAGATTTTTGTGAAGTCTCTACCATTAAAAAATAAAGTAATTAGGTAATTAATTTGAAGGGTTTTGTATTCCAACATTCCTGCATTTCACATTGCTAACAACAGCTATCAATTAAAAGCAATGACAATAAAAGCAAAAAATGCCATAATAATAAAATCTACCAAACAATTTTTCCCCCCAGCTATTTCATGTTGACAACTGAAAACAGTGGGGTAATATCATCTACTTAATCCAACGAATTCCAAAAGCCTGTCCTAAAAACACCTTGTTACCCATATCATATGCCCACTCACTAGCAAATTTATTGACTGGGGAAGGTCTCTATAAAGTGCCCTCTCAGAGGTCTCAGCTGAGTTGCTTTTGATACAGAGACCCCAGAAGCAAGTATAGGCAGTACCCTAACAGTGCATAGCTTTTCCCCACATGTTGAAAACTGGGCACAAAGTCTTACTAGATTTTTGGTATCTCTGAGAATGCAGTTGCTTCTCCTCTCCCTTGTCACTCAATTCTGGGAGACATCCATGCTGAGCTACCTTCCTCTAGAAATGGGTTGGACCTATTGTCAGCCATAGCAACTCTTTGGCTCTCGCAATTTGTTGTTGGCCCTAACCATCAAGCAGGCCACATCTTGGACTTCATTTTTGGTGGGGGGTTGAATGTGGATCTGGTCTTGGCTAATACTGTGCCATGGTCAGACCGCTATGCCCTGAAGGCCCAGCTGAGGCTACCACCCCTCCACAGTTGGGCGTCGAGCAGATTTTAGCTCACTCACAGAGACGTATGGATCTGATTGGATTTCTGAATGTTCTGCAGGACCCAATTCCTCCCGGCACTTCTCTAGATGGACTAGTCAGCGACTGGCATGACAGAATGCTGGCCGCCATTGATGAGATAGCTCCCTAATGTCCTCCCTGTCTCAAGTGGGCCCCTTGCTACACCAAGGAGCTCCACAAAAAGAAATGGGAAGTGAGACAACTAGAACAAGTCTGGAGCAACTCATGATGAAGTTTCGAGAACATCTTATAGAATGCAGTGAAGAATCTATAAAATGGCTGTGAAGGCAGTAAAACACAAATTTTACTAACCGCCTTCGCCTTCGCCTTTGCTAACTCATGCCCAACGCAATCATTTAAGATAGTTTGGACTTGCAGTGGAATGGTGCAAAAATAATAACCAATTATGAGGCATTTGCGAATCATTTTACAGACAGAATCTCAACACACTGCCACAACCTCCTTCCAACCTTAGATACAGAAAGTGAACAACAGCAACAACAACAACAACAACAACAACAACAACAACAACAACAACTATTATTATTATTATTATTATTATTATTATTATTATTATTATTATTATTATTATTATTATTATTATTATTATTATTATTATATTTATTACCTGCCGGCTCGGGGGGGGGGCTTAAGGCAACAGGTGAACCCTCAAACATGTGGGTCCCAGACCATGCAAGGCCTTAAAGGTCAAAACTAAGACATTGAACCAAGACCTTGAACTAGAGGCCCCTTGGCTGTATTTGAAGAATGCACTGAATAACCTCAGACGACTCGTGCTGACTGAAGTGGACAGGATGCTAAAGGAAGCAAAGCCAACTACATGTCCTTTAGACTCATGCCAACCATGGCTTCTAAAGACAATTGATATAAGAAGAGTGCCCCCTCCTCTTCCAGGAGATAATCAATCTTTCCCTCTCAATGGAAGAATGCCCGGAAGGGCTAAAAGAGACAGCAGTTTCCTGCTGCTAAAAAAAATCTCTTAACTCTTAACCATTCAACTGTCATACTGTCTTGCACTTAGCATTTCTGGGGAATATGCCTGAAATGGCTGTCATGGACCACAGAATCATAGAATCATAGAGTTGGAAGGGTCCATACAGGCCATCGAGTCCAACCCCCTGCTCAACGCAGGATCAGCACTAACCATCCGAAAGCATCCAAGAAAAGTGTGTATCCAGCCTTTGCTTGAAGACTGCCAGTGAGGGGGAGCTCACCACCTCCTTAGGCAGCCTATTCCACTGCTGAACTACTCTGACTGTGAAACTTTTTTTCCTGATATCTAGCCTATATCGTTGTACTTGAAGTTTAAACCCATTACTGCGTGTCCTCTCCTCTGCAGCCAACAGAAACAGCATCCTGCCCTCCTCCTTAAAGAGAGCTATCATGTCCCCTCTCAACCTCCTTTTCTCCAGGCTGAACATTTCCATGTCCCTCAACCTATCTTCATAGGGCTTGGTCCCTTGGCCCCAGATCATCTTCATCGCTCTCCTCTGTACCCTTTCAATTTTATCTACATCCTTCTTGAAGTGAGGCCTCCAGAACTGCACACAGTACTCCAGGTATGGTCTGACCAGTGCCGTATACAATGGGACTATTACATCTTGTGATTTTGATGTGATGCCTCTGTTGATACAGCCCAAAATGGCATTTGCCTTTTTTACCGCTGCATCACACTGCCTGCTCATGTTTAGTTTACAATCCACAAGTACCCCAAAGTCTTGTTCACACACAGTGTTACCTAGAAGTGTATCCCCCATCCAGTAGGCATGCTTTTCATTTTTCTGACCCAGATGCAGAAGTTTACACTTATCTTTATTAAATTTCATAATGTTCTCTTTTGCCCATTTTTCCATTGTGTTCAGATCTCGTTGAACTCTGTCTCTATCTTCCGGAGTATTTGCCAGTCCTCCCAATTTGGTGCCATCTGCAAACTTGATGAGTAGTCCCTCCACCCCCTCATCTCGATCATTAATAAATACGTTAAAAAGTACCGGGCCGAGCACCGAGCCCTGAGGTACCCCGGTACTAACCTCTCTCCAGTCTGATGAAACACCATTGACAACAATTCTTTGAGTGCGGTTCTCTAACCAATGCCTTATCCACCTGACTATCTGAAAATCCAGATTGCAGACCTTCAGCTTATCCATCAGAACATCATGGGGAACCTTGTCAAAAGCTTTACTAAAATCCAAGTAAATGACATCAACCGAATTTCCACGATCCATCAAACCTGTTACTTGGTCAAAAAAGGAAACCAGCTTGGTCTGGCAAGACCTGTCGGAGACAAATCTATGCTGACTTCCTTGGATCACCAAATTGTCCTCCAGATGTTTGCAGATCGCTCCCTGTAATATCTGCTCCATTATCTTCCCTACAACAGAGGACAGACTCACTGGTCTGTAGTTTCCCGGGTCATCCTTCCTCCCTTTTTTGAAGATCGGAATAACGTTTGCTCTCTTCCAGTCCTCCGGGACATCTCCAGCCCTTAAAGAGGTCCCGAAGATGATGGACAAGGGCTGTGCAAGTTCTCTGGAAAGTTCTTTGAGCACTCTCGGGTGCATTTCATCTGGACCAACTGCCAGCATTCTTGGAAGAAGCTTCAGACCCATCCCAGTCAGGTTTCCAGCCTAGCCATGGGGTAGAAACAGCACTAGTCATAGAATCATAGGGTTGGAAGGGGTTTCCAGGGTCATCTGGTCCAATCCCCTGCACAATGCAGGAACTCAAAACTACCTGCCTACCCACAGTGACCCCAGTTTCATGCCCAAATGATCCCCCCACCAAAAATCTCTAGAATCCAGCCTGGCCTGGAAGATATTCACTTACCATTCCACAGCAGCAATCAGCAATTCCCTGGGTTATGACTGTTTATGCACTGGGAACTTCACTGCCCCAGCTCCCATGCAGGAACAAAAATCGGGGGCAGATGAGGTGTACCAGGCCAACTGCTCCCCTTTGTGGGTACAGGAAGAGGTGGGGCAACCTATCATGACTAAAAGTCCAGCCTGCATCCCGGCATGAAACTTCCAGTGCATAAACGGTCTATGCAAGGAAGGGCCATAAGAGACCAACACTAGCACATCCCTTCCTGCCCACCAACTCACAGTCTGCCTAAGTTCATAAAATCAGCATTTCTATCAGATGACTTTATAGCCTCTGCTTAAAAACTTCCAGAAAAGGAGAACTCACCACCTCCTGAGGAAGCCTGTTCTACTGAGGAACCGCTCTAACTGTCAGAAACTTCTTCTGGATTGTTTAGCCAAAAGGATGGTTTTCATAGCCATAGAAGAGTTAAGAGAACTCCATAAAACGCTGAGCCTGAAGAACTGTTTATATGAAATACCTGATGATATTGAGACATATCTCATTTAAAAAATAAAACCATTGAGGAAGAAGGAAACTTTGAAAATGCGCTATTGAGAAAAAATTGTGTTTATCTGGAACCTGTTTTGGCTTGATTAATGTTTTCATGCCTATAACTATGACATCATAGATATGAAGATAATATCTATTGAATATTCATTTTTAAATAAATTGGAACAATTATAAACAAAAACAGGGTTTTTTTATAGCCAACTTGTTGAATTTTTCTTTTTGGGATACTTCCATTCAACCAGCCCTCTTTTGCACATAGCTATAGACGTCAAGCTCATGGCCCTCCTTTTTCCTCTTCTTGAAGATGGGGACAACAGTCTTCTGGCATTTCACCTGTTCTCCACGAATTGTCAAAAGTAATGGACACATGCTCAGAGATTACATCTGCAAGTTCTTTTAGTACCCTTGAGTGCACTCTTATAGGATGAGAACCTGCCCCTCTCCTTCTGCAAGTGCTGTCACAAACCCCTGATGATTCACCCAGATAATTGTCTCCACACGTGCCAGATGTAACTCTTCTTCTGCAGGATGGGGACCAGGGTGAGATAAGACTGGGAGGAACCTGCCATGACCCTCAGTCCCTTTTTCTGTCCTACCTCAAGGAGACACTACCCCAGCAGGCTCCAGCATCACTTGAACAGAGTTCAGAGCTGCCCAGGAGTGGCGGCAGCCACAGACTCCTCCCAGCTTTCCTTTCCATTGATCAGAGCACAGGCACGTTCACAGAGCTGATTTGATGTTGCATTACTTAGGAAACTGCTGCTCATTCAAGCTGTTCTCCCTGTGATTGGCCAGCTGCTGCTCATTGCCATGGCCAATCCTGATATTGTGGGAGGACTGGCTTGATCCTACACAGAGTCCATTTGTTAGGTATTGGGGCCTACTGCAAGCATCTTGGCAAAACTTAATTATTATGAATTCTTCTTACTTTGGTTTGCTTTATTTGTTTTAATTAGGCTCTGGTTGATTGGAGCTATTCGGCAAAATAAGGCCTTTCTCTGTGTAGCAAGCCAGCTCTTCCTTGCCTGTCTCCCATCCAAGAATTGGCCATAATCAATGCCCCTTAGCTTCCAAGCACCGGCTTCTCTGGGCTATTCAGACTGTTGATAAGAAATATTACTACAGGATACATAACTGATTTATACACACAGTATGATCATTTAGGCTCAGTTTTAACTGGATTGTACCACTTTAGATGGTAAGAGGGATATTGAATATCCCTATCCACAGAAAACAAACGCTTAAGGAAGGAGGCAGAATTTGTTGCTTGTCTTAGTGCAGAGCCTGGAGGAATTTACTGAGTGATGTTAAACACTGGCAGCAAGATTATCATCACAGTGATTCTATACATGAAGTAAAAGAGCTGAGATGGCTGATAATATTAATGAAGAAAAAGGGGCTATCTATTTAATCTCTATTTCATATATGTGATTAAGCATTAATAGGAATCAATAGAGGTTATAATATATGATACACATTCACAATGCTGTAGAGTTTGTTACAAGCACATCAATACACAGAATATAAAGAAGTTATAATTCTAAGCCATAGTTATCTTCCCCCTTTGGACCAGTCATTCACTACAGCAATCCATAAGCATTGATTTATTGTTGCAAATACTCAGATCCGTTTTTAAATTGCATTAGTTGAAATCTCAAAGCCCAAATGAAGCATTCAGTTCACATAAGGCATCTGAGACCACTATGTCTGATTTAAGTCTTTAAATCAGCAGAGTATCCTAGCAATTTGTAAATGTGTGAATCTAACAGTGATAAGGCTACATCTATTTTTAAAGCTAATCAGATAAATATTCATGGAATTGCTGAGCTAAATGAAATTCATATAGTTCACAAAAGGCAATCCATAAGCTTGAATTTGGATCCACCAGAACATTTTTGCAGACAGGACATTCCAAGATCAGTATATTACAGTGCCTCTTAATGGAAGTGGTGTATCACTACAGACCACGCAATGTGCATAGTGGTCACTGTCAACAAATTCTGGCTGAAACTATGAATTCCACAGCTTCTTGCATCACACATGTCAATACTAGTGGAATAGCAAGTATCAAGATCTATTTTCCCCAAACTATAGGTCTTGAGAATTTATATGTTGATGAATGTCACAGCAAGATCTTGGTCCACTACACACACACACATGCACCTTCCTCCAGATTTTCAGGGCAGTAAGCCTTTAATTTTGACTTCAGATTCTGTACCTACATTATGCACCATTCTTTCACCATTGTTTCCCCTCCAGTTTGTTTATTCTGCAGGTACAATTTAAAAAATACACTTTTCTAAATTGTTAGGGAATATTACTCATGACATTTGGGACTGGTGTTTAAAGATTTATTTTTAAAAAATGCAATTGCCCCATTTCAGGTGCACAGGAGTGTCCAGCAAGTGCCTTCCATTTAAATCCTTGTGGTTCAGGTTTTGCCTATGCATTTCAGCATTAATTACTTGGATGGAAGGGAACTGAAAGGAATGCAGGGGGAGGGGAAACCTGTTATTGAAACTGACAAGGAGCTGAAGAGCCAAATGTTCCATATTGCAGAGCTGTAGGGGATTCTCTGTTGTCTTATCAGCTACTGTGAAAAATGGAAGAGTCACGCAAATTTATAATATGGGGAAATATGTTGAATGTATATTAGAACCAACTGTTGCTAATATTGCAAGCTGTGAACATTGGAAACAGGTATGTTCATGCATACCTATACTTTGCACAGGGACGTAATTGTATGGAGAGTTTTTTTGTTTGTTTTTTTAAATCTTGTGCAACTAAACTGAAAAAAGGGGAGATTCAAGAAGGTAGCCATTTTGGTCTGAAGTAGCACAACAAAAATAGAGTCCAATAACGCTTTTAAGACCAACAAAGATGTATTCAAGGCGTGAGCTTGCTATCGGACTCTATTTTTGTGGGGGGAAAGGGAGATATTTTCACCAAGTTTTTAAAAGCCTGTCTTGTGCAGATTGCACTCTGATCTCCAAATGGATTGATCCTAGGTGATTCTAAAGCAGAAGTCTATGTAGCTCAGCTGATATTGCTTTAGAGCTGACTCTGCTTGTGGGCTTGCTTCCGCAACCCTATGTGGTCTGCTTGCACTCTGCATTTGTAAATAAACAAATCATTACTAAGACATAACTGATGTCCTTGTACTCACATTCTCCAGCTCTGTTTCCACGCAGGCAAATGAACCTGAAAAGGGGATTCTGAATGTCTTGGCACTCAGAAGTGTCTTGCTAGCATAGCAAAACCTGGAAACTACTCCAGGATGCAAAGCAAAGGATTGTGCCTATGGTGCCTAAGAATGATTACAAGGAAGAGACAATTGTGTTTATATTATGAGGCAACATGAAAATAACACTGCTTATATTGTGCTGCCCCCACCCTATGCTGTGCTTTTGCCAACCAAAATAAATAGCTCCTCATTAAACAAATACCATCAATTACAACTACTTAATCTTCCCATTTGCTTCCCCTCAAGCTTTCTAAAAGGCCAAGATGGGTTTATTTTCCCAAAGTGTGTGTATGTCTGGAATCCTAGCAGTACAAGATGAATCCCATGCTAAAATATTACAGGGACCCTAATGAAACAGAAGGCAACAAAAAGGAAAAGGTATATTTCTCTAGAGGGTATTAGCATAAAACTATATAAGTGATATATAGTGATGTTTGCAAGTATTCTTTCATAGAGCATACTTCAGTGAGGAAAGAACTTACGAGGGAGAGTATATATTTTAATTTTTAATGGTTCACAACCCTTTTATATTTCACCAGGATAAAAAAAGCTTCTACTAGCATCACTATTCCAGAAGAAAGAATGCTGCAAGAGGGATCCCCTCCCAAAACGTTGCTTTCACTATGCCCAGTTAAGCAGAGGTGCTAGTGTGTAGTTACCCCAAAACTGTCCATCTATAGCCATCTGAAATCTGGGGGTGGGGTGAATTTTGCCCTGAATGCGTTTGATAGTTAAACTTACCATGTCCCAAGGTGTCACTCTGATGTCACCCATCCTGTTTGATTCATGCCAAACAGCCACAAACACCTGTTAAACAGGTGTGCACTAGGCTAAACAAATTTGTCTGTTTATACAACTGTCTGGTGTGCAGAGCAGTAATGCAACAACAACAGAGGGTAGTAAAACTCAATTGCTATGTGCAAGGATGACCATACATAAAAAAATACCTGCTGCAAGACTAGAACGAAAAACATTGGAGCAACTCACCGAACAGTCAAGAACAAGTCAATGAAAAATCAGTGACCCAACCAGGGAACATTATGGCCCATTATGCATGGAGTGGAAGGTCTGCATTCGGGGTGGAATGGCAGCGGCTAAAATCACTAATTATGCACGCCGCAGGCGGCAACCAGCCGCAGATTCAAAGTATGCCACTGAAAAAGCCGCGTTAGCGAGATGGGGAAGAAAGTGGAACTTCCCGGGACCAGGGCGCAACCAGAAGCGGCTCCGGAGTAGCCGTGTGCATAATCGGATACTCCTCCGCGTTCTCCATGCCGCCGTTTCAGCGGCTGTACATAATAGGCCATTGTGAGCAAAACCGGTAGACATTTGAGTATCCCAACAAAAAGTTTTCTGTGGTTTCAACAGTGTTAAATGGGAGAATGGCTCTTGCTTGACTTCTTTTTTTCTTCCACCATGACCCTGCACAGATGGAACAAGACTCTCTATAGGCAGAAGGTCAGGGGTACAACACAGAACAGAGCTGGTATTAGTATAGAGCTTTGAACCAACAAGGCAAGTAAACTAATGCAGTGGATAAAACTCCTGAAAATATCCATTTTGAAAAGCGCTACCCAATTGTTACTGTTCTTTCTTGTTAAAACTCAATTTAAGCATTCCCATGTCAAACTTCAACCAATTTCTTGAATTCAGGGATGATACTTTCTTGGCAACTGAAGCCTCATGTCTTCATTCTCAGCATGCTAGGAGCAACAACAGCAGGGAGAATCAACAAGTCAGAAAAGAAAAAGAGAGGAGAAATGGGTGTACAGCAGAAGGAGGGCCAAAAACCCATTATGGAGGATTGCCAGCTCCATATTGGGACATACCTGGAGATTTTGGGGGTGGATCCTGAAGAAGGTGGGGTTTGGAGAGGGAGGGGAACATCAATGGAGTATAACGCCTTTGAGTCCACCTTCCAAAGTGACCATGTCCTCGGGTGGAACTGATCTCTGTCATTTGGAGATCAGTTGGAATAGTGGGAGATCTTCAGCCACCACCTGGAGGCTGGCAACCCTAAGGATGAATTGGTGATAATTTCTTAACTAGGCATGGCTTCTGCCCAAGCCAGAGTGATTATTATATGGAACGGGCAGGATGTTCACCCTGCATTAGCAGTTTACTCGAGTATCCATTTCTAGGTGCTTTGCTAAGGGAAGCCAATGTCCGTTTCTTTATGAGACCTCCTTGGAGAAGGTTTTATCAGCCATGAAATTACTCCTTCATGCTCTTTTAAGTCGACAGGCCAGGACTGGGACTCTTTATCATGCAGTTCTCCAGATACTGGCCATAAGTTCTGATTAGCGCACCTAAAAGCAACCGTCTTTTTAAATGCACAGTAAAACTTCATGTGGTGCACTCAGTCAATGAGGGAGATGGCTAGGATTTATTCAACAATCCCCCCCCCCCACAAACTTAGATTTGAATAATAACATTTTAAAGTAATTATCATTTGATTTATTGAGCAAATATCCATAGTGTTTACTCAGGATCATGGTTGTTTCTTCCTGCAAATTAGAATAATAAATCTACTCAATTAAAAGCATCACTCTCCAAACTGAAATGTTATATTTTGTCCATAAGTTCCACATTTAAATATGTTTATATCCAAAGATTTATATCTGATGATATCTGAAGTGTGTTGTGGACATTAATAAACCATTTGGAGTTTATTTTGTTCTCCTGGTGTTCTAAAGTGCCAAACACATTAATAGCTTGAATCCGACAGCAATTTCTATGGTTGGAACACCTTCTGCTGAAAACTGACATCCCCCCACTGGAAATGCTGCTCTTGGGAGACAGAGGACCCCCCAGGCACAGCATGAGGAAGTAGTTGGAGGTTTACAGCAGTAGAGGAAATGGGGGGGGGGGCCCTGTGGCTTGGTCCAGTCCGTGGCATTTCCAATTGAAAGGACCAAGTAGTAGGTGATGGGAAAGAGCTCTGCCTGAGATCCTTGAGCTGCTGCCAGTCTGAGTAGGCAATACTGATACTGCTGGATCAATGGTCTGATTCAGTATAAGGCAGCTTTATGTGTGTGCTGTAAATTATGCCCCTTCCATCTGCTTCAGTTTTCTGTGGGATCCTAATCAATGCTTGTATTTCCAAAATATTTTGCAAATCTGACTGATTTGAATGATTCATTGGTCTTATTTAATGAGTTTTGCTTAGCAAGATAGTCAGGTTATATACAGTAAAGTGAAACAGAGTCTTAAATTTCATAACAGGGTGTAACAACTATCCCAAACCATGCTCTCAGCTCAAAAGTAGGTCAAGCATCAAACTTCAGATTTTGAATAGGAGCTGAGTTTACAGTGCACAAAGTCAGCATTTCAAATTGACATTCTTCTTATTCCACAGCTCTGGCAACTGCTGCAGTCTTAAGAGAGATTAATACAACTGAGGTGCTAATAAGGAAGCTGCAATAATTTATGTTTGGGTTCAGTAGATGTCACAAAGACAAACAGGGCTAATTTTCTACAAGAGTCCCATAGAGAAAACAAGCTGACAGTCCAGTCCTAAACAGAGTTATGCCCTTCTAAACTCACTCAAGCCAACTGGGTTTAGAAGGCAATAACTCTGTTTAGGATGGTACTGCAAAGTTAACTTTTGATTATTCAGCTGGAATGGCATGATAGCAGGGTTTACTGAAACCACCCATCTTTCAAGCATAATCATTATGTAAAGGAGCCCCACACCACCCTTATTTCAGTTCTGGCTGGTTTCACAAGTTTTGATTTTCAGGGTGGGGGGAAGAGACCACACCTAAATCAGAGCTGCTCTGTAACTTTCCCCTGTACTTAGAATGCAGCAGTTCTCAATTTAAGGGAAGATTATAGCCTTGTCCATGAATTAATATGCAACTCTATCAGGGTTGCTGCCACTGGCTCTGTGGTTAGCCTCTATGTATTCAAAGTCTTGATTACATTCAGTCTGCACTTTTGTGTGATACTCATAGCCCAGGTGTCTAGTTTTCTAGTCTGCCCAATCTTACATATGGAAGGCTAAACATGTCTGAGTGTGTATGCATCTATGTAAATAGGACCATTGACTGTATGGTGTTCAGAAGCAGGGCATAATTATCCCTCACAATCATAAGCTGCATTATGGCCTTCTAAGTCCATTGAAGTCAACTAACTTGTTTTGTTTGTTTGTTTATATTCATGTTTATTAACCACCACTCCCAGACCTTGTCAGCTTGTGGCAGTTTACAATAAAATTTTAAAAACCCACATAAAATGCATAACAATACAATGCAATGCAATACTGGCAGCAAAACCCAGTCTGTAAAAATCACCCCTCCTGCCCATCCATACCCTGTAGTAACAGCCACTACTACTAATGGGGGGGGGTTCTTCTGGTGATATCTGGGGCCTGTACTGGGAGGGAGAGGTAAACAATATCCCTCAAATGGCTTTCTATCCACTGGTCACCCAATTTGAGCAGCCATGACAGACAGGGATCCAGTTACGTTGTTGCCCCCTGACTGAAGCCATCAAACATCACCACTGGCCTGTCAACTGAGTGTGATAACCAAGTGCAAACACTTGTATTCAGTAGTCTGATATAAAGAAGATACCATGACACATTTTGTTGGCTATATTTAATTCACTTGATAGTCAGGAAGTGACTGCTACAGGGGATGTCACCATAAAAATGTTCTGTTCCTGGGATATCACCTTAAGAGGAGTCAACCCTAGGAGAGTCCTGGATTTATAGCTCATCTCCAAGCCAGAGAGGTCAGTTCCTCTGGATAAAATGGTTACTTTGGAGGATGGATTCTATAGCATTGTACCCCACCAAGGTCCCTCCCCATCCCAAATCCCACCCACTCCTAGCTCCGTTCCCAGAGACTCCAGGTATTTCCCAACCCAGAGCTGGAAACCCTAATCATGCCACTCCAACTCAAGACCCCAGAGGTGGGATACTAACCTAAGGGCAGTCAACCTGTGGTCCTCCAGCTGTGCATGGATGCTGACAGGGGCTCATGGGAATTGTAGTCCATGGACATCTGGAGGACCACAGGTTGATCACCCCTAGGGCAGAAAGCATATGATTGAAAGGAACACCTGGACCAGGGAAACAGGTGAGAGTGGGCTAAACACAGGTATAAGAGCTATTATTGGGAATGGGGAATGTCCTCCTCAAGTAAAGAGGAAGCAGGAGTAAGATCAGAGAAATAAATAAAGGACAGGTTCTAAGACAGGCCAGGGAGGAAGAAAGCAGCAAAATGACAGAAAGGGAAGCAGAATGCTGTTCCATGAGAGGAAAGGTGGGCCCTGCAGTGCTCAGCCAGTGTCCTGCCTCCCCCAAATCTGAGGCCTAATGAACCTCAATGCAGAAGGCACAATGTTGGTGTTTTTGAAAAAGAATAATGAAAGTCTTTTAAGTCTGTGTATAAAAAACTATATCTCGGTAGGGGTAACCCAAAATAAAATTATGAAGAGAGGAATTGTAAACACAAACACTTAGCTTTGTTGACAAAATAAAATTTAAAACGTTTAAAAAGTAAAGAACTTACATTGGGCCCCTGAGAACAGCTTCCCTTAAGCAATCGCACAAGAAGGTACACTTATAAAAGGTAGAAGAGAGGGAAGGTTTTAGAGAAGGAACATATGACCATAAGTCTGGGGCTTGAGGTTTGGAAAGGTCCTGTGACAGACTCAGGTGATTATCCAAGGAGCAGATTATCAAAGAGGAAAGGGGAAGAAAAACCCTTCAGGGTTTAGCAGGGTTTCTCAAAAGGTAACTAGAGTTCTGACTAGCATATATCTGGCCCGAGAATCCAAGGAATCATTTGGTAATGCCTGGGGTCCTTTTTTAATGAACAGAATATCCCCGGGGTATGTGAGGTTTTGACAATCTTGGTTTTAGATTGGGTCAAAGTTTAAATCTCACTGGTTGATATAAAGCTACCTATTGTGAGACTCTGGCAGGGGAAAAGTGGGGAAAATACTTTGAGTAGGCTATTGTGAGCCAAATCTGCACAGGCACAAAGAGCCTAGGTGAGGCAATATGATTGGCATAATATAAATAGGTTGAAGGGAGCCAGATGAGTCAAGATAAAGAATTTTTTTTCCCTGAAGGAGTCTCAAAGTGGCTTACAGTCTCCCCACAACAGAAACCCTATGAGGGTATGCGAGGCTGAGAAAGCTGTTGAAATATAGGATAGGCTCCTTAGCTTTGGAAGCTACTGGTCTCTACAGAGTTTCCATTACTTTGAAGTTGTCCCAGCCAACACATGGTTAATGGCCGCTGCTCTGATGGATCGGCACCAAAAATAGACCTTCCTCCTTGCTCCCCTGATTTTTAACACTTTAATTTTCCCCACCCACTGGCCTAGCCAGGTCAGGGCAGGTTACAGAAGCTTTTCCTGGAGATTCTTCCTGAGACTATTCCTGGAAGCTTTCTGGTCTGCAGTCCTCCATATCTCTGTTTCCTGCTTTTAGAAGGCAGAGAGCTTGACCCACCCATTGTCTAGACTTGTTAGCATTTGTATGAAGATGGGCTGAGATAAGTTGGAAAGCAATTGAATTGACTTCCCCCCTTCCTGCCTGTTCTCTGCCCCGAGGGGAAAACACCTTTTAAAACTCAGAGTAAAAGTTTTGTTCATTTCAAACCTCCAAAGAAAAAAAATGAATTTCTTCACACATGGTTCGAGCAGTTTATCTTGAGTAATACACTGTCAAGAAGAGCAGGAAAGCTAAATTCTTCAACAAAGATAACAAGAGTATTTGGGTTCCTACAGCTACCTGGTTCTTTCACACACAAAAAGCAACCTGTAACATTTCAATGACAAAAGTGGAAGAAACCAGCATCTGTAGCAGGTATGATCCATTACTGCCCCTCCAGAACAAAGTATAAGCTAAGAGAGAGTTTATCAACTGCTGATTTGAAAAGCCAGCAACACTTTCTTATGCATGGCAAACCTCTCTGATTGCAGTGGTCAAATAACTGTTTTAAAAATCCTGTTTGGTCATTTTTTTTCTTTCGGTTTTGGCTTTTAGTACAGTCACTAATAAGCTCCCCCCTCAGTTTATTTTTAGTGGTAAGTTCTGTTCCCAAACGTGCCAAAAATTACTGGCCATTATTTGTGAAATTGCCAAACAATGTGGGATGTATTGCTGGGCTCTAACCCAAGTCCTCTATGAAATCAGACACCCTCTTTTTGGGGACTTGTTAGATGTGTCCCACTCTGAGAATGGCAGCCTTGTGGCTGTGAGGGAGCACTACAGTCAAAGGAAAATGGCACTGTGCTTAAGAAAGGGAAATGTTCCATCAGAAAGGACCCCTTTGACAGCTGGTGAACAGATATCCTTTCACATAAAGGAATCATCCCTGGGCAGGGAGGGAGGGGGCTTGTGATAAGTGGTGATTTGATCCTTAGGAATGTAGACAGATTTATTTATTTTATTTATTTTTATTATTCATCTCCCACCCTTCCCAGCATTGCAAACCCATTTACTGACCACATGGTGTGCGTTGCCTGCCTGGTGTGAAGGTAGTGGACATTATGTGTGGTTGAGATAGGCTGCTAGACAGAGCAGGAGCGGGGGACAATGGTTGTGGTTTATGTTAGCATCAACATTGTGGGGGACATAGTTGTGTGGTGTTAGAGGAAAATGTATGGTGCTAAGCAGGAGACTCAAGGCCAGAACTTTCAAGGGAGCCTTCTCAAAAGTTCTAACTCTTCCATGCATAGGGTCAGCTAGACAGGCACAGATTAGGAGTTTCAAAGCATGGATGATATGATGGTGTAGGGAGGAAAGGTTTAAGTTTGTTAGGTACTGGGGTGATTTTTGGAACAAATTGGACCTGTACAAGAGATGGCCTCCACTTATCTCAAGAAGAAATCAAGCTGCTGGTGGTTGAAATCAAAAGGTAGCACAGCAGCTTGTAAATTAAATTGTGGGGGAAATCCAACAGGAGATGAAATGTTGCTGGTTCAGGGTGGCTCATCTGTTCTGGAGATGAATTAGGACTGGCCGCTAAGAGTGTGACTAACGAGAGTGACTGCCTGACAAATTTAACATGCCACAGGAGGAAGGTTGCAGACCTAACATGTCTGGAGAATTACAGATGTTTATATGCAAATATTAGAAGTAACCCTAGTAGAATGGGGGAGCTGGAATGCTTAGCATCAGTAGGGAATATATTGTGGGCATTTCAGAAATTTAGTGAGCTATAGTGCCTCTTGGTTCTGGGAAAGTGGTATAGAAATTTAATAAATAATTAGAAGGATAGCAAAGTAAGAGTCAGAGATGGAGTGACTCTGTAAGAAGGATATATATAGCCCAGTAAAACAGACTCTAAGAGAAATACATTCACTTACAAAACTGCTATGGCTGGAAATAGTGAGCCCTAAAGGAAGAGTAACTCTGGGAGTTTGTTCTTGCCCAGGAGATTAAAGTTAGAGAGTGATTTTAAAAGCAGCAAGTAATTAAGAAAAGCAGCTAGATGAAATAATTCTCATAACAGGTGGTTTTAACTACCCACACATCGATTGGGTCAATACGTGTTCAAGTCAGGAGATAGAAATATGGGTTCTAGATACTCTCGATAACTGTGACATGGAACAAATTGTTACATAACCTTCCGGGGAGGAGGGTAATCCTGGACTTGATCCTAAGTAATGATCAGGACCTAGTGAGAGATGTAAGTATAATAGCACCAGCTGAGAACAGTGACCATAATGCAATTTTTAGCATTTTTGTAAGTAGGGAGTTTCCCAAAATGACAAACAGCCAGATTTAGCTTTAGAAGGCATGTAACTTCTGTCAAATGAGGGGGCTGTGGAGAAGAAACTCAAATGAAAGGTAAGGAGAGTGAAATTCCTTTGGGAAGTTTGAAGGCTATTTACAACTATAGTACAAGAATCCCTGATACATAGTATACCGCAGGAAAGGAAAGATTTGAATAGGTATTAAAAAGGCCTGCAAACATAGTAATGGAAGCAGTAAAAGGCAAGAAGGATTCCTTTAAGCTCTGGAAGGCTAGTGGGGTGAAGTAAATAAAAGGAACCACAATCTTCTGAAAATAAAATGCAAGGTGATCAGGCAGGCAAAAGAGACTATGACCAATTATGCATGGGCTGGAATGCCTGAGATGGTGGTGACAGGGCTTCAGGGAAAATCCCTAATTATGCTTGACGTCACCATCATCCCAGCCCTGGCCTGACCCAGGACCTCAGAAGAACCACGTTAAAGAAACATGGATTCTTCCACATTCCTGGGTCTGCTGCAGGTGCAGATGTGGGCTAGGTTGGACTAGCCCAGTGCATAATTGGAGGAGCTGGGCTTTTGGGCCCAGCTGCTCCCCCGACCTACAGTGTCCCTGCAGGGATGCTTCTCGCCCCTGCCAGCTCTGAAGTTCCGTGGAGCTGACAGGGGTGTCCCCCACCCCCACCATGGTGAGAGAGCAGCATGCTGCTCCCCACCATCGTACAGTGGAGGGCCCATGCCCCCAATCCCTCCCACTGCTGCTGCCGTGGCTGCAGAGTGTTCCCAGCACTGTACGTTGCATGCACAGGGCTATTGTGTCAAGGCAGCCAGCATGCGCCGGGGGAGCCCCTCCCCCATGCATATGAGAGGAATGGCTTTTTGCCCTGCCACAATGGAATGGTGGCAGCCCAGCATAATAGGTCTTTGGCGGTTGCATATGTCAGCAGCTCCCCTCCACTTCCCTTTTAGTGGGGGTAGAGATCGGGTTAGTTATTGAACCTTGCCACCACTCTTGGCCGCTATAACTATGTTGTTAAGGATTAGTAGTGGGTTCATGCTTTTATGATATTGTTTTAATGGGATTGTTTTATGTAACTGCCTCGAGCCTCTGGGGGCGTCAGGATATTTATTATTATTATTATTATTATTATTATTATTATTATTATTTGAGGAACATACTGCAAAAAAAAGCAAACACAACATAAATATCAACAATCATCCCCCCCCAAATATATATATATATATATATATATATATATATATATATATATATATATATATATATATATATGCAGCAGAAAGCCAGGCAGGGACGCAGTGGTGTTCTGAGATGTCCAAGAGATGAAAGGATTATTGAAGCAGGATAGGGAAAAGGCAAAGAAGCTGAATGTGATTATTTTTCCTACATCATCACTGTGGAAGGTGGGAAGTGTTTGTCCCCTCCAGAACTGCCAATTTCAGGAGGGGTGTCAGATTGAGATGATGAGAGAGGAGATCCTAACGGACAAATTAAAATTAATAACTTGCAAATCACCAGGCCCAGATGGCATACATCTTGAAAGAACTCAAATATGAATTTGTGGCTCTCCTGACAAAAATATGCAATGTATCACTGCTTCCATTCTTGAAAATTGGAAGATAACTGATACAACTCTCAGGTTTTAATAATATGTTCCAAGGGATCTCCAGGAAATTACAGATTATTCAGTCTACTGTCAAGACTAAGCATGTGAGATTTGATTCAGCCAAAAAGTACTCAAATCAGCCCTGATTCAGGCACAAATAAGCCAAACATGGACCGAATCGCCATTTCCCAATAAGTTTAGATAGTCAAATCAACCTTGCTCGAATTGCTGAATTGTGATTTGGCATGATTCAACAATTCAAGCAAGTGTCATGTAAACTTTAAAGAAAAAGAGAAAGGTGAAAAACTAAGAGAAAGGGGGAAAGTTCCCCTTTTTGTCTTTCCCAAGCTGTTGGTGGGTGGAGGTTTGAGATAAAAGCAAAAAAAAACTTGCAGCATCACTGCAGAAGCCTTTCCCCAAAGGAAGCCCTATGTTGCAAAAAGATTAGAACATGGGTTCTAATTCTATCCAATCTCCATTATTTCCTATTCTCACCATAGAAGTATCTAATTCGATTCAAAACTACACAATAGGTGATTTGGACAAACTGATTTGTTCTGAATTGATTTGGACCAAATTAAAAATGGCCTTAGTCATCTTCTACTTGGACATGCCTAATCAAGACCAGGTGAATTGATGGAATCCATTATTAAAAACTGGATTACAAACCTGTTGATGAACAAAAGCAATTGAGGAAGAATCAGCATGGATTCTTATCTCAGTAATATTTTTGTATTCTTTGTGGAGAGTGAACAAATGTTATAAAGCTCATCAAAGACTCCTATTCAGCACTCATGGGATAAGTGGACTGAGAAAATGCTGGGGAGTACTTGTGGATTAAAACTGGTTACTTAACAGGAAACAGAGAGTACAAATGGGCAGTTTTCACAGTGGGAGATGGTAAGCAGAAGGGCATTACAGGGACATTACTAGGTCCAGTGCTTTTTAACATGTTCATTAACCATTTGGCATGGGGATAAGCAATGAAGTGGATAAGTTTGCAAATGACACTAAAATAATTGTGATGGCCAGCAAACCAATATAGTATCCAAAACAGGATTCTCCAGTTGGTAGAGGCTTCTAGCAGAGGAAGCAGAGTATGACTGTCTTGTGCTCAGAAGACCATTAATGAAGCTGTCCACAGACAACACACAGTGCATAGAGGGGAAGGGACCCAGACACACATGTTCAGTTATGTACAGGTGTTCCTATTTTAAACTAACAGCCAATAATTGCAAAACTCACAAAGCTGCATGATATCATGGCAGCTTTGGGGGCCACCTGCCATTTCCTAATGGGAAAAGGGTTGGAGAAAGCCGAAAATGGATTACCTTGAGTTTCTTTTAGATCCACCAGCACCAAAAGATTGTCATGCACTGCTATTCCAGCATAGCCACACTGGGGAGGAGCAGAAGAGTGCTCCTCTTCATCCAAGCCACTCCATGGATAAGGCCTGCAGAAAGCCCTAAGTCACCTTCCCATTCAAAATTGCAATTCTAATCAAGGTCATTAAGCCACCAAATATTATTTATAGAGGTCTGAAGAGATGAGGAATCAGATTGTGTCTTTCTAATGTCTCAATTTGCCTTTTTTTCTTGCTTTCCTCTTCCTGTCACCTCTTTTCTTTTCAGGGCCTTTTTCCCATTCTTCTTCCTGTTTCCTCACCTAACCCTTTTTCTTCCTTTCATGTATTGTGTACCACCCATCTCCTTGCTGCTTCCCACACTGTCTTGCCAATTCCAACTTTGTACATCACTGCAAGGAGTCACCAGTTCTACTCTGCAGGCCATGAACATGAAGGCTACTTTTGCCACTCATTGCATAGATAACTGTTGTCAGAACAAAGATGAAGGGTTGCAGAGCAAAATCAACTGGAGCTGTGGTGAGTATGAGAGAGTGGTAGATTTAAAAGGAAAGCTCTCATAACATTTTTTCTTAAACAGCTCAATTAAATTTGTATTCACTTAAATATAATTGGTTATTCTTTATTTATTAATAATGTAATGATATATTAATCGTTATTTATCCTAGCACGTATTTTCATTTGATTTATTTATTGGCTACTATTGATCATCTTAATCAGGGGCATTTATCTTAGCCTTTTAAATGGTCTGCTGTTTTATGCATAGTTTTTTATGCACCTTATGTTCAATAGCTTGTTTTTAACTGTTTGTTTTCATTTTGTGCTAAGTCCTTGAACAGTATAGAAATATGCTAAATAGATAAATAATGTATCTACATATTCAGTATTGCATATCTGATATATTCACATTTATGCTTTTAGGATTTTTAATATTATAGTTTTGAATTTTGTATCTAATCATTATATATCATGCAGAACTGTGATGAGGATTCTTTTGTCTAACTTAAAATAACCTAATGACCTATTAATTTCCAAACCGGATTCATATTTTGAAAAATAGTATTTTAGTGCTAGCACATATACTAAAACTTGAATAATAGAGAAATCATAAATATATTTTGAAGGGTGTTTATTTCACTAATCTTGTTTGGAGCTTTAAACCTGCTTCAACATCATGGGCTTCCGTCCTTTATTTAAGGTATGTGATTGTTTAACGATTATCTTGGCCTTTGGTAAAGTTCAGAATGGCTTATAAAAATAACAATAGATAAAATGTAGTGAAGAAAACTCCATATCACCAATAAGCAATCATCTCATCCAACAACAGATAGAGCTCTAATTCAAAAGCATCAATAATCCAGCAGTTCTTCAGCAGAAGTAAAACAGTTGTTCATGTTCTATGAGAAGCTGGGAAAGACAGAGGTCTTCAATCTGCCTCTGGGAATGCATTCCAGAAGGTTGGAGCAATGAGAGCATTCAGTAGAAGAACATGCCATCTGCAAAAAAGGCACCATTGGGGGAGCTGCTGAGTTGAGTGGGGTTGGCAGCTGAACTCATGTAGAAAGCAGTAGTCCCAGGCTATGAAGCACAAGCACTTAGAACTATGCCAAGGAGAAAAGCAGCAGCTAATGCAGAAATTTAATACTGCTGTGATTAGAATTTAGTGGCTTTTCCTAGTCAAAGGGCAGAGGTCCCCATTTCATATGAACTGATATTTCACAGCTCTAATTCTAGCTCTGAAAGAGATAATTACCAACAGCATAGATGAAGCGTATCCTTCAAGAGGCATTGGATGAGATGTGTACAATACTGGTGTGTCACGTCTTATTCCAGCCAAAATACCCTCCTGCAGGTCAACAAAACTCTTTTACTGTATGAGCAGCTGGTGCTGTGCATTCCTTTTGCATATTTAAACTTGCCAACAGGAACAAGTGGTTTAAATGATTAACAACACACACCAGGGTACTTGTTTTTCCTCCTGCTTCACACATGTCTCAGCCTAGTCCAGAAACAAGTCCTCCACCCCCATTAAAATAAAGCAACTTAAAATTTGTCAAGATTTCACTCATTTCCCCCCCTCACCCAGTGCTCTTATTTCTGCTAGCAGCAGGGAAGAGACAAGGCATCGGATGAGAAAAGGGCAGAGTAGACAACATGATGGTGCATGTCAGGCAGGCGTGAGTTAAAGGATTAACAGGACAGGATCCAACTCCAAAACATGCTTGCAGACTGATTTCCTTAGCCTTTATGAGGCAATGGGCTGGAAAATGGCCTGAAATTTTGCCTTTTATCCCTGTAAGGAAAAGACCTAGAAGCTGTAAGACAATGAAAACTGAATATTTGACAAGGGATTTCTTGTGCAATTATAAGGGGTAGGATGCTACTCCGAGTTGGCAAATTCCTAGGGGTGGGGTGAAGGTAGGGGATAGCAGTGTGTGAGAAAGGAAGAGACCTCAGCATTCATCCATCTGTAGGACTGCCAGCTCTGGGTTGCGGAATACCTGAAGACTTGAGGGGTAGAGCCTAGAGAGGGTAGGGTTTGGGAAGGGAGGAACCTCAGTAGGCTATAATGCTGCAGAGCCCCCCCCCCCCCTCCAACACATGTACTTTCTCCAAGGGAACTGATCTCTGCTGCCTGGAGATCAATCATAATGTGGGGAAATCTTGGAGGTTGTCAACCCTAATAAGGGGTTTCATCCCCCAAAATCATCCCCCACCTGTAGTTGTAGGTCTACTCTGGCTGAGCAAAGCAATGTACATTGTAAATCAGGGGTAGTCAAACTGCGGCCCTCCAGATGTCCATGGACTACAGTTCATGCTGGCAGGGGCTCATGGGAATTGTAGTCCATGGACATCTGGAGGGCAGCAGTTTGACTAACCCTGTTGTATATCATGTGCCTGGATATGGAAGCCACCACCCTGGGCTGAACTCTCCTGCTGAATTTTGAAGATGGTATCAGGAGGAATGAGAGCAACATTTACTTCCTCAGTAGCTGAAAATTACATTAACAGATGAGTTTAGGATTTGCCAGTCGTGTGTAATACTTACAGACTTAAAAAGCAAAACTTCATGAAACTATAACATGGGTAATGCTTTTTCCTTAGATAAGTTGTAATTAGCAGAAAATGCACCGCATAATGCAAAAGCATATCACCTAATCTGCTGAGAGCTGCATTTTTAAATAATGGATTTGTTTAAATTGGTTTGTGCCCATTTCACATTCAGGAGGAAAAATTAAGCAAATGGAATAGGCAAATTACAGAAATTCAAAAGAATTATGCACATTATGATAAACACCAGACGTCTAAACTTAAGCAAATTAAATTACGTGAAGGCACTTTAAGAAAAGGATGAAAAAACCCTGTGGATTCGAATGTTGATTTTTAAAAAAATCTTTTAAAATCTATTCCCAAATTTGTAAATATAATAAAAGAC
The DNA here is from genome assembly GCF_049243985.1 of Paroedura picta. Taxonomy (NCBI): domain Eukaryota; kingdom Metazoa; phylum Chordata; class Lepidosauria; order Squamata; family Gekkonidae; genus Paroedura; species Paroedura picta. Next base: position 69,523,866 of record NC_135370.1, read on the forward strand.
CTAATGGCCTTTTGGACCTCACAATGACCTTTTGGGTTCACAATTTAAGGACCAATGAATGCTCCTGTCTGTGTTGTCTGGCTGCCTGAGTGGCCAGCCGCCCAATGGCCAGCTGTCCAATTAGGCTGTAGCTCTCGCCCCAAACTGTCGGGTCCAATATCTTTACTCACTTTGCTTCGGACTGCTGACTTATCTGGCAAGTGTCTGGTGAGTGAGATGCATGAGGGCTTTTCGGGTTGGGCTGGTCTAATCTATTCTCTTATCTCAGGGCTCTCTTACCTCAGCTCTGCAAGCGCAAATCAGGTCTGAGGGGCCATTAGGGATCCAAAGCTATTCTAAATATTCCCTGATAAAATATGGACTTTTCATAATCCCCACCCTCTGTACTCCTGGCCCTTCACTTGGCCCTTGAACTTAATAAATTTCCCTGGAAAAGAGACAACGCCATGATTGAATGGACTTTCTAATGAACTCCATCCAAGACTTCCTAGTTCCAGTCCATCCCCTGGGAGACTCCCAGGTAACAAAGGAATGTGATGTGTCTCCCTGCTCCTTAAGTAAATAAAATGCCCAGCAACTGTTCACATACTCCCACTTTGGCACAGAGGATTCCCATCTTGCCATGTCCTGCCTCTGAAGATGCCAGTCACAGTTCCAGGTGAACTGTCGGGGACTAAAACTACCAGACTGTGGCCATACAGCCTGGACAACCCAAAACTACCCAACACCATGATGGTGTTACCCAGGACTAAAAGCGTAACTGGTTTCTTGGTGACCCTGTAGACTGTGGGACAAGATGCTGACTAGATGTGGCAGGCTGCTAGTGATTTCTCTAATTGAATTCTGCCAGGTAAAGTGAAGGAAGAAGTTTTTAGCATTGATGACATTAGTAACATTGTTAGGAACCCTATTGTCCTTCAGATACATATTGGTATTTTGAGAGGGGAGAAGACTCAGTGGTAAACATCCCCTATGTGCACATAGTGATCTGATCTGAAGAGTCAAGGAAGCCCCTGGAAGCATGACAACAGGCTGGCACGTACAGTTTTATTTCTGCTTGCGAGCAGACAGTGCGGATCAGTCTGGACACAATTGACATCCATTTGTATATTTCATCCGGGCAATGTGATTAAAGTGTAAGTTGAAGGCAATGTGTAGGTGAACTTGGAGAAGGGTGTTTGTGAGCAAACGTCCCCTCAACGTGAGGAGGGATCTGGCCACTAACATGTTCTGCCGTAATGATAGTACTGCGGAATCTGTAATAGCATACTAAGAATCTTCAAAGTATACTAGAAATTATTCAAAAACCACTGTGCTCTAGTATAAAAAGATATCTCTATGTGTTCATAATCAAAATGAGACAATTTGGACAAAATGTGACAACCAGCCGCATATCCGAAAGTGCAGACTGCAATGGTTTGGCCATGTGTGCAGAATGAACACCAGCAGACTGCCTCATAAACTCTTCTAGCCAAAACTACCAACTGAATGGATGATCCAGTGACTGGCGCCAAAGGAAACACGGCTTAAACAGATTGAGGAAGACCCTAGAAACCAGCAATTGACTATCCATTGGACCAAAACTACTGCCACCAATCACCAAGAGTGGAAACATAGTATAAATAAGGCACCTACAGTAGTGTATTGGCCAAGAGGACAACTTACTCCACCAATCATCAGCTAAAGTATAAAAAGAAAGAAAGAAAGAAAGAAAGAAAGAAAGAAAGAAAGAAAGAAAGAAAGAAAGAAAGAAAGAAAGAAAGAAAGAAAGATTTTTTTTCAATGTTTTACAAATATATGAGAATGCTGCGGGACAGGCAGGAAATGCTGTGTTACATGGGGCAAATGCCCCCAAAACGGGACAGTCCCGCCCAAGGGGTGACAGATGGTTGCCTTAGTCCAATGGGAGCCATGAGTAACTCTTGTACCGACTATGGGTGGGACACTATATGAGTAACACAGGATGTGGCAGGTTTTGTAATGCTGAGTGTGGACAACATACTATAAGCAGTATGTTACGATGGGCAGAAAGTTGGACTTGGAGTGGGAAGGCTTTTTAAAAATTCCGTGCTCAGACTAATTCACTTAAATACTTGACTAGGAACAGTTTAGGAATGTAGAGGCATTCTACATTGCTGACGATTTGCCATTAAAACATATTCAAATAAAAACAAAAGGACAATAACAATAAAAATAGACTCAATAGTACAAATATTCCGATTATTTAAAACAACCATTGTTATGAAGATGAAATGGGTAACCCACTGGTATGCTACCCTGAGCTCATGAATGAGGAAGAAAAAGAAAAGCTGGTTTTTATACCCCACTTTTCACTGCCCAAGGAGTATCAAAATAGCTTACAATTGCCTCCCCATAACAGACACTCTCCCCACAACAGATATCCTGTGAAGTAGGTGAGGTTGAGAGAGCCCTGATATTACTGCTCAGTCAGAACAGCTTTATCGATGCTGTGGCAACTCCAAGGTCACCCAGCTGGCTGCATGTGGAGGAGGAGCAGGGAATCAAACCCAGCTCACCAGCTGCTGTTCCTAACCACTACACCAAGGTATGATATAACACTAATACATACATAACGTTGGGCTACTTCTAAACAACTGCAGATTTTTTGAACAGCTGGCATGTCACATTTACGAATTGTACAAAACTCTTGACAAGAACCCCACATGTGAATGTCTTGTCTCAAAGGATGTTACACTCCATATTAAATACCACTTTGATGACTGTCCCCCAGGGCTAATACTTAAAAGAGCTTTCAAACAATAATAATTACCTAAACAGATTGGGAACTCTGTCTCTCCCATAGCCACACACACATAGTGATTGAATTGTGAATTTTAAAGCTGCTCATTTCTGCAGTCTTGACAGCAGATCTTACTAATATATCATTTTTAGATACGGTAATACAATATAATGGAAAAAAAAACACAATTTTTTGACACTGTTTGCATATGCGGTACAAAAAATCTCCAGGCTATTCAATTAATTCAAACTTTAATTATGGACAAAGAAACATTGCATACATCAGCAGGGTTCTGCATTCCTTTTTACAATAATGATCATTTAAACTTTTTCAACTGAATTTTGTATTCAGGCTTGAGCTTGTGAATGATGTCTGTTACATGTTGTTCTTGGCTCCCACACAAACCAGGAAGGTGTGATGTAGCACACTACCATTACTGAATTCCACAGCACACTCATGCATTTTTATCTGGGCAACTACTTAAAATTCACTGAGTGTCAGACACTGGTCTGCTACGAGAGGGTTTTCATCACTTGACACTTTTGAGACCATCAGAGTTTGTGATGGGGTACAGCATAGCAGGAACATACCTAACCCAGGGACCAGCTTGGGGAATAGTTACTGAAACGAATCGCCAACATCAGGTTCCATGGTATGGATCTCATGACTGGTGAGTATCCAAAATAGACTGCTTTGGACTTCACTTTTGGGGAGAAACAGCTTGGGTCTGTCACCACCTAGGACACGTACAATGAAGAGTAATTCAACAAACAGTTGTTAACTTGCAGTAAAGAAGGTACTGACAATGTCAAAGGCAGAAAGTACAACCTTTCTATCATATTTAACAATGCTATTGTCCAGCATGAAGGAAAGAAAAATATATCTTTATTTGGCACTGCTCAGCTTGAAAGGAAACAGGCAAGCTGCAGCGGATTCAGAGGAAAGTAAAAAAAGAGTGATAACAAAACACCAAGTAGAATAGGAATCTTTGTGTTTGGAAATTGTGTGTGCATGGTAGAGGCAGTGAATCTTAAAAAAAACAACAACACCCTGACTATTAAGACGGTAGAGTTGCCAGCCTCCAGGAGATGATTGTAGATTTGCCAGAATTACAACTGATCTCCAAGCAAGAGAGGTCAGTTCTCCTGAAGGAAACAGCAGATTTGGGGGTAGACTGCAAAGAATTATAGTCCCCCTAAACTCCCAGCATGCAGCAATTGGTCATCTCATAGCAAAATAACTTGATCCAGTGACTCCATCGTTCACATGGGAACATTGGTATAGTTACAAGTACAAGTACAAAACTTTTAATGGCATAATACAAAATACAAAACTTTTAATGGCATAATACAAAATTATTTCAGTAGCAAGAACAATAAACATTTCAGATGACCAGTAAACAAAGGAACAAAAGTCTCAAAAAGCCAGTGCCCTATATTACTTTAGCCTGTGGGCCATAACTATAGATAAAAATTTGGCTACCAGTTCAGTGGTCTCTAAGCATTTATCAGCTAGCAGCAAATTAAGAGACTTTTCTTCTGCAACATTAGGTGAAAGTAAAAGCGAGGAAATCAAATCATGATGTCAATTATGCAAATTACATTGCAAAATGATATGACAGACTTGAGTCCAGTTCACCATGACAATACCTGCAAGTTCTTTCATTACGGGGAATTCTCCTATATCTGCCTTCAAGCACTGCAGAGAGAAATACATTTAGTCTAGCTAACATAAATGCTCTGCCATGTGATGGTATAATTAGGTTGGAAGAATAAAGTGCCATAGAATTTGGGATATAAGAAAGACCAAGGGATCATGGAGAACACAAACTACCTGCACCAGCATAAATTACCTGGAGGTCAATATATGAAATATATGATCCTCTCCAGAGTTGGTTAAGGAATCTCTAGGTCAGTACCTATAGATTTAATTTTAAAGATGATGTCCGAGGCCATTTCAAAGTATAGTGGTCAGATGGTAAACACAGGTCTATTTAAGACCTACCCATATGAGTAGGAGCTCTCTCACTGGGACTGATTCCACATGAGGAATTTGCCCCAGGACAGCCTTTCATTGCACACAGGTTTTAGTGCTGCTTCCACATGATGTCGGCAGCAACCCAGAACTCTCAAGTGACTGGCACAAGTTTTCTCCAGATTTGCTTCGCAACAAGGGAAATCGCCCAATCCCGATTTCCCTCTTCTTGTCACTCTGTGATTCACAGAGTAAACAGAAGAAAGCCTGTGTTGAGGAAGAAACGTGTGACAGTAGTGTTCTGCCCACCCTCACACCTGCCCTCCTTTTCCGGACCGAGAGTTTTTTAAAAAAATGGTGCAGTTCACATATCTGAGGGACTGCAAAGCTATGCGCCCTGTGTAAAAATAAAATGTTCTCCTCATAGTGCACTGTAATTTTGGGATTGGGTAGCCAAAATAAAATTCCTATTTGTGTTTTCTGGTGGTGGGGTATGAACAGGGAAGGGGGACTGTGTGATGAAACAGCTCTCTCTCTATTAGCTTGGCAACTGTGCGCTTTGTTTTAAAACTTTACTGTGAACAAACAATCACTCATTATGGTCCAGTTACCATGGCCAGCCTATCACAAATCTACCATAACATAAAGAGAGACCATTACACCAAGAATCCTAAAAAGAGATCTAAGAAGAGAATGTTTTATTGTTGTGGCATGATCCTGCAGCAATGTGGAAGTGTAACCTTTAAAAAAAAATTGTTCTGGTGTTGTAGTGTTTCCCCATAGCAAAGCATAAGTGCACGTTGAAAAAAAAGTAATTTGGGAGCTCAGGGGGACGGATCAGTCCCTGAATCAACCGCTGTGCAGGGATTGTTGATTTGTGGTGAATGACAAGCTGAGGCACAGGGGGGAGGAGTTTGGGTTGTTCTTGCTTTCTGCCTCATTGGTAGGCAAAAAGCCATGCTAAGGTGGCAAGAAAACATGTGAGGGGGCTCTAGTCAGAAATCTTGCAAACACGCAGCTTCCCACCAAGCATTTGAAAGCAGGAGGTGGCGCGAGTTTTATGACTCAGTATGGAATTGGTCTGGATTTGATTCTCTAGATTTATGAGAAAAGGGCAAAATTTCAACTGCCTTTCTGTTCTCATAGCAGCCTTTTGTAACTCTTCCATGGCAAAACCAACTGTCTGCACTTTCACCCATGGAAACATGACTAAGAAAGCATGGTGAAGCAAAAGCTCCACTGGCACAAAAACAAGTTGAGTTGGTGCTACCCCATTCTTCATTACTATAGCCCACATGCCAGATAGCTTTATGTTCAGGCTTGGGAGTGGAGACCTTATGACTGTGGCCCATGATTCTGGCTCAGATTGGGTTCTAAAGTACATAAGAAGAAGAAGAGCTGAAACTTTGAAATACCTCTCCTTTCCTCCCCACAACAGATAACCTGTGAGATGAAGGTGAGAGAGCTCTTCGTCATAAGGCAAACTTCCAAATAGTTGGAGAGTCAAATTTCTAAATATTTAGACTTCCAAATAGTTTGGTACTTTTCTAAATAACAATAGAACAAATGTTTACGGCATAAAACTTGTGTTAATGGGTACCAGTTATATACAAGGTTTGCAAACATTAGTCCTGAACAATCACTTTGGAATATAAAAGGAGGAGCCTTCTGCTATGCAATTGTTTCTCCAAAGAGGTGGGGTTTTTATTCTCCATAGGGGACTGAAGTCAACATGGAAGCCTTCTCTGGACAAAATACAGTGTTACTCCTGTATTCATTTGTTTGAGACCTCACACAGACACTTCTGATCTGCTACCTTGCTTGAATCATCTGGAGGTGCTTCGCTCCAAGGGACATGCTTTCTGTGTTTTAGGCTGATCTCTGAAGTCTGATGGGGCTAGTTGTTTTGGCTTTGGGTTAGACCTACGTGATCTTTTAGTCCCTTTAATCTCATGAACTGGCTGAGAAAAATGCTTTCCAAGTATGAACTTGAATTAGAAGTTGAAAGACTTCTATAGATCCCAGCTTCTGAATGTGATTACAGGTTGATTCTGGCTCCAAACAGCATGAAAATTAGCACATCCTACTGATATTGACTTTCACTCTTTGGAGTCCATTTTGGTCCTGTAACTTTGAAGATGGATTTAGTGCTTAAAGGGAGGATGCAGACAAACCTTAGAGAAGCCCCCCTGCAGTTTGCATATCTTATTGATATCATAAAAAACAGGGAGGGGAGAATGCTTTTCTCCTTGAACAAGCAAGCCTCAAAACTAATCTTCCCTCAGCTCAAATTGAATTTAAATATAATCAAACTTGCTTTGCTTCGAAGCGTTCATTTATCTTGTTTAAAACTTATATGCAGTTCTCACTGGGACTAGCTGTAGGGCTCTTTGCTTTTGTTTCCTGAAATCTGCTGTCCTCAGCATTGTCTGCTTGGAAAGAGATGATGGATTGGGCACTGAACACATCCGTTATTTGCTATCTGCGAGAGCAGAACCCATCTGCATGGCCTCTCTTATCCTGCCATCCTAGTTACAGCTAAGCTCAAGAGGAACCAACTGCTCAATAGATAAAGCAGCACTTCAGAGCAGGGCTTGGGGTGGAAGATTACACCCTGCATGACTGATGCCTTGGCAGCCCTGTTGTAACAGCGGCTTCTCTTCCGAAAAGTTCAAATCCCACATCAACCAGAGCAAGAAGTCTTCTTCATTAATGTATCTTCTTTTTGCTTATATGAACAAGATATATAGAATTGTACATAGCCAGTTTAGCTGAATTAACGTGGTGCTTACTGTACTATACTTGAGGAAGAAAGTACCTAGTATATATGGCCCATTATGCACAGCCGCCGAAATGGCGATTTCGGGTCACATGGAAAACGCGGAGGAGGAACATGCGACACACACCGGTTATGCATGGGGCGGGGCGCGACGGCAGCAAAACCCAGAGTAACCGATTATGCACACGGCGATCCGGGCGCCGCTTCTGGTGCCGCCCCGGTCACCCTGAAGCTGCGCTTTCTTCCGCATTTTGCTAACGCAACTTTTTCAGCGGCATGCACCAAAGCTGCAGCCGTTTGCAGCTGGCACCGTGTGTTATCGGTGATTTTAGTCGCTGCCATTCCACCCCGAATGTGCGTTATTTCCTCCGTGCATAATGGGTCTATGTGAAACAACTGCATTACAGAACAGACTCCCATATAGAGGAACTGGGTCTCTCACCATCTTTCATCCCTAATCCCCCTCTGCTGCCTGATATTGTAGCAGAACAAAATTTGCATGAAAAAGTTGTGTCACAATACAGTCTCAGCACATAAGCAGGGTTTTGTTGGTCATTTGCTGACCAATGAGAGCCACTGCTGTGTTTTTTTCTCCTTTTGCCAACTTCACACTATAGGAAAGTGGAAAATGGCACCTTTATTATTTGATGGTGATGGAGGCTAAGCTGTCACCAAGGTGCCAAGAGACAAATTGCCTAATGGCACACACTTCTCCTCTCTTTGATAACAGCAAATCAGGGGGGCATCAAGGAGAATGCTTTGTAATGTCTGCATGTCAGAGATACAACAGGAATAAGGTCTTGCAAGCATGGTGTTGAAAAGGGAGATAGAAAAATATGGATTGTTGGTCTTTAATATTTATAGCCAATAATGATGCCAAAGGAGTGCAAGTCATTATCCTAGGGGGGAAATTCCCCAAGTATCCTTTGTACCTTCTGCCCTGACTGTAATAGACCCAGTTAGTCCACTCTTCTCTAATCTGAGAAGGTAAGCAGTGCCCCTGACTTTTTGGCTGACTAGTACTTAGATGGGAGACTTGGGAGGATCATGATATGGAGGTAGGCAATGGCAAACCATGTTTCTTGCCTTGAAAACAACAAAGGCTTACTATAAACCAGTTATGACTTGGCAGCAAAAGCAATAATAACAGCAACAAACTGACACTTCTGGCCAGGCAAAGGATTTTTTATTTTCTGATATTCTATTACTTTTTTTCTGGAGCAACGAAATCTGGGAAATGGCCTTGCAGCATTTATCCAAACCAGGCTTTCTCAATTAGGGTTTTGTGAAACCTTGGGGTTCTCTGATGGCCCTGGAAAGGTTTCCCAAATGGGTGTGAATTAATTTATATACATGGCCTCTTGTGGTGCAGAGTGGTAAGCGGCAGAAATGCTGTCTGAAGCTGTCTGCCCATGAGGTTGGGAGTTCGATCCCAGCAGCCGGCTCAAGGTCGACTCAGCCTTCCGAGGCAAAGCCACCCTGTACTGAGTCTGCCATGAAAATGCTGGAGGGCGTCACCCCAAGGGTCAGATATGACTCGGTGCTTGCACAGGGGATACCTTTACCTTTACCTATGTATATATATATACACACCTTCTAAGATTAGACAAGAATTGACTAACTGGGTCTATTTTGGTCAGGGCAGAAATCTACATCTACATCTATATCCAATTGCTAAACATTTATTGGGTGTTATGACCATATATGGCCTAATGACAAGTGATGGGCCTGGAGGGGGGGAAGGGGAATGGCCCCAGGTGGATGTGTACACAGCCATGCTTCCCAACCATACTGTGTATAATGGCGCCACTTCTGGGGCTTCTTGAAGGCTGAAGAATGTTTCAGGGGGTTCTCAATGGTAACAAAAAAAAAAAAAGTTGAGAAAGACTGATCTAAACTAATCCTGAAAGCTCTGTCTCAGACATCTGGGAATGCTACATGTTGGAAGAGATGCTATCAAATTAATGCATTAGAGGTGGGTTCTCATGGTATACATATTAATCATTCTTTTTTTGTTTTAACTCAGAGGCAGGGTGGCAAAGGTCCTCTGGAACTTGAGGAGCTTTCTTCAGCCTATCACCCACCATGTCCTAGCAGCTGCTCTGGCAAGCTACAGGCTTTGAGTAGGGGGAGGGACCTTCTGTGACTCCAAAAAAGTCCATCTTTACAGTGAAAACTACTTATTGATGTGTTTCAGATGGATTGGTGATCCCAGATGTCCTATTCCACTGTGCCTCATCTCTAACAGAAAACTGCTAATGTAGCAATGGTTCTATCTAGGTGATGTTACTTCTAGGGGCTTGGCAAGAAGGCATGGCCAGGTGACATCACTTCTGGTATGCCTCAAAGTCTGAAAAAATTTTCAGGTGGGCCTTCATGGTTAAAAAATTGAGAAAAGCTGCACAGAAATTTGTATCTATGTTGCTTGATCTCTGATTCATAAGTGCTCATTCAGGCTACTGTGGGCAGCAAAGGTTTTTTAAAAATGCATGTGCGATCTATTTATCTGGCTCATTTCCTTAAGGACAATAAAGGTTCACTTTTTGATGTCCTTAAGTTCAGGATTTGTTAGCAAGAACTTCAAAAGAAATGTTTAAAAAAACATATGCATAATTCATCCCCGGGCAGGTTGCTCTTGCCACAACCGTCAGCCCTGACATATTTACATTTCCAGCTTCTCAGAAGTTAACACAGTGAGTGACATATTTACTTATCATAATAAAAAAAATCAAATAGCTTGTTTAGCTGAGCATATAAAATGGAAGGCAGTTGATCAAAAACCATTGCACATTAAAAAAAAATGTCACTAAAGAGGTGCGAAAGAGATATTGATCAAGCTGTCATCCCCAAGACAGGCACCATCTGCTTTGGAGGCTGTCGGATCTCTCATCCAGTGACCAAACAATCATCTTGAGATAAGGAAACCATTTGTGCGATGACCTCATTCACTAGTTCCATAGCTTTGAGGCCTTTTATCTTCCCCCCGAAAATAGATGCTTACTATTTATAGGCAGTGGGGATAACCAGAGGAATTTAGCAAACCTTTCACGGCTGTCCCACACACTCTCAAATTTATTTATGTATTCTCAAACTGTGCATTGCAGTCCACATGTCATTGCTATTTCTGTCTGCCATCTTTAGAGGCTCCCCCTTTCCCTTAAACCTATTCCTTTGAAAATGAAGGCAGGTTTGATAGAACTTTGCCTATGCACACATTTCTGCATTCCCAAGAATGTGGATGAACTCCATCCATAATGCAAAGCTCCTGAACAACAAATATTTCATAAATATTATTAGCTAGCGGCCATCCCACCCTTGCAGTTCCTAGCTAACTTTTCTTGAGGAATGTGTGGGGAAAGCAATGACAACTGCATGTACCTGTGCATGCATGTACTTTAGGGGAGAATGACATGGTAACTTGTGTGCATGCATGGAACCTGAAAAGGCAGAACAGAAAATGCATGAAGTTTGTTATCAAATGAAAATGGGCACTCTACACTTTGTGTTGTAAGACGTAGGTTAAAATACTGTCACGCCACAACATGTAAATGTAGCCATAACCAATCCACCTGTCAAGAGGGGGGGGGGATGAATTAAACAACCATGGTTGCACAGATATGACAACCTGTGCTCTTTTTTGTTTATCACTTATTTCTGGCTGGTTGCTGCAATGGTAAGATAATAAATGAATAGTCCCCCCTCCCCCCATTTTAAGTGTCTTCTCTAGGAACACTTCGCTTTTAAATGATTCATGGCTGCCACAAAGCCATTTTTTGTTCCTTTGCAATAAGCCCAAAGGGATTTAATTAAATGAGCTTGCATCCAATATTTAAAATGAACATTAATTCCGAGAAAGTTAACCTGTTTGAAAAGCTCACTTTCAAGTATAAGATTCATTGTTCATACTTCATATCATTTCCTTCAGAGCCACCGGCTGAGAGTACGACTCATACATTTTTTTAGGATAAATAAATGTATTCCCTGACATTTCAAAACTTCACAAATCAGTGCTTTAAAGTTTTGACATTTGGGTTATAATGGACACAATCTATCAGCCAATGAAATCTGAAATGAAGGAGATCGACGGAAGACACTTCATCTGGAGATGTTTCCAGTGGGTTAGGCACATTGCACCAAAACCCAAATGTGCTGATTTATAAACTTAAGATGTATATAGCCCACTGCTCAGCCTATTACTCATAATAGGCTTGCACCAGTTATTCTAGTGACACTCTTCCATGGAAGCTCACTTGGTCACCTTAGGCCAGTCACCCACTCTCAGTCTAACCTACCTCACAGGGTTGTTGTGAGGGTAAAAGGGTGGAGAGGAGAATGATATAAGCTGCTTTGGGCCCCTGTTAGGGAAAAAGATACATACAACAAATAATAACAATAAAGCAGCAATGATGGATTAAAAACTACAAGGAGACGGACAAAACCAGCAAGAATATCTAAAGAGCCCAGTGTTTTAAAGATCATTTCAGAGGACAGTCATGTTGGCCTGTAGTAGAACAACTGGATTGGATCCAATAGCAGAGGAAGGAAGCTTTGACTCTCAAAATCTTAAACCTTGAATATCTTGTTGATCTCTAGGCTATTAAATTAGAATATAGCTGCATGATTTAAATAAATTCATTAAAAATACAGCTGCAAAATCTGGAATCATAGTTGGAAGGATTTCCCTAAAGGCCATCTAGTCCAACCCCCTGTTCAATGCAGGATCAGACTAAAGCATCCAGGATAAGTATCTGTCCAGCCTTTGCTTGAAGACTGCCAGTGAGGGGGAGCTCACCACCTCCTGAGGCAGCTGAACTACTCTGAAAAAAACTTTTCCTGATATCAAGCCAGTACCATTGTACATGTAGTTCCAACCCATTACTGTGGGTCCATCCGCTTACTGTGAGTCCTATCTTCTCCTGCTGACAGGAACCGCTCCCTGCCCTCTTCCAAGTAACAACCTCTCAGATACTTAAAGGCAGAAATCATGTCCCCTCTCAAGCTTCTCTTCTTCATGTTGAACATTCACCAGTCTCTCAACCTTTCTTCATAGGGCTTGGTCCCCAAGCCCTGGGTCATTCTCATCACTCACCTCTGCAACCTCTCCATTTTGTCCACATCCTTTTTGAAGTCTTCTAATTGAAAAGCAGCATCTTGGCAAAAGACTGTAGCAACAGAGAGACTGGAAGAAAAGTCTTTGCTTACTGCCAAAAGAATAGAACAATTTGAACCAATTAGAGAGGGAATTCCATAATTTGGGTGCCTGCCTGCCTGCGTACACAGAGAAGGCCCTGTTACTACTAGCCACCCACTGTAAGTTATACCGGGCAGAGACATGGAGAAGATCTTAAATGTTGGGCAGATACATTTGGAAGCAGACATAACTGATAATTTCCAAATAATGAATTGCCTGAACCATTCCGCACCCGATAAAAGAAATGAAATCCTTACCTTTTGTAAACACCATATTTTTGGCATTTTGCACGACGTTGTGAACATCCAGCAGTACATCTGCAAACTGGCAGCTATATCCTCCATTTAAAGTGCTTGCAGGGGAATCACATAAACTTGATTACCCCTGCCATGTAGTGTGAGCAGGACGAGAGCAGCCAGCAAGCCATGAGCAAAAGACACATGTGTTACCAAAGTAGTGAGATCCCCAGCTCCAGTGCCTGCCCTCAAGCCCAACTCCCTCTCTCTTCACCTGAAATGGGGCTTTCTATTTTAAAAAAAAACTGCCTGGAGCAATGAATAGGCACACAATCGCCCAGGCAGAACACAAAATAAATTTTTCCCCACCAGTTTGCCCATAAAACATGCCTCTTCCCAACTAAAAAAAAAATCGGCTTTTTTTTTTTTAAGCTTCAAGGCTCCAGATTGCAAGAGATTTGCTTGCAGTAAAAAGAGCCCTATGTATCTATTAATAGATGCATACACATTTAAACTCATAAGTCTCATTTTTTAAATGAAATTAGCTGGCATCGTGGTCCCTTTAAAAGAGGGAGAAAGGTGATTGGCCACCTATCTTTATTGACATGTCGAAGAGAGGAGCATGTCCCCTCTTCTGCCATTTCAAGCAGGTGTGCAAAATGGCAGGAAGCACAAGATGACAGCAGAGGAGCCAGAAGGTGAGGAATTCCCAGAGGCACTGGGTTTTTTAGAGTTACGCAATTGCGCTGGTGTAACACTAGTATTTTTACTGTACGGAATGGCCCTGTGTATTCTAATATTTTGGTTTTTGAGATAGGCATTTTATGTTCCTTGAACTGCATTGGTTCGATTTATCAGGTCCAATCCTTGCACTCAATTCAATATTCTTTTGGACACAAGTAAACTGGTTACCAAACAAGAGTTGTCTCAGAAAGCTATACATGTTTACAGCCACCGAAAGCTGAACAATAGCAATGGCTCTTGGCTGAGCTACCGAGACTGAATAAATCACAGAAGCCATGTATATGCACTCCATGTGGAGGAAGGAATAAGTTCATGATGTAAGTGTACATTTCCATGGAAACCTTTCTGGGTTGCGAGCCACCAGTGGAACACTCCCCCAAATTTTACACGAAATATGGTGTGAGGAGTCTTGCTGTTTTGAGCATTATGTTTTACCCATTTAACAGGGCAGTGTTTAATTTCCAGGAAGAGTGTTTCCCAGAATTTGTAGCACATGCTTGCAATCTCCACTTTCCCTAAGTCCATCTGTTTTAAGATTTTAGGTAGCATTTTGTTGTCTTTTTTCCCAAAAAAATGTTGAAACTTTCAAAAAGCCTAGTGCAATCTCATTAGCATTAGCACATCTTATATTTCCAGTTCCTTCCATTTGATTTCATTAACTGGGTTTTCCTTCACAGGTGGGCTCTTGCTTTACCTTGTTATCAGTGAAGCAAGGCCACATTCATTCTCTGTTTTTGCACGCTACATTTGCTTTGCTCCTCGCCTGCATGATGCCTGCTGCATTTTTTTAATAACAATGCACAGAAAGATTTTACAGTTCATGAGGGCCAAATCAAGACATGACACAAAAGATGTATGATTGGAATTGTCTGTGTTTTTTAAAAGCAGCCCTCATCTGTTTTGAAGATAAAGGAGAAGACACTGGGCAAGAGGGCATTTAACCCTTTCCTCTGAGATGGGAAGATGGAAACTTTGGAGAAGATGGGAGAAAAAGTACTATCCAGAATGTTGACACCTTAAATCCTGGATCAGACCTTCCACTCAGCAGTAATACTTCTGTGTTGTTTAAAATAACATTCAGTTTATTAGCCTGCACCCCCTCCAGGTCAAGGTTTCTATAGCCCCCCTGTTATCTGCCAGAAGTGCAAGAGAGAGCATCATCCAAGTACCGGTGACAACCCAGGCCAAATCTCTGGATGCTCTCACCAAGTGACTTGAAAACCATAGAGGATCACCATAAACCATCTGTGACTTTATGGCACTTTCCACCACCAGTAATGAATTGCCTGGAAAAGCCATAAATAAAAAGTGCATTAAAATACCTGGACAAAGGGATGCAAACAATCCAAGCAATTAAATGAGATAGTTGCTACAGTAGAACAGCCATGAGATTAAAGGACTAAAGAAGTATAAAGTAGGACAATACTTTAAGAAATATGTTTCAGATCATAGATGATGGTAACTTGGGGGCTTGCTATCCTCAGATGAGTTAGTTTTATAAAGATGATACTGACAGTGCCCCATTGAGCCAAGAAAAATAGCAAGCATGGGCTTACAATGTGCAATTAGAGGGAGAAGGGTGGGACAGATGAAGAAAAGTAGAATTTGGATAGCCAATAAATCTGATGTTTCTGAAATGGAGAAGCTCCCTTCTGCAGTCTGTTGCCATCCTGTACTATGTAAACCTCTTCCTCACTCCATTGTACTGCTCAGGGAAAGCAGATATTTCCTTCCCTCCCTTCTTGTAAGAAATGGCACATTTTTCATCTTTATTGTCAAATGGAAAGAAAACCATTTCCAAGAAGTGAAATAGCTTTCAAAGGCCAACACAGTGGGAGTGCATAAATGAGCCCACCTCTGGCCCAGCAAGTGTCCAAGTTAGTTTTCTGTCTGCCATGCTGCCATAACAGATAGTGACACTCCTCAGCACGCTTGCGAGCTTCTTTTTCATTGCCCTTTCCTCAGCTGGAGACAGAAATGCCCCCCAAAACATCACATTCCTCTTCTTCATTCCTTTCACAAAATGAAGTGTGTTTCCTTCCATTCCTCTTCACTATTCTCATTTAATGTGACAGTCTAAATAAGAAGCCAAACTGTTAAGGGTTGGGGTAGGGAGAGAGTCTCTTTGGAAAGCTCTTGGTCTTCCTAGTTTGTTTCTTCATTTGGTTTTTGTATTGTAGTCAAGTTATCAGAAAATAGCAAGAGGCCAGACTTGTGGTGCTTCTTAGCATTGTCTGAATAAAAGAAGATGAGTTGGTTTTTATACCCCACTTTTCACAGCCCAAAGGAGTGTCAAAGCAGTTTACAACTGCCTTCCCTTCCCTCTCCCCACAACAGACCCTGACCGATTATGCACAGGGCAGGAACCCCGGGATGGCGGCAGCAGGACAGCCCCGATTATGTATGATGCTGCGGCCGTACTGGCCCAGCACAGGGTCCCAGAAAACCTGCAGCAAAGGAATACGGAATTTTCCACAGTCCCTAGGATGCTGCAGGCACGAGTGGGGGCTAGGTCGGGCCAGTGCCGTGCATAATCGGCAGAGCCGGGCCTTTTTGCCCGGCCCTTTCCCCAACCTCCAATGTCCCTGCAGGGACACCGCATGCGGAGCCGCACAGCTGTCCAGGGACGCCCCCTACCCCCATATTGGTGGGAAAGTGGTATTCTGCTCCCCACCATTGTGCGGTGGAGACCCCATTCCCCCCACTCCCCACCCTGATGCTTCTGCATTCAGGCAGTGTGCCGGGCTTTCCAGCCCCGGCATTTTGTGCACATGCACGTGCTATGCTGGGACAGCCCTATAGACCGAGAGATTCCCTCCCCTGTGCATATACAGGAAGTGCCGGGCCCAGTGTGGCTGCTGCCATGCATAATGGGTCCCTGTGAGGTAGGTGAGGCTGAGGGACTGCTCAATTGGAACAGCCCTATCAGGGCTGTGACAAGCTCAGGTTCACCCAGCTGGCTGCATGTGGAAGAGTCAGGAATCAAACCCAGCTTTCCAGATTAGAAGCCACTGCTCTTAACCACTATACCATGATGGCTCCTGAATTTTTATAAGCTCATCCTTGGATCCACCAAAACATGTACAATTATCCCTTAAACCCACCCAAAAATCTGGGCTGTCGCAGTGCATTTGTTCACAAACCCTAATTTTAGCTGGCTGTGACACAGCCTCAGAGTCTGTCAGCTACCAGAAGAGTAAGATCACACTGCAACAATACTACAATCATGTTGGAATATGCACAATCTGTAATGTGCATGATTCAGAAACATATGAAGAATGTCCTGTAGGGAGCATCAGAAGACGTGTATGAGGCATAATTAACTTTGGAACTTCCTGATAATAATCTTCTCCAGGGTCTTGGCTCTTTGAAGACTTCCTGCTCCTTTGAGCATACTTTCTTCCACTTGCCTCCACATCAGACAGAATGACAGCAGACAAGAGTTAGACTTTTACAAAAGTTGTTTCTCTCTTCGCAACTAACTATTTTTTAATGCAGTCTGATGCTCTGCCCCTCTTCGTATATCTAAACTCTGCCAACAAATCAGGTACATTTATAACAGATACTAAGAGGCAAAGCAAATGGCTAGAAACAGCCTGCCCTGTGGTATTTATTGCTGGTCTGTACCATTTTTTAAAAGACATAAGCTTGGAATCAAATGCTCAATCTTCGTATAATGCTCCCCAGACAAAATTACCATGTCACGTAAATAGCTGGCTTAATACTTTATTTAATAACTAGGGGCCAAGCCCTTTGCATTCAGGAATACAACAGGCACTAGATGGGGGGGGGGGGTTGGAAGAACTCTGTGGATGGCCTCTCCCTCTCCCCAAGACCTGGAAAGGCTGCAGGCCAGAGGCCCCCCAGGAAGGGAACTCACCAGCAGGGGCAGCTCTCTCGTGGCAGGGATCTGCAAATGCTGAGCCTCAGAGGGAAGTAGAAGGAGGAGGGGTGATCAGGATTGAGGAACGGATGGTGATTGGCTGGCCGCTGGACAGATAGGCAAGCCGGTTGGAGGAGGAGGCACTCAGGGGCGGGACAGCTGCCCTGAGTCGGTATTAAGCGCTGAGTGGCATTTAAGCCATGAGACATGCTCCTCCTCCAAGGCCTGACCAGAAATATATTACAGCAACTCTAAGTAGAATTTGTACCACAACATTCAAAGATCTAGTGAGTGTTTTACTGTGGTGCTATAAGCCATTTAAACCATGTATTTTCTCTTTCTCCTCCTTTATTCAAGATCTGTTGTATTTCCCTCTAATCCTCTGTGAGGAATAGCACATTTTCCCACTTACATCATAAAACAAATCAAAATCCTGTGCAGAAAAGTCAAATAGCATTCAAAGGCCAATGCAGTTGGAGTGCATAAATGAGCTCACCTCTGCCCTCAGAAATGTCCAACTATTCACTCAAATGATTGGTGTATCGTAATATTATAAAATCAATAAATCATTGAACATACATCACCTCTGTCGTAATAAGCCGAGCATAGATGTGCTAGGTACCATTATTCTGTTGTGATCAGGCATACATATTGCTAAGGTGTCGGGTGGCAAGGTCAAGAGAAACTGAAGCCTTCATGCCTTGGAGATAGTGATGTAACTCAACGGGCTGTTGTGAAAGGACTACCAGCTGAAGATCCAACATTGTGCAGTAATTTGAATGTTGAACTTAATATCACTTAATGATATTAGACCAATCATTACATGGGCTTACTTACCTCACTGAGCTGTTGTAAGGATGAAAAACATGGAATAATGTTTTTTCCTCTATTATTCAGACTTTTCAGCTTGATCTTCTGATTGACTGAGAGCCATCTATGAAAATGCTGGTTATGACTTTTAAAACTCTAGATGGTTTGCGGCTGAGATATTTCAAGGACTTCTTTCTCCAGCAGAGGTCTACCACCTATTTAGGAACAACTAGAAGGGTCTTCAGATACTTTGGTCACCTCATGAGAAGGAGAAAAGCCTAATGCTGGGAGCGATTGAGGGCAAAAGAAGAAGGGGACGACAGAGAATGAGGTGGCTGGATGGAGTCACTGAAGCAGTCAGTGCAAACTTAAATGGACTCCGGGGAATGGTAGAGGACAGGAAGGCCTGTAGGATCATTGTCCATGGGGTCGCGATGGGTCAGGCACGACTTTGCACCTAACAACAACAACAACAACAACAACAGTCCTAATTGTTGTTCCACCATTATTCAAGGTTTTGACAAGTAGAGGTGATAAGATCTTATTGGTAGCAACATGAAAGTCTCAAGAATCTCCTAAAAATAATTTTGGCTAATGGTTGACTGTATTATTAGCAGTTATTGTGTCTAGAGTTGCATTAATTTTACTATTTTGTTCAATTCTCTTGTTGCTTTGAAACTGTAATCTGTCTTGAATTTGTTTTCCTGGATAATACAATAAATAAATCCAAGTCTTTACCATTCTGTTAGCAAGGGTTGATGTCACCCTGAGTCCCTTCTGACTTTTTAAACTGTTTTTCAACCTTCCATGCTTCTCTGAAGCATGCTTAGTCCTTCTCTGGCAATTGTCTTTTCTTTCCACATCTCCTTAATTAATTTCCAAGTCCATTTTTTTCCTGTGTACCTTGGAAATCCTCCAAATATAGAGAAATATCTGCCTTCTCTCTGAATAGCCTCTTCTTACTGTTTCTATGACTGGCTTTAGCCCCCAGGTTTGCTATTACATACAGATCAATATATTGTTTGCATACTAAGAAGAATGGTGCTACTGTTTCCCACTACTGAAACAACTATATATTGTATTCAAGCCATGAGTTCTAGTTAATCCTATTGTCTACAGTGCATGGCACTTGCTTGGGTAGTTTTGGGCATTCCATTCTTTTGGGATTTTACCTCTTAGCACTGGACCTGCTTAAAGAGGAAGCCCTCGCATAACAGAGTTTTCAACCAGATTAAGCCTGACAAGTATCATATGCATTGCTGCATCCACTAACTACTGTTTCCCTCCCTGAATTTGCTGTCATTCATTCTGAAAAGCAGGTGCATTAGTGCTAAGGAAGAACAATTCAGGCATCTATAAATAGCTGGATTTGCCAGGTATAATTGCTATTTTGTAAGTGTCTGTGTGAATAAAATATGGTATTTCCGTTAAAGAGTTGAAATTCTCCCTCTGTCCTGCCCCTTTCTGATCATCTGTCGCCCTTTCACTCTCCAGATTTAAGGTTATCAATCATTTACAGCCAGACACAGATTACTCCTTCAAACAGGCCACAGCCCATCATTGTCCAGTAACATCTTACATTACATGGTACTGTTTTATTTTCTCTTATTCAGAATGGGAGCTTACCCTGAGCCTGAACTTCATGGCCCAAAGGCAAAGGTAGCTATGTCTTCAAATCATTTTGTTATTTAGACACCCAACAAAATTCTACCAGTCCTGCTGCTTGGAGTATATTTTGCATCAATTCTCTTTTCCTTTGATTCTTTCAAAAGTCTGCATCAAAGCCTCACTGAAACAGTAGTTAAATACATTGGCCAAATTGAGCTAATTTGCAATGAATTGCTGAGTTTTCATAATTCATTCTGCTGGCACAATACTGCAAAATGTATGTTTTCTGAAGGTCTGGAATGGCAAGGGAACAAGAAAGAAAGAGAAATGAGAGTAACTGGGAAGGGGAAAGGGACAAAAGGGAAAGGAGGAGAAGGGCCATGGCTTAGCCTTATCCCAAGTTGAATCTACAATATCTCCCATTAAAAGGAGAAGCTAGTAGGTGATGTTAAAGAACTCTTCCTGAGATCTGGGGGGCTGCTGCAAGTCTTAGATTTGGTTCAATATAAGGTGGGTTCATGTATTCATGGGTATTTGATTTAGGCAATGAGCAGTGATGCTCGGACACCCACTGGTTTGGTTCATATCCTGTTCAGCAGTCATGAACAGGCTGCTGATTTCTTCACCTATTTGCTGACCCATTGTGATTGTTTAGCAAGTTGCTTTAATGTATTCCTATCTAACAGTATAGTTCAGCATGACCAACTTTTTGGTGCCAGTTTGGTGTAGTGGTTAGGAGTGTGGACTTCTAATCTGGCATGCCAGGTTCGATTCTGCACTCCCACCCACATGCAGCCAGCTGGGTGACCTTGGGCTCGCCACAGCACTGTTAAAACTGTTCTGACCGGGCAGTGATATCAGCCTCACCCACCTCACAGGGTGTCTGTTGTGGGGAGAGGAAAGGGAAGGTGACTATAAGCCGCTTTGAACCTCCTTCGGGTAGAAAAAAGCAGCATATAAGAACCAACTCTTCTTCTTCTTCTACACGTACATTCCCTCACAGCACAGTAGAATATCACTGTCCCCGCCATTGGTATTCTGCCGCTCCCCTCAGCAGGCAATGTTTGAAATAATCTATTGAACTAGTCATGAATCATATAAATCAGTCATAAATAAGCCCTGTATTTAAACAAAATCCTACAGTTTGCTATCTGGGTGAGTAGTTAGTAATCTTAATGTCTGCCGGTCAACTTGGTTTATAACAACCAAAGCCTTGTCAGCCTGGTGGATTCCCCAAACAAAATGAAAGAAGCTGACAGACGACTGTCTCCTCCGAGTCTTTTAATAAATCATCAGAACTCAGACTGGTAAACAAACATTTTCATTCTTGAGAACTTCATCAGTGATTCCTTCACAGAAAATACGGAGTATTATAATTGTTACAATAAGAATTCATTTAGAACTATAATATAAACCAAATGAGCTCCTCAGTTCTGCTTACTCAAAAATTCTCCTGTGGTTACAACAGTATCCTACTAAATAAAATATACAATAGCTACATCAAAAGACATACTAGAATAATTATTAAAGCATACTCCAAATATTAAATTGCATACAAAGTATTCTTACCCAGTTTCACAGCAATATTTGTTAACAGAGGACTGGGTAGAACCATGCAACCGGGTGAGCTGCGGGCCCTGTGGGACTTTTCGGCATACTGCAGGGCCTGCAAAATGGAGGTCTTCCACCAGATCTATGGTTGAAGCTGGGGCAGTGGGGAAGATTGATGGGGCCCTCCTGGTGTCAAGCAGCAACTCAGGTTATCTTGTCTCTCATTCCTATCCCCTCCTTCTTATTCCCTCTAGAGGCAAGTGGGAATAGGGGAGTGGTGTTCCACCATGTTGTCTGATTTATTATATTTAATGTATTTTGTGAGTTTTTAATTGGATGTTTGTAACCCCCCACGAGTTGGTTCGGACATGGTGGGAAATTATTATTATTATTATTATTATTATTATTATTATTATTATTATTATTATTATTATTATTATTGTTATTGTTATTGTTATTGTTATTGTTATTGTTATTGTTATTGTTATTGTTATTGTTATTAATAATAATAATAATAATAATAATAATAATAATAATAATAATAATAATAATAATAATAATAATAATAATAATAATAATAATAATAATAATTTTCTGACTCCCTTTTGTCCACCAAAGACGGGTGCAGAGTACCTTCCTAAATACAAAGCTGTAGAAAACTGCCAAGTCATTCTTAAAGGTACATCCTCCAAATCTCCCTAATTTCAATTTTGTCTAAAAATCTTCCAGTAAATTTTATAATTTCACAAAAATCAAGAAAAGTCTTGTTAGGGGAGGTCTATTTGGATTGGCGGCATGTTATATGAAGACACAGTGCAAACCTGTTTGTAAGGCATTTGAGTAATTTGTTGCTAAACTGAACTAACCTCGCTTCTGTCATTTTGCCTCAGGGGAACATGGTATGTCCAACTGCTGAAGACATTTCCTATGAAATCTGCTCATAGTGGAGGGTGGCACAGGCATGGGAAGCTGAGCGCCACAGCGACAGAGCTTCCCTGGGCAGCCCCACTCTCTGAAGGACAGGACAGGCCTGGGAAGCCAAGTGCTGTGGTGGCAGAGCTTCCCTGGCATGCCACACTGTCTGGAGGGTGGTACAAACCTAGGAAGCCAGGCATCATGGTGACAGAGGTTCCGCACTCTCTGGAGGGTGGGACTGGCCTGGGAAGCTCGGCGCCATGGTAGCAGAGCGTCCCCAGCCTGTCCTGCTCTCTGAAGGGTAGGAGAGGCCTGGGAATCCAGGTGCTGCGGTGACACAGTGGCCCCAGCAGGCTTCAGGGGCAGCACAGCAGCCCCAGTCAGCTTTAGGGACCCTGCCTCTGCTAGCTTCACAGCCAGCATCTCAACCATGGCATCCTCTGCTAGAAGCCTCCATATATCTTCTGGCATGTTCTCTGGAGTGGGGCTATAGATATCATGTCCATACCAATTTCCATCCCAGGGGGCATGCCAGAAGATGTGCTCCACATCAAAAATAATTAAAACTTGTCAAGCCTCTCAGCCAAAGCAGGTTCATATGTCCACCAGCTCCTGACTTTGATGATTGCATCAATCGTCTTGAATGGGAAGGAGTGAAGAAAATATGAGGTAGGGGCATGGAAATTGATAGCCAAAGCTTTGCAAATATTACTAACATCACATGATTACAGTTTTACACAAATGAAGAAATTGGCTTTTGAAAAAAAATTAAAATGATTATTGGAATGCAGCTTTGTTGCCAGTTATATGAGAATGAAAAATATGCCCATGACATTCACTATGGAAGTTGGTGATGTCACATAGTTCCAAAGAGTTGTGCTATGCTCTATCACATTGCTGCCCTGAGTCACTTTGGGTGACCTGTGATATAAAAACTTATTAAGTGTAGTTTGGATTGAAACAGGCATGCTGCCCAGGACAGCCTGAGGTTTTAGCAAACATAACTAATCCAAAAGAATTTATCCTGTGTGATTCAGTGAAATCGTCTCACAAGTCAAGATCTTCCACACTTTGACTGCATGAAAGCTTTGAAGGACCCCACCTATTGTCTACAGCACTAGCATCAGCTGTTTTCAATATCAGCAACAATTTACTTACGCGGTTACTTACAGTGTGTCATTCCTATTAATTTCAATAATTTAATTGCAGCATTCTTTCTTGAAGAAATGCTGCCATTATAAAATGTGTTTTTAAAAATGCCCAACCTTACCGTGAATTTAAAAAAAACAGCAAAACTTTATCCTCTTTTGCATAAAATACCACTTCTGCCTGGTTGACAGCTGAGAAGTCAATGGTTTAGTTTTCACATTGCCTTTTGTAAAGTTAATCCACCTCAATTTTAGCTTTCTTTAAGTGACACCTGTCTTTCTTTAGACTCCTTTATAACCTGTCCACCCCGGGAGATTCTCTCAGCCTTTTTAATGTGTCTCCATTTAGAGTTAGTCTGTCAGTCTTCTCCTCTCTATCTTCTCAAATTAACTGACTTAAAGAAAAAAAGAAAGTAGCATGGCAGTTTGATAAGCAGAGGCATGAAGCTAAGTGCATGGAGCAGGATCCTTTTATTAGGTTGTAAAAGAACTTGAAATGTACGCTATCAAAGCAAGGAAAGGGGATAAGCATCAGGCTACTCAAGAGAAGATAATATTCTTAATGTTTTACCCTTTCAATATTGACTGCTTTTCAACATTCAGCCCATGTTAAAAGGGACACTGAAGTATAAGGATTAATAAATGCAGGGCAAAAGGAATGACATGAATGTCATATATGAAAAGTTTTAATGCTTTTCTAATCTCATGATGTATGATGTAATGGCCAAGGTTCTATTTGTCTATTGCAAGTTTCTAAAACCAATTTCCATGTGCCATCATAGGTGGACTGCGACAATTAACATATGGGTTGAGAAAGGTTCATGCGAAGCCAGTCTTTGAGAGATGTGAATTAATAAAATGGTCAGTAATCACTGACTTATCAATATAGTAAGATAGGGATGAAATTGTAGTTCTTGATCTCAAAGCTGAAGACAATGCTTTAAGACAATGATAGGATTGATATGTCATTTGATATTGCACGTTCATAATATTTCACCTGTCATATTTTTTTGTGTAGGCAAAAAAAGAAATCTTGAAGGCATATTATTATGATTGTGCAATACAATAATGTGTATTGCACAATAATAATAATATTCCTGTGGGATAGTTTCCCCACACACTTGGCATAAGTGCTTCCTAAATTTATTATATGAGGATGGAGTTAACTTCACTGATAATCCAGATTCAATCCCATTATAGGTGCTAGATTGCCTGCCACTGACCTCTAAAGAAATTAAATTGCTAACTGACCAATTAAAACCTGTAATGTCCTCTGGCCCAGATGGGATTACCTCTGAATTTCAAAAGCCATTTAGATTGGTGAGGGCTCTCTCTGCCCTTCCTTTTCATTATGATTGACAAAACTGGCTCAATGCCTGTTTTTTTTTAATGAACGTGATCATAATGCCAGTTTATTAAAAAGAGATAAATCATTGCCTTCCAGTGATAGGCCAGTCAGCCTTCATTCCATCATGGGGAATAATTATGATAAACATCTGCTAAATAAACTGATTACTTGGGTGTTAGAATAAAGACTTCTGGACCCTGAACAGACTGGTTTTGTCAAAGTAAATCTCCTCTAGACCATTTTATAATTCTCTCTCACTTGATTTCAAAATACAGCGGCTTGAGAGGAGGAAAGTTACTTGTGGCATTCCTGGACTTAAAGGGAGCATTTGATTCAATTTACAGGGACTTCCTAGGGATTAAATTATCTATAGATTTTAGTATCTACTTGTGGCAAATTAAATTTACTTCTGCTGGTAATTTAACGCCTAGGGAAGACTATTAGCTCCATATCTATTCAACTTCTTTTAGAATGATTTGGCCCCAACTCTGCAATTTATTGATGGTCATTCCGCTAAACTTGGCCTTGATCTTCCATTGTTGCTATATGCTGATGATGCTGTTGTATTGTCACTTTCACGGATAGGCCTGAAATGTCTCTAACAGCAGTAATCAGAGTACTGTGAGATAAACAGAGTTTCATGAAACCTTGGCTGAGAAAGTCTGCCTTAGATTCTTTAATTACAGCAACTGAATCCTATGCATTTGGAAACAAAGTGGAAGTTATTGGACATGGAATTACAAAATCTCAGTGAATCAGCCAGCGGACCATGTTCTCCTCCGAGTTTGGGTCTTTTCCCAAGCAATGGGTCCCTTGCCTTATATTTTCACAACTTAACACCCCCCCCCCAAAAAAAAAAAAAAACCTGTGGCAAGCCATCTGCTGTTCTCTAAAGGAGATTTTCAAAAATGCCCTACTTTCAAAGAACATGTTCTTGTGGTTTTAGCTGTGTTAAACCATATTACATGTGTTTTTTCTACTATCCACTCCGCATCATTATTTATGGGCAGCTCATCAACCCATTTTTTTTCCTAAACAACATGGATTTTATGATGAGACTAAATTCATCTTCTTACTAGGAAACAAAATATATCTAGTAATTGAATTGGCTGTTAATTTTCTACAGCTGGCTATAAGGTCTCATAATTGTTGAATACTTAACACTTTATGATGTATTTTTGCTTTTTTATATTCTAATAAAGGTCTTCTGATTATGATTGTGCAATATCCAATGATGCAAGTATTCAGACACTAAGACATGAAAGCAGTGACCGGTGTTCTGTTAAGAATATGCTTGCTGCTTTAAAGAGTTTTGAAATGAGGAGAATATTGTTAAACCATAAGAAAAGGACATATTATGCGTGTCAGGAGATTAGCACTTCTTTATTTAAATACACCATCCTGGAAATGTATTTCTTTTTTAAGTATCATATTGTACAGTAAAATAAGGAACTGTCCCTTGAATTTAGGAACAGGAGGCAAGGCTAATAAGAACACATCCATCATGTTGGCCATAAAAAATAAATTATGTAAATGACTCAATTCCAAAATACTTATTTGCATAGTAAAATATTTCCAACTACTTATTGGTTGTAGAATGAATGTGAGCTGGGAACTCTGTGTTGTGATTGTATTTGGAGACTTAAAAGGAAATCAGACTGGTTTGGGAATTACAGTGTGACATTGACTTCAGCACTTCAGTTCATTAGCCCATGTGAATTTCAAAGGGTAACTACAGATTGCGATTCATTAATGCAAAAACTCTGTGCAGTTGCTTTTCCATATAAGATTGTTTAATGGTCTATGACAATGGAGTTAGGAATCCCTACCAGTCTGCCATTAATTGTCCCACTGTGTATGAACTGATTTATTTTCACACTATTCTGGTCTGCCTATCTGTAGGTCCAAATTATAATGGTGGTATTGGAGGTGATCTCCATGGTGCTCCAGCACCATAAAGCATGGCTGGTGGCACAGGATAATCGACCCAATAAAATTAGAAACCCCTAATGAAAGGATTAATTACCACGTCTTGAATGAATATAAAGAAGCGGGCAAGACAAACTGGGCTAGCTGGCTGCTATGTTTCCCAATGAACATTTTTATCCCATGTGGCTTGGATTCTGAGGCAATCTTTCTATTATTTCCACAGGGTGCTCATGAATCTCTGTGACTTTCAACTCTTTGGCAAAGTTGGTTTCCCATTTCCTCAGCTGGTGCTGTCACAGAGCTTTGTTCATCATTGACCTTGGCTCCTTTGCATCGCTGCAAAATAAAATCAAACATACAAAATGTTTTGGGTTTTTTCATCTCATTTGTTCCACACAACAAACAAGTCAGGCTGGAAGAGATTTAGAAGCATGTAGCTCTTCTTAGGACTGCACTAAAATTTCCCCAAATGCACCCCACTGGAGCTTCACAGCTGAGTCTAACCCTTCTATATCCAAACCCCAAATGTTTCCATACTTGCTTCAGCAAAGCGGTGATTCAAATGAAGTTAACCTCTCTCTCTGCAATGAGGAAAAGAACACTCTAGAAATCTTGCAGTGAACATAACAACATAAAATCCGCCATGCCGGATGCAGACTTTGTCTAGTCCCATGTACTGTTTTGAAAATTGAAAGCAGGCCATAAACACCGAGATCATCCCCTTCTTGCATTCCCCCATCAACTGGTATTCAGAGGTATTCTAACTTTGAATATGAAGCTTCCATTTAGTAATCATGGCTAATATACACTGATGGGACTATTTTTGATCAACTTTTAAATTTAAAAATGTTTAAAAAACACTTTTGAAACCATTTATGCTTGTGGCCATCGCTGTATCCTGTGGCAGGGAGTTGTACAACAGCATGTTGTAGACTGTTCATGCTGCTAACTACCATCCTGTATGCCTGCCTGATATTTCATTAATGTTATATACTCACTATCTTCTTAACAAATAGGAAGACTAGGAGAATAAGATTAAGCTTCTAAATCCTGGGTGGATTAAACACCCACCTTTTTCTGTGCATTATCTGTGTAGTCAATCTACTTACCCTTTTAAATCAGTTCTCTCCCATTTATGCATGCGCTCTGTAACTGTTGCAGTGGGTGGGGTGTTTCTGCACTGAAAGATTTAAAAAGTGCAAAATTTTCAGAAACCAGAAACAACAGTTTTCAAGTGGGAGGCTGCTTCTTCCAGTTTACTCCACAGTCATTGGCTGGCTTTAATTATAAGAGTGTTGTGACCGGACTCCACACAATGAGGAATCTGACCATTCCAGACCAAGCCATTAGACTGAAGGGTTTGTAAAATGAGAAGTCTCCTTGCAGCACTGGATTTAGAATAACATATAAATCTTTATAGGAATAAATATTCTTGCAAAACATTGTTTCTGTACTACTGTGCATTGACTAGTCTTCCATGCAAGAAGCACAGCAATGGGGAGCAGGAGGAAGGCATTGCTTGCAGGAAATGAATTGTGCAGGAGGGAAGAGTGTTACCACAGACAACAATTAATAATGTGGCCATTTTTGTAGTGAAGGCTGGGGGGGTATTAAAAGAACAGGCAGGACATAACAACATTGGGTAGAAGAATGAGTAATGAAACATACAACTGAGGGGGCTTGTCAGTGAGGGGAGGTACAGAAACAGGTGTTCTCTGGGTGGCATGGGGCCAGAAGCTAACTGACCTCCCACTGGTGGATGAAGGGCTACAAGTAGTAGGGGCTGGCCATCCACCCATTGATGGATGAGGGGCGGGGAAGAGGAAAAATAACTGAATGTTTCTGCAGCCAAATTAAGTCACCACCAGAACTGATGAAAGGGGGGAAAGAGCATTGCAAAGCAAGTTTCAAATACCACAAGGAAAAGGTATGGAAAATGCATGCTCACTGCAAGCAGGGGTAAATACCAAGCAGAATTTAAAATACCATGGTGGGAATTTTGTGAGCAAAATGGGGCCAAATGCAGAAACAGAACAAACCATGTAGATTTTTTCCCAAGTAACAATGCAGAAGATCTCTCTTGAATAATTGACCCTGAATAAACAAGTTTTAGAAAGGGCTGTAGTATAGTTGATCATTGCCTAACCATGATGCCTCTGATTCAAAAATATACAACAACAATAATATTAATTTTTTATTTGTAGCTCACCCTTCCAATGTTCAGGGTGGGTAACATTAATAAAATCAACACAAAGTTTTAAACAGTTAGTACAGAATATCAGCCCCTCTAAAATACAAGATAGGGGGTCCTCTAGAAGAAAGCAAGTCTTTCAATTTCTCTTTCTTCTGCTAGTGGTGAGGCCAGCTATTTGGTGGATGTTATTATAGGCCTCAACAATAAGCCCAGTGGAACAACTCCATAGGCTCCTGCAGGGCTTTGATCTCTCTCAGGAACTCATTCCACCAGGCTGGTGGAAGGCCAATTTCACCTGTCTCGATATGGGGACTCTGAGCAGATCCTGACCTGAGGTTTGTAGTGCTCGTGGGGGATTATCAGGGGAAAGGTGGTCCCACAGGTACACTGGTCCCAAACAGTTTAGGGTGTTAAATAGCAGCACCTAAAACCTGGTTTGGTCTCTAATCTGGAGCCAATGCAGCTGAACAAATACTGAGTCATTATCAGAACTCATGTAGTCACATTTTGGACCAGTTGGAGTTTCCGGAGCAGTCTCAAGGGCAGCAATGCATACAGCAAGTTGCAGTAATCTAGAGATGACCATCACATGGCTCACTCTGGGTAAGTAAGGCTCTGAGAGATAGGGTGCAAGCTACCTCCATCAGCGATTCCAAAATCACACCCAAACTCTTGACCATGGGTGCCAGTGTTAAATTATACTACATCAGGAGCTGGAAGCTGTATTACCTGACTCTCTACCTGCCGACCCAGCCAGAAGACCTCCATCATGGCTAGATTCAACTTTAGCCAACTCTGCCCAAGTCAATCTGTCATGGCCTCCAGACACCTAGCACCAACGTACCTCAGTTAGTAAAGCATTTGCCTTGGAACCATAGCTTTACGAGTTTAGGCTGTTTATTTATTTTGCTTTAGAACAGCTCATGTTTTAAAAATACGCCATTTAAAAAAAGTGATTTTCAAAAGTAAAAAAATAAAACTAAAACTCTTGGGTGGGTAAAAAAAACCCACACTCAGCTTTGAACTCAAAGTTTTAGTTGCAAAGCAAATAGTTTACGAACTGAGCTACCTTAGAGCTGGATGCCTATGGCCCTATTCAGAATATTCACAAAGTTTTTGCAGAAGATTGGGATAAGTTATTTTTTAAACAAAGAAATTCCAGTTTAAAACACCCCCTTTGTTTTTTCTTAAAAAAAAAAAAAGACCAGAAAGAGTGTGGTCCATGGGGGCATTTCTCTCCTCCCCGACCGCCCCCCATGAGCCTGTGAAGGAATAAACACCTTGAGGTAAGGACAGCTTGTCTATACTTCTGATATTAATGTTTATCATATCACTTAAGGGGAAAGCATTCAATGAAACCACAAGAAGTTAAAGGGGCTCCTCGTGCTGGAAACCAACCAATCAGTAGAGACCAATCAAACCAAGGGAGGAGGGAGGGGGAGTCTCAGAGATCAGCCCCTACAAAAACTGTTTTTTCCAGTTTCCAGGGAGGAGGGTTTATTTGGGTACAGATTACAGCAGGTGGGTTAACACTCTTTCCAGTCGGGGGAAATAATTGTTGTAGATCTCGGACAAGATGCGAGTCAGTATCAAAGAAAAATCAGCAGGAGTGAGCATGAAAAAAAAACATGTGGGGGGAGACTTAGCTCTAATTCCCTTAAGAAAAGGTGCCTACTATGGATGCCTCTTTGCCCCTTTTTCTACGTCCATAGTATTGTGCAGGCCCTGGACTCCTATGACATTGCACCACCATATGTAGTAGGTCAGAAAATATCAGGATTGCTTTATGCAGATGGCATGGTCATTCTGTCCCTTACCAGAGCTGGTCTCAGGAAAATGTTATCTAGACTGACTACTACAGCAGCAAGTGAGGAGGGTAAGAAGTGTAAAAAGAAGGCAGACAAAGGCGAGACAGCAAAAAGCTGAGGAGGGCCGGGGAAGGGGGGGCGATATAATGTTGCACTTGGCCATTCTGTGGGCGTGGCACTATTTTAACTAATGTGCAGAAATGCCCAAGGAAATGAAAATCTACCACCACAGCTACTAGACTTCTACAAAACTGTTTAACTGTCTTGGAAGCCACTGAGTGGAAGAACTGGTCAAAGATTCAGCTTACAGGTGATTTTGACTGTTGAACACAAAATTCTTCCCTATGAATCATATTTGCAGTTTCCCTTGGAACATGGCAAGGTGCATTGAGAGAAAGAAATCTAAAGTTTCTCTGGAGCTCATGTCACTCAATTCATGGTTCTTTGAATCCTGGCATGACAATGAAACATCTCCAGGTATCTCACTGAACAACTGAATCATAAAATTGGAAAGGATGGTACAGGCCACTAGTCCAACCTCTTGCTCAATGCAGGATCAGCCTAAAGCATCCATCGTAAGCAGCTGTCCAGCTATTGTTTGCAGGCTGCCAGTGTGTGGGAGCTCACCACCTCCATAGGCAACTGATTCCACTCATTTCATACCAAGCTGTTATCTGAATATTTGAGCATGAAACAGTTACTTAGATACTGTTTCATGGTCAGAAAGAGACTGCATTCATTTCTGTTTCCAGAAAGAGACTGGGCAAGTTTCATTTGATGTGGTTTCATGGTAATTAGCTCTACTCCTCAGTCCACCACTGGTTTTCAACAAGATGTCTCTTGGGTGTAATGATGCCAAGCTTTGAACAACTATCCTATACGTTGTAATGAAGCTTATGAATGCTGATGCAAATTTCTCTTTAATAAATACATGGTAATTGCAAATGTCTCTACGTAATTCATAAGCCTGTATGGAAATCACTTTCTCTCATCAGCTTTCATGTACTATGGACTTCATGTAAGCAGAGCCTGGCCACGACTATTGTGAGGGTAGAGGCAGAAATTTATGTAGTCACTAGAGGCAAAGCCTGTTGCACCCAGGAATTCAATGGGCGCATTGTGACCTTCCTGGGTTTTGGCCCCCTCTCCCCCATTCAAGATCCAGTGTGGTGAAGCGGCTAAAGAGTAGCAGACTTTAATCTCAAGAGTTGGGCTTGGTTCCTGACCTCTCCTTCATATGCAGTCAGTTGGGTTGCTAATTTCCAAATGGGGACCTGGAACCCTGGAAGGCAAACCTGGAAGGCAGGATGAAAGAGAGCAAGAAAGAGACAGAGAAAGAAAGATGGGGAGGGGAGAGGAAGCGAGGGAAGGGAGGAGGGAAGGAATGCATCAGTTCTCCTGGAGAAAACAATTGCTCCGGAGGGGCACTGGCCCTTCTACCCCCACCCCCATACAAGAGTGTCTACACAGGTCCCCAATGTCCCCACCTTCCCATTCAACCCCACATCTTCCCAAAACCAGGCTGGGAAGGCTGAAGAGGGGCGGGCTCTCACCTTCCCACCACCATGTCTCCCAAAAGCCAAGCTTCAGGGGAAGCCATAGGGAATGGGCTGCCTAATTCCCACCCACCCCACATCTCCCAAGTGCTAAGCCAGGCAGGAAATGTTGTGTGTGTGTGTGGGGGGTCCTTCCTGGCCCCTCCCCTGCATTTCCCAAGCTGGGTGAGGAAAGCCACAAGGGGATGCCTCTTTTGCACCCACCCCACATATTCCAAAGATTAAGCTGCTTGGAGGAGGCCATAGGGGATGGCCTGCCTCCTTCCTTCCCACCCCCATCTCCCAAAGGCTGGCCAAGACAGCAAAGGTTTTAAGGGGACTGCCTCCTCCATGACCCTCCCCCACATCTCTCAAAGGCCAAGCTCCTTGTGAAAGTCCATGAGGGGCTGGGCTGCCTCTTTCCAACCCACTTCATCTCCCAAAGGGCCAGGAAGGCTGTTGAGGGTGTGTGGGCTGTCTCCTTCCTGCCCTCCATCTCCCAAAGGCCAGGCTGGGTAGGGAAGACTGTGGGTGTGGGCTGCTTCATTCCCACCCCTAATATTTTCCAAAGGACAGCTTGGACAGGTAAGTTTGTAGGGGGCTGCCTCATTCCCAACTCCCTTCATCTTCAGAAAGCCAAGCCCAGCCCCTCTGAGGAGAAGGAGGGTGGGGAGAATCAAAGAGTGCACCAATGGTAGGGCCACAGGAAGGTGTTGTGAGCCTGGATCCTGTTAGTGAGAACTACTTGAAAGAAAAGCCTTACCAGGAGCTCTCAGCTTCATCTGAGCCTCAGTTGAATGATAGCTTAGCCCAGCCAGATGTTCAACAGGCAGAGAGCTCTAACCAGCAGGAAGCAATGGAGCTGCAGACAAAGTTGTTACAAGAAAGAGCTTCTCATTCCTGTGTCCAGCCTCCATCTGCAACACCCTGCCTTGTCAGCTCACCTGGCCCACCTGAGCCAATCAAGCAATGCTAGTTATGTGCTGAAAGAGAACTCTAGCAAAACAGTTGCTGACTGCAGAAGAATGTGAGTCATCACAGAGTGAGGACTAAATGTCTGCTGACAACCTACATTGAGATATGGATGCCTGGGTTGTGAACCTGCTTTCTTGTGTCAACTTGTCTGTTTCTTTCCAGCAGACAGCCAAAAACTGAGACCAACAACATAGGAGGCAAAGGAAGCAGCTGGCTTCCTTCTCTTACCTTGGTGAGATGGAGGGTGAGAAGAGGCTGAGAATGGGGTAACATACCAGTGTCAAGCGCTGAGAGAACTCACAACTAGCTTCTTAATGATCAGAAAGCTTTATTGAGAAGTACTACATGCATCAAGACTGGCGAAGTCAAATCTGACCTGAGTACAGATTTGCTTCTTCTTATCAATACAATTCTCCCGCTCAAAACTTGAAAGTTCCCAAGGGAGGGGAGAAGGAGAGAAGAGGCACAGGCAATTAAAACAGTGATACATTCTCATGGCCTTGACTGGGTGATAGCGAAACCGGGCCCAGCCGAGAGGCCTCAACAAGCGATAAGAGTTACAACAACATATATTTCACTTTTAATTGTTAGCAGGAATATAGGACCTGTGGCAACCAGGCACCAAGCAATATAACTGTCATGGAAGAACCCGGGCTAATTAATGACAGAGATTCTACAATCCTGATAACCAGCAACATACCTTTTAGAGAGGACAGCATCTCTTTCACCTGGCAAGCACCAAGAAGAGGAAGAGGAGGACCGATAAACCTCATGATTGGACCTAATTGGGAGTGTGCTGCCTCCATATTGATGGCACACACCACAGGGAGGGCCAATCTGGTAGGGATTGAATTGTCTGCATGCAATTTAAACTGTTTGGCCCTCACTGGGACAGTGCTCTCTCTATCTGCATGCAATTTGAACTGATTAGGCCTTATCGGGACAGTTCTCTCCCTATCTGCATGTAATTTGGGACAGTGTTCTCTTCCTATCTGCACACAATTTGAACTGATTAGCCAGTTTGGTGTAGTGGTTAGGAGTGCTGACTTCTAACTTGGCATGCTGGGTTTGATTCTGCACTCCCCAACATGCAGCCAGCTGGGTGACCTTGGGCTCACCATGGCACTGATAAAACTGTTCTGACCAAGCAGTGATATCAGGGCTCTCTCAGCCTCACCCACCTCACAGGGTGTCTGTTGTGGGGAGAGGAAAGGGAAGGCGACTGTAAGTCGCTTTGAGCCTCCTTTGGGTAGATAAAAGCGGCATATAAGAACCTTCTTTTCTCTCTCCTTCTCCTAGCTCTCTCTCTGCAGCACTAATTGGGACATTTCTCTCTCCCTATCTGCACACAATTTGAATTGATTGGCCCTTATTGGGACAGTGCTCTGTCCTTATTGGAAGCACACAGCCAGGGAGGACCAATCAGGTAGGGAGTGAGTTGTCAGCATGAACTTTATTATGTTTAGTGAAATAATCATTTGTGAGAACTCCAATACCATTCCTCACAGAATCCTTGCTCCTTGCTGATATACGCTGTTCTTCACTTTTTCAAGAGCAAGCATGTTACAAAGGAAGCCAGCAGAGTTTGCTATCAAGAGGGCATGGAAGAATTCATTTGGATAGGGAAATCTGGTCACAAATGCTTATAATTTGCCTCATGGAATATAATGTGCCATCTTCCTTATTGAAACGTTAAAACTATCTCAGGAGAGTTCCTTTGTCTCACAACCGATGCACATCCTTTCTATGGATCTTCCTGTCCTTCATGATTCAAGCATCATTGTTCGTTCCTTAAATGTGTCAACAGACAACAAGAAAGAAGCTAATATGGTCTGTAAGGGAAAAAGTTGTACACAGCTTAGTCTCACAGGAAAACTTTATACTTCATTCAGAACTTGATAAGCAAAGTCAAAGTGAATATTAAGGACAAATTCAAAACAATTTTTTATGAGAAGGGAGGTATATCAAGAACATGCAAATGTTAAATTACAGGCTATATTCTCGGATGTAGAATCAGGAAACTCCCATGGAATCTCAGCATTCAAGTAATTAGTCTGCCTAGATTTAAATTGCTATTCTTGTCGGAATATACAAGATCTGTACTGTGCCTGATATAGAAACATATGAAGAATATCCAACAGGGGACATTGGAGGAGATGGTATTTAGCATAGAGTAGGAACTTCCTGATATTTTACAAATTGTCTCCTCAAGTGTCCTTATTGGTTTATTGGAGAATTCCTTGTCTTTGGAGCACATTTCCTCCCTGCTTGCCTGCAGAAAAGAGGAATAACTACAGTCAATAGTTAGGCAGCTAGTTAGGTCTCTCTTCTGTCCTCTTTCTATACATAGTTGTTTCGCTTCTTAATAAAACTATTTTATTGTTTTAAGCAGCCTGGTGTTCAACACTCCTTTACATATTTAAACTCTGCCAACAATTCTGACATGAGGTTCAGTGGTTTGAAGGTAAGGAAACATGAATTCCAAAACTCTTCAAACTGCTCTATAAGATAATTAAGAATATAAGCAAGTTAGGACTGCCCATGCTTAAGCATCAACATGGAATCCCTTCTTCTGGATAATGCCAACTGCTGAAAGGAGGTGAGAGGTAATGATTCAGCAAACAGCAATTTCAACATATCTGAAAAAGTGTGTTTATACCATGAAAATAACTTTGTTGGACTTAAAGGTGTCAATGGACTCAAATTTTGTTTCATTTTTTCAACACAACACTACTTTATCCGTCAGGGTGATTATGTCAAGGTTGTGGAGATGTGGGATTCTGTGTATAGGGCATGCCACTACTGAACAAAATTCCTTGCAAGTAAAAAACTTAGCACATTCTCTGATTTCTGAGCTTTCATAAAAGGGGAATCGCTAGCCTTTTCCCTTGTGGGGAGATACGAAAGGGGCTAAGTAACTAATTTTTTTAATGAAAGCTGAGGATTCACAGATTCTGTTACACCTAGTGATACAACAGA
Organism: Paroedura picta; assembly: GCF_049243985.1. NCBI lineage: Eukaryota > Metazoa > Chordata > Lepidosauria > Squamata > Gekkonidae > Paroedura > Paroedura picta. Next base: position 69,560,234 of record NC_135370.1, read on the forward strand.
GTATTGATATAATTACGTTCTAGTGACACTGACAAAAAAAAACCCCAATCAACCAGAGGAAAGGAAAGTAGCTTCTCCCAGGTTAACTGGGAGGGTAACTGCCTGTGGAAGCCCCCAGTAATGGGGGAACAACCCCCTCCCTATATGGAAACCACCATAAAGTAGTTTAAAAATAAACAAACATATGACCTAATAGAGAGTTCTGGAGAACTCAGATTGCTTGCACACTGTTTTGTGTTATAAAACTGGCTTACAAGCCCTTCCACTCATTCCAGGTATATAAGGGAAGTTTCAGCAATAGTTGGGAGAGATAATAGTTGGGAGAGATAACTCTACATGTGCAGACGTACGCTGGTAATTTAAAAGGTTATATCATATATTGTGTGCTTAAGGTAGTGTACAAAGGCATATAGCAATCTCATAGCTCCTTATTGCGACATGACCATCCATGATCCATAGAATGAGTACTACTGGTTTAACACATGCCATAGCTGTATTGTGTTTTATCTAGGATGTACTGTAGTTTTATTGCTGTGCATTTTTTGTTTTAACTGTTACTTCTGTTTTAATTTGCAGTAATATGATTGCTACTGTCTCTATTTGCAGTTATATGAAATTAGCGGCTAGCTCACTACAAGAAGCATTTACTCCTCTTCAGAGTTATATGTATATCTTTCTGCCCATTTAGCACCAGCTGGAAGTCGTGGATGCCCATTCTGCCCAGATTGTTTTCATGTTTCCTGGGTATTTTAATGTTACACACCTCTCTTAGATTTCTGGGCCTTTCAGCCTCTTTGTAAAAATATATTCCCCTAGCCACATGACTATATCTGAGGATGATGCCTTATGCACGTCGTCTTTCAAGTACTATATATTGTGTGTAGCCCGTATCTCATTTAAACTGAGCCTTCCACTGCTTCATATGAATGTTAGTATCACAGAGATCCATAGCTCATGTGAACATTGCACTAGCTCCAACCCAATTTAAAGAAGACATTTGGCAAGTGCAAAATTGTATGGATAAGTTCATAGCCAGCATTACATTAGGATAAGGATTTAGATGGTTTTCCTATGAATTAGTTTGACTTGACAAATGGTAATTTATGCAAGGCTATGAAGTCTGGTGGGCAGAGTCTAGGTTTCTTGCATCTTAACCAGTATATAACACTCAAAAACTCTCCTTCTCAAAACTCTCCTTCCCATTCCTTCACTTTACAGATGACTTCTGTCCAGTTTTTCAGCAATGTCTTTTATGGGCTATTCACGTTATAATGTAGTTTATGGCTCTTTATTCCTAATGGTGTCTTCCATGTCTAAAGGCTATATACATGCGCGGCAAATGTATCCGCTGGCCAAATGGCAAGTTAGCAAGCTCTTTGGCTGTCATTCACTAACGGGAAAGAGCAGAGGTTGCTTAAAAGCAGTAAAGCCTACCCTTACTAATATTCTCATCCTAGTTCTCACCCATGGGGAATATAGAACAGAATATTGATAGACAACAGCTTTAATTCTGAGTGCATCCTTGCCTGCAGGATGTGGCTATTTCTGAGTCTCCATAAAAGTATAAAGCGAAAGTTAGGCAGGTGAGACAAATCTTCGGTCAGCTCTGTTTATTCCCCAGGAGTTTGATGAATTCCCTTAATTTGTGCATGCCTTCAGTGGTGCTTTTAAAAAGCGCTTTTGGTCAACCAAGAAGGAGGCCAATATATCTTGTTTGTATCAGTGAGATTTTGTATCACCTTTACATTCACTGTTCTGCTTAGTTCAGTAAAGAGGCCCGGATTGTCCTCACCTATGCCAAGTTATATCATTAGTCCATCTATTGGATTGTCAGCTATAAGTTGGAAGATACCTGGAGATATGAGTGGTGGAGCCTAGGCAGGGTGGATTCAAGGGAGGGACCTCAGTAGAGTAGAAGGCCATAGAGTCCACCATCCAGAGCAACCACTTTCTCCAGGGGAATAATCTTTGTTGGCTGAAGATGAATTGTAATAGTGGGAGATCCCCAGGTACCAATTGGAGGTTGGCAGCCTTATCCATCTACCTCAATCTATTCTGGCTGGATATAATGTCTATAATTTATCTGAGCAATGATTCATGGGATATGGAATCTCTGGAACTTCACATTTCAAAGAAACATTTTAAGAATATCAGAATAGAATTTGGGAGACCCAGACTTGAATCTTCCAATGAAGCTTGCTAGGTAACCTTAAACCATGTATAAACTCTCGCTTTAATGACTGTTGTGAGGAGAGAAGCCTGATATAAGTTGCTTTTGGTCCCCATTGGGGAGAAAGGGAGTTTATGTGAAATAAGTAAATATATAATCCTTTATTATGCTATGCCATGCTGTCCACAGATAGGCCATGTCTGAGTAAAATTCCACTTGCAGGTTTTTTTCTCCATTCTGCTCAGCTAACAACAGATGCTAGAAACCGATTGTGAGAAGCAAGTACCATTGAAATGGATGAGAAAAGGGATAGGAGAGGCAAGTCTTAGACTGCTGAGCTGTGCCTTTGGCGTCAGCTGGCCTTTTGAATGGGGCGCACCGGGAACCACTTTTGGATGGTTTATGAACAATGGACCTCATGCTTCATTGAGCAGTGGCCCCAGGCTTAGAGCCCACAGAACTTTTCCCTTTGTTTGTGACATACTTAGGAGGCATTTTAGGCTTGCCTGAAAATAAATCTTAAGCCTTGGTTGATTTTTAGCTTTACTAAATTTCTTTAGCTAATAATGTGCAGCCTACGTAGCTATGCAACCAAAGGTTTATCCAAATCCCTCACTCTCTCTATATTTTTGTCAAATAAAACACACTTCCGCCTAAATCATCAGCTATGCATTAAAGTAATAAAGATTGATAACCCTGTATAACCAGCTCCACTCTATCCCCAATCTCAATTAAATCTGATGTAATGAAATAAACAAAGGTAGAAGCTGTGATTTAAAACCATGTGCACTGCTGGCCACGTAGCAAAAGCAGCCCACAGCTCAGTAAACTTCCCAAGCAGCAAAACAATCCATGCTTAACCTCAGCTTCCCAGCCCTTGTGGAGTCAAAGCAGCACAACCAAAGATGTTGTTATTCTCCTATGCAAACCTGAAATACTAATTAAACAAACACTAGCTAAATAAACAGCATTACGCCATGAAGCAACAGGATAGGGGATTATTGATATCACAGCCAACTGGCAGCTTGACATCCAAAGAAACTACATCCAGTTGCATGACTAAGCTTGCCACTGAACTTCCCATCCCCACCCCTGCAAACTGCAAAACAAATAATTCTTTATTTATTTCTTATATTTATATACCACCCTCCCCTGCGGCTCAGGGCAGTTTACATGAAAATAGTATACAGTACAACTGAGTAACAACATCACATAATTAACAGTAGTTAGAGTGATAACTGAGGGCCTTTTCGCACGGGGATCTTTGTTGCAAATTGTTTGCGGAATGAAAAATCGCCATTTAAAATAGTGGAATTCGTCGTTATGCATACCTGCCTTTGTAGTGGAATCAGTTGCGTTTTTTAGCGTTTCCCACAGGCTTCCGGTCTCGGCAGAAATCGCTAGAAAGGAAACGCTATTGCCAAGCTCGTCCCGCCCCTGGCCGTCAAGCAGCCAATGGGCAGCCGTTAGCATGCTCCCAAACAGCCCCTTTCCCTTTAAGAAAGGTTTAAAAAAAAAAAACAGACCCATAGCAACGAATCTAGGTAGATTCGTTGCAACGGAGAGACCCATCCAGCTGCCTAATGTGAGCTGTCGTTTGATTGTATGATCGTTGGCACGCTGCCTCGAGTGATAAAAAAAAAATCCCCCCCCCCTCTCACGGGCCCGATTTTCGGCTGAATTAATGTGTAAAAAATAAAGGGACTTTATTTCAGCAAACGGGCTTTTATGTGGTTTGTGCTTAGTGACTAAAGGTGAAGGACTGAAGCCAGGGAAGCCTCTAAACAGAAAGAGGCTCGCTGGTGCGTTTATCCCCGCTCGCTCGGAGAAAAAAAAATGGCGATCGCTTCGCCGGAAGTTTGGAGGACAGGCTCAGGAGGAGGGACTTTGAAGAACCCGCAACAATGGTAACGCACAGGTCTTTAGCGCTAGTGTTGCAGATTGGTTGCAGGAGTGTATCGCTATCCGGAGGGTGAATCCACTTTTCTGGATTCCCCTGAAAGCGCTACAACGAAGCGCTTTTTGCTGATTGGTTTCAGGAGTGTTGCAGATTGTCTGCGACGTCGTGCGTTAAGGCAAATTAGTAGCGTTTTCAATTAGCAACCATTGTGCTATTTTGAAGCCGTGCGAAATGGCCCTGAGTTAACAGTGGTTTTAATATGTTCAGTAACTGGTTGAACAACATTAACAATCCCAAGGTTTATTTCATGGGGAGGGATTCTGGGTGGTGGTGGTGGTAGATGTTGTCATTTTGGTCAACCTCAACCAAATGCCTGGCAGAAGAACTCCCTTCTGCAGGCCCTGTGGAATGGTTCTAGTTCCAGCAGGGCACTGATCACCTCTGGGAGATCATTCCAGCAGGTGGAAGCCAGGAAAGAGAAAGCTCTGGCCCTGGTTGATGTCAGACGGGGTTCCTTGGGGCCAGGGATCACTATAACAAACCAACCAACAGAATTACAGCTATTGAAACTGTTGATTATTATCAGCTCATAGAATCATAGAATAATAGAGTTGGAAGGGACCTCATGGGTCATCTAGTCCAGCCCCCTGCACTATGCAGGACATTCACCTCCCTATCGCTATTTCCACATCAAAACCCTCAAAATATTGTCCCATTTATATGGTAAACAAATCATCACTATGTCTAGAGTGCTCATGTGTAAGATGCCTTGCTCAACTTTTTTACACTTGCAAAACCACTTAAACATTCTTCAGGCTTCCAGAATCCCCAGACCTGGCACAATGGTGCAGAATATGGTTGGGAAGCAGAGTTGTGCACATGCCCACTATGGGCACGCCCTTCTACCCTCCAGGCCCATAATTGGCCATTTTGGGAGGGGGGAGCAGGTTGACATGACCATATAGGGTTATATCAACTGATAAATGTTTAACACATTAATTAATTCATTCCCACCCACTCTGGAAACCCTTTCAGGGCTGTCAAAGAACCCCAGGGTTCCACAAAACTCTGGTTAAGAAAGCCTCATGTCGGGTGGTCATCTGTAGAGAAAAGTCTTTACAAGCAATGTAGGTTTGATTTTCAAATATATTATTTGCAACAATAGAATAATCACTATTGATCATGTTATCAATGGCCCCTTGACTTTATTTTAAAAGTTCCCTATGAATTATCATCCCGGAGGGCAAAAACTCTTGTGACACAGTTCACACCAGAGAGACCACTTGACACAGATTTCTCCGGGGCTGTTTTAACATCCTACCCATTGATTTGCTATCACGTAGGAAGAATAAGTGCTTCAGTAGTTAGAGGGAACTCTAGTCCATTAGAAAACCTATGAAAAACATTCCTTTTCTCTCTTTCAGTGTTGGTCACATCTATCTTTAAACAGCCCCGTGGCGCGGAGCACCACGGACTGAATAAAGGAGTAAGGGCAGTGTGGGAGGAGTTAGGGCGGGCCCTGTCCGGGATAAAAACTCGAAGGGACCAATCGGGAGCCGCGAAGCGGCTCCCGATTGGTCCCGTTGACTGTCAGTCTGGGGCCAAGCATGGCCAGCACAGAAGCCAATTGGGAGTCTGCAAAGAGAACGAGGGAGCCAATCAGGAACATGCAGTTCGAATGTTCTGGGAGGCGCGAAGCGCCTCCCAGCCCGCCCACTCACACCACCTCACTCCCAACGGCGACCGTTGCCCTCTGTGAGACCCTGCAAAAAGACCGGCTGCCGCTGCTCTGGCTCCAGCACCGGACTTCTCCCATAAGGTACGCTGAACCCTCGGGGCGGCTGGGCGGGCTTTCGGGCAGGCAGGGAGGGAGGGGTGGGCGGCCGGAGGAGGCTTCCGCGGGCTTCCTGGGCGGCCGGGTGGCCTTTCGCCGGGGAGGGAGGGGTGGGCGCCGGAGGAGGCTTCCGCGGGCTTCCTGGGCGGCCGGGTGGCCTTTCGCCGGGGAGGGAGGGGTGGGCGGCCGGAGGAGGCTTCCGGGGCTTCCTGGGCGGCCGGGGTGGCCTTTCGCCCGGGGAGGGAGGGGTGGGCGCCGGAGGAGGCTTCCGCGGGCTTCCTGGGCGGGCCGGGTGGCCTTTCGCCGGGGAGGGAGGGGTGGGCGGCCGGAGAGGCTTCCGCGGCGCCCTTGGAGCAGGCCCGCCTGCTCCAAGGGCGCCGCGGAAAGCCTCGGGCTTGTGGGGCGGCCGGGTGGCCTTTCGCCGGGGAGGGGAGGGGTGGGCGGCCGGAGGAGCTTCCGCGGCGCCCTTGGAGCAGGCCCGCCTGCTCCAAGGGCGCCGCGGAAGCCTCGGCTTTTGTGGGGCGGCCGGGTGGCCTTTCGCCGGGGAGGGAGGGGTGGCGGCCGGAGGAGCTTCCGCGGCGCCCTTGGAGCAGGCCCGCCTGCTCCAAGGGCGCCGCGGAAGCCTCGGGCTTGTGGGGCGGCCGGGTGGCCTTTCGCCGGGGGAGGGGAGGGGGTGGGCGGCCGGAGGAGGCTTCCGCGGCGCCCTTGGAGCAGGCCCGCCTGCTCAAGGGCGCCGCGGAAGCCTCGGGCTTGTGGGGGCGGGCCGGTGGCCTTTCGCCGGGAGGGAGGGGTGGGCGGCCGGAGGAGCTTCCGCGGCGCCCTTGGAGCAGGCCCGCCTGCTCCAAGGGCGCCGCGGAAGCCTCGGGCTTGTGGGGCGGCCTGGGAGGCTTACGCCGGGGAGGGAGGGGTGGGGCGGCCGGAAGAGGCTTCCGCGGCGCCCTGGAGCAGGCCCCGCCTGCTCCAAGGGCACCGCGGAAGCGCTGGGCTTGGTGGGGCGGCCTGGGCGGCCCTTTCGCCGGGGAGGGAGGGGGTTGGGCGGCCGGAGGAGGCTTCCGCAGCGCCCTTGGAGCAGGCCCGCCTGCTCCAAGGGCGCCGCGGAAGCCTCGGGCTTGTGGGGCGGCCGGGCGCCTTTCGCCGGGGAGGAGGGGGTGGGCGGCCGGAGGAGGCTTCCGCGGCGCCCTTGGAGCAGGCCCGCCTGCTCCAAGGGCGCCGCGGAAGCCTCGGGCTTGTGTGGCGGTCCGGGCGGGCTTCGGCGGGGAGGGGGGGTGGGCGGCTGGAGAAGGCTTCCGCGGCCTTGCGGGCCGGTCGGGCGCGGGCTTTCGGCGGGGGGGGGGGCCAGCCGGAGGAGGCCTTCAGCTGCAACGGCGCAGGTGAAGCCTCGGCCTTGCGGGGCGGGCCGCGGGGCGGCAGGGAGCGTTTCCGCCGGGGAGGGGAGGGGGGCGGCCAGGAGGAGGCTCCGTTGGTGCCCTGGGAGCAGCCGGGCCTGCTCCGACGGCGGCAGCTGAAGCCTCGGCCTTGCGGGGCGGCCGGGTGGGCTTTCGGCGGAGAGGGGGGGGTGGGGGGCGGCTGCAGGAGGCTTCCCGCGGCCTTGCGGGCCGCTCGGGCGGGCTTTCGGCGGGGGGGGGGGACAGCTGGAGGAGGCTTCCGCAGGCTTGCAGGGCGGCCGGGCGGGGCTTTCGGCCGGGCGGCCTTCCGTCGGCGCAGCTGAAGCCGCGGGGTTGCGGCCCCCGGGATCGTTTTTGGGCCGGGGAGGGGAGGGGGAGGGGGGCGGCCGGAGGGACCGCTTCAGCTGCGCCCTGGGAGCAGGCGGGCCTGCTCCGTCGCGCAGCTGAAGCCGCGGGGTTGCGGGGCGCCCGGGATCGTTTTGGCCGGGGAGGGGGGAGGGGGGCGGCCGGAGGACGCTTCAGCTGCGCCCTGGGAGCAGGCGGGCCTGCTCCGTCGGCGCAGCTGAAGCCGCGGGGTTGCGGGGCGCCCGGGATCGTTTTGGGCCGGGGAGGGGAGGGGGCGGCCGGAGGACGCTTCAGCTGCGGCCCTGGAGCAGGCGGGCCTGCTCCGTCGGCGCAGCTGAAGCCGCGGGGTTGCGGGGGCGCCCGGGATCGTTTTGGCCGGGGAGGGGAGGGGGGCGGCCGGAGGACGCTTCAGCTGCGCCCTGGGAGCAGGCGGGCCTGCTCCGTCGGCGCAGCTGAAGCCGCGGGGGTTGCGGGGCGCCCGGGATCGTTTTGGCCGGGGGAGGGGAGGGGGCGGCCGGAGGACGCTTCAGCTGCGCCCTGGGAGCAGGCCGGGCCTGCTCCGTCGGCGCAGCTGAAGCCGCGGGTTTGCGGGGCGCCCGGGATCGTTTTGGCCGGGGAGGGGAGGGGGGCGGGCCGGAGGACGCTTCAGCTACGCCCTGGGAGCAGGCGGCCCTGCTCCGTCGGCGCAGCTGAAGCCGCGGGGGGTTTGCGGGCGCCAGGATCGTTTTGGGCGCAGCTGAAGCCTCGGGCTTGCAGGGCAGCCGGGAGCGCTTTCGCCGGGGGGGGGGGGTGGCTGGAGGAGGCTTCAGCAGCACCCTGCTTGCCCATAGCATTTTAGCATTGGATTTGCTCGGTGGCCAGGACAGTTATGGCTGGGGGGGGGGGGAAAGGAGCCTTCAGCGGCATCTTACTCACACTCAGAAATACATGGAGGGATCATAGCCTAAGCTGATGTGATACACAGAGAGGGAGACCCCAAGGGAGAAATTGTGGGGGGAGGGGCACAGAGAAGAGAGAGACAGAAAGCGGACTGAGATTAACAGACCACATAGGGGGAGGGGAGGAGCTGGGAGTTCCATACTGCTTTTCACTGCGCTGCCTCTAACAACTGCTGTGTTTGTCACACTCACAACCCTTCAGTGGGTTTCTGTTGGGGTTGGGAACCTGCTTCCACAGTCTCTTGCATGGGAAGATAAAAGTTCAAAGACTCCTCCTTTCCCAGAATCACATGATCCCACTGACCTTCGGATGGTTGCAGGAATTCTGTCAAACTGCTATACTCCTCACAGTTCCTGCCAGACAGCCCCCCTCCTTCCCCAAGAGATGAAGATCTGTTCCAGAACTCTCTGAGAGTTTTCACTGCCAAATACACAATTTGACAGTCCGTTTCTCTGACACTGATCATATTTGCCCTTAGCCACTCAGCCCGATGTGAGAGACACAGAGGGGGGGGGCGGAGCCAGTCAGCCCAAGGTCCGACAGACACAGAGGGAGGGGAGGGGGAGAGAGAAACAGAGACAGATCAGACTTGCCTTACCAAGCCAGCCCAATGTGAGAGACACAGGAACGGCAGCAGGAGTGGGGAGACACAGAGAGTTAAGACAGTCACCCCAATGTGAAAGACACAGAGACAGGGTGGTGGTCAGGGGGGGGGGCACAGAAAGAGAGAGAGCAGAGGGAGAGCAACCAACACCGGGGGGGGGGGGGCGGACCTTGCCCGCTGCTTTGCACTGTGCTGCCTCCAACAACTGCTGTGTTGGTGACACTCTGAATCCTAAAACGACTTTCTCTCAGGGTTGGGAACCTGCTTCCACAGTCTCCTGCACGGGAGGAGAACAGTTCAAAAGCTCCTCCTTTCCCAGAATCACATGATCCCACTGACCTTCTGCGGATGCTTGCAGGAATTCTGTCAAACTGCAATACTCCTCACAGTTTTTGCCCGGCAGCAGCCCTTCCCAAGAGATGAACATGTTCTCCCCTCTTCCACAACTCTCTTTTAGAGTGTGCACTCTGGCAAAAACAAACGTCGACAGCCTGTTTCTCTGACACCAATCATACTTGCCTTAGCCAGTCAGCCCGACGTTACAGAGACACAGAGAAAGAGAGAGACGGCATGCCAGATACACAAAGATACGGGGCATTTCCCCACTACGCGGTGCTCTACTGGCTTTTACCAGTACACTGTTGGTGACATTCAGAAGCCTCCCATGGCTATCTACCAGGGGCCTGGGAGCCAGGTTCCACAGCCTCTGCCATGGGAGGAACACAGTTCTGACACTCCTCCTTTGCAAGGGTCTCATAAAGCCACTCTTGGGGGCTCCCTGAAGTGATTGCCACAATTCCATAACACAGTCGCCTGCTTCTGCAAGTTCACGCCACTCAGCAGCCCTTACAGAGACCTGAAATTCTTCTCCCCTCTTCCACGGTGTCTTTGTGAGTGTGCACTCTGCCTACACCAACCGTTGATAGACCACTTCTCAGACACAGCTTCAATGTCATTTGGCCAATCAGTCACATGTTGCCTGCAAATGACAATAGGCAGCTTGACACCTTTCATTACAACGCTGCGCTGACTAAGGGCAGGCAGGCACGGAGAGATGACTGTGAAGATCATGTTGTTATGTGCGAAGTCGTGTCCGACCCATCGCGACCCCATGGACAACAATCCTCCAGGCCTTCCTATCCTCCACCATTCCCCGGAGTCCATTTAAGTTTGCACCTACTGCTTCAGTGACTCCATCCAGCCACCTCATTCTCTGTCGTCCCCTTCTTCTTTTGCCCTCGATCGCTCCCAGCATTAGGCTCTTCTCCAGGGAGTCCTTCCTTCTCATGAGGTGGCCAAAGTATTTGAGTTTCATCTTCAGGATCTGGCCTTCTAAAGAGCAGTCAGGGTTGATCTCCTCTAGGACTGACCGGTTTGTTCGCCTTGCAGTCCAAGGGACTCGCAAGAGTCTTCTCCAGCACCAGAGTTCAAAAGCCTCAATTCTTTGACGCTCGGCCTTCCTTATGGTCCAACTTTCGCAGCCATACATTGCAACTGGGAAGACCATAGCCTTGACTAAACGCACTTTTGTTGGCAGGGTGATGTCTCTGCTTTTTAGGATGCTGTATAGATTTGCCATAGCTTTCCTCCCCAGGAGCAAGCGTCTTTTAATTTCTTTGCTGCAGTCTCCATCTGCAGTGATCTTCGAGCCCAGGAAAATAAAATCTGTCACTATCTCCATTTCTTCCCCATCTATTTGCCAGGAATTGAGAGGGCCGGATGCCATGATCTTTGTTTTCTTGATGTTGAGTTTCAAGCCAACTTTTGCACTCTCCTCCTTCACCCGCAGTGAAGATCATAGAATATCTCTATTTCTGTCCCACACGAACAGGCGTCTTAGACAACACCATTCCTCCCTAATGAGAAGGGACACACTTCACAACACCAGTTATACCTCTGTTCCTGTATATCTTGATGCATGAGACACACAGAAAGACTGAGAGAAACACAGGCACAGAGAGAGAGCGTGGGTGGATGGATTTCGCCTGCCACCACACCCCTGCCTGACACTTGCACATAGACCACCACACTACACATCTCCCTCTTACCCTGCTTTCTTTCCTCCACAGACTGAATCGCCTGCTGTCCTCCTTCCTTCATCCCTCTGCACTACTGTCTCGCCCATCTTGGTGAGTACCACTCCCTACTCCCTCTGTAGCCTCCTGCCCAACACACATTTCATGCTCAACACCTGCTCTCTTACGCTCCCCCCCCCAAGACCCTTCTATCTTCCTTCCACTGCAGCCTCTACGCCTGCACAAGTTTGACCCTACTACACAGCCATCCTACACTGCTGACTCCAGCACCCTTTTACACATGGCGTCTGACTCCATGAAACTGCATTCTGATCACCATTATCTAATTGCCCCCCTTTTTTTTCTTTCCAGCACTGATACCTCTGCTGCCAACAGAAACTGCCTTCCAGGTTGTGGGGGACATTACTGTAAGTAATACCGGGGTCATCTTGCAGACAAGTCCTTCCTGTGCTTCTTGAGGAGACTGACTTCCTCATACATTCTCCCTTCTCCTTTCACAGAACCACCACTGTCTGCCTGTGACACCACCGTTAGGAACACTACCTGCATCTACAACTACCTCCTTGGACTACGTACCTCAAACCACACATCCTATTTGCTCAACCCGTCCCCATCCCTCCCCTACTCAAACACTCTCCCATCAACCCCAACCTACCACACCTCTTAACACTGACACTTACACTGCACTGCTACAACACTCCCTCTAACACTGCTTTTTTCCCCTCTGCAGACTTACTCCCCTACATTCCTGCTTCACTCCTCCTTCTGAACTGCTGCCTCAACCCTCTGCATTGTGTTGTGCACCTCCTCCAGACACACTCCTTGGTGAGTTTCAATCCTTCCCTATCCCAATCATACAATCCTTGCCTTCCCTGTTCCTACAGTAACCCCCTCAAACACCTACCCTCCACACTTACGCCTTCCCTCCTCTATACTCAGCTACCCACAGTTTGGTGTAGTAGTTAGGAGTGCAGACTTCTAATCTGGCATTCCAGGTTCTCTTCTGTGCTCCCCCAAATGCAACCAGCTGGGTGATCTTGGCCTCGCCATGAGTCTGATAAAGCTGTTCTGACCGAGCATTGATATCAGCTCTCTCTAAACCTCACCCTCCTCACAGAGTGTCTGTTGTGCGGAGAGGAAAGGGAAGACGACTGTAAGCCGCTTTGAGCCCCCTTCAGCTTGGGAAAAGCAGTATATAAGAACTACATTTCTGTTTCTTCATCTTCTTCCCAGTCTTCTCCTCCTCCTCCTCCCAGACCCCACCTCATGCATCCCCCTTCTGTCTCCATCCCACAGCTCCCTGCGTGCCTGCCAGCCACTCCTGCTACTGTCCAGTCTCCCAACACTCCTGATCCCAGGACTCTTCCAGCTACTCTCTCCCCCTGAAACGGGGTGTCAGCCTCCTCCCAACCCACCGCTTGGTGAGTGCAGCTACCTGCCAGTCCCTGTCCTTACTGAAGCCTTGCCACCTCGATGCTCTGCCTCCCCTTCCTCCTCCCAGACCCCACCTCATGCATCCCCCTTCTGTCTCCATCCCACAGCTCCCTGCGTGCCTGCCAGCCACTCCTGCTACTGTCCAGTCTCCCAACACTCCTGATCCCAGGACTCTTCCAGCTACTCTCTCCCCCTGAAACGGGGTGTCAGCCTCCTCCCAACCCACCGCTTGGTGACTGCAGCTACTTCCAGGCCCTGTCCTTACTGAAGCCTTGCCACCTCGATGCTCTGCCTCCCCTTCCTCCTCCCAGACCCCACCTCATGCATCCCCCTTCTGTCTCCATCCCACAGCTCCCTGCGTGCCTGCCAGCCACTCCTGCTACTGTCCAGTCTCCCAACACTCCTGATCCCAGGACTCTTCCAGCTACTCTCTCCCCCTGAAACGGGGTGTCAGCCTCCTCCCAACCCACCGCTTGGTGACTGCAGCTACCTGCCAGTCCCTGTCCTTACTGAAGCCTTGCCACCTCGATGCTCTGCCTCCCCTTCCTCCTCCCAGACCCCACCTCATGCATCCCCCTTCTGTCTCCATCCCACAGCTCCCTGCGTGCCTGCCAGCCACTCCTGCTACTGTCCAGTCTCCCAACACTCCTGATCCCAGGACTCTTCCAGCTACTCTCTCCCCCTGAAACGGGGTGTCAGCCTCCTCCCAACCCACCGCTTGGTGACTGCAGCTACCTGCCAGTCCCTGTCCTTACTGAAGCCTTGCCACCTCGATGCTCTGCCTCCCCTTCCTCCTCCCAGACCCCACCTCATGCATCCCCCTTCTGTCTCCATCCCACAGCTCCCTGCGTGCCTGCCAGCCACTCCTGCTACTGTCCAGTCTCCCAACACTCCTGATCCCAGGACTCTTCCAGCTACTCTCTCCCCCTGAAACGGGGTGTCAGCCTCCTCCCAACCCACCGCTTGGTGACTGCAGCTACCTGCCAGTCCCTGTCCTTACTGAAGCCTTGCCACCTCGATGCTCTGCCTCCCCTTCCTCCTCCCAGACCCCACCTCATGCATCCCCCTTCTGTCTCCATCCCACAGCTCCCTGCGTGCCTGCCAGCCACTCCTGCTACTGTCCAGTCTCCCAACACTCCTGATCCCAGGACTCTTCCAGCTACTCTCTCCCCCTGAAACGGGGTGTCAGCCTCCTCCCAACCCACCGCTTGGTGAGTGCAGCTACCTGCCAGTCCCTGTCCTTACTGAAGCCTTGCCACCTCGATGCTCTGCCTCCCCTTCCTCCTCCCAGACCCCACCTCATGCATCCCCCTTCTGTCTCCATCCCACAGCTCCCTGCGTGCCTGCCAGCCACTCCTGCTACTGTCCAGTCTCCCAACACTCCTGATCCCAGGACTCTTCCAGCTACTCTCTCCCCCTGAAACGGGGTGTCAGCCTCCTCCCAACCCACCGCTTGGTGAGTGCAGCTACCTGCCAGTCCCTGTCCTTACTGAAGCCTTGCCACCTCGATGCTCTGCCTCCCCTTCCTCCTCCCAGACCCCACCTCATGCATCCCCCTTCTGTCTCCATCCCACAGTTCCCTGCGTGCCTGCCAGCCACTCCTGCTACTGTCCAGTCTCCCAACACTCCTGATCCCAGGACTCTTCCAGCTACTCTCTCCCCCTGAAACGGGGTGTCAGCCTCCTCCCAACCCACCGCTTGGTGAGTGCAGCTACCTGCCAGTCCCTGTCCTTACTGAAGCCTTGCCACCTCGATGCTCTGCCTCCCCTTCCTCCTCCCAGACCCCACCTCATGCATCCCCCTTCTGTCTCCATCCCACAGCTCCCTGCGTGGCTGCCAGCCACTCCTGCTACTGTCCAGTCTCCCAACACTCCTGATCCCAGGACTCTTCCAGCTACTCTCTCCCCCTGAAACGGGGTGTCAGCCTCCTCCCAACCCACCGCTTGGTGAGTGCAGCTACCTGCCAGTCCCTGTCCTTACTGAAGCCTTGCCACCTCGATGCTCTGCCTCCCCTTCCTCCTCCCAGACCCCACCTCATGCATCCCCCTTCTGTCTCCATCCCACAGCTCCCTGCGTGCCTGCCAGCCACTCCTGCTACTGTCCAGTCTCCCAACACTCCTGATCCCAGGACTCTTCCAGCTACTCTCTCCCCCTGAAACGGGGTGTCAGCCTCCTCCCAACCCACCGCTTGGTGAGTGCAGCTACCTGCCAGTCCCTGTCCTTACTGAAGCCTTGCCACCTCGATGCTCTGCCTCCCCTTCCTCCTCCCAGACCCCACCTCATGCATCCCCCTTCTGTCTCCATCCCACAGCTCCCTGCGTGCCTGCCAGCCACTCCTGCTACTGTCCAGTCTCCCAACACTCCTGATCCCAGGACTCTTCCAGCTACTCTCTCCCCCTGAAACGGGGTGTCAGCCTCCTCCCAACCCACCGCTTGGTGAGTGCAGCTACCTGCCAGTCCCTGTCCTTACTGAAGCCTTGCCACCTCGATGCTCTGCCTCCCCTTCCTCCTCCCAGACCCCACCTCATGCATCCCCCTTCTGTCTCCATCCCACAGTTCCCTGCGTGCCTGCCAGCCACTCCTGCTACTGTCCAGTCTCCCAACACTCCTGATCCCAGGACTCTTCCAGCTACTCTCTCCCCCTGAAACGGGGTGTCAGCCTCCTCCCAACCCACCGCTTGGTGAGTGCAGCTACCTGCCAGTCCCTGTCCTTACTGAAGCCTTGCCACCTCGATGCTCTGCCTCCCCTTCCTCCTCCCAGACCCCACCTCATGCATCCCCCTTCTGTCTCCATCCCACAGCTCCCTGCGTGGCTGCCAGCCACTCCTGCTACTGTCCAGTCTCCCAACACTCCTGATCCCAGGACTCTTCCAGCTACTCTCTCCCCCTGAAACGGGGTGTCAGCCTCCTCCCAACCCACCGCTTGGTGAGTGCAGCTACCTGCCAGTCCCTGTCCTTACTGAAGCCTTGCCACCTCGATGCTCTGCCTCCCCTTCCTCCTCCCAGACCCCACCTCATGCATCCCCCTTCTGTCTCCATCCCACAGCTCCCTGCGTGCCTGCCAGCCACTCCTGCTACTGTCCAGTCTCCCAACACTCCTGATCCCAGGACTCTTCCAGCTACTCTCTCCCCCTGAAACGGGGTGTCAGCCTCCTCCCAACCCACCGCTTGGTGAGTGCAGCTACCTGCCAGTCCCTGTCCTTACTGAAGCCTTGCCACCTCGATGCTCTGCCTCCCCTTCCTCCTCCCAGACCCCACCTCATGCATCCCCCTTCTGTCTCCATCCCACAGCTCCCTGCGTGCCTGCCAGCCACTCCTGCTACTGTCCAGTCTCCCAACACTCCTGATCCCAGGACTCTTCCAGCTACTGTCTTCCCCTGAAATGGGGTGTCAGCCTCCTCCCAACCCACCGCTTGGTGAGTGCAGCTACCTGCCAGTCCCTGTCCTTACTGAAGCCTTGCCACCTCGATGCTCTGCCTCCCCTTCCTCCTCCCAGACCCCACCTCATGCATCCCCCTTCTGTCTCCATCCCACAGCTCCCTGCGTGCCTGCCAGCCACTCCTGCTACTGTCCAGTCTCCCAACACTCCTGATCCCAGGACTCTTCCAGCTACTCTCTCCCCCTGAAACGGGGTGTCAGCCTCCTCCCAACCCACCGCTTGGTGAGTGCAGCTACCTGCCAGTCCCTGTCCTTACTGAAGCCTTGCCACCTCGATGCTCTGCCTCCACTTCCTCCTCCCAGACCCCACCTCATGCATCCCCCTTCTATCTCCATCCCACAGCTCCCTGCGTGCCTGCCAGCCACTCCTGCTACTGTCCAGTCTCCCAACACTCCTGATCCCAGGACTCTTCCAGCTACTCTCTCCCCCTGAAACGGGGTGTCAGCCTCCTCCCAACCCACCACTTGGTGAGTGCAGCTACCTGCCAGTCCCTGTCATCACTTATGCCTTACCTCCTCTATCTACACCCAGACCCACAACACAACACTTGGTGAGTGCTGCTACCTGCCAATCCCTCTCTTCACTAAAATCTTGCCTCCTCTATACTACACTCCCCTGAAATGGGGGCTCTGCATCCTCACCACTTGGTGAATTCTGCTACCTGTCCATCCTTCTCCTGCCTGATGCCTTCCCTCCTCCCTAAAGGCCCTTCCCTCTCCCCACCCAAACCCTTGCTCTTCATTCCCCCTTTGGCACCCCGTCCACAAATTCGAAGAACTTCAAAGACCCACTTTGCATCTTATCACACCTTCTGCTTCCTGAACCTTTACCTCCTCTCTACAAACCCTTCCCTCTCTCCACCCAAAAAGATTTCCCATGCCCCTTTCATGTCCATTCCACAACACCATGCCTGCCTTCCTACAACTCCACCTTCCATACTACCAAACAAAAAACCACACACCTTCTATCCCTCAGCTTACTACTACCTTCCTCTGTGACCAGCACACCTCATCCATCACGTCTCTTACTAATCCATGCTCATTATCTATCCGTTCAGCAGGTTCCAGCACTCCAGCCTCAATATCAGCCTCCTCAACCACTGCTTGCACCTCAACAGGAGACCCTCTGAAACAACAATTCCACCTCCATCACAAACACTCCTTGGTAAGCTATTATGACTTCCCATCCGTCTCCTCCGGAATAAATTGCCTCCTATAGACTACCCAAACACCATCACAAAAGTGACCCAGCCTTTCTCCTTCTGTCTTCAGTCAACAGCTCCCTGTGATCCTGCCTGCGCCCCTACCTACTACACCGCCATCAAATACTCCTCCTTCCTACAGTCTACTTGCGACCTACAACCCTCCTCTGAACACACCCTCTGCAACAACACGACCCTCTGACTGGTAAGTAAACCTACCACACCACCCATTGCCTTCAATTTCCATTCACCCCCTTCAACCACTACAACCCACTCCTCCCTTTCCCAGGCTTTCCGTACCATACATCGGAAAACAAATACCTCGCCATGCCACGGCCAAAACGCCAACACACTCCAGAAGACAGACAGAAATCTCACATGGCTGCAAACCGCAAATACCGCGCATCACGCACTCCACAAAAGACTGCTGAAGCCTATCAAAGACGCAGTGAACGACGAAGACAAACCCGGGCTGCCCGCCAACCATCTCCAGCAACTGCCGCTACACACCAACACAGTACAGAATACTCCACAGACAACAATCCATCCACTTCAATAGACAGTCAAGCAGCTGCACCTCTACTTACTCTCACTCCCACTCTACAAGGACATCTACCTGTAGCTTTCACCATGCCAGGCAACCAGCCAACTTCAGACCCACACTGCTCTGGCAACCTCACTGAAACCTGCCTGTCTTGCCAGGCGAAACACTTCCCTGGAGAGAAACACTCTGGACACCACTACTCAACATGCTGCACTAAGGGGGCTGTTAACCTACCACCCATTCGCACCGCCACGCTCATCAATGACCTGCTAACCAGACAACATGACCACTCCACCAACTTCATGACCAACATTCGATCCCTCAACAGCTCGCTGGCATTTGCATCCATGGGTGCCTCTATTACCCCCCCACCTCACCATGGCCCATACTGCTTCAGGATATGTGGCAATATCTACCACCGAGCCGGTGCACTACATCCAAACACTGGGGAACCTCGCTCATACGCACAGCTCTACATTCTAGATTCCCTACAAGCAGCACATGAACGGCTTCAACGACCTGAGAATGAGTCCTGTAACCCAATCCTTCTACAACAACTAAGCAACTTCATGGCTGAAAACAACCCTTTCGCACAAGCTTGCAAAATGCTCTACGAAGTCGAGCAGGAGTGCATCGTCGAAGCTCACAAAAAACATGCTACACCATCCACTGTCACCATGGCCATCCTTCAAGACAGGGAACATGATCCACGCCGTTACAATGCCCCTTGGTCTAATGAGGTTGCCATCATCTTTGAAGCTGATGACGGATGTCCACCTCTACATCGCGACTTGCTCATCCACTGCCGCAGGCCATCTACTGATCACCCCGCACGTACCGAGCGAATCTCCATTCTCGATCCAAACCTGGAGCCCATGGTCTACCCACTACTTTTCCCCTTAGGAGACCAAAGCTGGGGAATAGATATACCTCTTCAAGAGCGACCTAGAGCAATTGCACATCTCCACCAACAGA
Source organism: Paroedura picta (assembly GCF_049243985.1). Classification (NCBI taxonomy): domain Eukaryota; kingdom Metazoa; phylum Chordata; class Lepidosauria; order Squamata; family Gekkonidae; genus Paroedura; species Paroedura picta. Next base: position 69,579,040 of record NC_135370.1, read on the forward strand.
GAACACACCCACGCACACGTGTCACTCAGATGCAATACTACCAATACCGTCTTTCCGTCCGAGATACATTTAACCAATTTCTGGCAGCGGGCAAACTAACACAGCAATACATTGTTGATGCCTATGTCAAAACAGAGGCCAACCGTCTCAATTATCTACGCGAGAATCAAAATACACTACGTGTAGAAAATTACCGTGGACTTATGGACCACCTTCAACAAGCCACAGGAAACACTCCCCCACCAGGCACTGCTATCATCTTACCATCCTCTTTCCAGGGCAGTCCAAGAAACATGATGTAAAACTATCAAGATGCCATGGCTATTGTTCGACAGTACAGTAAGCCTGACCTATTCATTACAATGACTTGCAACCCACAATGGCCAGAAATCCAGGACAACCTTCAAGGACAGCCAGCAGAACACAGGCCAGACATTGTCGCCCGTGTGTTCCACCTAAAGCTAACATCACTGCTTCATGACTTGATGCGACGACATATCTTCGGAACCCCAGTTGCTCAAGTGCATGTCGTTGAGTTCCAAAAAAGAGGCCTCCCACATGCCCATCTCCTACTCCTCCTCAAACAACCCTTCAAACCACACACACCAGACATCATTGATCTCATTGTCAGTGCTGAGATCCCAGACCCACAGAAGATGCCTGCTTTATATGCAGCAGTTACAAAACACATGATTCATGGGCCATGTGGCGAACAGTTCAGATACGCTCCCTGTATGAAGGAGGACAAGTGCAGCAAACGTTTCCCCAAATCCTTCGAAAAAGACACACAACCTAACCAGAACGGTTACCCATTATACCGCCGAAGAGACAATGCCAGAACAGCCAACGTCCGTGGAGCGACACTGGATAACAGATGGGTTGTCCCCTACAACCCATATCTACTCCTGCGCTATAATTGCCACATCAATGTTGAGGTTTGTGCCTCTGTGAAGAGTGTTAAATACCTTTTCAAATACATCTACAAAGGCTACGACTGTGCCACTATTCGCCTCACAGAGACCAACCAACGGTATGATGAGATCAAGATGCATGTTGACTCCCGGTATGTCAGCCCACCAGAAGCCATGTGGCGCCTCCTTTCCTACAATCTCCATGCCCAGTCACACAGCATTGTACGTTTACCTGTACACTTGCCTGACTACCAGTCTGTAATTTTTGATCAGCGCACACTTCAGACAAACCCCGCCACTGTGGAAATCAATGCACAGAGAGACACCATGTTGACGGCTTGGTTCCTGCTAAACTCCGAACATGAAGAGGCACGCTCCATCCTCTACATTGACATCCCAAAAACATATACCTTTCAAAAAGACATCCGGAGATGGGTCCCACGCAAACGGCAGGCTACAAACATCATTGGACGTATGTACTCTGTAAACTTCGCCGCAGATACAGAACGCTACTGCTTACGACTCCTCCTCTTACACGTCCCTGGCGCTACAAGCTTTGAAGACATTAGAACTTACAATGGCATTCAATGTGCCTCTTTCCAGGAGGCAGCACTTCAACGTGGCTTGCTACAAGATGACAATGTCTGGGATGCTACAATGGCTGATGCTGCACTATACACCATGCCACACGCTCTCAGAGACCTCTTTGCATACATCCTTATCTACGGGGTAGTCCCAAGACCTCAGCAGCTCTTTGACAACTACAAAACACAACTCTGGGAAGACTATGCCACACAACATGGCCAAGAACATACTGACAACTGCATTACCTGTCTTGCACGCACACTGACCGACATTGAAACCACTTTGCGCATCAATGGATCCTCATGTAGAAAAAAAGGACTCCAACCACCACCAACCAACATCAACACACCACCAGAAGAACACGCACCACAACACTACCACAATCTTGCTACTCAGATGGTTGCAACACTCAATGCTCAGCAACTTGCTGCTTACAACAGCATTCTGGATGCAAGCCAAGACAACACACGCCCACACCGCTGCTACTTCATTGATGGACCAGGAGGCACTGGCAAAACATACCTGTACACAACTCTAATATACACATTCAAAGGACTGGGAGGACATGTCTTGCCTGTCGCTTCCACAGGCATTGCAGCAAACCTACTTCCTGGGGGCAAGACATTCTACAACCAATTCAAACTCCTCCCCCCACTAACAGAGACATCTTCCTCAAATATCTCTCCGAACTCCAGGGATGCCACTGTCATACGTACTGCCACTGCCATTATCTGGGATGAGGCCACCATGGCACCAAGAGCAGCCCTCACTGCCATTGACAGACTACTCCAAGAACTTATGTCTTCAAACAAACCTTTCGGAGGAAAACTGCTCATCTTGGGAGGAGACTTCAGACAAACACTCCCGGTTGTCAAACATGGAAACAGAACAACTACCATTGAGGCCACCATCAAACACCATCCTCTCTGGACCCATTTCAACATTTTCCCCTTGACTGTCAATGTACGTGCCACAGATCCTGCCTTCAGTCAATGGATCCTTCAGATTGGAGACGGGGCACATGACATCACACCACCACTTCCAGAAGACATGATAGAAATCCCACAACACACTGTCACTACACAAGACCTGGCTACAGACATTTTTGGCACACAGTTCACCGCAGAACAAACCTGCACTTTTACAGACAGAGCCATTCTCTGCCCCAAAAACTCCCATGTTGACACCCTCAACGCAAGCATTCTTCGTCGTTTGGAGGGCGATGCGACAACATACTACAGTGTCGACTCCATTGAGGATGAGAATGAAGAGAACTCAGAAATCTTCTTCCCCATTGAATTCCTCAACTCCCTAAACCCAACCGGCATGCCTCTTCACCAGTTAACTCTGAAAACTGGAGCCATCGTGATACTCCTACGAAATCTGAACACTAAGAAAGGCCTATGCAATGGCACCAGACTCATCATTACTGATCTCCGGCCAAACATTCTTCTGGCGCGCATTGCCACTGGATCAGCATCAGGAGACACCGTTTTTATACCACGCATCACATTAGCACCTAAAGACCCAGACTTACCCTTCACTCTCTGCCGATTACAATTTCCTGTAAAACTTGCCTTCGCAATGACCATTAACAAATCTCAGGGACAAACACTCAGCAAAGTTGGCCTCCATCTTGAGGAGCCTGTATTCAGCCATGGACAGCTATACGTTGCAATTTCCCGAGTGCGCCGCTTCCAGGACCTACGCATACACGTGACTCCACAGCCACAGCAAGGCATGCTACTACCAGGCTCAGACCAGATCTTCACCAAAAACATTGTCTTCCCAGAAATCCTCATAAAGACCCCACACAACCAGCCACAGGAACAGCATCCACATCTAAGCTCTCTTGACCTCTCCCCTGACCATCCCACCTCCCCTCACTAACAACCAATCCTGAACAACAAAAGCATAACAATTTCCACACAATATCATTCCTTTACCACTACACTCCTCCATGACACGCAGCAGCAACGAATCATAACCCCTCCTTAATGTCAGTAAAGAACTTCTGATTACAAAATGCACTTCAGCCCATTTGTCTTTTTTTCATCATTTATTGTTATTATAATCTATTGCCTCCAAAGTACTTCATTGGTGTCACCAACCAACCCTGTTCTTCTTGGACCTCCACGCACGTCACTCCCGCAAACATGGCTGCATGAAAACACTGCAAAGCAAAACAGAAAATTAAGCAACATCAAACCACCTCCAGATAACCCTACCACCCTCCAACCCAGCCTCTTCACAATATGGCCATACACTACCTTTCAACACCACAGTTTAATCCCTCCTTAACAAAACACTACTGCACATTCCCACCAACTATATCTTCACTTTCCTGAATCTCTCCCATCCACTCTGCCCAAACACCTACAATACCACTTGCAGAAACACTGAGCCACTAACAGCACTCTCAAATCTACACTTTCTAGCGCCCGTTGTATTTAAACGTACAACGGTCTTTAAATCTAGTTAGTATTATATGACATGAAACTCAGAATTTTTTTTTACGGTTTAATGCAAGATTCATTGAGCCAATTCTATGGAATAAATGTTGCAGATAAACCATAATGGTTGTGGATGTCTTTAAACTCTCTGGTTCTGTTTTCAACCAAATTACCTTGACCTATGTTAAGTCACACAGAGAAACTGTTTGTTCTCCTGCTTATTATAACCTCCTCTTCAGAGAAATGGCAGAGGCAGTGGATTGCTTGTAGATATAATGGGTCATTGTCTGGTCACATCCCTCCTAATCAGAAAACATTCTATTTCGGGGGAAAGGTGTTGCTTGACAGGTTAGAAGCACATGTTTATTGAGTTAATTGTGTCTCCAAGTTATTTCTCCTGGCACTTATGCTGATTATTTCAGTGCTGAAGAGCTTGAATGGAAGTTTGTTGAAGAAACATTCTCTTTAAAAATGTTAATCCTTCATCTCTTTCCAGATGGCAGGATGGCGAGCTTGGTAACTGGGGCTTATAAAATATTCTTCTTGGGTATCATTCTAAATCAACTGCTAACCACATACATATTAATGAACACAAGAACCCAAAACAAAACACATGAGCAACATTTCTCTCTTCTGTGCTGATGGTAATCACCCGCTGCTCACTCTTGCCACTATCCCATTTCCATTGTTAGCGTGACAAAGAAGGTAAGAAGGGAGATTACTTCAGAGAGTTTAAAATGAAATGTAATCAGTCCCAACGAACTCTGGGGGATTTTTAATCAGCTTTGCTAGTGTTCATCTGGATTACCTATGCCCTGACATGATACTGCCTGATACACTGGTTGCTCTCTAATAGGTTCTCACCTGGCTCAATATAGGACCATTTTGAAGCGGATTTGACTGTTAGTGGTGGTCTTGTGCTCAAATCCCAACTCTGTTATGAAGCATTCTGGGGGATCTTGGGCTACTCTCTCAATCTACTTCCTGTGAGGATAAAATGGGGGTCTCTAGTTGCCATTCTGAGCTTCTTGGGATAAAAATGCAATAGAGAACAAGATGACGGCTAGTGTATTTCAGTTGACTGAGTGCTAGGTCTGGAAGATATATGGTCCCAGACTGTTCATCTCTGAAGAATTCCAGATTAACATGGTCATATAACTGTACTTCAGTGGGACCAGGATATGATTAAAATATAGGAATTGTAGACAGATCTATATAATAGTAGAAGTTAACATTCTATTGATGAAAGGCTCCTTAAACTGGAGGAAGTCTTTACACTTGGTGAGCAGAGTGGTAGGACACTATATTGCTGGCTTACATCCAGCTGTGTGCTCAAGAATGCTACCATAGAGCAGTTTGCACGGACTCTTTAGAGATTCACAAGCCTAATACTGGATTTGCTTTATTGGTGTGAAAGCATTGTGTTCTCTCAGACTATTCATTTCCATAGCATTTTTCAGTGTGTTTCATTCTGTACAATTTTGTAATCATGGCCTTGGTCAGTGGTGGTGAACCTATGGCATGTGTGCAAGAGACAGCATTCAGAGCCCCCTTTGTGGGCACACATGCTGTCACCCCAGCACAGAGCTCTCTGAGTCAGCCTGCACAAGGTCTGGCTTCCTGGTGCACAGAGTATGGGGAGGACTCTTCCTACGCTTTCCAGTGATTGGCTGGCATGGGTTGCTCAGCAGGGCTGGCGTCTGCAAGCATTGGCAGGAGTGGGAAGGCTGCACCAAATGGAGCCCACTAGAGACACCACACACTGCTGCTCGCATGCATGCATGCCTGGCCTCGCAACCTCCCCTCAGTGGAGTGAAGGTGAAAAGGGGAGGGAAGGGAAAGGGGAGGGGAAAAAGGAGGGGACAAAGCCTTAAAATACATGGCCCAACAACAAAGGGGCAAAAAGAGGGGGGAAGGGTCATAGAAGAAGAAGGGGAGAGAGAAAAGAAGGGTTCAATTGCCATGTTGGCACTTTGAGATAAATAAGTGGGTTTTGGGTTGCAGTTTAGGCACTCGGTCTCTAAAAGGCTCTCCATCGCTGGCCAAGGTTATGTTGAAGTGCAGTGTGCCCAATTCTTCAGGACTGATCAATTTATGAACCTTCATTGGTTAGGATACAAGCCACTTGGATTTTTGGATGACTATTTAAAGTTAGGCTACAATAGATGACCAAGATCAAAATATATCTGCATTTTAGCATCGGCTTTGACCTCATTCAACATTACATTCCCCTAGAAATTTGATTAAATATGAATTAGATTGTAGTAATAAGGGCATTTAGAAAGTGTGGTTGTTGACTGACTTTCTTTGATTTTTACATAATCTATCAAGCATCATGTAATCTTTTTCATCAGACCCTTATTTGATCTTCCTCAAGACTAGGAGCTTGTGGTCATGTGTATGTATTCAAATTCCTTGTTTTCTTCTAGGTGTTTCTAGTCCGCCTCCAAGTTGCTGCATCCCATCACTACAATGGTGTATCTCCCAGGAAATACTAATCTACATGTATGCTTTCTATCTCCTGTGGTATTTATTCAAAATATTCAATTTCTGCTGTCTCCATCAAAATGTCTAAGGCAGCTTACAATGATAGTTATCTACAAAATACACTAAAAATCAAGCCCAGAACCAAGTAAAACTAGATCAGATAAATCAGAAGAAGAAAACAAGCTCAGGTAAAACTAAACAAGGGGTAAACTCATTAAAAGCTTGGGAGCATAAAAAAGCTTTGCCTGTTATAAGATTGTCAACCTGGTGTCAGCCTAACTTCAGTGAGGAAGCAAATTCATTATACCAAAAGACTCTGTCCCTGCAGTGCTCACCCCACTGCATCTCAGATAAAGGAGCAGGACCTCAGATAATCTCAGTTGGTGGGAAGGCTCACACAGAACAGGCTGATCCCTCAGATGCCCTGGCCCTAGCACTTTGGATTGTGCTTGGGGACAAAGTAGTAGCAGCTGATTGACTCCACATGGTAGCCATGTTAGTCTGTAGATATATGAATCTAGTGGCTACTTTATTCCAACATAATGTTTCAGAGCTCTCCTCATCATATCTTTTAGAACTAATCAGGTATAGACCTTGCAGCTTTTACCACATGAATTCTTTGCACAACCAAGAACTCTAATCAGGAAATAGTTTTCCAGAGGGATCATTCAAGGAAGAGATAGAAGACGGGAGCCAGGCCAGACCACATCCCCAAAGAGCTGTCAGCAAAACTGCCAAAACTGTCAAAGAGCTGCCTGACTTCCAAAGAGCTACACCATTATTGCCTTTTCTTCCCACTACCTCTGAGATGAATATGAGGGGGCAGGGGACCCTTGCAGGGTTGTCACTCCTGGATCAAGAAATTCCTGGAGATTTGGAGGTAAAATCTGGGGAGGATGGAGTTTGGGAAGGGGAGAGATTTCAGCAGGGAGTAATGCCATACAGACCAACTTCCAAAGCATCCATTTTCTACAGGGGAACATATCCCTGTAGTCTGGAAGTAAGTCACATTTCTAGGCAGTCTCCAGGTACCACCTGGAGATTGACAATCATAGGCCCGATATTTGGAGAATGAATTTGTCATCCATGGGTAATTTCTTATTCAGATCATATGCTTAAACATTGTCAAATATGTAAACGGTCTATAAAGCAACAAAGGGAGGGTGTGCCAAAGAAGTTATCTCTATTATCAACAGGAGGTAGCAGTCTATGATTAATTAAAGTTGTTAATTTCCTGCATTTGTGTTTGGTCTCTTTAGCTTCACTTTACATGTGCTAATTGCAGTTTCTGCAAGATCCTTTAACACTATTTTGAAAGCTCTTCAAATCCTAGGTATCTCCAAAGCCCACCACAGAACACAGATAGAACACAACCATCTTGTCTCCCAGTAAGAGAGCTTTGTGCTTTTAATTACTGCCCCAAGCCATTTTCCTTTACTGCTGTATTAAAACACCTGGAAAAAGGATACACACAATATCAGAGAATTATGACTTCTCTATCATCTTCCTGGGCTTTGTTTTCAGATAATTTCACAACTCTCTGGAACTGTTTTGTCATTTTAAATGAAGCATCTGAAAGTCCTGTTCAATTATTAACATGGCAAGAACACCAGCATGCATCTACCCTAGCAGCACATGGCAATCTTCCCCATGCAACAAAAACACTAGATTTTAATAAAGGCACACAGGCAAATCTGAGTTGAGTTCACTGCCAGGAGACTCTTGCATATTTTATAACACAAGCAAAACAACATGAAAGAAGCATAGATGTCTAAAATCTTTTTTTTTTAAACCTTGACATTTCCTTGAAAATTATACAGTTTAGAAGTTCAGGGCATAAAAATGGACCATTTGCTCTTGTCTGGCAGGAAAAACTGTCCTGTAAACATGAACTACTTGTTTCTCATTTTGTAATGAGGAGGTTAGGTGTGTATTTTTTGGCATTTTCTAAGCCAAACAAATTCTCTTATCTGTTTTGGCTACCAGTATAGAAGACCCAAATAAAAACCAAATATTTATTGTGTATTTATTTATTAGATTTATATGCCACTGTTCCCAGCAAGCTGGCTCATGGTGGTTCACAATGAAACATGATAACATAGTCCAAGTCCTTAAAACATCATCACAATATAATTCCCAATAATCCCCACAAGTACAAACATTTAACATGGTGGCAACAATATAAAAATATAACTTCTTCCCCAATGACTCAGAGCCCCTGACACCAGTATGGAGTCCAATCATAAAAAAATTGGTGATTGAACAACCAGGGGTAGATCTCCAACATCCAGATCCAGGCTAATACCAAGCCCAGGAATTGGGGAGGAGGACCCGATCTCTGGGGACTCAACCTGGCCTCCACCAAATGCCTGGCAGAAGAGCTCCTTCTTGCAGGCCCTGCAGAACCCTGAAAGCTCCATCAAAGCCTGAAGCTCTTCTGGGAGCTCATTCCACCAGGTAGGGGCCAGGTGTACCTCCCTGGGCCATGGGACCATCAGCAGATTTATACCCACAAAGCGAACTGCCCTGCAGGGGACATAAGGAGATAAGCAGTCCTGTAAATAAGTAGGGCCCAAGCCATGTAAAACCTTAAGGCTCAAAACCAATACCCTGACCTTGATCCATAAACAAACCAATGCAGCTGTCTCAGCAACAGTTGGACATGGACCCTTTAAGATTACTTAGTAAGGACCCATGCAGCCGCATTCTGTACCAGCTGCAGTTTCTGGGTCAAGGACAATGGTAGGCCCATATAGAGCAAGTTACAGAAGTCTAACCTGGAAGTGACTGTTGCATGGATCACAGTAGCCAGGTGTTTCAAGGACAGGTAGGGTGCTAGTAGCTGTGCTTGGCACAGATGAAAAAATGCTATCCAAGCTACCGACATAATTTGAGACTCAATGGAAAATGAGGCATCAAAGATTGCCCCAAAATTCCTGGCCCAAGGCGCAGATGTCAGTTGTACCCCATCCAGGGAGGGGAGACACGTTTCCTGATCCTGCCCTGCATAGCGACAGGACCTCCATTTTGGAGGGGTTGTGTTTCAGGCGACTCTTCCTAATTCATTCAGCCACTGCTTCCAAACAACTGGCAAACATTTCTGGGGGGGATATCCAGCTGGCCATCTATCAGGAGATAGAGCTGCGGGTCATCTGCATCCTGATGGCACCCCAGCCCATAAATCCGGAACAACTGAGCAAGAGGGTGCATATAGATGTTAAAGAGTGTAGGGGATAGTATCGCCCCTGTGATACCCCACACGGGAGTGTAAAGGGGTCAGATAATCTCTCCCCTACCACAACCCTCTGCAACCTGTTCTTTATAAAGGAGGCCTGCCACATAAGTGCTGTTCCCCTATTGCTGTGTCAGTGAGGCAGCAAACCAAAACCTCATGATTGACAACATCAAATAGGCCCGAGAGATCTAATAATATGAGAATGGCCAATCCGTGTCGATCCAGTAGATGCCAGAGATCATCCATCAACGCAACCAGCACAATCTCCATCCCATGGCCAGGACGGAAGCCATTCTGATATGGATCCAAGGCCAAAGACTCCTAAAAAAATACTAGCAGCTGGTCCACAGCGGACCTCTCAATTGCCTTATCCAGGAATGCAAGATGCGATAAGTGGTAGCTGACAGGGCCCCGCAGATCCAGCAATTGTTTCTTCAGAAGGGAATGAACCTCCGTTAGCCTCTGAGGAAACTCTCCCGAAGAGAGAGAGCTTTTATTTGGACATATTCAGCTATACCACAGAAATAGCTTCTTGCCATTTAAATCTAGCACCTTGATTGGTCTGTCCATCACCTGTTCTGTTTAAATGGCCAGCAGCCTTTTAACCCTCTATTTCACTTCCTCCCTCTCAAATGGAGGAATGGTAAAGGGACTGCTGAAATGGGTGTGCCTGCCCTACATTTCCTAGGTAGAGGCTGCAGAGAGGGAAGTGATGGAAAGCAGAGAGTCGGATAAAGGGAGACTGGTTTTGGGGTGGGAAGGAGATAGTTGCCAACTCAGGGTTGGAAAATTCCTAAAGATTTGAGGAGTGGAGCCTGGGGAGGCTGATGTTTGAGGAGACGAGGGACCTCAGACAAGTATAATGCCATAGATTTCACCCTCCAAAGCAACCATTTCCTCCTGGGGAACAAGATATGTAAACCTCCAGGTAAGGACTAGCAATCACCCATAATTCGAAGTTCTCTCCAGATGGAAAAGAAGGCTGCTTTGGAGGGTGGAGCCTATGGCATTATACCCTGCTGAGGTCACTTCCTTTCCCAACCCTCAGCTTCTCAAGACTCCACCTCCCCAAAGCTGACAAACTTAAAGGAAACTGAGCTCTGTTGCTGGGAGATCCATTGTGATCCCTAGAGAGCCACTGCTGGTGACAAATGGAGCTGTTGTTTACCGAATGCATACATGTATGCTTTAGAACTGACTGAGGCAGAGAAATTATGACCTCTGGGAAGTCCACCCAGGAATATAACCCAACCATGTATGGCACTTGAGCTCACATGATTTGCACTGAAGATGAGCTGAAACAATTAAACAAGCATATATTTGTAACTGGGTGGCTATGACAGCTATTCATGATTAAACACATGATATGCAATACAGGATGTATGGATATGTTCTTGGATACTTAGGTACATTCTTTCCATTAATTGTTAGGACTCATATATAAATAGCCCTGTTTTCCTTCAAACCATATTTTAATGGTCATGGAGGATATCTATACAATGGAGCAGAAAAGGTAATCTTCCTATCCTCTGATCCACAGCTGCATCCAAACAACAGCAGAGTACATATTTATTCACTTGGTTATGGTCCCAGACATTGTGACCTATTTTATGCATATTTATTTGGATGTAAAGATACACTAAGGGCCATTCTGCACTTCTAAAAGAATAGTGTTAAGCCAGTACAATGGCTTAACACTATAAAAAATTGCACCCCTCCCCCACCATTAATCACATTCTTACTCTCTCACTTTCTTCTCCTGCTTCCTGGCACTCCGCATGGCTGATTAAAATGGAGGAAAGGGACTCACTATGCCCACAAGTCTCTCCCTGCCTGTCAATCATGGCAGCAAGCCAATCACCTTTTTTCCCAGTCCTAAAGGGAAAGCAATCTTTTTAAAAAGTAAAACTTCTCCATTGCTATGCCTGTGCATCTACTCATAGATGCATAGTGCTTATTGTAATGCCACCCCCAGCCTTGAAGCTTAGGAGAAGTAATTTTTTTGCCTTTTTTTGTGGGATAGTGTGTGTGTGTGGGGGGGAGGAATCTGAGAGGCATGCTTGTGCATCAACTATTGGGAATATATTTGTGTGTGAGGGGGGGGAGGAATCTGAGAGGCATGCTTGTGCATCAACTATTGGGAGAATATTTTTTTTGTACTGCCTGGCTAGAGTAACATGTATGCGTTGCTCCAGTCAGTTTGCTAAAGAAAAAAAAAGCCCCATTTTCAGGAGAAGGAATAGGGAAGTGGGGGGGTGGGCAGACAACACTGAGATCTCACTACTTTGTTTGCTTTGATTATGCACAGCCATATTGGGAGTGCTTGCTGGTTGCTGTCCTGCTGCTCTTGCTACAAAGCTGGGGGAATCCAGTTTTCAGGATTTACCAGTTAGTGCTTTAAATTGGAGACTGTAGCTGCCAGTTTGCTGCTCGGAAGCTGGATGCAGTCAACGTCATTTGAAACACCAAAAATATGGCATCTGCAAAAGGTAAGAGACTCACCATATTTTCTGGGTGCAGAATGGTCCTAAATATTCTCCCATGGATATTTTCAGAAAGAAAGGAGGACTTGTCTGAAATCCCCTTTGTTCCCCATTGCTGTCCATATCAATCCACAGCTCTCAACCTCCCTTGTACTGCTGCTTCAATGTCAATTTTTAGCTAGGAATCTCCCTCCCTTATCTGGTCAATCCAGCTCTTGCAGGGATTCCTACTAAGAATAATGTCATAGCACAGTTATGTCACAACAATCGATTTCAGCTATATGACAATTCATTAAATGTATCTTCCCCCTTCGCCTAAATTGGGGAGACAGAAGTAATGGCTCCTATGACACAATGCAGTTTCAAAACATAGAACATCTGCCCAGCTGCCTTATTGATGGTAATGAATACACATACAAACACGTAACATTTTATCAATTTCTGAGGCACCTCTGAAAACTACTGAAAAGGAAGCACATTTCTATAGGATGCTAAATGTGCATAAAAACAGTCTTTGTTTCATTTTAGCCCTACTTGGAAACATGGAATCACACTAAGTTGAATAGGGCTCCCACCCAAGTGAGTCCACATAGTGTTAAAAGCCAAGAATATAATGTGATGATTTTTTTTCTCTCTACAGCAAATTCTTCTTGGTGTCAGCAGGCTTCCTAGCCCCACAAACTCTTCACCCAAAAGAAGGAAATCTCAGAGTTTGGGACCTTACAGTCATCCCTTCTGCCTGGTGAAGAGTTCTGCATATTTCAAAATATTTGCACGCTTATGCTGCTAACTGGACTTTGGTTCCAATAAATGACACCCTATTGTTTGCATCTTTGAGGGCATTCTTTTATTTCCTGTTTGGCTGAGATAGTAATTTTCAAGTCTCTCTGCCATATGCTGTCTTGATTTTTATGCTGCAGTGCTTTATTAACACTGAGATTGCCATTAAAGGGAAAATACAGCACTTGAAATGGACTGTGAAATAAGGTAAAGGAAAGTTTAATCATGCTAAAATCAATTTGGCGGAGGGTTTCTATGAACAGTTACTGCAGCCTTGCAACATACTGCTGCTTGTTAAATATTATGCACATGTTGTGCAGGCTGGCTTGCTTGAGCTGTTGTGATTTTACGGCATTTTCTAGCTACAGGATTCATACATTGCTTGGCTATTGAAGAAGATTCTATGATCCACATATAATCTACCTTGTGGAAAAGGAGAGCTAGATGAGCCTCATTGGACACAGAATTCAACAACTCAAGCTTCTGCTATGACCAATATTGCAATAATGCTCAGAACTGTTGTGAAGAGAAGAAGCAAACCCAAGAACCCAAAATCAGTCTAATTCTTAGCATTGCCAAGTCTGTACCTATTTAAATCCAGAGATGCAAGCCATGAACAGATAAGTCAGAGCTTTTTTACCAAGCTGTAAAAAAAGCTCCAGTTTTGCAGAAAATTTGAAATCCAGGAAAACATACACCAGAATAATAAGTTGCATCATCATCATCAACATCTCCCATGGGATGCTGCTTTGCCATGCTGGAGTGGCTTGTTTGCTCCAGTGAACCAGAGGGCTGCAGTGCTATTGGCAGTGGAGTTACTGGCAGGTCTCTCAAGGTAGACAGGCCTCTGCTAAGGGGTCAGACTAAATGCATCTCAAATCCCCATTCAATATGGTGACAAAATTGAATTCGAAGTCTATATTGATTTGATCGTCACCAAGGTTAACAAGGACCATGTCAGAGACTGGTGTTCCTGGATCTCTGATGAAAAATGGACTGAAGCTCAGAGGCTCTTCTGTTAGGTAGCAAGGGCAGAGGTCTGATGTACTACTGGAAGCAGAATCTTCTATAAAGAAGATATATAAATAGTCTCAAGATCAAAATGCAATTGACTGGCAGGTGGCGACTTCCCCAGCGAAGACACGACTCCAGTTTTTGGCAAATAACTTGGCCGCAGCCATTTATTAACAAACAACCCCAACGTAGGGATGGCCTTATGCAGGTGAAAGGGAGCCTGACCCCCCGGCAGCCGTCCGGCTGCAGATTTTGAACTGCGGCGCTCTGGCTCCACGCCTCACTCCCAGCCTGAAGGATGGGACGCCTTCCGCTGCGGAATCCAGGGAAGCAGCCACAAGGGACCCAAAGGGCTTGGCCCCAGCCCCTGGCCTCCCAGCTGGCTGGGCCGCACACGGGAACTGACGGTCTCTTTACTGAGACCCCCACCTCAGGGAGTCCCACACGCAGATGGGCTCCCTGCCAACAGGGTCCCTATCTGGCATAACTGCGGCTACGACTTAACTATTCCATAAAAACAGGGAGGGAAGGGAGGCTGTCTGTTCCAGGCAGGCGGCCGGTGCCGGCTGCCCGTGCGTTTGGCCTATTTAAGGCCAGGTGCCCCGCCCCACTCCAACCGCGCAATGGCGGGGCCCGATGAAACCACCGGCAGCCACGTCATTGCCGGGTGCCCCCGCGACATCAACGGTGGCCACGCCGAGCCGCGGCCGCTATTAATTGTGCAATGTTAATTTAAATCAAAGCCTGAACAGCATAGATATTTGAAACAAATGTTTGAAATATGGAAAGAAAAGTTTCCTGATTCTACCATCATTGTACAGGAACTAGCAGATCAGTGCCATCTTCTTATTAAGTCAAACAACTTTTTCACAGCAACAGTGTTAGATGAAATAAGGAACAGCCACTCAAGGAAAGAACATGAGGAGCAAGAAATAAGTGAAGCCAATCAAGAAATAGGTCATAGAAATGAAGTTTCTCTTGAAAGCCCACTAATTAAGAGAGAGAAACTGACATCTCATCATCAGCTTACCTGTGTCCTGGAAGAACTGAACACAAAAATCTTAAAACATATTAGAAGCAAAAAGGACAGACAAACATTACCTGTGATCAAAATAACATCAAAGAAAGAACTTGCAGAACTCGTTAAAAATATCAGTAGCTATTGAAACAATTTCTACAACAAACATAACCAAAACCAAGCAGTTGACATATACTGAGGCACTTGTAGTAACAAGAGAACTGGGAATGGGCATTAGGAAAAAAGCTGTTTAAGAGCTTTAAGGAAAAAACAACCAGGAAAATGAGATTGGAGGGGAAAATTAAGAAATGCCATTCACGCACCTGAAAGGAATTTTTAAAAAGGTAACTCCAGTCTTTGGGGTGTGATTAAGGGTGGCTTGGAAAGACAAACTTGGCACAGGACTGCATTGGTGGAGGCATTGTTTTCCAACCTTGGAAACACCAATAGGGACCCTACAAAGCCTAACAGGCATTGCTGCCTGCCAATAACAGAGCTCCCATTTGCCACAATTGGACTCAGATGCTATATAGGTCTGAGAGAAGCATACATGTCCTTTGTTGGGTGTTGGTAAGAGACAGAGATGGAGAGTAGCAACAAAGGTGAATGAAGAGTTTTGGTTAACCTGGGGGTGGGATACTTTTTTGAGTTTTTTATCCTGGGGTCCTTGTCTATTTTTTTTGGGGGGGGGGTTGCAATGGCCCTGCACAGGCACCACAAGGCCAGAAGCACCGGGAGTGCAGGTAAGCAGTGGAAGCAGCTGGGGGGGGGGGATTGTGGGCAGGGGGGCCCCACTTCAAAATGGTGGGGAGCAACATGCTGCTCTTCCCACCAGAGCCACGGAACCAGCAGAGGTGAGAAGTGTCCCTGCAGGGATGCCGTAGGTCGGGGGAGGAAAGCCAGGCTCCTCTGATTATGCACAGGGCTCAGGCGGCTTGGCCCTCACCTGTGCCCTTGGGAGTCCTGGGACTCCGGAAGAACCCGTGTTTCATTAATGTGGGTCTTCCGAGGGCTTGGACTGGGACACGCCCACGCTGGCAGCGGCATGCATTATCAGGGATTTTCCCTGAAGCCCTGCCACCGCCAGCATGGATGTTCCGGCCCATGCATAATGGGCCTATGTGAGGGGTAATTTAATTCACTGCCCCCCCCACCTTCACAGCCCAAGTCAATCCAGCATTGCTTCCTGCACAGCCCAACAAACATTCTATCTGTGAAGACCAGTCTCCCTGCCAGATCAGCTTTGTGCAAGGGGACAGGTGGGTTTTAGATTCCCCCTCCACACACCCTGAAAAATAGCTGCTCCCTGTAGAGGCATCTCTCCATGGATTAGCTGTTTTGGAAAGTGATTTGTGCAACTGGACCAAAAGCCAAATAGAGTCCATTCCCAAATCACACTAGGGACTCATGGCTGAGCAAAAACAATACCCCACCATAACAGCATTGAATCAGGTTTTTTTTGAGTTTTGCTGAGCTGAATGCACATCGCTCCTGCCTAACAAAGCCACAAAAGGGACAGATCCTGCAGGTAGAACTCTCTTTGCAGGTTTAGCCTGGCTCTCCTGGACTGCCCAGTTCAAACCAGGCTGCCTGACAGCGTGTGAAAAGGAGGCAATCCCATGAGGAGACCTTTTCCCACAGGCACTGCTGGACTCTGCTGGGCACCCTTGTTCAAACCAGACTATCTAATAGAGCCCTAAAAGTGGCTGGTCCTGTGGGAAGAACTCTCCTTACAGCCTTGTCTGGGCTGCGTTTTTGGGTTGCAGATTAGAACTGACATTGAACTGATAGAACAATTGGAGGTGATATTGCTTCCAAATATGATTGTTCTAACTGGCATTCCTGTGAACACTTTCCCAACTTAGGGAGTGTTCTGAGTTCTATATAAATAAGTATGGGCCCTGCCTGAGTGAATTCTTTTATTCTCTGGGACCCCTTGGGCAGCCAGAACCAAAGCTTTGTTCATACCTCCTGACCGGCAGACAAGCTGAACTGTGCATCTGAGGAGGCACAGTATGCATCTGGTAAGGGAGAAAGGTAGCCATGGTATTTGATTATACTGATAGATGTTAAAGGCAAACCACCCTGCATCCAGCCCTTGTGACAGCCACCTACTTGCCAGTATCTGTCAGGCTACCCTCATTTCCAGGAGAAGTATCAAAAAGGGCTTTTTTTCTAATATTGTCCATTACAAAGCTGGCAGGTATAAATCCAGTCTTTGTATATCTCAAGCAATACAAACTTTATTATTGACAAGACGAGGGAGTTTACAGGCTACAGAAAATGGGGTGCAGACACTAATGAAGAAAAATGAAACAGAAAGATTTCTAACCTAATTTGGAAACTGCAACACCTGGCATCTGCTCTTTCCACCCACCAGGAAGATGTAATGGAGTTTATTCATAAGGAGGATGCTTTCCAGCTTTCATTCCTATGGCCGCACTCCCCCGCAGACACACACACAGAGAAAGAATAGCTCCTTTTCGGTACTGTCCTCCCAGACATGTAGCCCATTTGGCTTCTGAGTCCTGGCTGCAAAGGCTCTGCCAGAATTCAGCAACCGGTAGTCAATGGCTTGCACTCCCGAAAGATGGCTTATCTTCCCCTCGGGATTCAAAAACACATCTTTGAGAGAAATGAGGGCTTCCCAGTCCAACTGTGACTACAAAAACTGGTCCATCTCCATTACATTTCAGTCCTTCCTAAAATCAAATTTCTTGATCTACTCTCATCTGGGAGAGTACTCTCTCCTTCTGGCACACAGGCCAGGGACACTTTTGATGGGTAAGTGCATCCCTGTCCCATGAAAGGCAGGGCGGAAAGAGATAAAAGGCTTGTGCTGAAGAAAGACTCGTGCTCTTGCGCTGTCAAAGAGATGAGGATCAAGTTTATCAAATTCCATTCTTAACACCTCTTTCATTTCATGTGAAAGTATCAAGGTGCACAGCCACACCATTTACCCCTTCCAATTTCTCCACCCCAGAGCTGTTGCTAGCTATTACAGCTATGACAGGGGGAAAGACCAGCAATCTCCCAGTTGCATGAAAAGAAAGTGGTAGGTGGTAGATATTCATTCTGAAAGACAGTCAGTGTGATAGAGTAGTTTATATGTCAGGCTAGAATCTAGGATACCCAGATTCAGATCTCCATTCTGAGAAGCTCATCACATGAGCTTGTCCCCATTCCAGTCTTTCAGTCTAACCTAGTTCACAGGCTTATCATTGTGAAGACAAGAGGTAAGAAAACAGCACAGTGTTATTAGTCACTTCTGGATAGGTTGCTATGTTTCCGCTAGGAAAAGAGAATTTCATGTCCCAGCATGCCTTTCCTGCTATTGCTGAACTGGATGGCAGTAAAAAAAGGACAAGACCCATGCACACAGTAATAGCAAAGGGATGATTAGTAGTGTCCTAAAATGATGTCAGTGCATTGCTGGCAAAATGTTAGCATTCAGTCTATAGTTAAACCATAGTGTTTGGGCCAAATGTTGCAGCATCACTGTCAACACAATGTCATAACTTTCAGTAGCAATGGAGGCAACATCGCCACATCAGTGGCAATGTAATTATGCTGCTGGCAAGGGCTCTCCAAACGGTGAATTTGTTGCCAGTCTTGTGCTAGCAGCTCTGTTTTGGGGCTTTAGTGATAAGATGCTGCCTATAAATTTTATTTCTACAGCACGACTTGTATACATGTTTACCCTACCCAGTCAATGTGAGAAGTAGTTGAAGTCTCCAGTTATTTGCTTTAGTCACCTCCCTTATTACCTTGTCCATATCAAGATCAGCCTCAAGGGGGCTTTACGCACCGGGATCTTTGTAGCAAATTGGTCACTGAATGAAAAATCGCCATTTAAAATAGTGGGATTCGTCGTTATGCATACCTGCCTTTGTAGTGGAATCCAGTTGCGTTTTGTAGCGTTTCCCACAGGCTTCCGGTCTCGGCAGAAATCGCTAGAAAGGAAGCGCTATTGCCAAGCTCGTCCCGCCCCTGGCCGTCAAGCAGCCAATGGGCAGCCATTAGCATGCTCCCAAACAGCCCCTTTCCCTTTAAGAAAGGTTTTTTTTAAAAAAAAAAAACAGACCCATTGTAACGAATCTGTGTAGATTCGTTGCAACGGAGAGACCCATCCAGCTGCCTAATGTGTTTGAGCTGTCGTTTGATCGTTTGATCGTTGCCACGCTTCCTCCGAGTGAAAAAAAAAATCCCCCCCCCTCTCACGGGCCCGATTTTCGGCTGAATGAATGTGTAAAAATTAATGGGAAAATACATCAGCAAACGGGCTTTTCTGTGGTTTGTGCTTAGTGACTAAAGGGGAAGGACTGAAGCCAGGGAAGCCTCTAAACAGAAAGAGGCTCGCTGGTGCGTTTATCCCCGCTCGCTCGGAGAAAAAAAAATGGTGATCGCTTCACCGGAAGATCAGAGAAGAGAGCCAGGGGGAGGGACTTTGTAGAAACCGCAACAATGTTAACGCACAGGTCTTTTTCGCTAGTGTTGCAGATTGGTTGCAGGAGTGTATCGCTTTCCGGAGGGTGAATCCACTTTTGGGGATTTCCCTGAAAGCGCTACAAGGAAGCGCTTTTTGCAGATTGGTTTCAGGTGTGTGGCAGATTGTCGACGACGTTGTGCAAAACAGCAAATCAGTAGCGTTTTCAATTGGCAACCATTGTGCTATTTTGAAGGCATGCAAAAAGCCCCAAGGTTTTGAATAGGTGGACTTCTTTTGCTGACTTCTTTTAAGTAACCCTTAGGTCCCAGTAGTTTCACCCATATCACTGTTATTCAAGAGTTAATTCCTCTGATGTTTTCTAACTAATTGGATTCTCTGCCCTCTTTGATGTAGAATGCAACACCTTCATTAACCTATCCCTCCTAATCCTGCCTTTAGAGCTTATACCCAGGAATTACTATATCTCATATTTATTCCCCATTTCACCGTATTTCTGAGATAGTTATTATATCTAAATTGTCATTGAGCACCAAGCACTCTAGCTGTCCCATCTTGCCTTGGAGATTTCTAGCATTGTCTTATATACACCTATAATGTGTTTCCTCTCCAGTAACCCTTGCCTCCCATGGCTGGCATACATGGCCCTCAGTTCCCATTGTGCCTACTCCCAAGTTCCATTACATTCCTACTAATACTACCCTGAGTACTTCTTATGCTATCATCCCTTTGGATTGACTTGTCCCAAACCAGAGGCTCCCCATCTCTTGAGGACTTTCCCCCTGGGATTAGTTTTAAAACTGCTGTGCCACTTTAATGATATTAATCACCAGCTGCCTGGTTCCCTTTTGGTTCAAGTGAAGCTCATCTCTTTTATACAGGTTCTGCTTGTCCCCATAAAGTTCCCCAGCATCTAACAAATCCAAACCCTTTCTCCCAAAACCACTTTCTCATCCAAACATTGAGACCCCTAATCTGTACCTGTCTCACTGGCCCTACACATGAAACTGGCAGTGCTTCTGAGAATGCTATGTTTGAGATCCTGGCCTTTAATTATCCATCTATTAATATTTCCTCCAGGACTATCCAACTACCCTCTCAATGCCATTGGGGCCAACCTGCACCATGACTGCTGACTCCTCCCCAGGACTGTCTGTTATCCTAATATAGTGAGATTCAGTAGCTAAGAACATGTTAGATAAAGACATAGATGCATCCATATGGACATCACTCTGATAATTTTCCTGAAAGTTTGAAAGAACCACTGTATCAAGGTAAGCTGTGGACAAAATATGATATGACATAGATAAAATCCATACAGCTGGATAGCCTAATATTGTTCTTTCCTTGTATAGTAGTAATGCCATCAGGGTTAGACTCTTCTAGTGAACTAAAATCTAGTGGAGTAAAATCAGAAATAAACAATGCAAGAGCATCTCCATCAATATAATATGATGGTATCAGGCAAAAAAACAAACAAAAAAAACCAAGCATGCATGTTCTTATTTGGGGGCTTTGATTGCACATCTTGGATTGGGAAGGTATAGTTAGCTATTGGGGTGATGGAGTTAAGGCTTAATCCCCCCCTCCCACAATTCTTTTATTTATGTTTTGAACTTTCTGGTCCATTGTGTATAACCCCTGAAGGCATGCCTCTTAACCCATCTCCACCAAGGCCATCCCAAATGTTAAATTGTTTAAAAGCAGCAACACAGAAAGATCTTTCTTGAGTCAATAAACAAAAAAAAGCAAACAAAAGAATGGCTCCAGGAGAGAGTGCAAGCCAAGTGCTGGCAGTTTCATGCCATGATGCCACAAGTGAATACTGCAAAATTCTTTCAAGAGAATTTGGTTTTTCCTTTTTTTTGGCA
This sequence comes from Paroedura picta, assembly GCF_049243985.1. Taxonomy (NCBI): domain Eukaryota; kingdom Metazoa; phylum Chordata; class Lepidosauria; order Squamata; family Gekkonidae; genus Paroedura; species Paroedura picta. Next base: position 69,600,324 of record NC_135370.1, read on the forward strand.
ATAAATCAAAACCATGTTTATTGAGGTAAAAGGTGGAATTTTCAGAATATTGGCCATGCATTGTAAAGACTTCAAACCCCAAACCTAAGGTGACCTTAGGTCAATCTCCATCTATCCATATATCTCATTTTCAATTTGGCCTCATTCACAGATACTTAAATCTACAGACTGGAGCTATGAACAGAGCAGACAGATCTTTCTACAAAGCCTCAAATCTGCAGGAAAAAAATAGAAATTTAAAAATAAATAAAACTGGTGGGATAATCTCCTCCCATAAAAGGAGCACTTATACGTTTAAGAAACAAATGCTTCAGTGGCCATGGCTATGAAAATATAACAGTACTGCCAGCATTCAAGCCTTGATTTGTCTTACTAAAAGGTATGTGGAGAAAATAGTCCACTTTCTAAGGCTGTTTGGGCCTTTGAAAGAGGAAAACTGGTGTGAGACCTGGCAGCAACCACTGGGCATCTTTTGAGCATGCAATTCCATGATTCATCTATGACCAGCGGCTCAACAGTGACCACTTGAAAGCCATTTGGGCAACAATTAGGAGAGAAAAAAGCAGAAGGAAGAAGGAAGGAAGCATAAAAATGAGTTATGAGATTTTCAGGGAAGTAAAGAGGAACTCGTGGGGATGGAAAAAATAAGATGCCCCTTGCATGTTCTTGTTGTTCCCCATTTTGTCAGTATATCTAATTATCCATGTTGTCCCATCTGTGGGTACTTAAATTCAGAGTTTGGAAACATGATCAGGCAAAAGAGATCTTTCTAGAAACCTAAGAAAGCTCCTGGGTCTGAAGAAACATTTGAAATCTGGGGGGGGGGGGTGAGAGATATAAGCATCCTGGAGGAAGAAACTTAGAGCTGGGGGGAGATTCCTAGTACTTCATGGCCTATTAGCCATGAAAGTTTTACTTTTACAGGTTGTCTGTAACTCTCAATATTGGTTGCTGAGGCAAAATTGAAGGTGGAGGCTATTGTTTTCATTTCTGAAGCTATCTGGTTTGAAAAAATAGGATGCTAGACTAAATGGGCATTTAATCTGATCCTGTAGGCACTTTGTATATTCTTATGGTTGCTGCAAAGATCAAATAGGATAACCTTAGGAATGCTACCCTGAGATCCGAGGAAGAACAGGATATAGGTGTGATTAATAATTAATATAGATCCAACAGAAAATCAACTCATGTCATACACCTTTAAATCCCATTTAAGAGCACCATTTCATTTTCTCCTTCCTTGCCTGTGCGTGCTTCACTAAAGTCATAAAGATAAAGCTGAATAGCAGTCTCTTCTATAAGAAAATGAATATCATAAGGTAGTCAAGAAGCAGCATGGAGGAAACAAGAACTGATTCATGTTCAGCCTTGTAGAAATCATGCAACGAACACAGATTGATAAGGTACTGGGTCTGGTAAATCATAATGTAAATAAAAGGACTATTTTTCATGGGGTATATTTACAATGGTGTTAGCATGCAACATTTTCCAGGGAAATATATGTTCTTGTCAGAAGACTTCAGGGAAAGTAAATGAGTTTGCATCACATGAGTAGGTTTAAATGCCAGCCTGAAATTTAGTAAACTACTTTGTACTGTCTCTTTTTCTTCATTAAAAGGGGAACATTTTTCTTTGTCTTTTGAGGCAGTTAATAAAATAGAGTCTGGGTCATATGCCTTTTGACTTCAGATGGCAGGTTTTGAGAACTACTCTAGCATTGTGGCACAAATCCTCAAAGAACTACCAAATTAAAGGTCTGAAAGTGTTTATAGTTTATCTTTGATATCAAAACACTATAGCTATAATCTATTCCTAATTCATTCAACAAATAATTATACAATCCCCATTAAAGTGTGTTCATCAAAAGATGAAGGACTCATGTTACACCATGAAGCGGGTATATATGGAAATCCACTATCACTCTGCAGCTTCCTCAAAACACTATATACAGACACCAAATGCTTACATGAGTGAGTTAGCCCATTCTTTTCAAAGGAGCAGTATATCAACATAAACAAAGATGCATATATAATTGCTTCCTTGACCGAAAAGGATGGGGAAGGTCTTCTACGTAGAGGGTGAATGTATGCACTGAGTTCTCTCAATCCTGTTATCCTTGGGTTGTGGTAAACAAATATAGCTGTACAAAACCAGAGTAGCTCAGGGCAATGAATTAACATGCTAGAAAAGATAATTAGGAGTGATGAACAATCCGGTCTGGTTTAGGAGAAAGATTTCTTCCTGATTCCAAATATTACAACTTGGTAGAACTATAGCATGAACGCAAGTCTCACGTGCCCCAGATGATTTTTAAAAAATAGCATGTATGCATTTGCTTAATCCAGTTGCCAAACTCTAGATAGCCAACAGAAATGTTAAGTGACAAAAACAAACATTTATGGAGAGCAAAATCCTTCCTAATCTCAGTTGCCATCTAATAAATAGCATTAGCTCACACAATCCACCATGTTTCCTGTCCACTTTTTAAAATAATGTAGTAAAAATAAAACTCACTCATTTGTTTAAACCCATTGGCTGCTACCAGAAAGCTAGAGATTTCTTTCACTCACAGAAGGCAACAACACATAACAATTGTTCATTTGCACATTTATTTAACTATGTACTTGCTTTTCATCTTATTCCTGAAGCCCTCCCTTGCTTGCTGGAATTGTTTGTAGAAGCATCTTAATTTACAAAGGGCAATCAAAACGAGAGAGCAATCATTGATTTCTCAGGAAATTCAGAACAGAAGTCATTACTGAGGTGGTGTACTAAGGTTGAATCCATAGTATATTTAAAGTTATGCAACATGTAGGAACATATAAAATACTAATTACAAGTCAAAGAGGCAAAGTAAAAAAAACACAGAGAGACTGGAAGACAATTCTAATACATGTTTGAAGACAAAGAATGTATAAATAGATCAGAGATCCCCTTTTTACTTTTCATAAAATGTCCAATGCAATCTCTCCTAAGTCAGTCAGAAATGTTTAGGAGGGCATTCCCAAAAGACAGGTTTATCTATTGAAGTGATGAACTCTACACATGTAGACTGTATAATGACATTGTCAGAATCTGCATGGTTCTGCCATGATTTAAGGCATTATTTGTGGTGAGAATATGGCCTTGTAGCTTGGAACGTGCCTCTGATGTTTAGTTTATGATGCCTGTTTCCCCCTCCACATTCCTTTCCCCTTTTCCTGCTCTTCTCAGACCACCCCTCCTTCACCTCCACTCCCCCCTGCTGCCCTGGAGTCAGGAGTCTTATCAGGATGCTTTGGCTGTAAAACACCCGTCTTGTTCAAAGACTTCCCACAGGAGGGGGAGAAACTAGCAGTGAGAGATATATACATTGGCCTGTACCTCGAACCCCAGTTGTGTATGAGTCTGCTTCTTTGGATTAATAAATGCAATCTTTGCTTAGCAAAGAGTTTGCTTTTTTGACCTAACAAAGATCTTCACAGGCAGAATTTGCATAAGTGTTGGGCAAAACCAGTAAGCCCAATGGCACTCTGCAGTCTATGCATGTTTTCTGTTTCATCACATGGGACATAGGAGCATGAACTGAACCTTTTAATACTAGAACACTTCTAGCCTAACATAGTGGCTGCAAAAAAAAAAAAAAAACAGCCTCATGGGCAGAGCTTTCAGACTGCATGACTGCTGCCTTACCACTCTGCGCCACAAGAGGCTCATTGCTTCATTTATACCACCCCCTTTTTTAAACTGAGGCTGAAGGTGGATTACAGAATACTAAACTGACAGCAGACAACTCCAGAGCAGGAATGGGGTTATGGAACTGGAAAACAATGTAAACTCAGCACTTTCTAAAGCAACAAAAGCTGTCTAAGGCATGGTATACCATAATGCAGAAAGTGGTAACAAAGTTAGAAGGCTATGTAGTATGAGGAAGGTAATACATATAAAAACATTGCAATAGACTATGAACATGTCCCTTATAAGACAACTTCCAGCACTGTTCTACAATTCTAACGCATACACAACAAAGTTTCCAAGCTTCCAACTGTAGCCCTCAGTGATCCTTCAAATACAAGTCTTAGGGCTCAGTAGACTTTTGCAAATAGGGTGGGATGCAATGTGGGAATTTTCAGTGAGAAGAGGATGGATAACAATCCTTACACAAGCTGTTTGTGCGAATGAATCCACTCAAAAACCCCAGCATGTGTAGAGTGCAAATGTGGTGGGTGAGCATCGTTTTGTTGCTGTTTTTGTATGGTTTTTTTCCTGCCAAGTCACAGCTGATTTTTGGTAACCCCATAGAGTTTTCAAGACAATAGGCATTCAGTGGTGATTTGTCACAGCCTACTGTTGTGTCACAGCATGGCATTTCTTGGTGGTCTCTCTTCCAAACAGTTGACCAGAGTTGACTTTGCTCAGCTTACAAACATGACAAGACTGAGCTAGTCTGAGCTATCCAGGTCAGGGCACGAGTATATTTTACACTTACAGATTTCCTTTGTATAGGAAAAGCTAGTTGCAAAATTGTTGCAATTCCAAAACTAAAGGGTCAAAACATCTCTGCAAGAAGTTTCCAATCCAGCCTTATTCATTATGTTCTTCAGTCAATTGTAATTTCATTCCATGTTCTACCATTTCCCCCTGCTAAAGCAGATCTTATTGATGTGTTAATTAAAACTATTCACTGTGCATTTCTGAAATAACTGTTTTAAATCAACCAGAAGGAAGAAGCGTATCTTTTATTAAGCCCATAGGTCATATCACATGTTCCTTCACCAAATCCCTAAACTTGCTGTATTTTCAGATCTGAATAGTTAAAAATTGTATTTCATTAAATGTTTTGTAAATAACAATAATATATGTGGCCATTTTAACCTATAAGCTGTTCTAACTTCTAACCAATGGTGTTGGCATTGATGGTCCCTGTTTCCCCAAATAATTTTCCTTATTCCCAAGGAATAATTTCTTTCTCCTTTAGTCTCTCATAAATACCCACAATCTTTTTTTCCCTTCAAAATACAGATATTGCTTCTTTGCCTCGTTCTTCTCAAGAGCCCTATCTAGAAACAACTGAATTCAATTGCAGCAAGTATAAAAGGATTTCATGGACATTCTATGACTTTATGAATCCTGCCTTTACATTTATGGTACACTCCTAAACAGAGTTAAACCCTTCTAACTCAGGGAGTACACAAGCGGGGTGAGGACAGTATTTTTTTATTTGGATTTCAGGGAGGGCATAATTATCAGTATCTTAGTCTCAAATAGGAGATGGTATTTGGAGATGGTCTTTTCTGGATTCCAATATTATTTGGGTCCATTATTCCCTATAGGAATTATTTCTGGGGGCTAAAGTGGATATTCCCTGGAGAAGAGCCTAATGCTGGGAGCGATCGAGGGCAAAAGAAGAAGGGGACGACAGAGAATGAGGTGGCTGGATGGAGTTACTGAAGCAGTAGGTACAAACTTAAATGGACTCCGTGGAATGGTGGAGGACAGGAAGGCCTGGAGGATCATTGTCCATGGGGTCGCGATGGGTCGGACACGACTTCGCACATAACAACAACAAAGTGGATATTTTTGAAGTAAATATCACCAAAATTGCAGCAGAGTTGGTGTTCCCTGTTCCTTAAAGCAGGGGTAGTCAACCTGTAGTCCTCCAGATGTTCATGGACTACAATTCCCATGAGCCCCTGCCAGCAATCGCTGGCAGGGGCTCATGGGAATTGTAGTCCATGAATATCTGGAGGACCACAGGTTGACTACCCCTGCCTTAAAGAACCCCCAAGCTTCAAGTAGATTGGATAAAGAGGTCCAGTTCTTTGGGCCCATGAACATGGTGCCATTCTCTATTGTTTTCTATTTGGAGAGAGGAATTCCTTGCACCAGTTCAAAGAAAAGCCAAAATCACAAGATTAAGAAAACCAACCACTATACAAAAGGCCAATTTAAACAGAAACAACAAACCTAGCAGAGTCAATGTGGAACCAGGGAATCTCAGCAAAACCACAGATCAATGTAGCATGCCTAGCACAACATATATCAAGCTAGATAATCCAGCAATATTGGCTGAACAAGGAACACTGTGGTAAGCCCAACAAATGACAAACCAGAGATTCCAAAGCAAACCAATTTAAGCAAGATACACTTTGTAAGCCCAACAGAACTGCCTTCAAACTACAAAATCCACACTAAACCAACCTGGGAGAGTCTGCACTTACTTTCTTTATTCCATTGTCAATCCTGTTGAATTCAGATCGCTTTGAACTCGGGTCTTCCTCTCCCCCCTCCCCATTGAACCAGGAAAGTCTTCTGCACGTGGTTAGGGAGGCTCAGAAGGGAGGGGGGAGGCAAATGGAGACTCTTTCTTTCTTTTCTTGAAGGGGGAGGGAGAGGAGCCAGTCAGGGAGCCTCTTTCTTTTCTTAGAGGGGGTGGGGGAGAGGATCGAAAAATGCAGAGAAGGGAGAAAAAATCCAGGACTGACAGAAGTTGAGAGAAATTAGGGGTTTCTCCTTTAAGGCAAGTTTGTCCTATCAGAGGTTCTCTACCACGGAGCTTGGTTTCCCAATCCGGATATTGAGCATTAAAAGCACTCTAAGATATCGCACACTAAAGGTAGGCTCACTCCAGATCAATCCTTCTTGCTGCAGAAGGAAAATTTAAATAGCCCAAAATCCAAATGGAAATCGCATTCTGTGTAGAGGGCAGGGACTGAATCGATCTGGGGTTGGAATAAAAGCTCCATGCAGTTTACACCCTGGAAAGCTTATACCAAGACCTGGCAAGAAGTTGCTGACATGGAAACTGCTAAATGGAAGAAAAAACAGTTTTATGAGACTTAAGATGCTGTTGCCCAATATTCCCAGATACTTGGGTTGCCAGAAGCCCTGACCTGGACAGTCTAGGCTAGCTGTCAAAACCCTGGGGTGTTTTGCCATGTTAGTCACATTGCATGAGTGTGTTTTGCGCTACATGATTTTGATTTAGGTTCACTTTGAATAGGTAGCCATACCTACCTGCTCTTCCTGCACGCAGTTCGTGAGCTAACCTCTCCCCTTGCTGGGCCCCTCGCATTCCTTCCCTATTGTAATTCAAGTTGCCTTGAAATGTCCTGACCCACCTGGGTTTCTTGGCGAGCGAGTAGCCCTCACAAACCCATCCTCAGTTCTGCCAAGGGATGTGTGAGCTGGTCTCTGTGCTACCCAATAAAGAATTCTGATTCTACAATCCCATGTCTTGTTGGTGTCAGCAGGGGCAATCCTCACACTAGCCTGATCACATCAGATCTCAGAAACTAAGCAGGATCAACACTGGCTATTATTTGGATGGGAGATCTCCAGGAATAGCTATGACAATGGACATTCTCATCCTTAATTGGTTTTTAATTTGTGGGCTGGATATGTTGTTGCTCCGTGTACTGCTTCTGATTATGTACTGTTACATTATATTTTATTTTTTTATTTTATAAAAAAGCTTCCCCCTCCCATTTATCTTGGTTAGGACAATAAAGTTACCATTTGATTAAGCCTTTCTCTCTCGCTCTCTCAGCTACAGAAACTTGCTGTAGCTGGATATGTAAGGACTGAAAAATCCCTCAGCAATCACCACTGAAAAAACCCTGCTAATGGCTGCTCATCTGTGCTCAGGCAACGTTAGAACCTATGGAACAGCCTCCCTTGAAAGTCTGAAATCCCAGAGATGTACCTGTGGAAGAAGGAACTCCTCCTGGCATGCGGAGTTCAGCCCATTTGTGTTAATTTCAGTACCATTTCTGTTTGGAGATGAATCTCAGGGCCATCCTGGTGAATTTTCATGACCTGAAAGTCACAGGCTAATTTGCACTTACGAAGTATGCAGTAAGGTAGTATTCCACATAGCAGGCTGATAAAAGCAAAAGTGGCCAGTTCTTAGGGAAGATGCTATTTGATGAGGATCAAAGTTTAGTATGTAGCAGGTGGAATGAGTACTTTAATGTTCCTGCAAAGAACCAGGAATTAGGGAGGTTAGGTTCATTTTTACCCATTGTGAGAAAAGGTCCAATTAGCCACAATGCCAGAGAATTCGTTCAAAATACAATTTTAATAGCTGTAGCAATCAAAAGGATGACACTGTGACCCATGTCCAAAATCAGCTCCCACCCAGAGCTAGCCTTTGTGCCGATTTCTATACATTCAGAATAACACCCACAAATTAGGTCATTCTCTAATTAACCACTCTGTACATCTGCTTGATAAACATTGTCCAATTAGCTTCAGACATATTCACATTCTTCTAGCCCATTTAGGGGTTTTCCCTGTCCAGGCAAGCTGCCAATGTATTTTGCAGATACCTTAGTCTATATCAGGGTCACTGCAGCATATCTTTAGCCTGTATAAAATTCACTTTCATAGAATCATGGAGTTGAAAGGGGCCATACAGGCCATCTAGTCCAACCCCCTGCTCTACGCTGGATCAGCCCTAAGCATCCTAAAGCATCCAAGAAAAATGTGTATCCAGCCTTTGCTTGAAGACTGCCAGTGAGGGGGAGCTCACCACCTCCTTAGGCAGCCTATTCCACTGCTGAACTACTCTGACTGTGAAAAATCTTTTCCTGATATCTAGCCTATATCGTTGTACTTGAAGTTTAAACCCATTACTGCGTGTCCTCTCCTCTGCAGCCAACAGAAACAGCATCCTGCCCTCCTCCAAGTGACAACCTTTCAAATACTTAAAGAGGGCTATCATGTCCCCTCTAAACCTCCTTTTCTCCAGGCTGAACATTCCCAAGTCCCTCCACCTATCTTCATAGGGCTTGGTCCCATGGCCCCAGATCATCCTCGTCGCTCTCCTCTGTACCCTTTCAATTTTATCTACGTCCTTCTTGAAGTGAAGCCTCCAGAACTGCACAAAGTACTTCAAGTGTGGTCTGACCAGTGCCGTATACAATGGGACTATGACATCTTGTGATTTTGATGTGATGCCCCTGTTGATACAGCCCAAAATGGCATTTGCCTTTTTTACCGCTGCATCACACTGCCTGCTCATGCTTAGTATACAATCCACAAGTACCCCAAGGTCTCGTTCACACACTGTGTTACCTAGAAGCGTATCCCCCATCCAGTAGGCATGCTTTTCATTTTTCTGACCCAGATGCAGAACTTTACACTTATCTTTATTAAATTGCATCTTGTTCTCATTTGCCCATTTTTCCATTGTGTTCAGATCTTGTTGAACTCTGTCTCTATCTTCTGGACTATTTGCCAGTCCTCCAAATTTGGTGTTGTCTGCAAACTTGATGAGTAGTCCTTCCACCCCCTCATCTAGATCATTAATAAATATGTTAAAAAGTACCGGACCGAGCACCGAGCCCAGAGGTACCCCGCTACTCACCTCTCTCCAGTCTGATGAAACACCATTGACAACAACTCTTTGAGTGCGGTTCTCTAACCAATTTCCTATCCACCTAACTATCTGAAAATCCAGATTGCAGTTCTTCAATTTATCCATCAGAACATCATGTGGAACCTTATCAAAAGCTTTACTAAAATCCAAGTAAATGACATCAACCGAATTTCCACGATCCAGCAAATCTGTCACTTGGTCAAAAAAACGAAACCAGGTTGGTCTGACAGGACCTGTTGGAGACAAATCCATGCTGACTTCCTTGGATCACCAAATAGTTCTCCAGATGTTTGCAGATCGCTCCCTTTAATATCTGCTCCATTATCTTACCCACAACAGAGGTCAGACTCACTGGTCTATAGTTTCCCGGGTCATCTTTCCTCCCTTTTTTGAAGATCGGAATAACGTTTGCTCTCTTCCAGTCCTCCGGGACATCTCCAGTCCTTAAAGAGGTCCTGAAGATGATGGACAAGAGTTCTGAAAGTTCTCCGGAAAGTTCTTTGAGCACTCTCGGGTGCATTTCATCCGGCCCAGGGGATTTGAACTCATCCAGTGCAGCTAAATGCCTCTCGACAACCTCTCTGTCCATGTCAACCTGCCACCCAGACACTATCTCTTGGCTACTGCCATCCCTAGATGTGCCTAAACCCTTTGACCTGTGGGAAAAAACAGATGTAAAATAGGCACTAAGCCTTTCTGCTTTCTCTGCATCCTCCGTTAGAGTTTGTCCATCCGCACCCAACAGTGGGCCTATTGCCTCCTTTACTTTACGTTTTGCTCCTCACATAACTGAAAAATCTTTTCTTGTTACAGTGGGCTTCCCTGGACAATCTTAGCTCACTCTCAGCTTTGGCCTTTCTGATGATTGATCTACAGTGCCAAGTAACCTGTAGGTACTCTTCTTTAGAGCTCTGTCCTTCCCTCCATTTCCTGAACATTTTCCTTTTCTTTCTTAGTACCTCTTGAAGTTCTCTGTTGATCCAAATAGGCTTCTTAGAGCTCCTGCAGTGTTTTCCAAATAGGCTTCTTAGAGCTCCTGCAGTGTTTTCCAAATTCTCTGGTGGCAGGATGCTTTAAAAGAGGGGGAAACTGCGATGGTCACTTCATCAGAATAACTTGGAATTCCTTATAGGTGTCTATACCTACACTACCATATATTTCTGGGTTGTCAGGAGTTCAGGCATCCTCTCTCACTCTAGCTGGTGTTGCAATTTATTTTATTTTTTGTCAGATTTCAGTGGTGATATGAGACCTCGGCCTTTGCCTGACACTTCTTGTTCTCAGGCTTAGAACTAGTTGTATTCTTTAGTTTTAATAGCAAGTTTCTAACCCTATGAATTTAGACATTACATTTAAAACCAGACTAGCTCCAGACTTGCTCTTTTCAAGGAATCCAAGAGCTATTTCCTGTCAAGATGGTATTTTAAAGAACCTCTCTGTATATCTCATGGTCTGAAATCATACAGTCCAGTTATCTTTATCAAGTTAATCAAGTCAATGCATGTATGTTCATAGACAGAAGACGTTCTGGAAGTCCTAGAGAAAGACCCTGAATTCAGCAGATGTGAGTTAGGAATGTAGCAAATTAAACAGAAGTATCCAATTCTTATAATGGATTTACTTGTATCGTGAAAAGAAATGGACAGCAGTAAAAATGGCCAAAAATATATATGGATGGCTGTCAAACTGATTCCTGATTAAAATTAGTAAAATTAAATTACCTGACAGTTTCAACTAAATATATTCTTCAGCACCAACAGCAAAAATAATAGGAGTCATTTTACTTATAACAAGACGATTGCCTGAATCATAAACCTCCCCTTTCAAACTCATTCGTCTTCCGCTCTGTCATCAGGAAAGGCAGAGTAGATACCTCTGATCCTTTATATACTTGGGAATCACGATTAGGCTATTCAGCTGGTTGCCATCTAGTGACTGGCCACAAAGGCTCAATATAAACCTTCCACAGCTGTGAATACCTAATGGCATAATTTCTGAATGTGTCTCACAGGAAGAAGAGAGATAATCTAGTTGTGGTAGTTTATTAGATCAGCTGTAAATACATAAAATCTGTACAAATATGATATAAATATGGAGCAGATAATACTTTCCATATTTGAGTTCTTGTTAGGAAGTCTAAGACAAAGTTATTCTTGAGCAAAAAAATAAAAATAAAACCCTTGTATCATCCTTATGTGTAGTCAGTACCACTACACTATAACAACCAGGGAAGCCATCCAAGTAGAAATTTCATATCAGAAAGTGAAGCGATTCTCCTTCAAAAGAACAACTTTCATTATGATTAATAAACCACCACTCAACAGCTGCTAAGCAGACAGTTGCTTATAATTCTTTGAGCCACTGTATATGAGAAGCTCTAGCAATAAAATCAAGAAAAGTCATGGGCAGTCACAAAGCCTCAAAAGAAACACCACAAATGATTGACAAATTAACTTCTGTATTCAATCAGTCAATATGGGATATTTCTAGACAAAATCGCACCTAGCATCTAGGGGGGAAGGAATCTACTCTTCTATCTGCTTTTATCACTCCAGAATTGGATAAATTGCTGGAACATTTTGAGCAGCCACAATATGTTGAGCTTGAATGAAATCACAATTTCTAGCAAAGAGAGCAGCTCCACCCACCCACCCCGATGAATCTTTCCTTCCTTTAACTTCTCCCACCAGCCCCATGTTACCCCTGACAAAAAGGACACTCTCCAGAACAATCTGCCATGCAGAATGGGGAAGTTACAGCAAGATTGAGCTGAAATTGCCTTCCTTCCTCTTTTGTAAGAGAAAGAAGTTCTACGCTTTGGCTGATTCCATCTTCCTGGAGACCGTCCTATGAGGAAAGGCTGAGAGACTTTGGAATGTTCAACCTGGAAAAGAGGAGAGGGGACATGATTACTCTTTTTAAGTATTCGAATGGTCCTCACTTAGAGAAGGGCAGGGAATGGTTCCTGTTCGCAGTAAGTAAAGGTAAAGGTAAAGGTATCCCCTGTGCAAGCACCGAGCCATGTCTGACCCTTGGGGTGATGCCCTCTAGCGTTTTCATGGCAGACTCAATACGGGGTGGTTTGCCAGTGCCTTCCCCAGTCATCACCGTTTACCCCCCAGCAAGCTGGGTACTCATTTTACCGACCTCGGAAGGATGGAAGGCTGAGTCAACCTTGAGCCGGCTGCTGGGATCGAACTCCCAGACTCATGGGCAAAGCTTTCAGACGGCTGCCTTACCACTCTGCGCCACAAGAGGTTCGCAGTAGAGGATAGTAATGACTTTAAATTATGCGTAGAATGGTACCAGCTAGATATCGGGGGGGGGATTTCACAGTCAGTGAAGTTCAGCAGTGGAATCGGCTGCCGAAGGAAGCTGTGAGCTCCCCCTCACTTTGTAGCAGATGGAGCAGAGTCCCTCCAGAAAAACAGAGCTGCAGAGTAACAGATTGTTTGAAAGTATGCAACTATTAGTTACCTTTTGTGGATGAGGCACAGATCCAGATTACAGCATTTTGAAGTTTAAAAGAAAAAATCTTTGCTGGAAAGATTATTTATAAATATATATCATATTCATCTGCTGTTACAAAAACAACACGTAGCAAGCCTCCATGGCTAGCCTGCAGGCAGTACTAAATCCCACACTTCAGTAGATGGAGATAGCTGTGCCTTAATGGCTACTTCTTGCTTCAGCAAAAGCACACATAGCTTCTTCTTCCTGAAGAATGATGAAATGGGCAGTGACTGGTTCAAACAAAAGGAGCTTTCAGAACATGTGCTCATAGCTGCAATACCAGCACTGACCACTTAGCGCCACTAGTGAGTACACAGGTGCAGCGAAGCTGCTTAAACAGCTTAACAACAGCCCTTCAGGGCTGACTTCAAATTACTTGCCTATTGCAATTCCAATATACTTCATCTAAGCCAGTGCTGTCTGTTCACATCTGACTGATACAACTCTTCATGATAAGGTCTCTCCCTACCTTGTTACATGAGAATCTTTAACCTGCAAACTTTTCAAGCAAAACATGTGTTCTGTTGCAAATATTTCTCTCAAGCAGTTGCAGTTTTGTGACATTTATTGAATCAGAGCTCAAACAGAACCATTTAATTCATTTTTATAAGATTTATTTTTTTATTTATTTTTCACGTTTATATCCCACCCTCCCCAAAGGCTCAGGTTAGTTTAGAAGCATGCAAAAATGTACTCGTACAAAAAATTATGATTTGCTTTTTTGAATTAGAAATATTTTCAAAACTTGCATTTGCAATTCGGCTTTGACATATCCTGGCTGAATGATAAGGCAACAATTTTAGAAATCAATCTGTCCATTGCAATATTTTAAAACTTTTCTTTAAATTTCCCTCCCGGTATACATAACTGAGAATGGCATAACTGAGGGACATAGAACCTTTCCATACAATTAAAAGAATTAACTTCAGCCCTACTAGCAAACAGATATCAGAAAAAAAGATAACCTCTCTGATTTTGTCTTGAATTCAAAAAGATTTATAGAACCTAGCCCCTTGTAGGATTGCAGAAAAGCTGAACTGTTAGATGAAAACAGAGTTTTCTGCAAGAAAGCTCTGCTTCAATTTAGAGACAAGTGGCATTCAGTTTGTTAGACATCAGCTGCAAAACATATATATTGCTTGCTATTGCTAAAATTGTTTTCTTCCTCTTCTGCAGCGACTATCTTGTCTCATGTCATTTGGCTTCTGCACTGTTTGTCTAATGTTTTCAGTCACATAGTCCACACTGATTTTATTTATGTTTCTCTATTAATTAATGTATGTATTAATAATCACTAACAGGATACATTTTTTAAAAAAACATGCTTAAAAGGAAGTTCTCAACAGGGTTATGTCAGACGGATGACCTGGAGACAGCTCCCCCTTTGAAATATAAGAAAAGACATAGGATCACAGTTTATTCTTCCTTTATTATCCTTTCACAGCTTTAGAAATCTATAACTTTCATATTTCTCAATCTTTAACAGCTATTCACAAACTTTAAATTTGACAAAGATGAGGGTTTTTAAAAGTACATAGTGCTGAAGAAATGAACAAAGGTGGGGGGAGGTAATGGGAAGATGGGGGAGGTGAGGGGAAAGAGGGTGGAGAGGCCAATACACCAATCAGGATAAAAAAGAAAGAAACTGCAAGGCTGCAAAAATAAGATACTTTCTAAAAGGGAAAAATGAGGCAATACTTCATCTCAAACTACAGTGAAAGGAAATATTCCAACACATTTTTCTGTTGACATATTGCGAGTGTCTAACTCTGCACTGCAGTATCATGGGCAAATGTTTTGGATATCTAACTCTCTCATGAGAAGCCTGTTATGAATCCTCAAGATGCTGTTTCTCATGGACGCCTGCATCTCCACCACCAGGCTTTCAGTGTTTATGAGGTAGATTTCATTTTTCAAACTGTCTCAGTGTTTTGCTGTCTGGTAATTTCTCAAATGCTTATAGGATATGTAGAGTTGAATCTGCATGAGCAGAAGACACTTCTAGTCACATGGAGGTGGTAGGTTCAAAATTTGTTGTTTTCCACTCAAGAAGCACCCACCCACCTACACATTCCACATTCCACCCCATGCTGTTCTCAAAGATCCCTGGCTCTCTGAACCATGTTTTCCAGGAAACAGAAAGAAAGGGAAGAACTGTTCTGCAATTAGAACTCTGAACCCCTTCTCTGTCTCCACAGCCATTTTTCTTCTGGTGAAGCTCTGATGTTGAAAACAGCCAGAAAGTAAGGGTTTGGCAGAGAAAGAACCAGGGGAGGAAAAATTCAGCATCTTCAAATATCAATATGTTGGTGCCCCTTGGCCCAAAAGAAGTGTGTCTGGCCTTGACCAGACCCAGGTATTCTTGGCTTTACCTCCAACCTGGTGGAATCAGTTGCCAGCTGAGATCCAGACCCTAGCAGAACAAAGTTCGGCAGGGCCTGTAAAACAGCATCATTCCACCAGGCTTATGGCTGAGGGCCAGAACAAGTAAATATAATCTTATGGGCCTCCCTCCTTCCCTCTCCAGAACATCCCACCACTGAATACATGGAGAAGAAGTGGGAAATTAGAGCATGGGTTATCAATCAATCAATATTTATTTACGGTCATTCAGACCAAAATTCAAATACATGCAATTAAAAACTAAAACAATTTAAAAAGAGAAAAAACAGTAATAGTATGATAATTTTTTTTAAAAGATCTGGTGACATAAAAACTTTAAGATGTTAGATTGAATATTTAAGACATAGTTTAAGTTGCCAATGACAATTGGCTCTTTGTACTTCTGAAGCCGGATCAGAGAGATCTGATCCACATACATAGTACACAATTTCATGGTGGCAGTGCAAAATTTAGCTGTGCAGAGGATTATTTGCCTGTCTTCGTCTTGAAGCAGCAGCTTGACTTCCTCCTTTGGGGAAGATCTTGGGTAGGCATTCAAAATTGACTGAATAAAGTGGGGCAGAACAGAAGCACATGTTCGTCTGACTCTATCCATCCGCTAGCACAAGAACAGAGTCGCTGAGCAAGGGTTTTTTTTGTAACACCCCTCCAACACAGCTGTAGGTAGAGCTGAGCATATCACTTGGGCGAAGGCCCTTCTATGGATGTTAAGTTCTAGGTCTGACAGATATGGGGCTGGAACAAGCTTGTATCGGATCATATCTGGACACAGAAACTCTGGTGTTTTGGCTAGATCGCTTTGCCGACTAATGTCCTTGGCCCTCTAGCATTTGAAGTGCATTTGGGGAGCTGGATGATCTTCCTTAGAAATGCTGACTGCACCCTTTCCAGTAACATAACACTAGATGTTGGGGCTCCTGAAAAGGAGCCATATAGCAGCTGAGAAAGTGTCTTGGCTCTGTAGAGCTCTAGGGCAGCTGGCACAATAGAATTCGATAGAATTTGACCATGTTGTTAGCCGATCTTTGAGCTTGCTCAGCAGCATATTGAAAGTGAGCAGTCCCGGCACTGTAATACTTGTACTTGTACTTACTGACTTCTTCAATTTTATAGTTGTCTAATTTCCAAATTTTTGGTTTTGTCCTCTTGACGAAAACCATGACCTTTGTCTCTTGGTAGTTTACTTGGAATTGTTCTTCTTTACAGTAGCTGCTAAACCTCCTTAGCATTCTTTTGAGTCCTACTGCAGTTCTGGAAAGCAAAACTACGTCATCGGCATAAAGGAGAATAGGAACAGGCGATGGGCTAAACTAGGAGGATGAAATTCCTTGTCCTGTAATGATTTAATTATACCATTTATGTAAATGTTAAACAAAGTAGGAGCTAAGATGCAGCCTTGTCTAACTCCTTTCATGACATTAATGGGATTGGTAGGATGACCTTGGTTACTGCATCTGACCCTTATTGTTGTGCCCTGATATAATAATTTAATAAGGGCAAGAAGCGGTCGATCAATAGAGGAGTTCTAATTTCTTCCAGAGGCGAGATCTAGAGATAGAATCGAAGGACGCTTTAAAATCAACAAATATGGCATAGAGTGCAGAATTTGTAGAGATGTATTTTTCTGCTAGGTGCTAAATAGTCAAGCAATGATCGATGGTGGAGGCACCTTTTCTGAAACCAGCTTGTTCGGACCCTAGCAGCCCTTCCTGCTTGATCCAACTTGTAGATGTTTAGCGTATACTCAATGCTGGGGATACTCAATAGGCTGATAGGGAGATAGTTTGCTGGGTCGCTTTGTTTGCCAGTCTTATAAAAGGTTACAACTACCGCTGTCAACCAACCGCTAGGAATATGACCTGAGAAATTAATAAATGTAAAAAGAGTTGCTAATACTGGGAACCACCATTCTTCATTGTTCTTTAGAAGTTCAGGGGGGATCCCATCCAGCCCTGGGGCTTTGCCTCCCTTTAACTGATTAATAAGTGATTTTACTTCATTTTAAGTGACTGGAGGCCACTCTGGAAGCCCCTCCAGTGTGCTTAGTTGGTTCATTTCCAAAGCATGGGGCATTTATTGTTTTATTTATTTAGTAAATAAACAAATACAAATTAAATAAACAAATGTTGAGGTTGTGCGTTTGGGGCTGGCCAGTGGAGGAGATGTGCAGGATGAACTTTTCACATGACATCCTATGGTGTTTGTGAGGTCAGTGGAGTAATGGAAAAAACGCTGTTCTTTATCAGCCACAGCTAATGAGGAGGATTTTCCCAGCAGGCTGCTTCTCTTGACAGGAATTTCAGGTCTGAGTTTCCAATTTTAAAAAATGCAACCATTTTGGCAGTGACAGACATGAAAAAACATTAAACTCACAAAGAAATTAGCCTCCTTTAAGAGCAAAAATAAACTTGTATGACTTTGAGATATTCAGATACATCCAACTCCTTCTAAGACACATTCTTATCATTTCATTTTTCATCTCTTCATCTCCCTACAGACTGTGGCCTGACCAAGCAAAGTTTAGAAAAGCCAGTCTCTTAAGGTGATATTCAGCCATGATAACACATCACAGCACGTGGTGTCAACACAATTGCTCAACCTTCATGAATTATGCTGTGTTTGGTCTCTTCCAGCCTAGCACTTTGTACACTGCAAGAGTGGCAGTGAAGCACCCTGATGAGACAGGAGGACTGAGCTTTTGGCTATAACATTTGTTTTGTGTATATAAACTCATTGTTTGCTGTCAGTTTGTGGTTTGGTGATTTAGGCTAATTCTTACAAACTCTTACAAAGCAAAGGAAAGATGCCTTCCTCCTCCCATACTCCAGAAACCACTTGTCTCATGTGCCACTCACTGTCTCAGGTTTTCTTCAGAGTAAAAGAAAGACAAGCTTTTGCCTCTTTTAGTGGCTGATCTGCATTCTGACACGCCAGAGGGAAAATACTCCACTGAGAGCAGAGTGGGACAGGAGCTGAAATTAATGAGGATGGAGAGGCCGCTTGTCAGTCACTCCTCAGCTGGGGCCAGCTAAGGTCTTGAGAGCAGCCTCCCAAAGCTAGCTGCCGTGAGTGTAAATGCCAAAGAGCTGCTCCACAGTGAGCCTCGAGACCCATTTCAGCTCATGTGCAATTTCTCTTTTTGGCAGCTGAATGCTGGTAGTAGGGTTACGGCATGGCATGGGACTAGAGTTGTCAACACCACAATTTAGTTTCAGATACTGTTCCAAATCACAGTTGTGCCACTAGCATGGGAAAGAATTGCATTTTTCCCAGGAACCAGCAATACATTGCTGCTTGAGCACTGGGAAAATATATTATTTCACAAATAGAACCAGTTTCCTGAATTAAGATGTTTGATGTGCTATAATCTGGTTTTCTGGAAAAAAAGTCCTTAGTCCCTATAAACCCAGAGAGGAGAACACTCTTCTCCCAGCAAGGCCTGGGTTGTCTCTTCATAATTTAATTGTCCCTCAGAAACATGGATGAAAATGAAAGCTCAGGCCCTAGTTTTGCCTGAGACGGCAAATTGTCTTTCTTACTTCACCTCTTTCTTAATGATGTTGCATTCTATGGTACATATGACCTAAAAGATAAAAGTGAACATTGTTGCCAAAAGTCCAGTGTTATCAAGAGCCATAAATTAGGAATATTATTATTATTTCGACTTATTTCCTGCTGCTATTGGAGGACTGTCTCACAGTGGATTACAAAGATAAAAAGATAAACCCTCCAAAAAAATTTTTTAAGAAATATTAACCCCCACACTACCACAGTGGTGAGAATTTTAAAAAATATAACAGAACTCCACCATCCTCCCCTATTTCCAAGCTCTCCTAGTTCCCAGTGCCTCAGGGGAAAAGTCCAGGGGTGCCTTGCATTCCCATTGGGGTATTACTTGGCAATCAGTATGGAGGGGCCCCTCAGTCTTTTGTGCCCTGGCTTCAACCAAAGATCTGGAGGAAGAGCTCTGTCTTGCAGGCCCTGTGGAACTGCAAAAGCTCATGCAGGGCCCTCAGTTCTCCGGGAGCTCATTCAACCAGGTCAGGGCCAGGACCAAAAGGGCCTTGGCTATAGTCGAGGCCAGGCAAACTTCCTGTGGGTTGGGGTTAGTACCTGCAGAGTGCAAAGCCCTGCTGGGGGCATAAGAAGATAGGTGATCCATCAGATATATGGGTCCCAGACTGTGAAGGGCCTTAAAGGTTAAAACCAAGACATTGAACCTGATCCGGGCCACAAGAAGCAACCAATGCAGTTGACTCAGTACATGCTGGATGTGGGCCCTCTGGTGTTCCAGTGAGCACCCATGCAACTGCATTTGTGACCCAGAAAATATATATATTTACAAATACTCAACAACTTGTGTATAGAAACATATTTCTGCTTGGAGTTCTGATTCATTCAGTATGTAGAATGTACAGGACAGTGCAATGATTAGAGTATTAGATTGGGCTCTGAAAATCCAGGGTGTGAATCCTCACTCATGCCACTGAAGCTTATTGGGTGATCTTGAGCCAGTCACAATACTTTCAGCCTAGCCTATCTCACACGGTTGTTGTGAGGATAAAATGGAGGAGAGGAGAACAATGTAAGTGGCTTCAGATTCCTATTGTGGAAAAAGGCTGGATATAAATAAATAGAAATCCATCAATTTTTATGTCATCCCTCCATTACCTAAAAAGAATCTTAATTTTCCTTGAATGTTCACCAATGTATATCTGCAGGTACGAGAGCCCCATGTTTCCCTAATTTTTTCTAGACTTTTTAGTGGGGATTCTATCTCACCTGCTCTATCATGGTGTGTTTTTGTTATAAGGATATTTTAAAAATGCTGTTAATGTCTAACAGCTTCTTTTTATATTATGATGTTTTAACTGCAAGCCATCTTGAACAGACTTCTGAAGATGTGTCAATTAAATATCCTAAATAGATAAATAAATATCTTTAGGTTCAATGATGATCTATATGTGAATGGACAGCCACAGATAGCAATCTCAAATCATCTTAAGTGTAATGATTTCTAGTGAAGTTCGCTATTAGTAATCGAGTATTCAGTCGTTAAATGTACAGAAATGGGATTTATATACATGCATGCAAAATGCTGTTCTTTTACATTTTGAACTAAGGTAGACACAGAGGATTTCTATTCCCATTTTTTCCCCCAGGAATACTCTTCTGTTCCTTCCCCAGAGGCTACATTAAGTTCATTTGAAAGCATTTTACAGGCTTGTGTAGAATATAATGAAATATTTAGCAAAGACGTTTCTAATTACTTTCTGCTTATACTTTATGTTTTGCAGAAGAGGCTGTTCAATAACAATGCAAAACAAATTCAGGGGGAAGGGTTTTTTAAGCATTAAAATAACTTTTCAACAAATTTTAGCAATTTTAATGTAGCAGAGGAAAAAGAAAATAATTCATTATTTTGTTAAATTTAATTAATTTACTAAACTCCTCATGGTTCATTGAATTTAATCCTGTATCTTATGATCTTTCTTGGGTCCATTAAGCTCATGGGGTTCAACTTCATCTCTTCAAACTCATAAAAACCTCATCAAAATGGAAATAAAATGCAATTTTGAAGTTGCTAATGAAGGGAAAAATGTTAACTTTCCAGCACAGTTGAATTAATGGCTTATCTTTGCCAGCCCACTTTAAAGAGGAACTTCTACATTTGGGGCAAACTCATAAAATAGGGAATAATTATATTAAAAGCCATTTTTGGACATGTAATTGTCCATGCCTTTCATCTGCTATGACTGAGGATATTTACGTAATAAAGGCCCTGTCTCTCAAGCTGCTGTTCCTTCTGGCTTTAGCTTTGAAGGGAGAATATAGTTTTCTTTTGTAGTATTTTACTGTGATTCTCTTGCTATTGATACTGAAAGATAGTTGTCACAGGTTCAGGTGCTGCAGGTGTGAATGGTGGTTGGGTTCAAATAGCACTGTAATGGTGTACCAACCAATAAGTCTTGGTCAACCCTCAAATGATTTTGTTTGCTCCCCTTGAATTATAGAATCATAGAATCATAGAATCATAGAATCATAGAATCATAGAATCATAGAATCATAGAATCATAGAATCATAGAATCATAGAATCATAGAATCATAGAATCATAGAATCATAGAATCATAGAATCATAGAGTTGGAAGGGGCCATACAGACCATCTAGTCCAACCCCCTGCTCAACGCAAAGCATCCTAAAGCATCCAAGAAAAGTGTGTATCCAACCTTTGCTTAAAGACTGCCAGTGAGGGGGAGCTCACCACCTCCTTAGGCAGCCTATTCCACTGCTGAACTACTCTGACTGTGAAAAATGTTTTCCTGATATCTAGCCTATATCGTTGTGCTTGTAGTTTAAACTCATTACAGCATGTCCTCTCCTCTACAGCCAACGGAAACAGCATCCTGCCCTCCTCCAAGTGACAACCTTTCAAATACTTAGAGGGCTATCATTATCCTCATCTTCTCCTTCTTTATCTCAAATATCCCAAAATAAGGGATTTTAACAGGAAGGAATAAAGAGGTAATGGAATATCCATTAGTCCTTATATATTGAAACTAGCATTTTATTTTTACCACCAAGGTAATCAAATCAAATTTATTTTAATGCAGCACTGCGGCCAGATAAAATAGATAGCAAAAAAAAAAAAAAAAACATTTCACAGCAGCAAATTGCATAAACAGGGAGCCAATACAAAATTTAAAATATATAAAATTGTATAATTGATAGGTACATTATAAAAAATGCATAGTAAAATTCCACTAAAACATCTTTACTTAAGCTTAAGTTGTCTTTCCTGTGTGCTAAGCACATGAGCACCAAATTTGGCAACCTGCTTAATAATATGGCCCCTACTATTCCACAGGAGGAATTTAACTTTTTCTTTGTTTGAGCTGATGGAAGAATCCCTGAGTCATGTGAGGATGAATTTATTTCTTACAGAGTAGAAGGTAGGGCACCTTAAGAGGATGTGTTTGATAGACTCTATCTCCCCGGAATTACAGGGGCAGAGTCTTTCAGCTACTGCGGTTTTCTTGAAGCGGCCCACCAGCATGGCAGAAGGTAATGCAGAGCATCTAGCCAGTATGAATGCTCTCCTATAGTATTTTGTTTCCAAACAGGAGAGATAGTCTGCTGAGGCTTGAATATATCTAGAACACAGTGGTGCACCATACTTAGGGGAGCTAGAAAGATCAGTTTGAAGCTCTGTGTCCTCAATCCTTTGTTTCACTACAGTTTCTGCCTGATCGTAACCTAACCCAAGTAGTGAAAGTGAGGTAAAGCCTAATTTTATACTTTCCCTTTCAGTGGCCAACAGCCACTGGGATTTTAAATTGTCACAGAGGATTGAAGGAAGTAAACCAGCTGTGGCCCAGTGCACCTTTAACCATAGAGAGATGGATGAAGTTACTGCTTTAGCTTTGAATTTTGGACACCAAGGTAATCTAACAAGTATGGAAAGGAGGAGGTTCACATTAGATGCTGTGATGGCAGTGAATTCCCACTGGACACAGTTTGGTGCTTAGATTACATTGCCAAAGGTCTGGAAATATTGTACATAATTTGGACCCTTTAATTATTTCTGGTACATACATACCCATCAATGCTTCCAACATCAATTTTATACACTCAACAGAAAACAGGATGATTAAATAAATCTATTATTATATCGCACATACTTACACAAAATCATGCTAATCTAACAACTACCCTACAATAAAATAAAATAGGGAAAAAAACTAAATGAAAATTAATAATAAAAAGGAACTAAATTTTTAAAAAGAAGAAGAAGAAGAAGAAGAAGAAGAAGAGTTGGTTCTTATATGCCGCTTTTCCCTACCCGAAGGAGGCTCAAAGCAGCTTACAGTCACCTTCCCTTTCGTCTCCCCACAATAGACACCCTGTGGGGTGGGTGAGGCTGAGAGAGCCCTGATATCACTGCCCGGTCAGAACAGTTTTATCAGTGCTGTGGTGAGCCCAAGGTCACCCAGCTGGTTGCATGTGGGGGAGTGCAGAATCGAACCCGGCATGCCAGATTAGAAGTCCGCACTCCTAACCACTACACCAAACTGGCTCTCGTTTGGTGGGATCGTCTTTGCCTGATGATGAAAAGAGGGTAAAGGTGTGATTAGGTGAACTCCTTTCAAGAGTGGGTTCCATCATTATGATGTCAACACAGAAAAGGTTATTTCTCCAGTAGCTGCCTAACCTACTATGAGAAAGCATCAAAAAGGTCTTTCCCGTGTGCTAAGCACATGAAGATGACAAGTTTTTATCTCATCCTCCCTCCAAGGAGCTTAGAGTAGCTATGACAAGCCCCCTCTATACTTTCCCACACTGAAGTAAAAAATTTCCTCTAAAAGTAAAATTTCTGTTCCTTCACTGACTGAACTGCCCAAGTAGCATCATTTATTTATGGTAGATAATAAAGCTGGCTGTCCCACCCTGTCACTGACAGATAATCTGGCTTTTAACTCAGCCATGGAACAATAAGGGAAAATGTAGGGGCCCTCTTGGCACTTCAGACAGTGGTAAAGTCAAATCAAAAGGGTGAAATTATTTAACACATAGATAAAGGTTACATGAAATGTACAGTTTAAACTTTGTTGTAGAAATTCAACAGTTGTACAGTTTTCAGATCCTAAGTACAGACTTTTGAGAGTTACAATAGGCGGCCCGGACTTACCCGGGCTGCTTTTTGGAGGGTGGAGGGCGAGCGGGCAAGGAGGCAGCACGAGCGGGCCCGGCTGGAAGGGCCTCGCGCGCGCTGCAACGCAGCGCGCGCGGCAGGAGGCGGGGCCAGGAGCGGCCGATTTAGGACGCTGCTTGGGGCGTTTTCCCGCCTCTTGCCGAGACGGCTCAAGTTGAACGGTCGCGTTCCGCTTCGCCGTCTAGGGACTTGGTAGGCCAGCCGGAGTTTCTGCGGCTGTCTTTGACACGGGTGGCTTTCTCTTGCTCAACCCCCCCCCCCTGCTGATTCGTGGGTGAGAGACTCGGGGAGGATTTAAAAAAATAATAAAATAAGGAAAAACGCCCCCCCCCTTTGCCTGAAGGAAAATTTTGCTCTTCAGGCAGAAGAAGAGAAGAGAATGGCCGGGAGGAGGCGCGGCGTTTCAGGGCGGGCTGCCAATAGGATCGGGAGGCAAGCCCGGACGGCAGCAGATGGAGACGAGGGGAACGCAGGCCGCGAAGGCCGCACCCCTCGGCGAGCAAGCGCTTCACGGGCAAGTGAAGCTTGGGTGGCCGTCACGCCGGCTTCCAGGGTCAGATCGGGCCCTACACGGGGGGGTGGTCGAACTGGGAGGAGTTCTGCCCGCAGGCCCAGAGACAGCTCTGGGGCAAAGCCAAGGTCCCGGGGCAGCACATCTCCACGCAGGCAGGGAGGCCTGAGGAAGAGTCGGGACAACAGTCAGGTTGCTTCTCAGGCTGACAGGCAGAGAGCCACTGGAGGGCGCTCCGCTGGGAGGGATCAGAGGCCTAGCAAAGGAATTTTAAGGAGAGCAAGGGCTCAGGCCGATGCTGCGACTGAAGCCTCCTCAAGAGGAAGTTCTAGCAGCCCTGGAGTTTTAGGGAAAGGGGCCTAGGGAACCAAGACGCAGAAGAGAGGGCATCAGAAGCAGGGGAAATCGAAAACAGCTCACAGCAGGGCTCCTAAAGGGAGTCTTCGTAGGGCTGTTGCTGAGTCACCGGCTGCCAGTCCTGCTTCATTGAGCACTGATGAGCAGGATTCTGCACAGAGTGATAGCAGCTCAGAAGGGCTCACCCAGGCACATGGCAGGCGAGCCTCATCAGCTAGCACCACCCAACTGGACACCTATTGGAGGGGTTATGATCGGGGTGTACAGCATATGTCCAAAAGAAAAGGAGGACTTGGGTCCGCTCGAGGACCTGATGCTGATGAGGTGTCAAGTGATGCTGGGAGCCTTACTTCTGAGGAGTCGCCTAGGCCACTGAGGAAGTCCGAAGTAAAACAACGCCATCATCACAGTTCAGTGGGAAGCAAGCGTAAACGAGTTGTTCATTCCAGCCCTTCATCGGGTGAGTCCACCTCTGGGGATGAGGGGAACTTAGTTCGGAGGGAGGGCTGGTACTGGTTGGAAGGGGCATATGTGCCCGGCATTCCAAAATGGATGAATCAACGCCGCTTGAACTCCAAGCGTTTATTGGACGAGGCTGGGATCCCCGAAAAGGCCAGAGCCCCCCCGGTTAGGTACAAGGCGAATGAAGCTCCACCAGGGGTGCATTTACCAGCCAAGATTCGGGAGCGAGCCCTGGAGGGATATTTTATTGATTTCTTTTCCCTGATAAAAGGGCAGTCACAGGGGGGGGACACTGGCAGCCGAAGGGATAAAAAACGTAGGAGGGATTCTCCCCCAGTCGAACAATCCTTCGATAATTGGATGAGGGGTTTCGGGGAGTATTTCACGTTGATTGTGGGTGCTTACCCGGAAAGGGCATGGCATTTGGGGCGATACATGTGCCACATTTTAGAAGCAAAGGACTTGGCGGGAGAAGAAGCCGCCATGGACTATGACCGAGTGTTTCGAGAGTTGGCATCGCAAAATGAGGATGTCAGGTGGGACTTAAAACACACAGATACCTGGATGGTATATGTAGGCTCCAGTGCTCGTCGCCCTAGGGAGAAGGGTCAGCAGAAGACACCCGGCAGGCGTTTTTCCTCGCTCCCTTGCTGGGATTACAATAACAAGGGATGTCGTCGGCGCAGGTGCCGTTTCGACCATAAATGTGAGGCATGCGGGGGTAATCATGCGCTCCCTGCTTGCGTGCCGGGCACTTCCCAGGCGCCCTTTCGCGGGGCCCGATCCTCTGGGAAAAAGGACGGGGGATCGGGAACCTCTGCACCTGCGGGCACTTCCAAAACGGCTTAAGAACTCAGCTTACTCACTTACCTGCATGGCACGCTCCCCGGTAAGTATATCAAAATTGAATGAGTGGTTAGAGCAGTATCCGGACGAACTTGCCGCGGGATATTTAAGAAGTGGTTTTGGGGTTGGTTTTAGAATCCCTTATATCGGTGAGCGGGTGGCCACTCAATGTGATAACTTACGATCAGCAAAGGAGATGCCTGAGGTAGTGGCAAAAAAGCTACAAAAGGAATGCGATGAAGGGCGCATTGCTGGGCCATTTGATTCACCTCCCATCTTTAATCTTAGGGTATCACCATTGGGTGTTGTCCCTAAGAAAGCTCCAGGGGAATTCCGCTTAATACATCATTTATCATACCCCCGGGGCAGTTCGGTCAATGATGGGATCGCGCCAGAACTATGCTCGGTCCGATACGCCCCCTTTGATTGGGCAGTTTCGTTAGTACGGGGGTGCGGAAAGGGAGCGTTGATGGCCAAATGCGATATAAAATCTGCATTTCGGCTCCTCCCAGTACATCCTGAGGATTTTAATCTGTTGGGGATGCAATTTCAAGGTAAGTGGTACGTCGACAAAGCTATGCCCATGGGCTGCGCGGTGGCATGTGCGGCCTTTGAGGCATTTAGCACGTTTTTAGAATGGGCGGTTAAGAAGAAGGGATCATTTCAGGAAGTCACACACTACCTGGATGACTTCCTTTTTGTGGGGCCACGGGAATCCCAGGTCTGCAGCAACCGCCTGGCTACATTTCAGGCGTTGGCCGCTGAGTTGGGGGTGCCCCTTGCGGCGGAAAAAACAGAGGGACCGTCCCCTTGTTTGACTTACCTTGGTATCGAGCTGGATTCAATTGCAGGTCTCTCAAGGCTACCCCACAGTAAGTTAGAGGCTTTACAGGGCTTGCTCGATGAAATGTCTTGCAAGAAAAAATGTACGTTAAGGGAAATGCAATCCCTAATTGGCCATCTCAATTTTGCCTGCAAAGTGATAGTTCCAGGCCGGGCCTTTTGTGCTCGCATGGCACATTCAATGGTAGGGGTTAAAAAACCTCACCATCGGATACGAGTAAACAGGCAGACAAAGGAGGATATTGATGTTTGGCGGGAATTTCTGGTAAAATTCAATGGGGTGGCCATATGGCAGTCACAGCTTTGTGTAGGGGAGTGTTTACAAATTCATTCAGATGCGGCAGGTGGAATGGGTTTTGGAGTATTCTATGGGAATCACTGGTGCGCACAACGGTGGCCGGAGACTTGGGGGGAGGCGGTCCGTAGGGACCTATCATTTTTGGAAGCTTTTCCCATTTTGGTTGCTGTAGTTCTCTGGGGCCACCATTTTGCGAATAAGAGGGTGACATTCTGGTGTGATAATCAGGCCGTGGTTCTCATAGTAAACAAGATGTCTTCAAAGTCCATGCGGGTCATGAGAGTAGTCCGTCGTTTAGTGTTGACCTGTCTCTCATTCAACATTACGTTCCGGGCCAAACATGTGCCCGGGGTCAACAATGAGGTGGCCGACGCCCTCTCTCGTTTTCAGGACGAGAAGTTCCGTCGTTTGGCTCCCGAGGCAAACACAGATCCGGACACCTTCCCGGAGGAACTTTGGGAGCTTGGCAACGAGTGATTATCCAGGGCGCATTGGGGTCACTGGCCGACTCTACACGGCGAGCTTATGAGGGAGCGGCACGGAGATTTCGAGCATTTGCCGCGGCCAGGGGGCACGGTGATCGATGGCCCATGAAGGAAAGCCTTTTATTATGCTACCTGGTCTACCTTAAGGAGACTGGCATGTCCCCCAGGACCATGCGTATTCAGCTAGCGGGACTCTCTTTTTTCAGCAAGTTCATGGGGGGTTGGGACCCTAGTTCGTCGTTTCTAGCTCTACGAGCAATAAAAGGTTGGAGGCGCAAAAACCCAGCTCCCAAGGATGCTAGGCATCCCATAACACAAGAGATATTGGAAAATATGTTGGGCCAGTTAGCACATGTGTGCTTTGATAGTTACGAGGTGGCTCTAGCAGGCGCTGCCTTCACCATGGCCTTTTTTGGGGCTTTTCGATGTGGGGAATTGGTGTCCCCAGCACGTTGCGGCCCCGGGGACAACACATTGCAGCTGAGTGATATCAGGGTAGCCAAGGATGGGATCTCAGTGTGGCTGCGTAAATCCAAGACAGATAGAACAGGTCATGGCACATCCATTTTTCTTCACAAGGTTGAAAATAGAAACGTTTGTCCAAGGCGGTGGATGGCACAATACGTTATGGCCCGGCCTGGACTTGGGGGTCCTTTATTCTTGCATAAAGATGGGTCATATTTTTCTCGTTTCCAGTTTCTTGCAATTTTGAGGGCTTGTCTTACTCGATTGGGAGAAAACCCTTTAATCTACGGAACACACTCATTCAGGATTGGAGCGGCCACACAAGCCTTCCTGGATGGGGCTTCCCCTGCCAGGATTAGGAAGTTGGGGAGGTGGCGCTCTAATGTGTATAAATGCTATGTTCGTCCGGAGGCATTGGACTGATCAGTTTTTCGTTCCAGGAACATCGTCCCAAGTTCGTTCAGTTTTCCTACTGGGACACAGTATTGTCCACTGGGCTGGTCTGTATGCTGATGCCTCCGGGTGGGGCCGCCACCTTGGGTTGGAGGATGGACTGCAGCTTACTTGGAATGGCCATCGCGGCTTGAAATGGTGCTCGCTGTTGGATGTCGCTGCACGAGCTGTACATCGATGGGGGATGCCTGATGTCCTGATTATCCAGTTGGGAGAGAACGATATTCCCGGAGTTCCAGGTCGTCGTTTGATAAACATTATGAGTGATGATTTAAGAACATTGCGTCAGCGCCTCCCTAAAACGATGTTAATGTGGTCTGAAATGTTGAGCCGTCAGTGTTGGCGGAGTGAGAAACGACCAGCAGTTATTAACCGTGTTAAGAGTAAAGTTAATCGTGTTATTGTTAAATTGATGTTACAATTGGGGGGAAAAGTGATATGGCATCCTGATATTGATAACCAGTTGGATGCTCTTTACCGCCCGGATGGGGTGCACCTCTCTGATTGGGGTCATGACCTGTGGTTACATGACATCAGAGGCGCACTCCTTCAGTGGTTAGTTGAGGCTGGGGGTTGGCGGGAACGTCATTACCTCCGTTCTATGGCGGGGTCTGCACTGGATAATGAGCCTGTTTCGTGGGGAGCCGGTGTGCGATCGGACTCCCCACAAGGGGAGGGGCCCCTTTAAAGGGGTGGTAAGTCACGAGCAGGCCTACCCGGCGGGGTAGGTCAATGCGGCTCGTTATTGACCGGGCGGCTCCGGGGGATGCCAAGGAGGTTTGCGCCCTTTGGCTCCCCCAGTAGGGTCGTCTCCCATTTTAGATGATCCACATAAGGAGACCCGTATCCCAGCGGGGAGTAGTGATGGGCTCCTTATTGGTGGCTCTTGGGGTAGCAGCCGGCTGGCTGCTCAGGTGGCTCATTGTCCAGGCAGCGCCAACCCTCCTTTTTGGGAGGCAGGTTTGTTAAATAAAAGCTGTGGCCTATCTAAGCCAAACAAAAGTGTGTTGCGTCCTTATTCCGCTGGCACTGCCCTCTTACCTGCCAAAAGCTTTTTCCCTACGTTTCTTCATTCTTACTAGCAAGAGGCTCTTATTTTGTGTGCAGCATTTTTTCTTTGAGTTCCTTTGAACTCCCCTGGTTTTCTTGAAGGTTAGTACCCTCTGTCAATACCCCAGTCTCTTCCTTAGAAGCACCAACTTTCCTCTAACTCCTGAGGTATCCATAGCAGTATTTTCCCACACCAAACTAGGGAAATCTTCACAGCTAATTTCCCCTTTTAACTGGGCAGGGATTTTTCTTCTCTCCCCAGAAGATTTCTATTCTTTCCTTTGGCTTGATTGGGAGTTTCAGCCAACTATCCAACTCACTCTGCCAAACACTATTCCCAGTTCTCTTGACTATGCAAAACTGCTTTCAGTATAGGCTGAATCCAGACTATGTAGCTGAAGTTGTATCTAAATTTTCCTCAAAGTAGATGTTTTGACAGCTAAATCTCAAACTACTCTTCTCTTGATACAGGTCTCTAACAGAAAAAACTAATTTCCCTCAGCATACAACTGCTGGCAAATCAGCACTTGGGGCAGCCTGCTACTCAAACCATCTGCCAAAGTAAAGAATTAACCCTGATATTCCAGCACTTGTTTTTAAAGTGTCTGACACAGCAGCATATACATTTCCTTGAATGGGGGGGAGGGGGCTGCCACCGCGGGGCCCCCCCTTCAAAGCCCACTCTTATGAGCGGGCTTTGAAGCCTAGTTACTGTCACTTCAGTACAATATACCTTGTGCATTGGCAAGCTCTAAGTCAGTGTTTCCTCGCTGCAAGGCCCCATGGGTGGGGAGAGGGGTAGGTTGAGAGGAAAACCTGCATGGGCAGAATGGAGAGCCAGCAGTGAACAAACCAACATCCAGCAGCCAACAGGCCCTAGCAAATGATTTTCTGTGCCCCCTCCCCCACATGCAAATACTGATCCTGTAGCCATCTGGGACAGCAGCCCCAGAGCTGCAGGCCAATCAGAGAAATGTGCAATCTCACTGTGAAACCCTGAACCTGTATTGATGTGGTTGCAGCAGTTCCCAACTTATTAGGAAGCCACTGAAGCAAAGGCATACTGCTTGACTGCAGGCAACGTTGCTCTCCCATGCTGAAGCTAAAATCAGAATGGCTCCATTCACTGTCTCACTACTCAAAAAGCCTCCTGTTTCCCCCATCACATCAATTGTTGGTGGGCCAGATAAGACCCCCAGATAGGTCCGTTCCAGCTTGCAGGCCTTATGTTTGACACCCCTGTCCTAGACCAGGGGTAGTCAAACTGCGGCCCTCCAGATGTCCATGGACTACAATTCCCAGGAGCCCCCTGCCAGCATTCGCTGGGAATTGTAGTCCATGGACATCTGGAGGGCCGCAGTTTGACTATCCCTGTCCTAGAGCCTTTGCAGTTATACTGTCTAGATTTTCCATTTATAGAAAGCTGCTTTTTTGATTCATGGCTTCTAATTTCTTTCTCTTTTTAAAGCATTTAAGTCTTTATGAGTGGAAGCCGGCTTCAGCACTTCTTTGCTCATTCTGATGTAAATGCTAAGACCAATTTTGAATGACTAAATATTCTTTTTGCTCTTTCACATTTACCTTTGCTTCCTAAAATATCACGAAATACCAGCCTAAGGACAAACCAAACCTTCCACAGAAGCTTTTTCCATTTAAGTTTTAGTATATTTATTGAGGGCAGTGAAGTGCAATTTTAGGATCGTAACTCTGCTAGCAATCAAAGCGTTCACTTTTGCTTCTATGGCTCTCGTTAGAGACTCTCTCACACACTGGAGGGGGAAAAATCTTTCATTGGAACCTGAAAGGATTTCCAAGAAGGTTGCCGGAGCTGATGCAATTTTATCTACATCCTTGGAAGAGCAGTGATAGGCTGTTATCCTCAGATCCAAAATAAAAAATATATATCTTAGTATGCTGGATTCTTTATCGCCACTATCCCTTCATTCTGGGAAAACTCTGGGGACAGTTTGGGGATGGGTGATATTAAGTTCTTCAAAAACTGAGCTGCTGCATACAACTGAACTATTAACAAGCAAAACTATTAAGAAGCAATGAAGAAAAAAACCTCTTAAGTTCAGCTGCAAGTTAGGGCCCATATCTCAGTGGCACATTCCTGTGCATCATATCTCAGCCAGCTGAAAAGAATAAGGCTACCAACCTCCCGGTGATACCTGGAGATCTCCTGGAATTCATCTGCAGATTCATCTGCAGACTGCAGTGATCAGTTCCAGTGGGGGGGGGGGGGAATGGCTGCTGTGCAGAATGGACTCTATGGCATTATATTCTGCTGCGGTCCCTCCCCTCCCTCAACCATGCCCTCCCCAGGCTCCACCCCCAAATCTCCAGGAATTTCCCAATCAGGAATTGGCAATCCTAGAAAAAGTTTTTAGCAAGGCTAGGAAAGACTTCCGTTCAAACCGCTTGGTTCCAGTCAAAATAGACAGTACTAAGCTAAAAGTATAAGGCAGCCTCATATGTGTTAAGAACTGAAGAACTTCTCCTAAGTACAGGCCTCAATTTTCTAAAATGACTTTCAAATTCACTATGTCCTCCATGTGACTCTGTTGGCCAGCTTATCCTTTATCTGCATAACCCTGTTGTGTTTATCTAAACTTCTGATTACCTCAGGCCATTAAGATGAATGAATTTATACCATGTTTTATTCCCCCTGCCAAGAAGGAGAAAGAAGGTCACAGATCAGCACAATTTACTATAAGGGTTGTCTCTTTTTTGGCAATACAAATGGATGGCATTCAGAGGACACTGCAACTTTATTTTTTCTTATCACTTTAGAGGTCAGCATTTGGCTTGCTTCAGCATTCCCAAAACTCTGGGGTATATTACAAAACATATAAAAGGAAACTGGGAACACTTCCTTTTGTATGTGATTTATACCTATCAAACCCAAATGGTGGACAGAGAGAAAAATCAACCAAAGTCATTGATATTTAGTAACTTTACTTAAAAGATGGGTTCAAAGAATAAGGCAGAAGGTTTAGCGTGCTTACAATGCAATCCTAAAAAGACCGGGGAGTAAGTCTCCTTTAATACATCTGAGCAGGATTCTCAATAGATTTTTTTAGGATTGCTCTCTCAGACTATAGGTTTTGATCTCAACTCTGTGCCTTTTTAGACAGTTATGAGCACAATACCCTGATGTGAATGGCCTAGGCTAGCCTGATCTTGTCAGTCCTTGGAAGCTAAGCGTAGTTGATCCTGGTTACGTTTTGCATGGGAAACCACCAAAGAAGTCCAGGGTCATTCAGCAAAGGTAAGCAATGGCAAACCATCATAGGGTTACCATAAGTCAGCTGATACTTGACATCACTGTCTACCACTATATTCATTCAAAAAGGCAATATAAAACTGCCTTCTGCACAGGAACTTTCATAAGTACTTCTCAATCCATTAAATTAAAAATTAGTAAATTTAGAAAGTAACCAAGCTCTCTAACCCCTTCACTCACTCAAGCAATGTTTACCTTTACAACTTTCCAACCCAGTGGTTGAATATCACTGAACAGGGGGCTAAAATTTCTGTCCCAGACATGCAGTACTGGAATATGCATTTGTAATTGGTTATGTACTAAGAGCTCCACCCCAGCTATTCCAGCTTGCTGTTCTATGACATCCTGTTTATACTCACATATACCTTATGTAGTAAATCTGGCTGAAAAGGTGTGACTGACCCAAGGTCAGCCAACAACATTCTGTGGTGGACTAGGGCTTTGAACCTAGATCTTCTTCATCCTAGTCCAGCATTCTAACCATATGCTGGCTGTGATAGGCCAGGGAAGCTGTTTTGCCAGCTCCTCATATCTTTGTTAACAGCCCTTATTGATTTCTTGTGAGTAATCCTTTTCTTCTGTTGCAAATACCAGAGGCTTGTTTGGGAGATAACTTAGGCAAGGATGTAATTCTGTTCATTTAGGGTGCAGCAGCTCCTTCATCATCCTGAAGCTAGAAGCCAATTTTGAAGCTCTTAGCTTTAGTTTCAAATGAGTTGTGTCTGCCATAATGAAAGAACACTGGGGTGGGGATTACGTGGTCCATAAGGTTCCAGTTTCCTTCTTATTTGGCAGTACAATACTCACAATCATTCAGGAGCCACTTTTAAGGCTCCTAGCTTTATTTTGGGAAGTGTAATGCACAGTTGCTACAATTAACCATAGCTTCCAATGCAAATGAGGGGATCAGAAGAAGATGACCGGGACTAGAATGTTCTGATTTCCTTTGTTTTGGACACAGAGACTCCCACCATCATCCTGAAGCCAGAGGCCAATTTTGAGGTTCATAGATTTAGTTTTGGCTGAGTTATGCCTGTCAAAGAAACCATAACCTACCTTACAAAGTGTAGGGTAAGGTGAGAGGTTTCTGGGGATTATATGGGTCAGGATGTTCTGATTCCTTTCATGTTTGGTGATACAACACCCATGATCATTCTAAGGCTGCTAGGCAATTTTGAGGCACTTACCTTTACTACCGAGGAGTTACGCCTGCTGCAGACAGATGGACAGACAGATCCTTTTATCATTATAGAAAACATTTGGATTGGAAAACAGCTGTATTGCAGATTGTTGTTATTTTCTTAAGCAATTTCATATTAACCCATGATGACTAAAAGGAACATTCACACAGAGAGACAGTAAACTTCTGAAACCCAGTAGCAGGAGGCAATATCAGTAGAAGACCATGGCTTCTATGTCTTGTTTTGTTTGTCCTCTAGGGCAAGTGTTTGGTCACTGTGTAAAACAGGATAGTGGACAAGATGGACCGTTGGTATGAAACAGCTGTACTCTTCTTAAACTCTTTCCCCATCCTGCTGTCAGTGCTTGACTTCCATTGTCCAACATGCTCAAACAACCATGAAGAAGGGTGAGAAACATCAAGCCCTAAGAATTATTGCTGACTGCCCTTACATCCCATAACTAACTAAAAATAATGTTCTCAAATACCTGGCTAGCAAATTATACTGGCTGCACCTGGGACAGGTGTCACCTGAAAAATAATTTTTCCTTAGCAGTACCTCAGCTATTTATTGCAAGCACTGGCTGGAGTGAGCTTTTCAGCTAAGTTAATTTGAACGGTGTCTTGATGTACTGTCGTTTTAAGACCATGACTATAACGATAAGGGAAATCATTCTGGCAAGTGTATTATGCTGGTTAAAATGAATTACCTTAAATCATCACCCCTTAACTTGCCGCACTCTGCAGCATATGAATATATTATTTCCTTCCAGAAGAACTGGCTAGTCAATGCTAGAGACTAACCAAAATTTGTGATATTATCCCTTTAATGAAAACCCTCATTCCCATGAATTCTCAATATTTTCATATTGATTGCAAAAGCTATTAGTGGTACCAAGTCAGATTAGGATCCAAGCATTTGATACTGCCATGAACAAGTGTGGCACATATAGGTAGTCTTTAAGTTCACAAATAGTTACTTGAACAGAGAAAAGGACTCAGGATTACAGAAAATGCAGAGCAAGTCTGCAAGTAGCAACTTCATTATCCTCTCCTGATTATCCCATTTCGAGACAGCACAGCAGACTAAAAAAGAGAACTTGGACATGGACTAACTTAAAATAGAAGACAGTTCTAAATGAAATATTTGTGAAATTGGGCATCAGGACAAAACAAAAGCAGAAGGCTAGACCTAATGAAGGCTAGACCTGTGAATGAAGGACTCCCTGGAGAAGAGCCTAATGCTGGGAGCGATTGAGGGCAAAAGAAGAAAGGGACGACAAAGAATGTGGCTGGATGGAGTCACTGAAGCAGTCGGTGCAAACCTAAATGGACTTTGAGGAATGGTAGAGGACAGGAAGGCCTGGAGGATCAATGTTCATGGGGTTGTGATGGGTCGGACACAACTTCGCACCTAACAACAACAACAAGACCTAATGATCCTGTGGTCTATGAATATACCAAGTCTGGTCATCATATGAGTTCATGGATCAGTG
This sequence comes from Paroedura picta, assembly GCF_049243985.1. Taxonomy (NCBI): domain Eukaryota; kingdom Metazoa; phylum Chordata; class Lepidosauria; order Squamata; family Gekkonidae; genus Paroedura; species Paroedura picta. The sequence goes on from NC_135370.1 coordinate 69,636,046, forward strand.
ACAGAGCATCTGCTTGGCTTGCAGAAGGTCCAGGTCCAGGTTTGAGAGCCAGCTTGGTGTAGTTATTAAGGAAAGTAGCCTCTAATCTGGATAACCAAGTCTGATTCCCCATTCCTCTCAGTGTAGCCAGCTGGGTGCCATTGGATCAATCACAGTTTTCTCTCAGAGTTAACTCAGCTTTACCTACCTCTCAGGAAGTTCATAGTCTGAAGAAGAGTGCTTGCACTTGAAAGCTCACACCTTCAATGAATCTTTGTTGGTCTTAAAGGTGGTACTGGACTCTGATTTTATTGTGCTACTTCAGGCTATCCATTTGGATCTACCTCTCAGGGTGTCTGTTGTGGGGAGACGAAGGGAATTGTAAGCAACTTTGACCTATTATGCAAGGTGGCCACTACACTGGGCAGCCACTGCACTGTTGCGGTGGGGCAGGATGCCCCTCTGTTCCCCTTGTACACATGGGGGAGGGGCTCCCTGGCATACGTTGAAGCCCCAGCACAGCGCCTGCATACACGCAGCACGTCGGAGTCGGGAAACCCAGGATGCTGCCTGGCTGTGGCAGTGGCCATGGGTGAGTGGGGAGGGGCCGGGCCCCCACCGCATGCTACGGAGGGCAGGGACAAAAAGACACACAAATAGCTAACACACCTACAAGCAGTCATATAGAGAAGGGGGAGGAATAGTAGCCTTGATAGTTACCTGTCCAAGGAATTGTTACGCATGGCAGGATCCCTGCCTTATGCCTTGGCACACTGTCTTCTATAACCAATGGCACCCCACAATAGTCTAGGCTTAAGCTAAAGCCATGACACTGCTAGGGTCAGCCAAGCCAGGCCAGACTCCATCTTAGAAATCTTGCTCTCTGCCTCAGGTTTGGAAATCCAGGTGCCTCCATGCCCTACTCTCGACCCCCCCCCCCATTGTATTTCTAAGTGAGTGGACTGGCTTCTTCCTGTTTGCCTAAGGGCTCCTAGGAAAACCCTTTGTCTTGCAACATTTTTCACACTTGGCCCCTCTGCCAGGGGATATTTCCTCCCCACACCCTGCCAGCTAGACCTGATGGCTCTCTTCCTCAGAGCCATTAATACCTTTATCCAAATCCATTTACGGCCATCACCCCCCCCCCACTTGGCCAGGTATTGTCCTAATCTCTGGGGACCCTGGAAACTTCCAGCACATACTTACCTGAGCCTTGTCACATAGCCCCCTTCCCAAAATCCTATAAAAACTGTGGCTTCACACAGCCACTCTGAGTGTCTTCCAACCCGGGACCTCCCACGCTGGTTCGTGCTCCTTCCTCTGACCCACCACTCCTCGGACAGGTAACTATCAAGCCTTCCACTCTTCCTCCCCCTTCTCTATATGACTGCTTGTATGTGTGTTAGCTATTTGTGTCTTTTGTTATTTTCCTTTCAATAAAAGCTTATATTAATATTTTACCATTTAAATCTGTGTTTGCCTTGAGTTCCTACAGGCGTAATAAACCCTCGTATACAAAGGTAACGATCCGATAAACGCTAAGTTACCCCCCTCTCGCAGCATTTGAGCTAATATTCCCCACAAGCTCAAAGATACGTGTTTTAGGACACGTGTTCAGCAATTTGGGTAACAGAATGGAGGGTCAGAGGAAGAAGCACGAACCAGCATGGGAGGTCCCGGGTTGGAAGACACTCAGAGTGGCTGTGTGAAGCCACAGTTTTTATAGGATTTTGGGAAGGAGGCTACGTGACAAGGCTCAGGTAAGCATGTGCTGGAAGTTTCCAGGGTCCCCAGAGATTAGGACAATACCTGGCCAAGTGGGGTGGTGGTGGCCGTAAATGGATTTGGATAAAGGTATTAATGGCTCTGAGGAAGAGAGCCATCAGGTCTAGCTGGCAGGATGTGGGGAAGAGATTTCCCATGGCAGAGGGGCCAAGTGTGAAAAATGTTGCAAGACAAAGGATTTTCCTAGGAGCCTTTAGGCAAACAGGAGGAAGCCAGTCCACTTGCTTAGAAATACAATGGGGGGTTATGATGTGAGCTGATGCGAGCTTGAGTCCAGAGGCACCTCTGGGTCAGGCAAAGGCTGTCATTCCAAACCTAAGGCAGAGATGGAGTCTGGCCTGGCTTGGCCGACCCTAGCAGTGTCGATTTGGCTTTAGCTTAAGCCTAGACTATTGTGGGGTGCCATTGGTTATAGAAGACAGTGTGCCTGTCAATGAGGCAGGGGGCCCTGCCACACCTTAACACTTTCTTTGTTTTCTTAAAGGGGGGAAGAGGATCGAAGAAGTCAGAGGAGGGAGGAAAAAATCCTTTCTTTTCTTGAAAGGGGGGGGGGAGTCAAAGAAGGCAGGAAAAAAAATCCAAGACCTAAATAAGATGAGAGAAATTAGGGGCTTCTCCTTTAAGGCAAGTTTGTCACATGACCACCTGTGGCCAATCGCGGCTCCTCTACCACGGAGGAGAGCCCAGATTCAAAACAGCCTTTAAATATTGAAGGTTAAAAGCACTCTAAGATATTGCACAATAAAGGTAGGGTCACTCCAGATCAATCCTTCTTGCTGTAGAAGGAAATTTCCAGTCAGTAACCTTTTATTGGCATAAAATATATAAACATATAAAAATAGGGTTTAAAATTTCAACAAAATAATAAAATAGGCCATGGAAGGAAATTTTAAATCACCCCAAATCCAAATGGAAATCGCATTCTGTGTAGAGGGCAGGGACTGAATCGACCTGGGGTTGGAATAAAAGCTCCGTGCAGTTTACACCTAGGTATCATAATTCCATCTGGACCTGCTGTACTTTCTTTTTGCACACTTTTTTTTCACAACTCTCCAGAAGAAATCAGATCTTTAAAACAATATTATGAACTATCCAATATATTGAAACTATCCTAAATCATCAAACTAATTAACACTCTCCCATTTCTTCCAATATGCTTCAAAAATTTCCTCCATCGCTGTCTGGCACTTGTGCTTAATCCAACACATCCAACTGCCTTTTTCCTATCTTGTGCATACAATCCTACAGCAATATTTTCTGCCATCTCTACTCTTCATCTAACCTATTTCCTTACTCTTCCATCTTATCATTCCTCTTAGCTTTTTAGTTCTGATTCTTCCAAAAATTGAACAGACAACTCCATAGTCATATCTTTAATTGTTGTATATTTTCCTCCCCTTCAATCCAAGTCTATAATACTACTTCTGTTTCATAAAAACTAATTTCTGTTTCATAAGAACTAATAAAATTTCATACTATCACCTTCCATTATCAATTCCTTATAATAGACTTGTAATTCAACAACTTTCTCACTAATCTCTTCTTAACTTTCCAATCTGTTAACCACATCTTCCTAATCAAACTTGCTCTTCTTACTTTTCTTTCTCAACAAATCCAGTCTCCTATCTGTTATATGTTTATTTGTCTTAGTAACCCAGTCCATATTTATCAACACATTGCTATCCTTCTGGCCTCTATATTTCATTTCTAATTCCTTTAACCTCATAACCTCTGCAGGAATAAAAAAACAAAAAAACCCTTAGATTGCCCTCACTTAGGCACTTTCAACCAAGTCCTGAATAAGAATCTCATTTATATGACTTTAATATGACTTTAATGCAAAAGTTGTCACACAAGAAGATAGATACATTACAGCAACTTCAGACTTGGAGAAAGGAATGATTGTCTGGCACAATTATGTCATGAAAATCCATTTTGTATCATGAACACTTGGTTCAAACAGCATAAATGTCACCTATACACCTGGACATCAGCAAGTAGACTACATAGGAAACAAATTGACTATACCTTTTTCAGCTAATGATGGTCCAGTTCAGTCTTTGCTGTCAATACCTATCCACAGCAGATATTTTTATGCTGAACAAGAAAATGCTCATTGCAAAGTGTTTACAAGTTAGACAGGATTTTAAAAGCTGTAAAGGAAGACAGTTTTATCCTTCCCAATCTGGATTTGGAGCTCACCTTCTTCATAGGCACTCTGTAGAGCTATAATCGTGGTAAAGATGTTTACAAAAAAGAAACAACGCTTATGATCACAGCCATGCTCTATGGACATATTTTAAATAGTTTCTGGAAGCCTGGGAGCAACTGACATTCACCATAAGGCAGGAACAGCCAACATTATCCAAGAAGCTTCCAGGGTGTGTGTGTGGGGGGGGGGGGCTGCCATCCTCATCTCCCCATCCCATCTTGATGCCAGGACTGGATCTTCTTTGTTTGTTCTGTGAGGCCAAAAAATGGCTTCTGGCCATTAGAACTAGGCAGAGAGCACAGCTCATCTCATCCCACTAGCAGGGCTGTTTATGGAAGAAGCAGACTCTCAGCCCTGGTCATCAGGTCATTAATCAAAGAGCTTTGTGATTAATCACTGTGCCTTTAGCCACCTTCCCACAAGCCTACCACATTAGCATCTTATCAAGAAAAGAGCCATGCCCAGATTAGCCTTAAGTCATAACATCTCATGGGGCTATCCTAAACAGAATTCCATCTTTCAGTGGATTTAGGAGGGGGCAACTCTTTCTGGGATGGCATTGTCAGTAATCTAGGGCCTTTCCGCACAAGGACCAATGTTGCCAATTGGTTCCACAAAGCGGAAACGCTTTTTTAAATAGTGGAATATCGGCGTTCCGCATACCTGCATTTGTAGTGGAATCCAGTAGCGTTTCATTCATTCCCCACAGGTTTCCGGTCTCACAGGAATCGCTAGAAAGGAAGTGATTTTTTCTGTGCTCATTCCCGTTCCTGGCCGTCAATCAAACGAACAGCCAATGGGCAGTTGTTATCATGCTCCGGAAAAGCCCCTTTCCCTTTAAGCACAGGTTAAAAAAAAACACATTACAACAAATATGCGTTGATTCGTTGCAACGGAGAGACCCATCTAGCTGGCGTGTGAGCTGGCAAGTCATCGTTACCATGCTCCCCTGAGTGAAAAAAAAATCCCCCCCCCCCCCGCATGGGTCTGATTTTCGGCCGAAAATAAAAGGAACTTGCAAACAGAGGGCTGTGTTGTGCTTGGGGACTTGGGAGCTTTAAAGCACTTCTGTGGAGGGACTGTAGCCAGAGAAGCCTCGCTGGGTGAATGAAGCCTTGCTGGTTTGTTGCTTTCCCTGCTCGCTTCGAGGGGGAAAAAATGGTGATCGCTTCGTCAGAAATTCGCAGGAGAGAGCTAGTGTTGCAGGTTGCTGGCAGGAATGTAGCGATTTTCTGAGGGTGAATCCACTTTTCTGGATTCACTGGAAATCGCTACAATGAAGCGTTTTCAGTGCTAGTGTAGCAGGACTGTTGCAGATTGTGTGCGACGTCATGCGGAACGGCAAATTAGTAGCGTTTAATATTTGTAAGCCTTCTGCTACTTTGAACTTGTGCAGAATGGCCCCTAGTTTATTCCCAAATCCTAGACCAATCACACCTTCCTGTCAGCCTGTCATATTGCAGTTTCCCCACCCCCACCCCCAGTTTTCTAGTTCTCCTTTTAAAGACTTGAAAGAAAATAATGCTATCCTATAACTACAAGAGCTCAGGGGGGGGGGTTGAACCCCACTTTTAACTAACTGAAGGAATCTCAAAGCAATTTATAATTACCTGTCCTTTCTCTCCTCACAACAGATATCCTGAGAGGTAGGTGAGGCTGAGAGAGCCTGGCCCAAGGTCACCCAGTTGGCTTCATGTGAAGAAGTGGGGAATCAAACCTGGTTCTCCAGATTAGGGGCCACCACTCTTAATCAGTACACCAAACTGGCTTTCAAGCACCAGGATCTGTCCCTAAAATTTAATCTGACTGATTCCAAGTTGTGTTAGTATAGCTGTGGCATATCCACTGACACACAGCACATCTCCCTGCTTCTCTTTCCCTTCAAAGTACTTTGGATTGTCTGCTGCCCAGACAGCTGGACCCTTGCCTCTACATTTGAACGCCCAGCCAGACAACTGAAACTCATAGTGCTTTCTCTCTCTCTCTCTCTCTCTCTCACCTATTTTTGTGTTTTGCCTTTCCCCAAGTGAAATAACCAGCACTGTTTTGGACTGCCTAGTTCACTTTTTGCCAGGGATGTGTATCACAGTGAACTATTCAGATTCATTTAGAAAAAGTATATGTTGCCTCTCGGGATATTTTCTTGATATTATGTCAACTTCATATGTTTGCTAATTCTCCAGCCCAGGCATTTGCATTATTTCTCTCAATAAGCATTATTCTGAACTAGATTGCTAATGTTCCTTCCTAATTTATAGAGGCATGTCATTATATTTTCAAATACCCATTATTGCCATTGCATGGGTCACTGCCCAGATTGGAGATATTCCTTAAACTGGATATTGAAACTAAGCCAGCGCTTTGGGACTGCATATGAGCAAGCTTGCCATGGAGAACTTTTCTATAGCAAAGCTTCACTAGAGGTTGCTCGCTCCTCTTGACCACACACACACCCAGATTTTTCCCACCAATCGAGCACATGACCTAGGAGTGGAGCGCCCACCCTCCTCAGTTCCCTTTTCACCAAGACAACTAACGGATATCTTCTTGGCTTGTTCCAACTCTTCTGCCTAGTTTCTGAACTTTATACAGCTCATCCTAGCTATTCAGGCCTTTTATTTAATGGCCTCCCAGGCAATTAAAAAAAAATGTAGCCAAAGCGGCACTAAGATGCCAAATAAAGATAAACATGATAGGTGCCTTCTCTGCTTGGGTAAAAGATATGCGGTGGGTGCTTGTCTGATATGTCAGCATTTCATGCCCAAAGCCCATTCAGACAGAGCATCAAGACTGAAGTCAGCCTTATGGAGAAAAGGCTCTTTTGACTGCTACCCCAGCTTCAACCACATCAAAACCTACTCTGGCAAAGTCGATGCCTAAGACACCCCCAGGGCCCAAGCATATCTTCCACCTGACTGAGTCCTCCGCTTGCAGACTTTGATATGTTCCATGCTACGGAACCAGTGGCAATGGGTCCATTCTATACAGAGACTTCTAGGTTTAATGGTGTCTACTACTGCAGTAGTTAGACATGCTAGGTGGTACATGCAATCTCTCCAGACATGATTTCTTCAATGATACAACCCATTCAAGCAGAGCTCCTTCTATAAGCTATCAATCATTAGGCTGGTGCTTTGCTCCCTAGGATAGTGGTTAGATAAGGACAATTTCTTGCAAGGTTTCCCATTTGGTCCTTGGATCCCTGAGACTATGTTAACAACAAATGCTTCTTTGGAAGGTTGGAGGACTCACTGTGAGAATGCTTCCTCCCCAGGTCAGTGGAGACATGCAGACAGGTCTATGCATATTAATGTTATAGAGGTAAGGGTGGTACATTTTGCCTTAACAACTCATGCAGATATCCTTCAAGACGGACAAAACATATCAACCATCTTTTATCTGAACAAACAAGATGGTACGTCCTCACTCTGCTGCAAGGCTTGAGTGGTCTGGAAAGAGGTCCTATAGATTTATACAGACTTCAGAGTCATCCACATTATGGGAGTCTCAAACATCAGAGCAGACAGGCTCTGCAGGGGGTTTACCCAGAATTATGAACGGTCCTTCAACAACTCATTTCTGAGGAATCATTTTGCACATTAGGGAAGATCCCAAGTTGATCTGTTTGTGAGATGCTGGTCCACAAAAGCCCAGTGGTTCCACTTCCCGGGGATGGGGAAATTCGTTAGGGGATGCCTTCAAAATTTTATGGCAGGAAACTCTGTTCTACACCTTCCTGCTGCTACCTCTAATCCCTAGAATTTTAGAAAAGATGCCAGCAGAATGGACAAACACAATCCTTATAGCACCATTTTGGCCACACCAAGTATGGTCTTGACATCCATGGCAAGAGGACAGTTTGTCTGGATCCCAGGGAACCACAGGCAATTATCAATTGAGATTGGGAAGTATACAGACCTATCCCACCTAAATTTGATGGCATGGAGGATCAACTCCTAGAAGGTGCCCTACCAGCACGGGTGAGGGGCGTCTTACTCCATTACAGAAAACTCTCTACTAGGTATAATTATGGTCACAAGCAGATATATTTTGAAACCTGATGTAAAGAAAAGGCAATGTGCCCATTTACTTGTTCATTCCCCAGAATTTTGGAATATCTACTAGATCTGACAGCCGTCTGAAAGCTTTGCCCATGAGGCTGGGAGTTCTATCCCAGCAGCCGGCTCAAGGTTGACTCAGCCTTCCATCCTTCCGAGGTCGGTAAAATGAGTATCCAGCTTGCTGGGGGGTAAACGGTAATGACTGGGGAAGGCACTGGCAAACCACCCCGTATTGAGTCTGCCATGAAAACGCTGGAGGGCGTCACCCCAAGGGTCAGACATGACCCGGTGCTTGCACAGGGGATACCTTTACCTTACTAGATCTGATGGGGGTGGGTCTTGCTGTCACATCAGTGTGGACCCATTTAGCAGCATTATCAGCTCTCCATTAGGAGGCAGAAGGGGTTTCAATATTTGCCCATAAACTATCTAAGCCTTTCCTACAAGGGTTAGTAAATCTATACCCACCAGTTTGGATCCTGGTCCCTCAATGGTTGTTAGAGATTTTACTGGGGACTCTCATGAAACACCCATTAGTTTTCCTTTAGCACAAGAATGAGAGGAAGTAGAAGAGAGGTTCTAACTACTCATAATAGTAATGTGGCACACAAAGATGCTTAAGAAAAGTTACAGGCTACTTCACAACAATGTAGGGTTGCCAGCTCTGGGCTGGGAATTGCCTGGAGAATTTTGAGCCAGGAATAGGTGGGATGGGGGGGGACCTCAGTGAAGTATAATGTTATAGAGTACCCCCCCCCCAGCAGCTATTTTCTCCAAAGGAATTGATCTCTGTTGTCTGGAATTGAACTATGCTTCCAGGGGATCATCAGGCCCCACCTGGGGAATACAATTCACAGAAATGTTCTAAGCTTGGATCCAAAAAAATCACTTTCTATAGCCAGTATATAAATTCTTTATTTTAGAAATATTTAACCTTCTCCAGTAAATTCAGTCTGATTTATTCAGCAGGGCTCTCAACACTTTCCAACTCTGAATTTTTCACCCTTGGCTTCTTTTCCTACCATGGAATCCTTTTTTCCCCCCAGTCAAAGTAAACTTTTCATTCAACAGTCTCCAAAGATAAGCTATCCAAAAGCCTCTGGGAGGCTTTGACAGCTGAGGTGACTATCACAGCAGAAATATTTAGATCCTATGAGATTTGTTCTTACAGGCCTTTAGGCCTTCATTCCCTGGATTAAGCCAGATATAAACAAACCTTTCCTTCCCTCAGAGTCTTCACCTGAGAAAATGAGATGCAAAGCAGATTCTGTTTCACTATGTTGCCATCTTGTAGATTCAATATTCTTTCCCCCCTCACTGAATACATGCCTTCAGGGTCAATGCTGCATCTCCTTTTCCCTACACACACACGCAGCCTACACTTTCCCTATTAACAACCTACCCATTGCTAAAATATTTATGTACAGAGAAGAAACTATTCTTTAGGTTGCTGCTAATGATGTTTGCTTCCATTTCTAATGCCCTCTTTCTTGAAATGACATGTATGATGGGCCAGTTTAATACTATTCATCTCTCTCCATCTTAATAAAAATCTGCCAAGCGTTCTGTCCCTGAGAGCTTTAATCCTGCTAATATCTTTAATGCGCTTGACCCAATCAGCTCAACTTGCCGTTTCTGCTTTGGGCTGAAAGTTGCTCTCCAGATGCTTAAGAACAATCCGTCCCCAACTTTTCATTCTAAGCAAGCTGCAGATTAAACTACAAATAGCAACAGGGTGGCTCTTGGCATCCAGGGCATGTTGGAAGGTTTGAGCTGACATGCTGGGGTTGCAGATATTGTGATAGTGTCATCTGTTATTTTTGCACATTCCAAATGTATTTTTTAACTTGAAGGCATCACATTATTTTTATGATGTGTGTGTTTTTGGTCTCCTCCCCTCCCTGTGACAGCACCTTTTCTGCTCCCAGTCCCTCATCCACCAATGGGAGCTCGAGGCACCTGCTGCTAGTTTTCTGCCACCTCTCAGAGCATTGGAGCTGTCCCATGCAGACCTATATGTTTATGTTCTGCTGGCAGGGCTGACTGGGTCAGCGAGGGGTTTGGCTTTTGTTAGGGAGGGGGGAGGTGGCTGCAACTGTAGATGGGGTGTCACGACATCTTGGAGTGACGACTGAGGGAGGCAGATGCAGCAGTGACGTACACCGCAAGTAACCTCTTCATTAAGTTCTTTTATTGTTCTCTAATTGTTTTAAACATGTTTCATTTTATTTTATTAACTACTGCGCTCAGCTTTTAGACCAAGTAGCCTCCACAAATTGTGATAAGCTGCAGCAAATTACAACTTGTAGATGGCATCCAGTGCTCCATCGAACTTGTGGGCATGGACATGTCTGTAGGATGGCATATTGCCTTTGCCTATGGGCTTCCACCAGTTCTGGAGGGGAAAGGGCCTTCCAAGCTGAGACTGTTAGGAGAGATGACTACTCCTGGCATGTCCCTGGCTCTGCTCTTTCCCCCACCAGTGCAGCAGCTTGTGCCAGCATTGCCTTGCCAGCATCCTGCACCACTGATGCACTCCACCAGTATAGCTCAGAGATATTCCAGCATATTTTAGATATATTGGTCTAGCATGTCATTGATTTCCTTTCCCCTTTACCCCCCCCCCTCTCAAACTGGTGCTGAAAGAATCACCTGTCCTAAGGAAGGACCATAATGAAATCGCTGCCAGATACAGTAGGATGTACATACAATTCACTTTATATGCCACGTAGGATCCTACCAATGAAAAAATCATCTGCCTCAAATTGTGTAAGGAAGGATTAAAGGGCATCAAGCAGAGCAATGCCCATGAACATGTTTGCTAGTTGTTTTCATAAGTCTGACCTATGAGAATCATTTTGACAGTACTTACTCTGATTGGTGCCACTATTGCTGTTGAACAAGCAGCTGATAACAACATCAGCAAGAGTCCGGAGAGATGGCATTGCAGGCAGCAAAGGGAAGTGGAAGAAAACAGGAAACATTTGAGAAAAAAAACCCATGAAGATTGCACCAGCTTATAATCAAGGTTGTTTATGGAAATGACATTGAAAAGCATCAGCTCAGATGAAAGGGAGTCAAAGGCAACTCTGCAGGGAGGCTGTGTCACTGTTATGCCTGTTGTGGAAAAGCCATGGTAAATGGTGCAAGAGGCAATGAGCCTCCCTTTAAAACCCACAGGAGAAATCAGTCATGCTTACTGAATTTTAATCAGCCTTTGCTCAAAAGCAAAGGATTTGAAACTTAGATGTATGTAAACAAATATCATCTTAAACTACATGCAACAGTATGAGGAAATGCAATGAAAAGCTTGGGGGAAAGCTCTCAAATCTACTGGTGCTTCTAATTAGGGTTAACATCTTGAACATATTCCTTTAAAGCTCTTATCATTGTTGAAGTAAAGGCAGCCATGGTTCTTTCTCCCTATTATCTTCAAGGCCTTTGTTATATGATCCCATCATGTGGGTGTAGCATAACTGGTAGGGGAAGAGGGCAATATAGAAGGATTTGAACAAAGGAATCCTTCCTTCTCGCTCAATATATTAGGTGATTTAAAGAAATATGGGTTTGCAATGGTTAGTTGAGGTGGGAATTCTGTTTGTCAGACATGTCATGTTGGGGTGATTAGTCTATTGGAACAGAAACTGGGAGACATGGGTTTAAATACCCAGCCTACCACAAAGCTCATTTGGTGACCTTTGGACCCATCACTCTGTGATGGACAGTACTATAAGGCTGCAAGTACTGGAGCAACTGTTACAGTGAGGAGTTAAAAATCCTAACTAGGTCGACAGAACCAGGGCTACAGGATACTCTGAGCCCTTTGAATGGTCAGCCACAGCTGGGTGAGAGCTGATATACTTGCTGTGGTCTGGAGGAAAGACAGATTCTTAACTAATAAACTCCTTTGCAGATAAACTCTACGGAGAGAACAGAGGGTGTTTTTTTATAATTAACAGCTAATGTACACAGTATCTGAATGACTAGGACAGTTATTTGGCAATGAGAATATGGGTAGTCAGGTGTTTATTCTCAAATTAGGCCAAACTGGAAGGAGAATACTTCTAAGGAAGGGAAAGTGGACCCCTGCCTAGCTAGTAAAGGAAAATATGAGATGTATTTCCTAAGATATGTATGTGTGTGAAAAAGAGCTTCAGTTACTTCAGAAGGCAGTGGGAGACTGGTTCATCCCAGAAGGGGGAAAGTAGTGGTAAAAGATAAGTGTGCCCACTTTCTAGGAACCAGAAGATCAGGGAACTCTATAGAGTAAATGAATAGCAAACAATGTATTCTGGGAATAAACACAACAAAGAAATCTCTCCATTTAAAGAAATATCTAAAAGAAAAGCCTAAAATGTCTGAAAAGCCTGTAACTCATAATTAGTAGCTGTGAAATAACTAATTTGTATAAAGAAAACTGATTCCTCGATCCCAACTACTCTCTCCTTCTTAAATTTGTTGGTTAAAAACATCTCAGTGCCATCCTGACAAAGAGTTTTTAAAAGAAAAGATGACTCTACGCCGCCCATGATATTCCAGGGTTGAATAAAGCCAAAAAGATTTAATAGAGGCATCGTGGGACAGTGAGCTTCATTTAAAAAAGAAGACGATGTTACAAAGGCTAGCTTAGTTTCTGAGGGAACTACATTACATTTTGGAGGGCAAATTTACCTCAGAGTGGGGAGGTGTCTAGAGGTAAGGCTGAGAGTAAACGTGAGGCACCAATCTTGGAGGTGTAAAGAAGGATGGTATTGTCTGCATACAGCAGGAATCCCACTGGAACATCCCAAGGACCATCCCAGTGCACCTGAACAGGAAGGCTGCAAGTCAGCTGGAAGAATCAGGAGCCAAAACCAGGAAGATCAGTGCCCAGATCTGAGTTAAATGGCAAGCCAATTCATTGCCACACAACTGAAACACTGGGGCACATGACCAATCAGCTGGGAAGACCCTGTAGAAGTGCGCAAATTACTTGTTCTTCTTTATGCTTTTACAGAGAGCTCAGATCCAGAAACTTTTTGATATCTTCCATAAGTTTCCATACTGAATTTGATGCAAAAAGGACAGGGAAGAGGTTGCCCAACACCAAGTTTGCTTTGTATTCCCACATCTCATTTACAAACAAAAATAAGTCTCTAGCACCTTTCATTGGAATTAAAAAAGCTAGAGTCTCCCTTGGAAAAATGAACTGGAAATTCAGAGAACCTGTTGCACTCATTATTATGATATGTTGATATAATGATTATTTAAAACTGGGAAAGTACCCAGAAAACTACAGTATATATTAGAAGTTCCATAGTAAATGCAATAGCCTCTCAGGTCTATAGAAAGCTAATTCATGGAGGGGAAGAATTGATCCCTATCATCCAATTAGCTCCCTACACATTTTCTGATCTATTTGCACAAGTGCTAATAAATGAATACCAAGAAACTTACTTATAGGCCAAATTTACTGGTAGAAAATGTCAGTGCATTAACAGAAACGTGACTTAAACAAAATCTACAGAGAATGCGTTTTTTCTCCAGCTGCACCCAGTATGGTGGGGGGTGGGGAATTAAAATATTATTAACCGAAACTACTTTCCAAAAGCTGTAACATAACTCCTATTTGATATGTCTACTTCTTGACAGTCTCTTCCAAGGGACTCCAGCCTCCTGGCCTCCTTAGTTTGTACAAAGCATCAAATCTCCAGCTATAGTTTAATTGCATTTGCAAAGCATTTAGACCCATGCTGGTAACAAAGCTTTGAAGGCTGGCATTTTAATTTTATTCCTAAACTTTCTACAAAACCTGGCATTTAGCAAGAATATTTTGGCACTATTCAAAGCCAATCATCTCACCAGGAGGTTCATGAGACATAATTGCTTAATTTTTCTTCCTATCATGTTCCCTGGTATTAAAATGTCTTTGCTTGGGCCACAACTCTGCACTGCATTCAAGCATGTCACAAGCTTTTTTTACAAAAAAAGTGCACTAAATTTGGAGAGACTTGTCCATGCTGCCATTGTGGAACAATGTTTTGAACATAAGGGCTGTCCCATACTGTCCAACGCAGCCAACTTCCTAATAAAATCTGCAGATTGTGAACATAATGACTACATGTGGTGGTAGAAAATGCCTTCCCCAAGCTGAGAGTTCACTCTGAAGGCACTGAAAGGGATGGACAGCCCTCTGAGTGGGTTTTAACTGGTTGTTCAAAGGTCTTGAAAGATCTTGAATATTTTTGGGATTTTTCAGGTTCAGCCATTTTGGATAGTGGAAAAATAATAAAAAATGTATTCCAGCTGGATTCCTTTTGGCTTGAATTAGCTGAATGTACATCTCTAGTCATCTCCCATCCAAATATTAGCCAGGGCAGAATGACCTTCCAAGATCTGATGATATTATGCTAGCCTAGACTGTTCTAGTCAAAGCAATGTCTACATACATATGCCCAATACATAGTACACCCAATTCAGATACTAAGCATCCAAGTAGATGTGTAGATGTTCAGAACTGGGCAAACCAAATGTGAGATGTTGATGAGCATGCCCTTGCTAGACACAATTGTTGAGTCCTGTTCAGAGATCACATGAAACACATCCCTTCAAGCCTTCCTCTTGAAATAGGACAGTTTTCCCATAAGGAATTTCCCCCTCTAGCTAGAAATATCAAGTAGCAAGATATAGCAGCTGAATGGGGCCAGTGGTCTTACTTATGAGGGAGTAGCCAATATGCTTCAAATCATAGAATTAGTGTTCTTGTCTCAGTAGGGATGTCAAATTCCAGATGGGCCCTGGAATTACAGCTCATCTCCAGACTCTGGAGATCAGGTTTTTAAGAGAAAATTGATCCTTTGTGGGGTGGACTCTATGGCAAAGAAAAAATCTGTTTGGTGTAGCTTCAACTAGTGTTTCTAAAGTATCTGGTTTGGAGCCCACCTTCTAAAATATCTATTATCTGAGGCTACCACTCTTAGCTTTTGCCTAGCTCTACATTGAGTGCATTTCCATGTGTGTCTTTGCCACCCAGAAAGCCTTTAGATTTTGATCTTATATAAGAGAGCATTTCACACAATTTATTGACCACTGAGGAAGACTACTGTGGGGTGAAACGCGTTTGGCCTGTTCTGTCATGTGCAGTTAGATATGTGTTGATTTTTACTTTGTTTTTAATATATTATTGGTGCACTTTGTTTAATAAATATTTGTAATGATTTTTTAAATATTGTTTTGCAGTTCAACTTTTGGGTTCCTGACTTCTGTTCAGATTGGGTTTCGGTTCCCTTTTTGATTTTAAATTCTAAGATATGTCCTTAAACAAGTTCTCTATGCTGTTTCATCTAGAAACTGAAAGGCATCTTGCTTGGAATGCAATGCAGTGCGAGGCTTGATACTGCCACACAGTAGCAGCTAGTAGATTTTTTTTACTATTTCTCAGGGTTCAGTATTATTCCAGTATTATTATAATGGCAGTGGCTGTACAAAGGAAGAAGTAAGAGGACTTTGCTCAAACTCTCAAAGACACAGCTGAATGTACAAAAGTCTTGAGCATACACAGTCTTCTATGACCTGTAAGACTTATTATAAAGTTCTATTCCTGTATCTACACTATTTATTATATGCATTGCAATGGAACAGTCTGCTTCCCTTCTCTGATATTTTGGGGCATTGGTTTGATCTCATATGGTGGAATCCCTGCTTAGTTATTTCAGTTTTTCAGAGTTATATACTGCATGAACTGTCTTGCCCTGAAACAAGTTACTCCCATTACTATATCCCCTTGCTAATAAATGCATTGTTTTGAACACACTCACCTCTGTTGTGCAATCTTAAGAGCAGAATCCTGATTCCTGAGTGAGTACCCTATTCCTCACTTGCAAGCAAAATGAAACTTAACAGTTTCCTGATCTGTTGGAAATCAAGCATTTGTATATTGTTTGAAGACACATCCCACAGCAATTGCTGGGCAAAGCTTGGAATAATGGTTAAGAGTGGCAGTGTCATGTCTGCTCCAGCATCACTGGCAGAGCCTGCAGCCTCAGGATCACAGGATGGAGGGGCTGAAGGTGGGTTGGAGCTTTCAGAGTTGGCAGAGGGTGACCAGGGGGACTGGGACACTGAGGCAGAGGAGTTACCTGGCCCAGTGGAGAGCCTTCCCAAGTCTGTCCTCCAGTCCCACTAGAATCAGGGGATGGTTCCTCATCCAGACCTGAGAGTTCTCCAGAACTGTAGTGACAGTGGCAAGAAGTGGCAGCTCGCAGGAACAGTGCCCAGATTGAGGCTTGCTGTCAGGCTAGATGGAGGGCTGGGGAAGGTGCTTGTTATATATGATGGCACCCCTCATTGCTAGACAGGGACACAGTGCCCAACTACCCATGGCATCCATCATCAGTCTAGACGTAAGCAATGCCAGACACCCTGCTCTTGTCAGCCAGGACACATTTTACATTTCAGCTCAGCATTTTACTCCATTTTACATTTTAACTCAGCAGATGCCATGGAACTGCGGACCTCAATGTATTCTACATTCTCTCCCCACCACTCCATTGTATTGCTGGCAGGGTCCATTTTGCCTAAGGGCTTCCTCGCCCAAGCTCTTTTGTCTAAAACCTCTGACTCACTCTAAGGGGCTGGCCAATCAGCCAGAAGGGAATTTCCTTCCACCTAGTTACTTAGTCTCTGGAAGCTTCTGGAATTTCCCCACTGTGCCCCGATGGTTTCTTTTCTTCAGAGCCATAACAGCCATCCACATCCATCCATGTCCATCTCCTAAGCCAACCAGCACCCATCTCCTTATTGTCTCAACCCCAAGACAGCCCACCATGTGTACCCACCCTTAAATGGGTATAAAAGTCCCCTTGCTGGCAAGCCAAGTTGCCACTCTGGAACCTCAGATCACCGTTCAATTTACTGGTCATTGTGTCATCATGCTCTGCCTTCCTACTTCACCTATATTGCTAAATATCTCTTTCTATTGACCTGCTTCCCCAGACTCTGTTTCTTCACCAGATTTCCTTATTTCACCACCTGATAGATTGCTAGTGTGTGTTATATGTTGGTCTATGCCTATTTTTTATTTTACTTTCTATTAAATAAAGTCTGCTTTTCATTTTATTTAACTGTTATCTGCCATAAGTTCTTAAGGAGATAATTACCTGGTAAAGAAAGGCAATTTTATCCATTGCTAAAGTTACCTGACTTCTCACAAGCCATTCCCGACTTAACATGTGTCTTCTAACATGCTTTTCAGGTAACATGCTTCACACAGAGATGACTGCAACTAGCGTGAACCAGTTCTGGTTGGGCACAGGGAGGCACAGGTCAGGTATTTAGGGATGACAGGCTGCTCAGGATACTCTGCTGCTTTGCCCCTCTGGATTTAGGTTTTTGATTTGCTGGACTGCCTTCTTGGTTCTGAACTTTGCATTGCTGATTTTGGACTCTTGCCTTGCTGACCAGCTTTCTCTAACCCAGGTCTTCTCTGGGTTTTCGGAATCTTGCTCAGACACTTGATTGCCATGCCACATGGGCTGATACTTGCAGTCGGCCAGGTACCTAACGTTCTGCCCACTGGCACTGAGAGGAGCAGGGGCACGCTTCATTCTGGCTTTCCAAAGCTCCCCAACTCCAGCAGCTGGCAAAGTTCTGGTAAAGTGTACTTTTACTTTTGCTGCAGTAAAGCTTGTTTAAACCATTTTTGACTTGTGACTACTTTGGGGGAAAGGGTAACGGGTCAACTCAGTAACTGGGCAAGGGGCAAATGGATCCTGGAGTGTATGTACCTGGTGAAGCATCACAGGCAGCCTCTAATCTGAAGGGTCAGGTTAGATTCTCCTCGCCTTCACATACAACCAGCTGGGTGACCTTGGGTTAGCCATAGGCCTGTTAGAGCTGTTCTCACAAAATGATTCTGCCGGAGTTCTCTCAGCCCCACCTACCTCACAGGGTGTCTGTTGTGGGGAATATAAGGGAAGTCAATTGTAAGTAGCTTTGAGATTCCTTTGGGAGTTTCATCTTCACAGCAATGATATAGCAATTACTGGATACCCAAGCAGAACAAGTCTGAGTCTGGCCAGTGCTGGGATGAGATGCTTCCTGTAAGCCCTGGTTATGCCCCTTTGTGATGTGTAGTCCAAGAAAGGTGGGATACCACTGAAATTCATTAATACAGCAGAATCAGGGATTAGCATGCTTACATTTTCAGAATGGGCTGTACCACTACTGGTCTAGGAATCACATGTTTGGATTTTCTCCTCTCCTGAAAACTCCCTGCAAGTTAGTGGAAAACGAACATAGCTGGTAAAGGATAGAGGGAAAACTTTGCTGTTTTCTGCTTATCAAGGGAAGGGATTCTCTCACATTAAAAGTTTCTGGTTTACAATTTCATTTTGCTGTATGAGTAGACCAAGATGGGCAGGAAACAAGCCTATATGACAGCCTTCAAATAGCCCTGAATAGCTGAGGTGTTCCACACATTTCAACCTTACTTGTATCTCTGTTGCTCTGGAGGTGGTAGAAGTCCATGAATGGGTTGTCCCGAAAAACCTATGCTCTTAACTCTGTCTAAGACATTTAAAAAAGACTTTCAGACCTCCAGAGTAATTTGTGGCTTCATTTCAAGATGAAGCCAGCAAGAGTGAAATGTCTTTCCCCAGATATCCCCTACTCCATTCCCAGCAGTTTATGAAATTGCAAAACTAGAGATTTTAATAAAAATATATATATCCCAAGTGCTAAAACAAACTCTGGATGTCTCATCAATCTTCCCTCCCCACTTCCCTGAGAAAAGTAGTTGCATATGACAGAAGTCCTTTAGGGAACTGCTCAGATTGCAGCCCCTATACTATATTGCATTCATTTCCTCTAATGGATCCTAAATGAACATTTGCAAGCAAGCCTATTATGTGTATAACAGTCTTCACTATTGTCTCCCAGCATGAGTTTCAATCCCGTCTTCTCCCTTCTCCTACAACTTTCCCTATCCCTTGTATTCCTTTCTGATTCCTTCCAGCAAGCAGTTTCAAACAGTGCATGACAAGCAGCAGTTCTGCATGTTGCTTGGAGCACTCATATAAAATGATCACTCATAGTCCAGAACTCTCAGTGGAGGGAGATATTATGGCTTATTAGTAACATGGGCTACATTAACAACTTATTTTCCCATTCCCCATAGGTATTATTCATAGGGCAGTTGAGTGGTTGCAATTATTGATTGACTGGTTGATTAACTAACTGATTTACAGATCTCCTCACATAATCTATTCCACCATAGCCATGTTAGTCTGCTGTAGCAAAATAAAAGTTCAGTGAAACATTAAAGACTAACAACAATTATTTCAATATGAGCTTTCATGATTCAGAGCTCAATTCTTCAGAGATGTGGAGTCAGTCTAGACTCAGAGAGTGGTTTGGTAGGAATCCCATCATAAATCTTTCAAATATAATCAAAGGACTGGAATGGAATTAGTCATTACACATAATGCATTAGGAGAGAGGTCAGAGGTTCAAGATAGCGTTGTTAAGAGAAAGTCTCTAAACTCTTCATTACCCAGTTTCGCCTTGAAATTCAATAAGCCATTTCTTTACCTCCTTTTAGTAATTTTGAGTCTGTTTCTGATCAATTTCCTCTTGATCAAAAAGCAAGGAAGGGCAGGAAGAGAGGTTCTTCAGGATTTCAGAAATCTACTGTGTATATGCTCATAGGCAGGCCATGTCTTCCAAAACCTTTCTCGTCTCCTGCCAGAGCACCAATATAAAACAACTGCAAGGGCTGAAGTTACAAACAGGTACATTGATTTATCTTCAAAGAGAAATCATTCTTTTAAAAAAAGAAGAAAGAGAATAAGATGAATCAATAGCTATGATGGACCCTCACATCCTTCCCCACTCTGAGGTAAATTTTTCTCTCTCAAAAAAAAAAAGTTATTTGCTCACAGCTTCCTTAGTGCCTTAGTTATAAAATGCTTACTGTTCCACTCTGTGACTGACAGATCTTTTTGGCTTGGAAATTTTTGGGAAATTGTAAGAGGCCTCTTTTATTTAACGTTTAGCAAAATGGAACTGAGGCATTGTTAACAACAAACACAGAATAATTTATTTTACAAGGAAGAATAAGGGAGTTCAACTGAGGATTTCAAGTTTTTCAAGTTTTTTCTATATAAATCGGTTAGCAGTTAGTTGGAAGTTCTTTGTTACAACCTTCAAAATAGCTCATAGACTTTTCTTTCAGATTTTAAATTTTAAACCACTACAGTATTTGTCTCATAGCACATTTGTTTTTCTTTATTTATCTTTTTGACTTTCTCTGAACTCTGCTAGGTTCTAAATGATGGGCACTCTTGGCTAGTACCACCACTTTCTCCCATCCTAGAAGTACCAGTAACCAACTATCTACTGATAAGTCTGAAGCACTTCCTCACATGCAGTGGGCCTGTGCCAGCCATGCTTATTTATTTATTTATTTATTTATTTATTTATTTATTTATTTATTTATTTATTTATTTATTTATTTATTTATTTATTTATTTATTTAGACTTATTGCCCGCCACTCTCATTGGCTAATGGTGGGTTACAGTTTATCTGTATTAAAAACCCCATTAAAACATACTAGACATTCCTCCATATACAATAGACTCCTAAAAACATTTAAAAGACCATGGTGGACCAACACCCTATTAACCCTTCAAAAATATACAAGAGCAGGAGCAGGAGGAGGGAGCACAGATCACCTTGCGACTGCTGTGTTCTTAACATTTGGGGGCCCATCAGACCTTCCTTTCCACACTGGCCTCAGCCATAAACCTGGTGGAAGAGCTCCATTTTGCAAGCTCTGTGGAATGCTGAAGGCTCCCGCAGGGCCTGCAACTCTTGATTTCTTCTTTTTAATTACACTTGATTTCTTCTTTTTAATTGGGCAGGGATCCTCCTCCTCTCCTCTCCTTAAAATATTCTCCTTCCAATTTAGCCTGAACTGGGAGCATAACCTTGCTGTCCAGCTTCCCAATGTCACATAACTTCTCCAGTTGCCCAGACACTGTGTGGATTAGCTGTCAGTAAAAACTCAGGTCTTCTACTAAAGGTTCTCCTCAGACCAGATGGTCAGCTAAGCACTCACAGGTTCTGTCAGATTCAGGCACAGATTTGATTTGATCCAAATCTCTCTCCAGCACACAATTAGTATATGAGCTCCCTCTCAGCTGCTGCTGACCAGTCAGAGTGCCAAGAGCAGCCTGCCTCTTTGGCTCTCTCTGTCTAGTGAAGACTTACCACTTCCCTTATTGTTGTTGTTGTTATTTCAGCACTTAGAAACTGAGATTTGAAGTGATGTCCATCACAATAGCTGAAAAAATAGCTTAAAAAGTGAAATTCAGAAGCACAGGCTACAGGCTTAACAGGAATCCAAGTTTGCAGGAAACAACTGGAGGCAACTGCAGAAGACTGGAAACAACTGCTGCTACTGCTTCAACATCTGAGGAAGTCTCCATGACTGCATGGCTCTCTGGTGCCTCTTTCCACTGCATGGCCAATATAGTGCAGTACTGTGTGGCCGAGGGGCTCTACGCAGGGCTACTCTTGAAACTACTCCAGAAATTTCAACTGGTCCAGCATGCAGCTGCAAGGATCTTTACTGGAAGCCAATAGAGCCCATACAAATCTGTCCACTCCTAGCTGCCCTGGCTCCAGATTGAAGACCAGATCATATTTTATTATTACCTTTGGTTATTTCCTAAGCTGTCCAGGACCATCATACCTGTGGAACCACCTCTCCCTATATGTCCCCCAAAGAGCTTTATAATCTGTATACTGAAATTTGGAGATTAAACTGGTCTCAACCAGGGCCAGAGCTTTTTTAGGTTCTGACCCCAGCCTGGTAGAACACTCCGCTTGGCGTGGTTTGTGTCCCTACAGACAAGCCAAAACTTCACAAATCATAAATCTGATGTCCAAATTCAAACTTGGGGAGAAACACTTGAGTTGCCCCATCTTTGTTATTTTAACACCTAAATGGAAACTTCAGGAAAGTGGTTTACTGCTGCTCTAAATACAACTCTGAAAGATTATTAAAGTAATCCATCTTAATTAGACTGAAAACCCATGAGTGGCCTAACATAATAAAGCTTAATTTACAATTTCCATTTACTGAGTAAAGGCTGCATAATTCTGGTCATTCTTCAAACAACATTTTTCTTTCATATCTCTCTCAACAGAATTCTTTGACACTTCCGGAATTGGGCAATGGCTTCTATAAAATAAGCACGGCTTTTTGCCTAACCTACAATTTTAGGAGTTGGGATTACCTTACATTTCTGCACCTTGCATTCCATGCCTGTCCCTCACATGTCATGGCATAGGAGTAGAGAGAAAGCACCAGGCAGAAGAAGATAAGGCATTTCCCCGAATGAAATCTACTATAGCCTTGTAAGGTTCTTGTAAGGCTTACAGACCTGATATAAGTTTCAATCATAAGATTGAAATTAGTTCCCAGTTTTGTATTTATATGTCCTAGTTTCTTGTTCACAAATCAAATAAAGGACCTTGAATCTGCATAGTTCTGCTTGGGGTACAGAGTCCCCTGAAATGTGGAGGTGTATGAACTGTGGTGATCCAGACTTTTTAAATGAACTGCAGAGCTTTTAAGTTATACTCAGTATCTGAGGTTGGACTCCTAAATAAGGAACGAGGAAATGTGAATAATGAACTAGAAACCTGCTTTAGCCTTGGGAGAGGAGATCCTACCAGAATCCATTGTAACTCCTTCTAAAGAATGGTAGATTAGGAAGAGATGCAACACTAGGAAATCAGCTGGATGCTGACTTGGCTGAAGCCCTCAGCAATCCATACAAAAGAATTCGTGTATTCATTCGTCCACATGGGAACAAGTGCAACAGGTTGGATGGCCAGAATATGAAATTTTCAGTTTGTTTTTGTTGTTGTTGTTTTTTTTTAAACAACCTTCTAAATCTGAGGCCAGTTAAAATTTAAAGACACCAAAAAGATTGGATGAATAAATATTAGTTATTAAACTTTTTATTCCAGAATTCTAGACATAGAATCATAAAATCATAGAATCATAGAGTTGGAAGGGGCCATACAGGCCATCTAGTCCAACCCCCTGCTCAACGCAGGATTAGCCCTAAGCATCCTAAAGCATCCTAGAAAAGTGTGTATCCAACCTTTGCTTGAAGACTTCCAGTGAGGGGGAGCTCACCACCTCCTTAGGCAGCCTATTCCACCACTGAACTACTCTGACTGTGAAAAACTTTTTCCTGATATCTAGCCTATATCGTTGTACTTGAAGTTTAAACCCATTACTGCGTGTCCTCTTCTCTGCAGCCAACAGAAACAGCATCCTGCCCTCCTCCAAGTGACAACCTTTCAAATACTTAAAGAGGGCTATCATGTCCCCTCTCAACCTCCTTTTCTCCAGGCTGAACATTCCCAAGTTCCTCAACCTATCTTCATAGGGCTTGGTCCCTTGGCCCCAGATCATCCTCGTCGCTCTCCTCTGTACCCTTTCAATTTTATCGACGTCCTTCTTGAAGTGAGGCCTCCAGAACTGCACACAGTACTCCAAGTGTGGTCTGACCAGTGCCATATACAATGGGACTATGACATCTTGTGATTTTGATGTGATGCCTCTGTTGATACAGCCCAAAATGGCATTTGCCTTTTTTACCGCTGCATCACACTGCCTGCTCATGTTTAGTTTACAATCCACAAGTACCCCAAGGTCTCGTTCACACACAGTGTTACCTAGAAGCGTATCCCCCATCCAGTAGGCATGCTTTTCATTTTTCTGACCCAGATGCAGAACTTAACACTTATCTTTATTAAATTGCATCTTGTTCTCATTTGCCCATTTTTCCATTGTGTTCAGATCTCGTTGAACTCTGTCTCTATCTTCCGGAGTATTTGCCAGTCCTCCCAATTTGGTGTCATCTGCAAACTTGATGAGTAGTCCCTCCACCCCCTCATCTAGATCATTAATAAATATGTTAAAAAGTACCGGGCCAAGCACCGAGCCCTGAGGTACACTGCTACTCACCTCTCTCCAGTCTGATGAAACACCATTGACAACAACTCTTTGAGTGCGGTTCTCTAACCAATTCCCTATCCACCTGACTATCTGAAAATCCAGATTGCAGTCCTTCAATTTATCCATCAGAACATCATGGGGAACCTTGTCAAAAGCTTTACTAAAATCCAAGTAAATGACATCAACCGAATTTCCCCGATCCAGCAAACCTGTTACTTGGTCAAAAAAGGAAACCAGGTTGGTCTGGCAGGACCTGTTGGAGACAAATCCATGCTGACTTCCTTGGATCACCAAATTGTCCTCCAGATGTTTGCAGATCGCTCCCTTTAATATCTGCTCCATTATCTTCCCCACAACAGAGGTCAGACTTACTGGTCTGTTGTTTCCCGGGTCATCCTTCCTCCCTTTTTTGAAGATCGGAATAACATTTGCTCTCTTCCAGTCCTCCGGGACATCTCCAGTCCTTAAAGAGGTTCCGAAGATGATGGACAAGGGCTGTGCAAGTTCCCTGGAAAGTTCTTTGAGTACTCTCGGGTGCATTTCATCCGGACATATTAGTGGTAAACAGATAATTTCCTTCTTACAGGGAATATTCATACAAAATGGAAATATCTGTTTATTAGTGCTGTTTATTAGTGCAACACAGTATAATGTTTAGGCCCAGAAGTGTTAATTCCTAAACATATTAATGAATTAAGTAAAAATAAGTTTATTATTTGGAAGTCAAATCACGGGCAATTCAAAACATGAAAGGAAAGAAAACATTTATAAACATAATTACAAAGTATACTTTTTTTCTTCATGGGGTACGTAATCTTTTAGTTAGCAATTTTCAAAGCCCGTAGTTATGCCATCTCAAATTGCTGTCGCAATATGGTCTTTGGAATCTGCAGCAATTTTTGACATGTAAATTCCAAATAGACCTTGGAATACAAAGAAAGAAGGAAAGGGAAATTCCCAGCTTTTCTGGTGGAACAGTTTCTAAGACAGTGCTCAGGTAACTCACCTACCAGGGATGGCAAAAAAATTGGCCACATCTCATGGAGGTCACTATATCACAGGATGACGAGAGGCAGGCCTAACAGATGAAAATTTCTTTTGGAAAACATATAAGAGGTTTCCATGGTGTATGGTAATCAAAGATATTTTAACCAATAGATAGACTAGGAGCAAAAGCATTTCTACTCTGCCTCTCTTCCAGGTAGACAGGAACTTAAGAATCCCCTTCAAGATACATAAGCATGGTGTTAAAAATATTGAAATCTAAGGAACCAAGAAAGGAATTCACTTACGAAATAACAAAGACTAACAGTCCTCCTCCTTAAAACAAACTTTTTCACTTTTAAAAGTAGAAGCTAGTCAAATCAAGCTGGTCAATATCCACAGTGCTGATGCTGACAAATATACTTTGTCATTCACTGTCTTTGCTATCCAATATAGGAACAAAAGTGCCTTTGAAATTTGAATAAGATCCAAAGAGGACTATGCATGCTTGCAAATTCCATGTGCACTGGTGGATATGTGCCTATTTTCCCTTCTTTCAGAAATTTATCCATCATGATACATCAGTGTGTCCACAATCTTTTGGGTGGGTTTTTCTAGGGCCCCAGTACATATGCTGTTTTGAATCCCTGTCTTCTTGTGCTGTTTTTGTTTTGCTTTGCTTTTTGTTTGTTTTTCATTTCTAAGTACAAGGTAGAATTTTAATAGGTCATGTAGCAAAACAGAAATGAGAGCGGGGAAATGCTTGGTGGAAAACAGAGAAAAAGGCGATTGATTTAGGATATGGCCAGAAAAAAAGCTGTGCATATCCCATTTGTAGCAGCCATCCCAGTGTCAATCAGTTTTTCTGCCTGAACAGTTTTTGAGACAGTAAGAAAGTATACCAGAAGTTTCGTTTTGTTTTTCTGAGAGATTTCAAGGACGTCTGTCCTTGTTTCCTGGCCATATCCCAAATAATGACTGGTCAATGCATCTTACAAGATGCATGTAATGTAAGTATTAAAGCACTGTCATGGTCATAACATGACTTCAGAAGGCAGAAGCTCCTGTTCATCATGTTCCCATT
The DNA here is from genome assembly GCF_049243985.1 of Paroedura picta. Lineage (NCBI taxonomy): Eukaryota > Metazoa > Chordata > Lepidosauria > Squamata > Gekkonidae > Paroedura > Paroedura picta. The sequence goes on from NC_135370.1 coordinate 69,662,170, forward strand.
TTCTTCAGCCTTATCTACCATCACGTGTTTGCTGGTCGCCTCTTGCTATTTCAAAATACAAGAACCAACTATGCCTCTGTTCAATCTAAGCATACCCAGAACCAATTTTGAAAATCCTTTAAAGCTGTTGAAGATTTTCCTTAATAACAGATTTAATTAAAAATGGAAAACTCTCCCTAACTAATAGTTTCAGGAAATTATTGCGAACCAAGGAACGCAACTTGACCCAGTGGTATGGATCATACAGAGTAATGAACTAGGCCACTTGAGTTAATATGGATACACCAATTAATAGGCAATCAATTTTAATATATTACAGAGGCTTAATTTTAGGATTCTAGTCTCATTTATGCTCAAAAAGAGATGCCTAGACTGTGGGAAAGCTTAACTGTGAGCAACATTTCCCAAGATTAAAGCTTAATTAAGTCAATTACTCTTCTCCTGCAGTCCCACAGAAGAAAAGGTTAAGGTAAATTTAAATAGGCCAAGTTGATCCCCACATTATTCATTGAGTCATTGACATATGGGAGTTGTGGCAATCTGTGGCCTTAAATACAGCCTGGGTATTATCCACATGTTGGCTTGACTTTTCTGAAACCAGATGAATTACTTCAGCTTTAGCCAAACTGTAATTACAACTACCTAAGTGCTCTAGTCTGTCATTCAACAAGTCATGGATTTACACTAGAAGTCTACAATGCTCTATCTCTGAAGACACAAATCAAGAAGTATTTTATAGCATTTATATATCATTTTAAAAAGGACAATTGTGTTTCAAGGGGTCATAGCTCAGTAGCAGAGCCCATGCTTTGTGCGCCAAAGTCCAAGGTGTAATGTCCATCATTTCTACTTATTAAAAAAGAGAGAAAAACAGGGCTAGGAAAGCCTGGAGAGATGCTGCCAATCATTGAGCAAAATGGAGCAATTGAGTGAGACAGCTCTCTGTTCTAGACTTTTACATTTGTCTTTGTAACAGCAGTTCAACATAGGTTAGCTTGAGGGACAGCCAAGACCACAAAATATCTTGGACACACCAAAATATTTCCACAGATGGAACGATTTTGGTCCACAGACTGTGCCTTTTTCATTTATTCCCTCCCACTTTAGCCCCAAATATCCTCTGAAATGCTGGTCCAAGGCAATGCATTGCCTGTAAAACTACAGCAACCCTACACTGTCCTATAATTCTATAAAGTATAGCACAGACAAATACAATGCGATATTCACCATCATCATGTTTTTTTTCCTAATTCTACATATTGTCAGTGTTTAACATTCACTTACACTTTGAAACGTGATAATGAAATGGCCTCCATGTCCTAAACCATTAAAAAAATGTAAACAAACTCAAAAGAAGGGGCAGGGCAAATATGCACCAGCATGGAGAACACAGACAGATATACTATACTGGCCCACTGGGAAAGAATCAGTTACCTCTTCTACCTCATAGAACTACCTCTGTTGGATTATATCTATTTTCATCTAGCTGAACATTTTGCTTCCTGTAAAAGCCAATCTGATGCCTCAGAAGCAGGACATAAAATCTCCTGCTCCACAAAGTCTGAATTTATGACATATCAGCTCTCAGAAATATATGACAACTTTTGAACAAGTTTGCTTCTGCCCATTCTGACATCCAATATGTTGATTTTCTATCTCTGACTCTCTTCTTAAAACCTTCCTCTTAAATTTATTTTCACTACATGATAGAATGTCCTCAGCAGATTCAAGAGAACTCTGAACACAGTTGCTCAGCAGAACTGAGCATTCCTTAACCGAAATTTTGTTGTTGCTTAAAATTGAAAGGGTACAGAGGAGAGCGACCAGGATGATCTGGGTCCAAGGGACCAAACCCTATGAAGATACATTGAGGGACTTGGGAATTTCAGCCTGGAGAAAAGGAGGTTGAGAGGGGACATGATAGCCCTCTTTATGTATTTGAAAGGTTGTAACTTGGAGAAGGGCAGGATGCTGTTCCCGTTGGCTGCAGAGGAAAGGACGCACAGTAATGGGTTTGAATGGGTTTGAAAAGTACAACAATATAGGCTAGATATCAGGAAAAAAAATCACAGTCTTAGTTCAGCAGTGGAATAGGCTGCCTAAGGAGGTGGTGAGATCTCCCTCACTGGCAGTCTTCAAAGGTTGGATACACACTTTTCTTGGATGCTTTAGGATGCTTTGGGCTGATCCTGTGTTGAGCAGGGGGTTGGAATAGATGGCCTGTATGGCCCCTTCCAACTCTATGATTCTGTGATTCTGTGAAAATTGCATGGACCAATTTTAGAGGGAGGAAAAATAACCTGATCAATTTTTCAGTCAAGTGGTTTGGGTTGTAATTTTAAAATCTGTAACAACAGTGGGCAGAGAGTAGGCATGGCCTTCAGAGGCAGGGCCCAATTGCATCCTGATTGGGCCCTGCCTCAGACAAGTCATGCCCTCTCAGGGCTTTGGCCCAATCACTGGTCCAAAGTTCTGACAGTGCCCACCCACCCACACCAGCCAGGGGCAATCTGGATACATCTCTGCCAGTTTGCCCCTGACCACCGCAGGGAGTGCAGGTCAGTAGGGCTGCCAAGGGGGATGAAAACAGAGGCTTGGACAAGCTGGGCCAGCCCTTTTCACCCCAAGGCTGTCCTAACTGTCATGTGCAACTGTAACTTCCATCACTTTGCCTCAGAATACTGACAGAGCTGGCAGGAAGCTGATGAGTGCTCTCACTTCCTCCCTCCCTTCAGACCTGCTGTGAAGGAGCCTCTGACAGGCCCTGACTGAGGGGAGGGAGGTATTTCTGAGAGCAACACAGGGGAGCCTAAGGGCATGGGTGAGGGCATTCCTTTTGAGGGTGGGGAACTTTCCCCTTCTGACAGGGAGGCCAGAAAAGCCCCTTCTTTGTAACTCTCTGCAGATTTGAGGCCGCCTGCACAAAACTGGATGCTGTTGTGGAGGTTCTTTTGTCTCCTGTTTTATCTGCACAACAACCCTTTGCAGTAGGCCTCAAGTCTTTCAATTCAACAACAACCTGTGTGGGAAGCCTTAAATGTTTCTTCTCTACCACAACCCTGTCCAAAATAGCTCTTTCTGCCTGGGAAGCTGATCTTTATACTCTGCAGAGGAGCTTCAGAGGAACTCTCCAGGCCCCACCGGGAGGCTGGCTACCCCTGGGTTGGAAATATTCCTGGAGATTTGAAGGTGGGACATCAAAATCGTACAATGCTTCAGAGTCCAGCCTTCAAAGAAGCCATTTTTACCTGCAGAGCTGATCTAGACAATATGTTAGAGACTTGCAGACTGCAGTTGGGGTGGGGGAGGTGTGCAGGTGTGTCCCTCCTGGGCTATGGCCAGCCCTTAACAGCAACTGTTTCTATTGTGGGGTGCAGACAGACAGACCAGCATCAGGAAAATCTAAATAAAAATATTTACATCCTGAAAGTGTAAATAGTGAACAAGTAAATGGCTGGAGATACATGGAAACTAAAGTGACTTTTCTTCAACCTTGGCCTGGCAAATAAAAAACCAGTATAAAAAACCTTACTAAGGTCAAGACTGCTGTGCACAGGGAGTCCTTCTTAGGGTTGCCAGCTTCCATGTGAGGCTCTCTACCCCACCTCCCTCACGGGGAGTCTGCTATGGGGACAGGAAGGGAAGACAATTGGAAACTGCTTTGAGACACCTGAGTCCTGCTGGGTCACCCATTCCCAGTTCTCTCAGACCTCTCACAGCTCCACATCCCTCACAGGTTGTCTATTGTGGGGAGACGAAGGGAAAAGGTGTTTGTAAACCGCTTTGAGACTCCTTTGGGTAGTAAACAACAGAGTATAAAAATCCAGTTCTTCTTCTAAGGAGCAACCATGAAAGAAGTATGTGGGTACATAACATTTTATCAACAGTGAAAAAAATGGAAGGACCAGGGTGGACACCTGTGTACTGTGACTACCCCATGTATATTAGGGCAGGGGGAGATTTCGGTGTCTGTGGCCTAATTCACAAAAGAAGGGAAATGATACAGAACTGGGAGGAATTGATTGCCATGTAATCTCCCCCTAAGAAGAGTCTCCAGTCTGATTTTCCCTTCACATATCTGAGGACATGGCTCTGGAAAGCTCATCTGTAACCACTATGCCACAATTCCCAAAGGTCAGTCCTCTCCCATACTCAACGAACATTCCAAACCACAGGTTCTTGACACCCATCCCTCCACACCCTTGCCCTCATTTGTCACCACACCACCACAACCTCCCCACACAACACACACATTCAACCCTATGCCTTTACAAACTGGACAACTCCTCCCCTTCCTCTTCCCACTGCCAAGCTCTAGCACCCGTTGTATTCCTGAATACAATGGGCTTTGCCCCTAGTTTGAATATATGAATACGAGTGTGCAATCGTGCGTAGAGGTATAATGTTTTGTTTTAACTTTGAATATGTCATGATGCAATGTTATTCCATGCTTTGGAAAAACTGAAATTTATATCAAATATATATTTATACATGTTATCTCAGCTGCAGTTCAATTACTTCATACTGTGCCCTCCTTTCTTGCTTCTGTGCCTGGACTTGGCTGAGCTTCTTTCCATCCTATGGGCCTTATCCAGTTACTACCGCAACCATGATATACCAACATGAGGTCATGAGAGACCTAGTTGGTCAGTAGGTACCTCCATGCTTGAAAAAAGACAAAGGGGGTGTAAGGACAAGATCTCAGTTAATTGCTGTCAACAATTGATTTTATATTTGCTCATTACTCCCCCATCTAAACATATTTATGTTTCCCCCTGAAATTCAATCCCCTGGAATTGAATCCAAACAAACCCAAACAGCTTGCTATTAATATTTAACTCTGGAATCTGTTAAACATTTTCATTAAACTGTATGTTAATTTACTGCTTATATTTTACATATCAGTATTTACTTATTCGTTTATTTTTGAGATTTTTAGGCTACCCCTCTCCAGCAATGGTCTCAGGGTGGCTAACATCATTAAAATTCTTTAAAAGTATAAAAACCCATTACAAATTGCTTGAAAATCCTAAAAAGGTGAGGCACCCTGCTCAGTCACAGAAATTCCCCCTGAACCTGGGTTGATATATCTAGATTACCATCCCCAGGTTCAGATGGTGGGAGTATGGTGCAGGCAAGGGGGCCCATTCATTGATGTTCCCAGGTGATGGCATTGGCCTCAACCATGTATCTAGTGGAAGAGCATGATTTTACAGGCCCATCAAAGCTTTGCCAATTCTGAAAGGGCCCAGATATCTTTTGGCAGCTCATTCCACCAAGCTGGAATGCGTAGTAATCAACAGGTATAAAAATCCAGTTCTTCTAAGGAGCAACCATAACTGAGGCCTCTGATTGAGGCTGCACTACTTTTGGGCCAGGGACCACTAACAAGTAGGCATTTGCTGAGCGAAAATATCTTCAGGGGACATACTTGGAGATGTGGTCCCTCAGATTACCTCCATTCCATGCCATTGTATCTGAGGAAGTATGCATGCACACAAAAGCTCTTACCTTGAATATAACTTTGTTGGTCTTAAACTGGATTCAAAATTTGTTCTACTACTTCAGACCAACATGGCTAATCACTTGATTCTGCCATATTTATTTATCTAGGAACCCAACTACAGTGGAGGGGAAGACTGATAGATAGTTGCATCCCTGATTGCTACTATGCAATTACAGAAAGGTTAGTCTGTTGTAGCAAAGTAAAACAAAAATCCACTGGTTTTCTGTTTTATTTAACTATGTAGTCTTCTCTAGCATGATCTTTAGTTTCAATTGCAGTGGGGAAGAATGTCCAGCAGTTTTCCAACTTGTACAATGCACCAATGACTGTTTTTCCTTTTTCTTCCTTTCTTGCAACAATTTCTATCACTCCTTTTTAATCTCTCTAGCTCTTGACAGTGACTGACACATCTCCACATGCCCGCTGAACTGTTGATAATGCATGTGCTCATTCTTTCTCCTCCCATTTCTCATTCCAAAACAAGCTTTTGCCTTCATTATTTCTTTGTTGGTTGACAGCCCCCACAGGGGATATAGCTGAATTGTTTGGAGATCTTGACCTGTCATTAAGATCGCTAGAGGAAATCAGTTTCTGTTCCTTTCCCAAAGGATATCTTTTGATTTCTCCCCCTCTTTCCAACACCCACCCAATAATTCTTCTAGAAGTAGAGCTGAGCCTTCAAGTTGTGGATCATTGATTTTAATGATTGTTTAAACGGTAGGATTCCTGACAAGACAGATACATTTTTATGACTGTTTCATTTTGGTGGGTCTGCCATAGTTTTGATATTCAAGGGCTATTATGGAAAGATGAGGGATGATTTAATAATAGTGTCAGATAGCAGTGCTAACCTTATACAGCCATTGAAAAGCAATGGAGCCATTGTATAATCAGCAGAACCTCAAGAATTTGCATACATTTGGAGGGTATGAGAAGTTGATCTCAACATTGTTATTGTAATGCACAATAGGTAGTACTATTTTTTTTTAAGTACTACTATCCCTCAAGACCTAGTCAATAATAGGCCTTCAGGGATGCTATTATAACTATTTAATAATTTTAGACTTACTATGTTAAATTTTAGATTATGTTTTACTATGTTAAATTCATGATTATGTTGTTGTGTCATGATGTAAACTTTTTGAAAAGGTAGTATAAAAATTCAATAAATAAATAAATAATAAAGCATTTTCCTCCAAACATAAATACTTTTAAAATGTAAGCCTTAAAGCAAAGAATAAAATAATCAAAATAATTTTCAATGGTCTGAAAATAAATTGAAAGGGATCTAGCTTAACTGTACACATGTCAATTTAATTTCATGGTTAATTTCAGCAAAGAACCAATGGGGTTTGGAAGGACGGTGGGAGGAATCTATCTATCTATCTATCTATCTATCTATCTATCTATCTATCTATCTATCTATCTATCTATCTATCTATCTATCCATCTATCTATCCATCTATCTATCCATCTATCTATCCATCTATCTATCCATCTATCCATCTATCCATCTATCCATCCATCCATCCATCCATCCATCCATCCATCCATCCATCCATCCATCCATCCATCTATCTATCTATCTATCTATCATCATCATATCTGTATACCAACCTCCCCAAAGGCTTAGGGCAGTTCACATGAAACAGAACAGAAACAGTACAGATAACTTAGATTAACAATGATGAATGAAATTAAACAACAAGCAACATGGAACCGTAGAAAAATTAAAGTAAATCATACTGATAGCCCAGTGGGTTGGGTGGAACTGCAGTAGGTGTCATAGGAGGGAGCTCAGGAGGAGGGTCCTTGGGAAGTGATGGTACATGTCAACCTCAACCAAATGCCTGGTGGAGGAGCTCTGTTTTGCAGGCCCCGCAGAACTATTCAAATTCCATCAGGGCCCTGATCTCCTTTGGAAGCTCATTCCACCAGGTGGGGGCCAGGACAGAGAAAGCTCTGGCCCTGGTTAAGGCCAAGCGAGCTTCCCTGAGGCCAGGGATCACCAGGAAGTTGGAATTGCTATAGCATAAGGCTCTTTGGGGGGTGTAAGCAGAGAGGTGATCCCTCAGGTACCCTGGGCCCAGACCACATATGGCCTTGAAGGTGAGAACCAGAACCTAAAGTCTGATCTGGAATTCAACTGGAAGCCAGCACAGCTGCTGGACGATGGGCTGAATGTGGGACCCCCAAGGTGTTGGACCTTGCGAGGACCTTGGCAGCTGCATTCTGGACTAGTTGCCATTTCTGTATCAAAGTCAAGGGCGGGCCTACATAGAACGAGTTGCAGAAGTCCAGCCTAGAGGTGACCGTTGCATGGATCACTGTGGCTAGGTTCTAGCTTTACTGCCAGCAGTAAATATGAAATAAGGGCAGATTGTATCTTGTGTATAACCTTAGCTCCATCACAATGTATGCTAAATCAAAGGGTTGTTGTGTGTGATACAGCCAGTCATACTGAGTATGTTAAACCAAGAGTTCTGTATACCATCTGAAGTATATTCCTTCTAGTGGACTTGGTTCAAAAGCTAGATTTAGGCGAGTCATATGATATCTCTATAGGATTTTATATGACAGTTCTTTTATATTGCCTAGTTGCTAAATGGGGAAACTAAGGTGAAGATATGATATTTTACCCCAGTGACAGCTTGAAGCCCAGTTACTGATTTTTCGAAAGCTGGGCCAATGCCCATGTTGTCAAGTAGTTATTCCAAAAGTTTCCATTCAAAGCAATCAAAAGCTCAGTCCCCTTCTGAACTGAGGTCCCCATGCATTTGCCTGGCCCCAGACCATTTTGACTCACTTCCACCAGCCTGTAGTTCCTCTCCTTCAGGCTGTGGCTGCATTGCTTCCTCAAGGGCAGCCCTCTCACCACAGCCAGCAAAGTGGTCAGACACAGTACACTCAGCATCAACACCGCTTTCCTCCGACCTTTGCTTTATGGTTATAGTCTAGCAGGGCCCAATAAAGTTGTGATGTGTTTTGGTACCAGGTGCTAAAAAATTATTACACCATAGTTTAATTATGGTTAGTATGATTATCTGAATGTAGACCATTCTGTTTGGCATAATTAGAATACAACAGCTAAAATCATGGTTGATAGTTGATTTATTAACCACAGTAGTTTTGGACTCTACTTGACTCACAAACTAAGCTATAGTTTGTGCCTAAACAGCATCTTCCTCACAATGCAGGTTGGGATATGAGCCAGATCTCTGCAGAGGAGATAGAAGAAAGAGCAAGGACAATTAAATCAATACTTGGCCTGTTTTTATAAATGCCATGGTTTCACATTATCTCTGAACAGAGCTGAAACATTTCTCAGCTGTTATGCATGATAATAATAATATAGTGGTGTGCTAGAGTATAGCAAACCTTTGCAAA